>NC_136246.1:3867500-5067500 GCF_053564925.1 Oryzias latipes | reverse complement strand
TCACCCAGGTTAGCCTTAACCCTCGCCTTTATTAAAAAAAGGGAGATGAAATACAAAAGATGACGGGGCAGAAGTAAACCTGTAGCCAGAAGAAACAGTTCAGACTGTATGTTTCAGTATCACATTATGCACTGTCCATCCATCCACTGCTTTTACCTGTTTCTACTTATTCTAGGTCACAGGGGTCTGTTAGAGCCAATCCCAACAATGTGGGCCAACACAAAGCTGGAGTGGACATAAGTCATCTAAAAATCCAATTAAAGAATGCATTACTTTAAAGGCTGCCAGAGCTGAATTGTGACCTTTTGTACAGCCAGACGTAAAGTCTGACATTATTAGTGGACAAAAAATGTTGTTTACAGACACAGAAGAAAGAAAAGTAAGGCTGGAGTTGGCCTGTGCCATACACATCCTACATATTCAGTTGTTAAGAGGGCAGAGACCTGATTTTAGGTCTGAAACCGGTGGGTTTGTGGGAGCTGCTATTTTGTCTTTACAGTAAAAGAGAGGTCTAAAAGAGTAACTGGAAACCCATCTCTGGTCTGGGTATGCTGCATATAGTGCACATTTACTCTCCAAATATTCACATTAACTGTTTTATCTTCAATAAATACTGTTCAACTACTTGATGTTACACAGCCAAACTTTAGTATCAACATCCTCATGTGGGAAAGAGAAGACTTTGTTTTTCACATCTCAGTGGAGCAAATAAATGATTAAAGGTCCTGATAATGAATGCAGAAACAGTGAAGCATCCTAAAGCCAATTAATGCCACTTTGTATGGGAGTGGGTAACTCCTGTTGAGTTGAGGTGCCTCTCTGAACTCATTATCACTGCTGGCCTAAATTCTTTAGGAAGATGATATTATCTCTGTTTGCTACAGTCTCTGTCTTTATTTGGTTGTCTAGTCAGTCATGGACTGTAACTGTAATGCTACATTCAGTGAGTGAAGTGAACACTTCTGATGAGAAGTTTATGAAGATTTGTAGGTAAATGTGTGTTTTGAGCTTACAGATTCAAGAAGCTTGCGTTCTTGCGTCCATACGCAGATTTTCAAGCTCTGCCTACAAAACAAGTGGCAGAATTGAATTTGAAGTTAAACCAGTTCAAATTTTGACCAACAAGGGATTTGTATTTGGTAGTGACATTTTGATTCCGCCCCTTTTAATTCAAGGAAGTGCCAACCATTTAAACTTTGAGCATGGAGGAGAAAGTAGTAATTGGAGTTTGTGCCCGGCCATATTTATGACACCAAGTCTTTCATATCAGCATAAATATATGAAAGAAAAAGCCTGGAGCAAGGTCTACATTGCTTTGATATTTCACACCAAGGCTCTTGCAACTGTAGGTGGTGGAGATAGTGAACAGTAGAAAAAGAAAAGCCCATCCCTGCTTGTACAGTGTGAACGCCATGGGCTCAATGCACATTGAGAGCGTTAGTGAACGTACGTCACATGCCTAGTGTGTCCTAGCTTAGACTAACACAGTATGCCTGTTATATTTGAAAAGGTAGAAATGTGAGCATACCAAATGGAAATTTCCCACCCAAATTTAAGTGAGACATAGTAATAATAATGTTTTGGATAGATCTGTGCTTTTTCAGACGCTCGAAGTTCTTCCAATGTGTCCATTATTCATTCACTCCTGATTCATACTTGGTGATGGTAACTACTGATGTAGCAACAGCTGCTCTGGGGCAGACTGACACATTTTTTGCCAAATACTCTCCATCAACCTGCCATAGAAATGAAGTTTTGAATGAGGAATTAGACATTTGATGGTTAAAAACTGAAAAGTATAAAATGTCAGTGAAAATGACTCACATAGACAAATGCAAGCATATTTGTGGACCGCTATGTTAATGTCCGTCACCTAATGGTACGTTTTTGTTTGTACAGTAGAATCAAATAACACAGACTGCCAACAAACTGAGTGTAATCTGTCAAATGAATTGCAAAGGCTAACAAGTGACAGTGTAGCAGGGTTTTTTTTTTATATTAGAGATGAATAATTTCTGGATTGGTATAAATATGTAATATCAGTATCTGTGGAACTTTCACAAGTCCAATCACATTTCACTAAGGACAAGTCTTACCAGTTTAATTGTGTTTTTACCCTGACGACCCTGAAGACATTAGCGTTTTTCCGAGAGACTTCTTCTTCCATGTTGTGACAGCCTGTTAGTTCATCTGCTTGTTTCTCTGTTTTCACTCACTGGTGAAAGCTTACCTGCAGTGCTGGCATTTACTGAAATGTCAGGCAGAGTAAACAGCTGACCAGTTCATAAACAGGAGTAAGAGGGTGGGGCAGAGTTTACAGCTCAGCTGTAAATCTCCAAGCTAGAAAAAGCGTACAACAAAACCTCATCACTGTCACTCTGTAAGATTTACACCAGAGTTTGCATTACAGTTACTGAGCTGCAAACTCAGAATGTATTCTCCCATTTATCAGAACCAGATGGTTAAACTGAACAGATGCTAGGAAAAAAAAAAAATACTGCTGCTAGATTCAGTAAACACAGGATCCTTAATCTCTGCAGATGACCCTTGTCATGGATCGGTTCATTCAAAATGTTTTTCATCAGGTATAGGAACTGAAAACACTGCAGAGTTTCTGTCAAAAATGTAAAACATCAACATTAAAATTAAATTAAAGTAATCCAAAATGGGGGGGTTCATATTACACCTGAGCCGGGGGTGTTCGTGTCCCTGGGGGGTGGGTCCTGGTCCTTGCCCCTGGACGCTGGGCCCCGCCAAACTTCCAACATGGCCGAGCCTGGTCGGGCCATATTTATAACATCCCTTGTGGGCCGCCCTTTTTTCCCCGGGGTTCCCCCCTCCTGGGCGGGGGCGGCGGGCCCCTGCCTTGCTCCTACCTGGACCAACCGTGGGCCGGGTGGGTGGCTGCCTGGAGTGCGGAGCGGGTCTCCCTTGGGGGGTCCTGGCTCGTACCTGGGGTCGGGGCGGGGGGATGCCCGGAACTCCTGGGTGGTGGTGGGGTGCTCGTCTGGGGCTGTGGGCGTCCCTCTCCGGTGGGGCCCTGCGTTGGGCTCTTCCGGCGCGGCGGGGGGCTGCTTTCCTGGCTGGGCTGGGGCGGCGCTCTCTTTCCCTCTGCGCCTCCCTGCTCTCTGGCTCTGGGGGCCTCGCGGCGGTCCTGCTGGCCCTGGCCTGGGTGGCGGTCTTGGTCGCCCGGGGGGCGGTTGTTCCCTGCCTGTTCCCGTGTGGCGTTGGGGGGGCTCCGGCTGCCGCTGCTGCTGCGGCGGGGGTATGGGTGTGGGGGTGGCTGGGCGCTCCTCCTCCTTCTTTTCACATTCCACCATCCATTTTAGAAGAACATAAACACTCACCTGAGCACAGGTGTTAGCTCACCTTTGCACTAATAGTTTGCATGATTGAATGAAAGATTTCACACTAGTTGGTTTAAAGGCATAGGTATGCGTTCGTGAACACTATCTGTTTTGTGTGCATGTTGACATGTGGACATTTTTGCGGCTAGCAGGTGTGTTGATAATATTTGAGTGTGTGTGAACAGGCCCCGCCCTTTTTGTACTACATTTGAACCGTACCGTAACGATAAACAACCAGTAAACCTGCCTGCTCTATGCTGCTTCATGGTCTTACCCCCCTTCCCCTCCTATTATCACCCTCCTACCCCCCCCTCTCTCTAACGTCCCTCTCTCTTCTTCCCCTCTTTCCTTTTCCGTCCGGTCCAACACCAAAGATTTTCAAACATGATTGAAATTAATAAAGTTTGGCCTCAATTACAAAAGGGGTTTATTCAGACATACCTTTGGTTTGTCTGAAGATGAATAACCCCTCTTGTTAAAATAAAATATGTCCAACACAAGAGGCCCTCAGCTCTCATCTGTTTGCCTAGCTGTTGGACAGGACAAGTTAAAAAAAAAAAAAAAAAAAAAAAAAAAAAAAAAAAAAAAAGTAATCCAAAATAATTATTTACAGTTGCACTCACTGTTTTCTTAAGAACTGAGAGCAACACTTGCCTGTATTGCCTCTGGTGTTTTTGTCTCTGTGTGACCAACTGTAGTCTGACTAAACAACTTAGCTTTCACTTCTGGGTCTGTGATAACTTTGAAGAGTCATTACGCAGTAATTTACAACAAATGTCCAAATGAGGGCAGCTCTCTGAGAACATCCTTTGATGTTAGTGGACTGATTGTAGAGGACAGAAAGGCAGCAGTAAGTCTCAACAAAAATTATCTTCAAGTTTTCATCATTTCAGACCTTCGAGCAGACAGTCTATAGCAGCAAAACAGTACTCTAAGTGTCACTACTGCCAGCACAAAACAGTCTTGCTACAGTTCTTAGTGATAAATATGGAAAAATGTTAGGTCCAGGTTTTTACTTTATTTTTATTTTTTTACCACTGAAAGGCATAGGGCCATGTGACTGGCTTTAAAAAAACCTTTTGAAAATTCAAACACATTTCAGAGTGACCTCGCTCAGATCTGCAGTAGCATCTGTACGTGTATGTTGTGCTAAAAAAGCAACAGCAAACACCAAAGTGGTCATTTTACCAGTCTCTGTTTCAGTTCCAACCCACACAAATGACCATGAACCTTTTTCTTCTTTTTCTCTCTCGCTTTTGTTTTCATTATTTTTTTTTCTAATTTAATGTAGCAGTAAGTTTTTTAGGTTTACGTTTTTTTACTTTGTTGTTTGTGATAAAGAATAGTTTCCAAAGTACAGGCGGCAGAGCGGAGTTTGGTTTAAATTTCCTTAGTGAAGTGATTTACCTTCAGTCTTTGAGATGGAGGAGATTTCTGTTGCCTTCAATGGAATGTCTAAGCATCACCTCAGATGAGCAAGATAATGTGGGTAAGAAGATTGACCCTCGGTATCCACCCTGCATGTCTCATTGTTAACAGAATTTTGTTATTCTTTTCTTCTTGAGGCTTGGACAAGAAGCAGTCATCCTCTAGGCTTTGTGAGTTGATGGTTTGACTCCCACCATTTTACATGTAGAAATATCCTTGGAGACTACTAAACTATCAGGTTGAGTGGCATGGCTGCATCTCATCAGTGTCTGTCAGAACTTTTGTGAAATAAAAAGATGAAAAACTGTATAAACATGCTGTGAGTTTCAAAAAGTAGAACAGAGTAGTGCAGACCATTTAACTCACCTCCATAAACCTTGCAGAAGAAATAAAGAGTCTGTGTTGTGGTTCTGTTCCGCATGCTTCCTCCAGGGCCACAAAACATGCTGCTCATTCCTACAATCAGCACCTCCACACCTGCTGGCCATCAAGGACACTAGTTCTTCCTGAGGAGGACCTCTAGCCAGATCATTCTTCGTAACACTCTTTGGCTTCTAACATTTAGTTGCATCAAAGATCTACTAAACTCTTACTTTTGCACAATCCCTTCCAGAAAGTCCATCCTATTTGCCAGTCTGCCTGCCAGTCTAGTCTACTAGCCAGTCTAGTCTGCCTGCCTGTCTGTTTGACCACCTCTGGCTTAAAGTCCCTCTGCCAGCCACGTCTCATCCTCTCTCCACCCGAGACATGATAAGTCACTTCACTTCTATCAGTTTGTGTCGCACTTGGATTCAGTCATCCACCACTTTCTCCTAACAGTCTGTCTAGAATTTGTCCGGTATGTTGACTTTCAATCAGTTACCAGAATCTGCGTTGCAATCTGGACTGTTGTCCACTGTCTTTGCCTCTACTGAATCGGATAAGTAACTAAAAATCAGAGACGTCCTGTTTGGTATTCTTGTCTTTGTTCAAATGCAGATAAATTCCAACTAATGAAAAAAAATGAAAGATGCATTGTTTTCAACAGCTGCTGGTTGTGAAGAATGTATTTTTTGGAATCCAGGTTTTGTTCCCCTTTAGGATATTAGTCCACCAAATCTACTTTATCTGTGCATTCGCATCTGTGTGTACATCATGGGTGAAGCCTCAGGTCTTTGTATCTTCACAGTAGGGCAAACCAAGTTTTTGTAACTATGGCAAATAAAGGAGCTATATATATATATATATATATATATATATATAGCTGTGATATTTGAAGTAAAAATATGTGATAAGATTAAAAAGTGTATAAAAACACGTGTGAATCCAACAATGAAGAAACTGTTTAAAAATAAATAAATAAAGGAGGACTTTTTTTTAAAACCACAAGGCGCACTTAAAAGTCGTACATTTTCTCCAAAATGTACGGTGCTCCCAATGGTGCGGTGCGCCTAATGTTTCGGTGTGTGACTTCGGTAGAGAGGACGCAGGAGAGGACAGCATTAGAACGGTAAGGAGGGAAGTGTGGACGTGAAGGAAGACACACCCAGAATAGAGTGCAGGTCTGTGCATGACGCAGAGCAACATCGTTTTTGGAAACCCTGAAAATGCTGCCTGCTTATGAAGCACAGTTTAAACTACAAGCTATCAGCTCTGTGGAGGAAAATGGGAATAGAGGAGCTGCCAGAGAATTCAAGATTAATGAATCCATGGTTCACAAATGGATGAAGCAGGAAAACGAACTCCGACATGTCAAGAAGACGCAGCAGAGTTTCCACGGAAACAAGGCGCGGTGGCCTGAGATGGAAGACCACCTAGATTGACCCATCTCACAGCCTCTGTAAAAAAAACAAGTGAAGCGAATGAACTCAGAGTTTGCTGCCATTCCGGTAGGCTTGACTTTCCTGCTTTGTGCTGCCAGTCATGTCCCTGTCCTAATGCACACACTACAAACACACACACACAAATGGCTGTAAACAAATAATGTCAACCATTTATTTTCTTCAATTGACAAAATGCAGTGTATGAACAAGACAGGATCAGTTTTTCTAGATTCACTTTTTACAGTGTTTAGAAGGAACTTGGGTGGAAAGTTGTTTCAAACATCTTAGAGAACTAACCACAAATCTTCAATGAATGTAAACTTTCTCACATCAACTTGTCTCTTTATATCATCCCAGAGACAGCCATTGATGTATAAATTAAGGGAACACTACAATTTTGGTTTTATTATTTACCTTGAAGACAGTTCTTAAAAACTGTCTGTTTCTTTCCGTCTTTGACCTACTGTAGAGGAAATCTGGGGTTAATCATGCACCTTCCTGATGGTATTTCATGATGGATGAGCAACTGTCTGTGTTTCTCGGCATTGAAAACAGCATTACTCCAGAACAACTCTTCCACAGTATTTGCAGAAATGGAGCCACACTCCCTAAGGAACCTCCTCCATGCTTCACTCTTGCCTGCAAACACACATTATTGCCCTTTAACGAACAAACTGCCTTCTGCTATACAGCTAAATTTCTCATTTTTACTTTTCAGTCCAGGAAACCTGCTGCCATTTTTCTGCAGCCAAATGTATATGTTTTTGTTAATACTTGAGTAACTTGGCCTTGATTTCATGTTAAAGGTTTGGCCTTATGACTTTAACTCTATCATAAAGACTACGTCTGGCCAGGCTGACCCAGACTGGAGATGGGTCTACCTTGATCCCACTGGTTTTGCTAGTTCTGCACAGAAGGTACAACTTTTAATTTAAAAACAGAATCAAACATGATGAGTTTTTGATCTACTTAACTAAGTTTCCTTGGCTTACCACTGCATTTAAAAAACAAAGCAATATTTCCAGTTTCTTTGTGCCTTCTCAAAAAAGCTTGAACAGCAAATTTTGACACACCAGCCTGCTTTGAAATCTTTGTCTGGCAGAGAGCTTGCTGATGCAGCAGAACTACCTGTGTCTTGTTTTCAGTCTTGCCACCTTGGAAGCAGAGTTTGGTTGGTCTCACCCTGTCTGAAGCCTCCTACGCAGTTGTTTTTGTTTCAGTCCATGACAAAGTTTTAAACTATATGTGACGGTAAATATCATTCTCATTGGTTGATTAAACTCCTGACTATAGTCCTACAAAATCCCTGACTTTTTGCAAGTGTTCCTTAAAGAATCTATGCTGGTTTAAAGAGAAAACTGTCATGGTGCCTCTGTCAGATCTCCTCCCCCTCCCCTCTCTGCTCTGTTCCTGATGTGACCAGCTGACTCCACTCACCTCATCAAGCCGCAGCTTCTTAAGGAGATCCAGTGCCAGTATTTGACGCCAGTTTGTTGTTCCTCTACAGTGCATAGTCTGGTCGACTCTAGTATCTTGTTCATTTGTATTTGCCTTTCGCTAATTTATCCTACACCTCGCCTACAGGAATATTCCTCCGCGAGTACTCACCTGGTCATCGTCGTCATCTCTGGTTCCATGTCTCGTTTCCTGCACAAGCCCAACTGTCCTGGGATACTCCTGCCGAACCCTCCAGCCACGCCTCGCCTTCAAGTCGAGAATTCGGACTCTTCATCTGATTCAATCCTTCAAGTTTGCTATCACAATAACCAGCCGTAAATTAAATACCTCTTACTTACCTCACACTTCTGGGTTTTCTTCCGGGTTCCAGCATCTGGGTCTGTCAAGTCTAAGAATACCATGACAAAAACACCATATCGATTGGACTCCATTATTTCTTCTGTTTACTCTTCTTGCATTCTCTAAACCACATGTGTCAAACTCAAGGCCCAGGGGCCAAATGTGGCCCGCCATGTCACTTTATGTGGCCCGCAAGAGTATAAAAGTTTTTCATTTCTTAAAATAACATTTTTTTAGTTGATTACATAATAATTATGTGTAGCTGCAGTTTTAATTATTTAATGTTTGCAGGTCTTATGTGTGTATGCAGAGAAGTTGTCATCAAACCATCAGTTGGATGCTACACTGTGTGCAGCCTTTTTTTGTAAAATGTTACACAATAACACATGTTCTTTCTAGCTCAGTTTTATGTTATTTTTCTTTATTCATTTGGACAGTTTGATCCTTCATTAATAGAGATATGTGGGCTTTAAGTAGCAGAAAAACAATGAAAAGAATTTATAAGTAATAAGCAAACATATGTTTTCTATGCATCTATAATTGTCACTTTAAAAAAGTTCTAATAAATAAATGAGTTATTTAACATTACAGAGTAGTTACATTTATTTTTCATTACATTTAGTTACATGTATAAGTTATATCTGGCCCTTTGAGGACAGACACTATGCTGAGGCCCTCAGTGGGCTGTGGCCCTCTGTGAAAAAGGAGTTTGACACCCCTGATATATTCATCATATTTCTGAACCATTCCTTGTTTACTGCATTTTTAACGCCTGCCCAAAACCGTTTTCACCTACTGTATATAGTATACGACAAAGAAAAATAGCCAATGAAATTAAGCTGCCAACAAGCTTTTGCTGCTTTGTTCTTTACCTCAGCCCTTTTCTGTCCAATCCATCAAAAGATTCAATTCAGATGTTCCTCTTGTATCTGCTGTGTTATCTGTTGGTGTCCAACACAGCCAGGTTGATATAAACAACCAGAAATAAGGTGGTAAAACGACACCCAGAGGTTTTAGAGCACAACTACCTTTTACGAGCTACAGCCAGGATCAACAAGCTTTTTATTTCTATTTTTTGAAGGCTGTGCGCTTCAACGCTCCTGTGTTGATGCAGAGGATTTATCTGTGTGTTTGTGGTGGGGGGACTCAACTTTAAAAACTATTCGCCCAGTATAAACTGACAGATTGCCTCACAGTGACGCCTATTATTTGACATCTGTCACATAAACTGACAGCTGCTCCACATTAGAGTTTAACCATGCAAACAGACAATATGGTTTGTGATCCTGTGTTTTAAATGAAAGCACTTTGGAGTATTGGGACAAACTTCTCTTTCTATCTGCAGGTGCGAGTGTGATTGTGTGATCTTTGTCAGGGGTAAAATCCTAATTTAGGTTTGATTTTTAAAACAGTAAATACTGTATGTTATTCACTTCAGATTTCTCCAAAATGATGTGTTTCCTCTGGAAACAGTTTAATTATATCCCTTTAAGTCTTTTAAAATGTTACAGGCCGGTTCTCCAATCTCCTTAGACACAGTGACAAATGACTCTTATTTGGAAATTTCTATTCTTGTGCAAGAATGCAATGCAATATGGTGGCAGAAATGTGGACATTAGAAAAACAAATAAAAACGTGTTCTACTTTTTTTTGTGAATAAACATGGGAAAAGTAATATCATTTTAACAGGAGTTGATTCATTTTTTTTAATTTGTGGTTGCTAATTCGATTGATAGCCAATATTGGTTCATTTTGAACAATTTGATTTGATCCGATTCACTGACTGTCGCAATCTTCATTTTTTGTTTTGTTTTACAAGTTTTCTTGTGTGCAATCCGGTTGTGGGTTTACTGTGCTTTGCCCCCTCTCTTGCGGCTCTCTATAAGTGGCGTACAGATGTCTGCACTGTAGTAGAATTTGTTTGAGCTCTATTTATGTGTGTCCGTTTCTGCCCTATGTGTCGGAGGGTTGCTTAGTTCAGTCTGTTTGTCCTGGTTCCTTTGTGGAGTCATGCTGGTTTCAAGTCCTGCTATGTTTGTGGAGCTTTTCCCCACCTAGTGTCATGTTTTTTGTTATTAAAAGTACTTTGGATCTTCCCTCAATCTTGGAGTCTAGTCCTGCATTTGTATCATCCTGATAAACCATGACACTGACCTGTGATCGATCCAGGACATCTTTAGCCAAAAATCCACTCAGATAAAAATACCTGGTACTGAACAGTGCAGCAGAGGTTTTCCAGATTCCTTGTATTCTTGCATTCAAGTGTAAATGAAATATGTGTGCAAACAAAGAAGTACAGATACCAGCTGAGTGACCTTGTGACAGAGTGTCCGCCCTGTGATTGGAAGGTCAAGTGTTCAAATCCAGGCTGAGTCATACCAAAGACTCTAAAAATGGGACCCAATGCCTCCCTGCTTGACACTCAGCATTAAGGGGTTGGAATGGGGGAGTTAATCCACCAAATGGTTCCCGAGCGCAGCTCTGTCTGCTGTTTACCGCTCCCTCAGGTGATGGGTCAAATGTGGAGAACAAATTTCACACACTTAGGTGTGTGACAGCTAATGGTACTTAAACTTTAAACAAGAATGAATGTCAAATCCATTCACATGTTAGTTTCCTAAAGTTCAGCCCACTGTTGTTTTTCCACATCCAAAGAATCCAAAGGGAACATTCTTAGAACATTCTAGCACACTGGATGGTCACATTTCTTTGCTAAATTCAAAATGTTTCCATGCATTGGACTAGAATGATGGACTGATCACTTTTTGCTGACATCACATCCATGTTGTCTGCTGTGATTTGGTAATTTTTATATTACAGTATAATAATCTACCGTGTGTGAATGGTATTTTCAAATATTGAAATCTGTAACGTTTCAGTTTCTTTGTGTTTGTTTCCTTGGTTTTCTGTATAGTATGAGTTACTTCCTGTTTTATTTTGTAGTATTTCCTGTTTTGTTGTTGTTTCGAGTTTTACCCTTCCCCATCAGTCCTGAGTGTTTCCACCCGTGTCTTGTTGCCTTGTAAGTATTTAAGTCTTGTCTTTCTCTTCCTCCTGTGCTGGTCCATAGTTTGTAGTTTTGCTGTTCCCCTGTTTCGAGTATGCCAAGTTTTCGAGTTTTGAGTTTTGGTTAGCCTGCTTAGCAGTGGTTTGTGTTTGTAGTTGTTGGAATTTATTAAATTTCCTGCTTGCCTGGAACCTCCTGCCTCCTCTCCTCTCCGCGCCTGGGTACTTCCTACCTCACCCCGTAACAGAAATCATTGTTTTATTTTATTTTGAAACAAATTTTCAGTGGTCTAGAACAATAACTTGTCCCAGACAGATCAATCTGCCAGTATGTTCTTTATATATAAACTAATTTATTGTGGCGTGAGTTCCATACCACTGGTGTGAGCTACTCTTTACACTCCATATGTTAATAAGCAAGAATTATATACAGTGGTGGACAAAATTTTTGGTACCCCTCAGTTAAAGAAAGAAAGTCCACAATGCTCACTGAAATTACTTGAAACGTTCAAAAGTAACAGTAAAATTAAAATGTATTAAAAATTAAATAATCAAAATCAGCCATTACTTTTGAGTTGTTGATTAACGGAATTATTTAATAAAAAAAACAACTAATGAAATAGGGGTGGACAAAAATGATGGTACCTCCATGAAAGACTGAGAACTAATTGCCCAGGGGGTCATGATGAACTTTAATTGACATCACAGCTGTTTTCAAACCCATAATGTTTGGGCGGCCGTGGTGCAGCGGTAGGGCGGTCGACCCATGATCGTAAGATTGCAGTTTCGATTCCCACCTTCCACGCCCATGAGTCGAAGTGTCCTTGGGCAAGACACTGAACCCCACCTTGCCTCTGGTGGTAGGCAGGCGCCTGTGTTTGGCAGCGGAGCCACCACCAGTGTGTGAATGTGTGAGTGAATGTGTGTGAATCCTACCAGCTGCGTGTTGCAGTGAATGTAAATGCGCTTTGTCCTTGTAGGAAGAAAGGCGCTATATAAGTATACGCCATTTACCATTTACCATAATCAGTCAGTCTGCCTATTTAAAGGGAGACAAATAGTCAAGTTGCTGTTTGGTGAAAAGGTGTGTACCACAATGAACATGGACAACAGAAAGCCAAGGAGAGAATTGTTCAAGGACATTAGAAACAAAATTATAGGCAAACACTGTAAAGGTAAAGGCTATAAAACCATCTCTAAGCAGCTTGAAGTTCCTGTGCCGACAGTGGCACATATTATTCAGAATTTTAAGACCCACGGGACAGTAGCCAACCTCCCTGGACGTGCCCGGAAGAGGAACATTGATGACAAATTGAGGAGACGGATAGTTGGAATGTATCCAATGAGCCCAGAACAACCTCCAAAGACATTAAAGGTGAACTCCTAGATCAAGGAACATCAGTTTCAGATTGCACCATTCGTCGTTGTTTGAGCCAGAGTGGACTTCATGGGAGACGACCAAGGAGGACACCACTGTTGAAAGGAAATCATAAAAAAGCCAGACTGGAATTTGCAAAAATGCATTTTGACAAGCCACAAAGCTTCTGGGAAAATGTCCTTTGGACAGATGAGACAAAACTGGGGCTTTTTGGTAAGGTACATCAGCTCTATGTTAGTAGACTCAAAAATGAAGCATCCAACCAAAAGAACACTGTCCCTCCTGTGAAACATGGAGGAGGATCAGTTCTGTTTTGGGGCTGCTTTGCTGCATCTGGCAGAGGGTGTCTTGAAGTTGTGCAAGGTGAAATGAAATCTCAAGATTATCAAAGCATTCTGGGTAGAAATTTGCTGCCTAGTGTGAGAAAGCTTGGTCTCAGTCGCAGGTCATGGGTCTTCCAACAGGACAACGATCCAAAACACACAGCCAAAAACCCCAAAGAGTGGCTGAGAGAAAAGCGTTGGACTATTCTGAAGTGGCCTTCTATGAGCCCAGATCTGAATCCCATTGAACATCTGTGGAAGGAGCTGAAACATCCCATTTGGAGAAGACACCCGTCAAACCTGACACAACTGGAGCAGTTTGCTCATGAGGAGAGGGCCAAAATACCTGTGGACAGGTACAGAAGGCTCATTGACAAACACAGAAACAGTTTCATTGCAGTGATAGCCTCAAAAGGTTGGGCAACAAAATATGAAGTTATGGGTACCATCATTTTTGTCCAGCCCTATTTCATTAGTTTGTTTTTTAAACTATTCTGTTAATCAACAACTCAAAAGTATTGGCTGATTTTGATTATTAATTTTTTAATAATCAAAATCAGCCAATACTTTAATTTTAATAAATTTTAATTTATTGTTTCTTTTGAACGTTTCAAGTCATTTCAGTGAGCCTTGTGGACTTTCTTTCTTTAACTGAGAGGTACCAACAATTTTGTCCACCACTGTATCTTAAATGATATAGATATCATAGAGATAACATGTTGAGGAGAGGAGGGATTGATTACTTAAATTTTGGAGATGTGGTTCTTATTATTTATTTAACAAAAATTTGTGTTTTTGACAGCAACAGTGTTTTGAGCTTTCTTAAATGTAAACTTGCAGAACAAGCAACTCCTGAACAATAAGCCCCCCTGCCTGAGGTTCTGAGCTCCATGATCTCATTCATACCAGGTCCTTGATTTGTAGAACTTTTTAACGCTCATGGCTTCATCACCCAGTCAAAAGATCATCGGAACCTTTGATTGCTGGCATAAATCTCACTCTTGAAACCAGGAAGACACACATTTTCTTCTGATTGCAGTTGAGGGACAATCTACTGGCATTCTTGCCTTGGTTGGCTTGCCTATTGTTCTAAAACCCTACATGAGAACCTTGAAAGACAAAAAACGCCATCATTGCTTGGAACCTTTGACCCTGATATCACACTTGTGAAAGTATTAAGCTGTCTTTGTCTTAAGCTGTGGATTTTAAAGATCTTTAGGTTTCTCTGCTCATTGACTGTTGCTCACGCAACCCTAAAAGTTGAGAAACGACGAAAATGTTAAAGAGCAAAGAATAGAAGACATACCTGAGGTGCAAACAGGAAGTATCAAGGATCAATGAGGATGAAGTAAGCTTTGACTGGGATGAAGTGTGGAAAAGTAGTTGGTCCTGATGATATGTGCGGGTCTAGAAGTGTTTGACTGGATTTTTTAACAATATCTTGGAGAGTAAAGATTGCTAGGAGTTGAAAAATGTGCTGCTTTCCATTTTTAAGAAGAATGGAATCAAGCAAAAATGTGGTAACCACAGGACAGAAACAACAATATATTTACTTTTCATGGTCATCACTGTATGGCATCTGAATCTTCCTGAATGTATTAAGAAGATGCATTCAATGAATGGTCATTCTGGAAACAGGCATTGGTTTAAGGGATTATGTGTTCATTTTATTTTCTTTGATAATATGCTCAACTAATGACAGAATTTAACTTTGAACTTGCCTCTTTTATGTCAAGTAAACAAGAAGAAAAAAGGCTAATGATTTTATTCATCAAAAAATGTAAAATATTTACAATAAATCTAGTAAGCAAATTATCCTTAAACTACCACTGAATGTCTGTGAAAACAGGATGTTCATCGTTTTAAACACCAATGCATGTTCAAGGGTTTATGTCCAACAATAAACACTTTTACTGATCTAATTGTCACACTTTAATTTTAACAATGGGGGAGAATTGTTTTTTCATATGCTGATGTTTTACTGCTATTCTACAGTGAAATTGTTTATACTTTTATTGTACATTAAGTTTGTCCAAGAAAAGTACTTCCTGGAAAGTGATAGCCTTTCAAGCTTTGGAGGCTTTTTCTAGCACATTTTTTATTCCCAGCACTTAACTTTCAGCTTTCTTCTTTCATAAAATCTGATGTCCTTTTAAATAGCAAACTGCAGCTGACATATGCATCTCTCCCGCATTAAAGTGGGGAAACCAACTGGCTGTCGGCTGCTTCATGGTTTCTTTTGTCGTAACAGATGCAGCAATAATAAGAGCTTCCACACAACAGTGTGACAGATGAATACCTTGAAGGAAACAAAAAAAGAGCTAAACAAAGACGGAACCCAAGATTTTTTAAATCAGCTTTGAATGGGAAAGGGTCATAAATGTGCCTCAGCTTCTTTATCAAATGAAGACTTCATCACCGAGTTAGTCCTGATTGGGCTCATCGTGAATGTTATGTGCTGGATTTTTAGTGCAGAATTTATTAAATGTCATCTGCAAACAAACGATTTGAGCAACTGAATGAGTAGAAAACTCTCCAAAAAGTACCACAAACCTTAAATATCATCAAGCAACAAAACGTTTTTTTGTGCAAAATATCATTAGTATGCAACTATATTAAGCTTTAGTTTACATTTGTGGAATTTGTTACACCTATTCATCTTTCCCCATTTTTCCACTGGAGATAAACAAATAATTGGTGTCATATCCTTTGCTCAAAAAACCTTTATTCAACATAAAGAAATAGTATCACATTTTTCAAAGAAAATAAGTTGCGTTTTCTTGGATTAGCCAGGGGTATGACCTATACTCATGAGCGACTTAAGCCATGTTTTCACTTACCGGTCCGGTCCAGTATTTTGAGCATTTCCACTGTAAAATGGCCCCATTAAACAGTACTAAATTGTAACTTTTGGGGGGGCCCCCATCGGGTTTAGGTCCATTGAATAGTGAAATGGAACAAAACGTTGGGGCGGAGCAGGTGTAGCCACCTGTTTATTGGCAGAAAGAGGGGACGACATTAAAAAAGCGCCAATAGTGTTATGAAATGCCTCTTGATGTGGCTTTATATTTTGATTAGTCTAGCAGGCTGCGACATGGATGCCCTCCCCTCCTCTGAGGTCTCCTGTGAGAGTCACAGCTAGAATTTATTTCTCATTAAGCTCCTTTATAAGCTGTGGCTTTCTCTTGTTCAGTGTCTCAGTGTCTTTGAATCCTCTCTGTTTTTGGTTCTGTTCATTCTGGTTTTTAAAACCTTTGCTAATTCGAGGACCTGTGTCATGTCCTTCCTGCTCCTGGGTTTCATCGCTGGCCAAACCATCACAAATATAGCGCTCATTTAAGCTAACATTTGTAAGAATTCGGAGTAAGCAATCGTATTTATTGATGGCTGGGTAGCTCGGTTGGTAAGGTGAAAGGCTACTGGGAAGGGAACTGGGGTTCAACTCCCAAAGTTGGTAAAGGGGAAACATTGGTAAAGGGGAAATTACCATATCAATGGCGAGCAATTAACAGTGGGGGTCCTTGGGCAAGACCCTTGACGCTACTTCCTCCCAAGGGGATGGGTCAAATGCGGAGAAGTGAGATAGGTAGAGTATCGATAATTATTATTAAAACAACATTAAATTCCTGTTATACACAATGTGCTAGAAGTAAAGCAATAAAAAGATGAGCTGCCGGATGACTCCATTGTTGTTCTTTTTCTAGTCGTTGCACTACAATGACGGAATAACTTGCTAGCGGTCTACAGCATGCATGCGCCGTGAAAACAAACAATTTAGTGGAAGCAAGGCTTAATTGTGTTGAAATGCTCACCAGGATTACTGGACTGCACCGTAGCACTCCTTATTGTACCGCTCAGTGGAAACTAGGCTTTATATGTGTTTTTTTTAAACAAATAGCAACATCCATTAGAGGGTGCTGTGCGCATGTATCAGTATTTGCTACTGACAGCAACGCAGAAGAAGCCACACTCAATCTTATGCTGTGCTTGGTGGAATTGTTTCCAAACGACACACAAGACAAAGAATTCAACAAATGCAAAGATTAAATAAAATGACAAAAAAATGAAACAGCGGCGGTTATAGCGGAAAGAGTCTTGCTAGAAGAGTGCAAGCTGGATCCTTTGTTTGGAGTTTGGATGATCACCATGTGGTCCTGGTTCCTCCAATGGTCTAAAAAGATGTTTCATTAAAAAAAAACTGGGCCATAGGAGTGTCTGCTTCTGTGTAAGCCTCTGCAACACGCAGCTGGTCTAGGATGCAGATCAAAAGCTGAAATTCCAATCACTTTTGCATATTCTTAAAGCTCTAGTTTACAACCAAAGTCATCTCAAAGCACCACACACACAAAATGTTAAAAAAGCTAGATTCATTGCAGATATTATAGTTTGATGTTGTCCAAATCATTCCAGTGAGGCCAGATTATGGTATTTTATTAATAGCCTTTACTGATATCAGCTCAGATTACATGGAAGCATGTTTGAGCCCTGCAATAAGCACTCAAAATGTAGAATATGAAGAAACCTCCAGCAGAAGCAAACTCAGTGAAGGTGACCATCTGCTTTCCAGTTGGAATGTGAAATGACAGGAGAGACTCAGACAAACGGAAAAAACACTGACACATCTGTTTTAAGACAAACATAAAAGTTTGAGGCTACAAACCTCAGACTTCTGAGTACAATTTTTTAAAAGGTGGCAAATATCATTTTTGTTTTCAAGCCTTCAAATCTTTTTTTTTATGATTAAGCTGGTTAAGGTTAACCCAGGTGACCCTAAGACATCCATTTATCTTACTGTAGACCAAATACTGCAGGGGGGGAGGGGGCTTATTTAGGATAAACTAGTCATTTCCTCACTTTCCTCCTCTTCCCTGCCTGCTTTCTCTTTCCTCCATGGTGGTCATTATCAGTGCTGTAGTAACTAATGGCAATTCCCCGTTATCTGTGCTTACTGTGACATGCCTTGGTTGGAGTTAAATTTCCAAAGGCTTATAATCTACCTTTAATGTTGACTAACTTTATATAATAAGGCAATAGAACATTCTGAGTCCATCTTCCTGTGTGTGCATGGCAGCATTCTTGTTTTTGTTGTGTCTCATCACAATAATGGGGAACATCAAAGCAATGGTAATGCTGCTGTGTCCCTTTTTCCCAGCTTTCAATCAATCTTTTGAAACGCATGAGGACTCTCCTGCTCGATCTGTCGGTTTGTTTTAAAGCCAATACTGGGAAAAGGAACAGAAGAAGACTCTGGTGTGACACTATTCTGTTTCTGTTTTTGGGGGGAAACTTATGATGTCATTCTGTGGCCAATCAGTGGTCTGGAGACTGGTAATGTGGGTCCAGCTCCATCCAGCTCCAGTCTGCATAATTGGACTTACAGCCTTGAATGCTCTAAAAAGTTCAGCACAGCGCACAAAAACATAAAATGTAAAAACTATAAATATATGTAGAGGAGGACAGAGTAGGGCTTATGGAGATGTGGCTTTGCTTGTCTCTTTTGTCTGACAAGAGATGTCATGTTTTTAGGGGTTACTAACTCTTCTCTGACACTTACCACTAGGTGTGGGATGTCTGCAGGTGAATAATAGGCAAACCTGTACGGGGCGTGCCGGTGCCCCACATGAAATTACAAGGACATACAGTAGCAAGGTCATAAGTGCAACTCTTGAGGTGGCTGCACGAGTCTTGAGGAAACCGCAAGACACACCTGTGCTCCCATAAAAATGCAGCCGCTCCTCTCTATGACCCTTCACAACCCAAAAACCTGCAACGCTCCACAAGTCAATGTGACTTAGGGTGAAGTCAGACTGGACACATTTGGTTCACTTAAGAGATTGTTTTCCTGATAATCCGGACCAAATTTTAAGTCTAAATGCACCAAGTGGACCGCCGTCCGTGATCAGGGACCGCTTTTAACCCATCTTTTGTGGGGGTCTCATTTTGGTTCTAATCTGACTGAGCTCCAGTTCACTCAAAGTTTTTTTCACAGTCTACATAATCTCCATGCTCGGAGTGGAACAACTTGACCAAAACGGCCACCGTAGCCGGGCATTACAGGATGTAAATAGAATAGGAAGGAAGCAACCATGAAATTAAAACACATCAATTCATTGAAATTTGGTGGGATGAATGCAGGCTCATTAAAACTTCAAACGTGATGCACACTTCTTAGCCAGTTTCTCCTCAGCAAGCCTCCGCCGCATCAAAGGAGCAACAGTAAATGTTGTACCTGACATTGATACAGACGGTCAAAATTGGTCAGCGAAATAAAAAAGTTTGAATAAGAGAACTAGCCCAACAAGTATAAAAAAGTGAAGGAATTCCTTTATTGTTTCCCTCATTGCTTTGCCCCGCCCTAGTAATTCCTGGCCAATGACTGAAGAGATCTTTAGTCACTTGATTTTGTTCACAAGCTTTGGTTTGGAACAGAAATGTTTGCTTGACAGCAGTCTGAATACAGACCAAGCGCAAGATTCGGGACTCGATCCAGATCAAATTAAGCTGACTTAGTCCGGACCAATGGATTTTTCCAGTCTGAATACACACTAAGTCTTTACTGTACGTCACTGAGAAAGGTTCTGCTATAGATTATGTCTTAATGTTTGGAGTTTGCACATTCACCCAGTTTCCAGCTCAGTGTGGGGAATTACACCTGGGATTTCTTCACCTATAGGTCACTCATGTTGACCCTTAGTAAAACTGGGGTTGTGGAATTTACTTTTTGAATTTTGCATTTGTTTTCTCTGTAGAATTATAAAACTACCTATGATTTTTTTTCTAGAAACTCAGTTGAATTTGTAGCAGCGGTAAAATAATTTTTGCAAAACTTCAGTAAAACCAAAAAATAAATAGGGAATTACATGAAATAAATGCATTTGCTTGCCAATTCAATTGTTGGCAGCATGAAAAGCCTCACATGCACATAAGTTTATTATCAGAGCACAAGTGTGCTGCGGCTTCAATTTCAGCAACGATGCCCCTTTAAATCAGGAGGTAATCGGTCAAAAGAGGTTGGCTTCTTGGTTTAATTCCCTCCTGGGATTTTCTTTTGGCAGAAAAAGCTAGAAAATGAAACTTTGATCTGATCATTTAGAAGAAAATCTAAATTCTACAAATTTGCTGCGCCCTCTGGACTGATCTGTCACATTTTATTTGAATGCAAGCTTTTCACCACACTTGAACTAGATACGGAGCTCTGAACCACAGCAAAAGGTTTTTATCAGAGACTTTATCTTTTGACATTCCACTTTCCTTCACTAAATTATTCTTATTGACTTCAACGTGTTTTATAACTGAGGTGTGCTAATCTCTCCATTAAATCAACCTTGAAAAATGAGGATTTAACCTCATTCGGTTTTACCTGAATAAATAATAAAAATTTAAAAAGTGCACCACAGGTGCAAGTGGAGGGCTGAGACCTGGTTTAACATTGTGGTTCTTCTATAAAAGAAGAACTTGCAGGGCTGAACTGGTGAATGAAGATGAGCTACAGAGAACTAACATTGTCCTCTGTGACATTACGCTGAAGTCACAGAGATTTTTACCCAGAATGTAAGGCATGTAAACTTTATTTACAAAAAAATGTTAGAGCAGTGTGTAAATTCTGTAGGTGTGTGTGTGTGTGCATGTGTGTGAGAGAGCTCATCCTCCTTAATGATGTGTCCATGTCCTAGTCTGTCTGTAACATTCACCTTAGGGTTTTTTGGAGTCACACTGAACTGCTACACATTTTACACTCTTCTTTGGTGCAATATGAACCGATATGTAAGATATAACCCACAATCAGTAGTTGGAAAATTTAATTGGTTTATATGTTTTTAAATCTGACTCTGAATGAGTTAGATCCTCACCAGCCACAACCTCACGTCACTGATGTATATAGAGAAAGGGCACTTTGCACTCTAAATAAACTAAAGTTTATATTTGATTTCAAAATGTTATATCTTTTAACAAATTTCTTTACGTTGCATATTTATCTGTATGGCTGATCTTTGACAACATTTTCTAAATAATAGAATATTTTGGTTCTCCTGTACTCTCATATATTGGGAGAAGGATGCTGAGTCTGGAGATGCCTACACTGTAAAACCTAATAAGTTCACTTCACTCAAACATTTCTTCGAAACTGATTACATAAATTTTTTTAATTATTGTTAACTTAAAGTTTTAAGTTACAAGACTTATTTTTGTAAGTTAATTTGACAAAAAATATTAAAGTTAACCTGACTAAATTTTCTTTGTTCAAAACAGTTTTAATCAAGTTATCTATAGTTAGATTGTTAAGTTCTTACAGTATATTTAAAAGAAGTATATTTTACTTAAAATGTTTTAGTACTTACTACAATCATTTATTTAATTTTAAATTCTAAAATATTTCACATTTTCGGTGATTACATTTAAATCATTAAACATTTTCTTTTACATACATATACTTGAATAGAGTCAATACAAAAAAAAAATCAAAATTAAAATATTTAGACAGACTGACCATGTTTAATTTATTTTTATTAAACAATGTCAAGTTTTCCCAAAAGCAGCTAAAACAAGTCATCAGTTATACAATTAAAGAGCAGCATTAGGCAATGATTGTAATACCAGGCTGTGAAATCTTTACAAAATTACTTTTTAAGAGTTTTCAGGTATCAAAAATAACAATAGTCAAGTCCGTGTACATTTTACAATTTAAAACAAAAGTATAATTTTAACATATATCCTTCTGTTCAATCCAGTAAAAAAAAAAAAACACAATGAGTGTAAATATAAGCAAAAAGGTAAATTATTGCAATGACGGAAAAGGTTGATTATTGTACAAATGCTTTTGACAAGTTACTAACGGAGTCGAGAGTAAACATCTTGAACAACCTGAGCAGTTATAACAATATAACACTATAAAGCCTGTAATCATAAAAATTCTAACAAGGCTTTTTTTCAACAACAACAGTTAGAAGAACTTGTGATTTAGTATTCTCTAAGTGTTTTACAGTTTTACTGCCACAACTTTTAAAAGTAAACATTGTTTAGGCAACCTTAACAAAAAAACAAAACCTGGCAAATAAAATGTGCGTGTGCCAGGCATTTTCACGAAAAAAAAAAAAAAAAGTAAAACAATATTTCTATAAATAAAGTATAGCCTTGAATGAAAAAAAAAAAAACTTCAAAATCCCACTTGCGCAGATTAAATTAAAAGCATCAGCATATCTGCCACCAACCACAATGTTCTTACAGTTCAAATAAAATTCAGGCTAGTTAGTAAGGCTGGATAGTTTTCAGAAACTATCATTGCACACATCCAGTTTAAGTGCAAAAAGAAACCTCCACTTTTACATGAAACAACACTTTCAAAACACAGGTTCAACATGTTGAAATGTCCAAAGTCCAGCAAAAGAATCATTCATATGACACTACAGTTCTGTCAATAGGTCATTTTTCAGACTCAACACTTTGGGCTTTAATTTTTCATCCTCAAGGCCCATCAAAACCTTTTGGATAAAGTCAAATGTGTTGACCAAGGTTTTGGGGTACGCTAGATGAAGGGCATATATCAATGCAAATAATATGACAAATCCATCAGCCAGTGTGGGTACGTCAATAATCGTGTTACCCTCAAGTACAACCATGATCTTGACTGGATGGAACATGGCATTCTGTGGATCAGCACCAACTGCAAGAAGTCCAAGTAGTGTGTCCACAACATCTGGTTCCCTGGACTGCACAACCTAAAGAGAAAAGATAATTAGAATACTGCAACTCTGGTGTACATTTATGTTTTCACATGAAAGGCATCCATTTACTGTAAGATGTACCTTTTTGTAAAATCAAATGAAAATAATGCTTTTGCCCATCATGTATCTCATATTATCTAGGTTGTCATTTTATACCACGCGGGCTGTCCTGTCTTAACACTGAATGAAGTAGATTACGTAACTTTTTAATTCTAATTTTACAAGTTTTTGTTCCACTTATTTTTTTGCCCACCTTAGTATTTAAGCAAAATACACTGACAAACTTTGCAGGACGACTAACAATTTCAGCTGTCCACATACGGACTCATCCATATCTACAATAGCATATTTTAAGGACACAGCTTGACAAATTGTACAGAATATTTTAAAGTTAGATGAATAAACATTTCTTCAAGCATATTCATAATTGTCTTATTAAACATTTTAATTACAACCTATTGAGTGAGACTTGAAAATCCCATTGGTGCACATTCTCAGACTGTCATGGATTTTTTTTTTTTAAAGTTTCCATTTGTTCAAATAGATCAGGGGTGGCCATTCCTGGTCCTCCATATCTGCAATCCAGTATAATTTATACATTTCCCTGCTTCCACACACCTTCCAACTAATGGTCAGAATCAACATAGTTAACGTCTGTCCAGCTCTGTGAGTGACAGACATTTGTTTCACATTTATTCTGAAGCAAACATGCTGGATTGCAGCTCTCCAGGACCGGGATTGGCCACCCCAAATTAGATTCATCACTCAGATATTGTATTTGTTACTGTCATGGTACATTGTAAACATTTTAATTTACCTCACAAGTCCTCAGAAAGCTGGAGGTGTCTTCTTGGAGATAGGCAGGGAGAGCCTGAAGGACAACTGCACGTCTAACATGAACATCAACTTGTTCCTGCAGTGTGAGAACATGACATTGATGAACAACCCCCACAGTTGTTCACTAAATCTTGTACAGACATGCATATGAATAAGCCATTATGAGATGTCACTGACCTGGAGGTCGTACATTGTGAAGAGCTGGCCTAGAACATCGGACACCTTCCCTGTGCGTGAAGCTTTCTTCCTGAATATGCTCTGAAGGCGAGGAGTATGTTGGTCCAACACAGCAAAGAAGTGGTTCTTCAAGTTAATGTTTGTAATTCTGTGAAACTCTGCACAAATCTGCACAAACACAAAAGGAATGTGAGTATGTGGCTTAAAACATTATACTATTGCATGTACAATTTTATTTAAAAAAAACATTCACCTGAGATTCCATTTTTAGGGCAGGCCAGCGTTCCAAGATGTCAGCAACTGGCAGGTCATCACTGATTATTTCTTTGCGCCGCAGGGCAAAGGTGCTTTGCATTAACTTGGTGATCAGGATGTGATCTTTGTCAGTCTTTTTAACTTCATCTATAATCTGCAGTCTCAGTTGTTCTAGGCTGGTAGCATCTTCCCCTCTTGGAAAATTGGGGAGAAAATTGAGTTCTGCTCTCTTTGGTCTTTTAATGCCAGTGTGTGCAGCTTGTCTATCTGGATTATTTTTGCTTCTCTTTCCAGAGTTCACTGCTACCTCTTGAAATCCAGCACGACTTAACTTAGCTCGATAATTCCCCATTTTAAACTTGAGGCTATTTTTCCAGCCATACCACCCTGTTTTAGAGCCTGGCTCTTTCAGACAAGGGTGATGAGTAACAAGTGCCTCTGCTACCACTGAAACCTCTTTGTCATTGGGGTATGCTTTGAAACTGTGCATTGTAGCTGCAAGAGCTTCAAGTATGTCATGTTTTTGGCCCCTGGTCAACTTTAAAGACTTTCCTGTTCTCTGATAAGTACTATTTCCCTCATTAAGTATGAGTTCAACCTCATAAGAAAAAGTCGGCATTGGGAAAACCTGAGGCCATTTATCAATCCTCTCTGGCGTCATAGCATGGGGCAGTATTATAGTGTCATCCGATGCTATTGAACTTGTATCGCTCTCAGGTCGCACAATCTTTAGCACAGCCTTCTGAGGAAGTTCTTCAATGTCTACAAGGGAGCAAAGCTGCCCATCAAAGTCTGGGTCTTCATAAGAAAGACTAAAATCAAAGTCTAGTTTGAACTTGTCTTGTATCATTCTCTTTAGCTCATCCACAGACTCTGGACGTGTGGATAATGTCATCTTTCTGACAATGTCTGTGGAGATATGTACATGGAGGAGGAAGTTCTGTGCAGCCATTTCTACTGTTAAAGAGAGAAAAAATATATTCAAATTTGTAAGTGCAAATGTTTTCTAGCCATTCAAAGATGCTACATACATTTTCATTTATAAATGAATAATACCCTTACAAATCTTTGATCAGAATAAATCGTTTCTGGGTTAACAGCAAACGTCCATCAACATTGTATGCTGAGAGACTGAGTGTGTCATTCAGTTCTGAAAGCAGATGCATAGAGAATATCTCTGATGACATTAGCTCAAATGACCTCAAATGCTCATAATACAAACACTCATAGTTCCTGCAAAGAAATGAAACAGAGTTGTTCATGAGCAATATATCATCAATTTTGCTGAATCTTGGGAGTCCTCCTGTCTGGCCTACTGACACAAACATCCCTTTGGCATACTCTATGCCATCTACTGAAACCTTCGATGTGCTGTATATGCTTTGGCTGTTTGTCTTTGCTTTGATGAAGTCTTGTGCAACTTTGGGCAGATTTTCTTCTGAAACAGATGAGACATGCGAGGCCTGTATGTGGGGTCTGAAAAATGCTGGTGCACTGAGATAATATGCCATCATGTACTGGTGTCTGGTAGCTAGTGTTTTCAACACATTCTTGAAGTTCTTTGCATCATTAATGACCCTTTTAAAAAAACGATGTTTTCCTTCAAACCGCATGGTCCACAGGTGAACCAGGGGACCAAAGTTTTTTGTCATCTCTGGATAATGCTCAACATAATGATGTTTTGGTCGAAGCCTAAAATCTGGAAACACAACTTTAAGACCCTGCCTGTGATCACGTATTTTAGTTTGCATGTACTGAATAGATTCTTCTGTGAAGCCTGGAGATAACACATGTTGCACAATTTCTTTTAGATCCATCAGTATGTTCCATGCTTCATCCCCTTCAGGGACTTTGCTTCCTAACATGAGTGGCAATAACCTCAACAGGGTGGAATTTTCGTGCCCATTTCCACCAATGCTTTGTTTGGCTGCAAAGTTTTTTGGGATTGGCTTTGGTTTATCAACTCTATCAGAGTGCTGATATGGAAACGTTTGGATTTTTGTATTCAGATATTCAAGAGTGAAATACTTCCGTCGAATCATTTCACCGATGCACAAGGCCAACTCAACAGGCACAATCCCTTCAAAGAGATCGTGCAGTATATCAGGTGGGAAACCAGTAATGGGATGAAAATGCTGCAATGTCTTGCTGAGGGCACAAGCACCTGTAACACCAAAATGTGTTGAATATTCTCCCTGCACAACATTTTGCACATGAAGATCGTGAGATTCTTTTGTTCTCATGCAGAACTCTCCATCAGAAACCTCGGTGGTCTGGATTTGCTCTGTGGTACAGCAACAGAATCTGCATATGTAATTTCTTCTGAAAGACTGTACAAAACCAGCAAGACCATGGGCAGCCAAATTATCAGCTGCCACACAAAGCACAGTCCCCTGAATACATTCACCAAGTGCTTCAATGAAAATTCCATCCTGTTCTAAAGTTTGCAAGTCTTTTAGCAAAGGTGACAGGACAGTTTCATAACTGTGCTTTTGGAGGTCAGACACTTTGCATAGCAGGGCTAGTTGTATAACATGCAAGCTAGACCTATACTGACAGGGTATATTAGCAAGCAACCAATACACTGCACATATCTTATGGATCTTTCTACTCGTTCCCAAAGGATTGGCTAGTTCAACATCATCCACATACAAAATCAGAGACAATTTTCCAGTTTCTGATAGAAGCTTATTTGCTTTGAAATATGCCCCATCTTCATGAGACACATAAACTCCAGGCGACGATTTTGTAGCTGCCTGAAGCTTATCGAGAAGCTCAGTGTTTTTGAACATCATCTGAAGCATTTGTAGAACTGGAACATAAACAGTGTATCCACTTGAATCTAAAGTATGTTGTATTGGCATTACCAGAGGGTAGTTGTTTCTTACAAATGTTTTTCTTCGTTTTGTGGTAGACAGCTCTCCACCCTCTGTAGTTGCACTAACAAAGACATTACTTTCGGTGATGGCATCCACCAACTCTTGAAGCACAGCATCACTGATGGACTCATTGTGTTCTTGCAGAACAACAAGGATGGTCTCTCTCACAAGAGGCTTTGACAGTGCGAATATCTGCAGCAAACTGTCAACCATGTCTTGTATAGCAGTCTCTGAAACATGAAGAACGCTGTGCATTTTCAAAAGCAGAGATGATACATTATTCTTCAACTGAAGTTGCAGTTCTTTGATGTCATAGGCAGACTCATTGGGAATCGAATCAGAAGTATCCAGCTCAGGAGATTCGTGAGAAGGACCAGCTTCGGAAGACTCCAGGGGCCTTGGCTCTCGCTGATTGCAAGTTTTTGTTAGAATTTCACTCTTAAAAGCTGAACTCTCCCCATCTGGATGATTTCTACTTTTGTGAGCATTAAAGGAGGAATATACATTTGTACGGTATTGACAGTTTTTGAATGGACAGTCCACTACTTCATGTTGCTTTGTGTGTGTCCTTAGATGACTAAGAAGAGTTTTATCATTAAAGGGCTGCTTGAAACTACACAGAGGACAAATAAATGATATGCATTCATTTTGATAACTACCATGTACAGTTGCCTGATTATGTGTTCGTGTCAGATGAATTTTCAAAGCATTTACTGACTGAAAAGTGCAAACACATTCGTCATAAAAACATGGAAATTGGCTAACTGAGGAGACATTACAATGACACAAGCGATAGTGTTCAAGTACTTGTGTCTTTTTCTCAATGACAGCATTGCAAAGCTTGCACCTCAAAGCCATTGCATATCTTTTTTTCTTGTACTTTTTACCAAATTTAAAAAAAAAAAAAAAAAAAAACACTTGTCATTTTGTCTTCATGAACATACCCAATGAAATCTCTCCAGACTGGCCAGGTGCTTCAGTTTCAACCTAAAAAGAGAATATAAAATTAGTTAGAAGTTTCCCTAAAAAAAAATAAAACATGACAGATTTGACAATTATATAGTTCATGGCAATATATATTATGTAGCACTCATGTGCTATATAATATATATTGTGTATATATATTATATACACTATTATATATAATAGTGAAATGAATATTAAATAAATATTCAAAGGAAATATTTACAAAGCATAATTTTTAATTTTTTTTATTTACGTATCTTAATTGCTTTGAACAGGTGCCTAACACATTGTTCACGCTGGCATCTCCAATGTCTCCTCATTGATTCATTAACGTCCAGCTTACTTGCAGCAGCTCCATTTCCCTCCTGGATATAGACAAATCCATCGTTTTACTTCAAAGCTGCATCAGATGCTTTTCTTTCTGTGTGTTCGTGTCTGTCCTGCTGTGGTTAGCCTTGAGAGCTAAAAGCTAACGTTTTCTTCTTGCAATGACCTCGTCCATCTGTCTGTTTCTGCTCTTTGCCCCCTGCTGGCTATTAGCGAAGAGAAATCTAGCCACTGGGTCCAAATTAGGGGGAAAAAATTCCCGCCTTACAGACCGGAAAATACGGTAGCTCTACATCATTATATAAGAACGGTTGAAACAATTACTTACTTGAGAAAATGAACAACAATAAACATGCAATATTTCAAATAAACAGATAACGTTACGTATTCAGAAAAGTGCAAGTTCAGGTTTAAAAAAGTGATGTAACCTGTAAAATAACCGTTTCAAGACAGAGCGACTGTCAAGTTTCAGTGAAAATTCACATGAAAATGGAAATATAACTTACCAAATATATGCGCCCAAAGAGAAGGCCAATCCGATGGCGGCAAGTGCTGCAAGAACGGCAGGATAACGTAGCTTCTGAAGATCAAAAAGCTCCTGCATGCCACCATACGTTTCTATAGCGTTCAAAATAGTACAGCGGCGATTTTTTTTTTTTTTTGATGAACTATGGTTAAACTTACAACGTTACAGCAGTTGGAAAACTTTTTAACGTAACAGCAGTTGGAAAAACTTTACCACAGCCGAAGAAAGTATCGTTAATGAGGAGTACCGATGAGAGGACTGAAAAACATGGCCGAAGTTTTCACGCTTGCTGAAGAAAAGAGGCGGAGCAAGTATGGTACGTTCATGACGTCATTAATTTTCGGCTCAAATCTTTTGCGTTATGCTTCTAAAGACACTTAAAGTCTTTAAGTCCTGTAAACTTAAAACAGAAATTTTGTCAACACGACTCAAATAAATAGATGTGAAATAACTTTTATACTTTTTTGAGTGATTGCAACTTATTTTTTTTAAGGAACCTTTACTGTTTGGGTTTACAGTGTAGTATGAAGTCTAAAGTAACACCAAAGAGGAGTTTTATGGATGCAGTAAACAAAGACATGAAGGTAGCTGGTGTTAAAGTACAGGATGCAGAAGACAGGGTTAGATGGAGGAAGCTGATTGGCTGTGGCGACCCCTGAAGGGAAAAGAAGTAGATTCTGCTGCACTCTGACACATTTCCTTATGTAACCTCAGCTCCTCTCTGCTCCCATGCATGCTTCATTCATGTTTCATCAGGCTTGTGTAATTGCATAAATGTAGTTCTTTTGCTGAACTTTTTCACACAATAATTTAATTCTGAAGGGTTAGTTCCATATGTGTTTAAAATGTTTGATCTTTAAGGTTTTCAGTGGGAAGTGAAATCCTTCGTCAAATGTGTGTAGCTTCGAGCAGGCCTGCAGGCTTTAAACTCTGTGAGGCTGTACTCTGAAGTTTTCCTTCTTGAAGGGAGGTACATCTGTGACTTTCACAAAGACTCTTTCTGGTCAGATGTTAATTATTCATTGATTACACAGATTAAAAATCCTTGTGAAGATCAGGGCTGGGAGTCTGTAGATGGAACAAAGTAGTTGTGTTTCCTTGATCTTAAAAAGCTTAAACATGGAGGTTATTAAAGCCAGCAGAAGAACGCATGCTGCAGGCAAGGCTGCACTTGTCAAATGCACCCAGTGTTATTAAGAGAACACTTCCTCGCAGCTCTGTTCCGTAATTCCTCAGAGGACTCTCATATTGATTTGTAGTAACCTTTACTGCAAGCGGGACAATTGGGCCCAAATTGTGTTGCAGAAAAACCTCACACTGATTCTCTGGATTCCCTCGCTGAACGCGCCAGGATCGCTAATATTTTATTTCTTAACTGGAGTGCAGATTAGCTTTTTAAAGGCAGAAGTCCTGCTGTTTGTGGTGAGAAGATCAAGGTTGTGTCAAGAATATACAGAACATAAACCAAACAGTACTCAAAATATACCCAGCTATGCATAATAGCAAAGCAACATATACAAAATCTCAAGGGTCATATCTAAACTGACAGCTGACACCCACCCTATGGCTCTGGAGAACGTTTGTGTTCTTCTTCACTGAACAGTCAACAATAAGACTAAAAGAGGCAACTTTTCTGCTTTAAGTGTGAACCATCACTTATTCATTCCCACAACAGCGTCTTCAACACATGAAGCCAGACTTTGACTCTTTGCTCTCAAAAATGTGCTTCATAGATTTAATTTTACAGGCTGAGGCACAGATTTCATATTTATGCCTAAGTCACAACGGTTCAGGGGTTGACCTGGATGGGTGCTGTTGGTTTTTGTGTTATCTGTACACAGAGGGGGTCATAGAGAGGAGCGGATACATTTTAAGGGTAGCAGGACGCTCATACAGCCATCTCAGGGGATGTAAGGAAATTTGAACATGCTATTGTCGTGGGTGGGGTAAAGGTATTATGGGAGCACTCCAGTCATCAGTAAGATGGGAGTTCTGGCCCCTTACAAATGCTGCACACACGAGATTTGCAGGTAATGTGTAAGTGTCCATTACATGTCCAAACAACTTTTGCTCTGACTGTCTAATTTCCTACTTTCTAACAGCCAAACTGCGCGGAAGAGCCATGCAAGGAGCGCACACCGTTCACCTGAACAGCACTAAGTGGCCCCTCGTACAGTGCAGAGGATTTGGGGAGGTTAAAAAATAAAGGTTAATCTGTATGATGTGCCTGTGTGTCGCCTACTTTAGCCTTACTAGTAATTTAGGTGTTTGCTATGACCCACCGCTTGCAGCATGCCCGTGGGGAAAAATGCGCACAAACGAGGCCGCCCCACAGGCTCACCGAGCGGTCTACGATCTTCAAATTCCCTGCAGGCCATCTGCTTGCCCCATACAGGCTAGCCAATTTTCCACCTGCATAAGAGCAGTTGTGACTAAAGCTTCAGCCTTTTTACACTGACAGCTCTTCCAATGAGACTGTTGATCAATTGCTTTTGTTTATATAAAGAAAATCTGGGCTTAATCTTATTATAAAAACCTTTGATAAAGATTTTTTTTTTCCAGCGGCTAAATGTAAAATTCAGACCAATTTGATGTAAAATGTGTTTTTTTGAGTGTGAATTTAGATAAAAATGTCTCTTCTAAGAGTTTTTTTTTTTTAAATCTGTTATTACCTCACAGATGGTGAAGTTGGATGATAACCTCTGCATGAAAGAGGTTAGTTAGACGAGAGCTGCTTCACACTGAAGCATTTCAGCATTCTAGTTATGAAGCCTCCCTGTATTTTACAAAAATACGAGTATGAAGGAACCACGAGAATGAGCTTTTTAGTGCCAGCACTGAGAGCATGCTCCTCAATCCAGTATAAACAGAGGCCTTGTTCCATCCATAAACATGTATTACACGCGTCTGTTCCCTGACAAATCTCAACATGCAAGGCTGAAAAGGCTAATAGGATTGTACCATATGGGCTTGCATATTGCTTACATCCATCTCCTATGTTGTTGTTTTTTCGGTGATGAAATGCATTGACTTTTCCGCACATCTCCCATAAGCACCGTAACCCTTCCTGACAAACAGAAGAAGAGAAGGAAAAAGGAAATAGATTTTTGTTTGTTTTCTTTCTTCAGCCTCAGGCTGGTCTTGGTTTCAGAGAGGAGAGCTGTCTAAGGCTTATCCAGAAAAAGGCAATGTTGAAGGTAGCAGCATCTCACCCCGAGGGCCACAAAACAGACAAGTGAGTCCAGGGCTTAAATAAAACACTGAGGTCTAATAGCAGCTCTTTTATCGGCTGTAAGCATCAATCATCCCCTCGTTCAACACCAACGGCAGTGGTTCAATGTGACTAAAGATAAAGATAGAAATATGGTACTGCCTCAGCTCAGGGGCCAAAGCAAGATGATAGATTTTTGTGGTCTATAATGTTTAGTTTTTATCCAAAAGAAAAAATCAAGTTACATAAAATCTGAAATAAAAAATAAACATTTATTTTAGTAATGTAAGTAAAAAATATAGAAAAAACGAAGTAGCATAAAAACTATTTCTAGTCTTTCCTGCAGCTTGCAGTGAAACATGCTTAGCTTCTTAGGTAGAGAATGCTCTTGGAAGATCTTGAAAGTTCTAGGATTTAATGTGTGTGTGTGTGTGTGTGTGTGTGTGTGTGTGTGTGTGTGTGTGTGTGTGTGTGTGTGTGTGTGTGTGTTTGGGGTGGCGCATTCTACAGTGGCCCTCCTGTTCAAATCACATCAACAAATCACTCAACACAAATATATTTTTAAGATCACAATGACAACAGAAAAAAAAAAAAAACAAGTAAAGAAAAAACAAAGATAATGCCTATATTTTCCAATTTCTTGTTTAATTGATTAACATTTTATTTTGATTTCTGGAAACTAACTTTGTTTTGTTTACATTTTGGTTCTCAATCTTGGCCTGCCAATCTTTAACAGGCATCTGCACCTTCCTGTAGATGTAAGTTTGGGACCAAGCCCTCAGCTCAGGTGCCATGATGTGGGTCGGTGGGTCAGAGATCTCCACCACCGGCCTTCAGTGGTATTGCACCTTGCTAGACAAAAGGCAAGCAATTCTAACATTACTAGCCTTTTGGTACAAATGCAGGGTTTCAGTGATAACAGATGCTTTGAAATAAATGAAACACTAATGCAACCCTGCTGTGATGTTTTCTGTCTAAATCTTTTGTCAGTGAACTGTAAAGAAGGAAATGTCATGATGTTTTCTTTTAGAACATTTGTCCAGACACATTCAGCTGAAATCAGAAGCAAAACACTGCCCCCATCGTCCCGATGCGGCAGAGCAGCATCTGCCAGGAAGTTTAATTTTCTGCTTTAATGTCCACGAAAAATAGCGCCAGCCCCACAAATGAAAGCACACTTTAAAGTTGCTGTGGGTGAAATGGGTGCAGATGTGCTGAAACCTGAGAATAATTCAACCTGACTGGAATGGAGACAGGGCTAAATTGAAAAAAAGTAATATAAAAACGGGGAGCACCATGAGGTTTTAGTGCACCAATGAGGTGATCATTTATTGTGATGTTAAACTCAATCATGGCTGGATCAAAACCCAAGGGGGAAGGGTGCAGAGGAACCCTGTCAGACTCGATTTGAGTTAGGTGTCAGGTTCAAGTTATCAAGTGAGCCTAAATTTAGACGGAGCTGAGTAGGGATGGGAAGTTGTTAAAAGTTTAACATCTCTGTGATTTATTTTGTGTGACAGATTTAAACAAATCCAACATTCAGACTTTTACCTTGAGCTGATTTTCTGTAGAATCATCAAAGTATCTTTAATATTTTCCACGTTGGAGTTCTGACATGTCTTTGTTTACCTTGTCCGTACAATTTTATTTGAGTTTTAAAAATGTTATGATTCGTGCTAATGAGTGGGAAGTCCCCCCACCCTCATTCCTGTTACCTTTCTTTCTAGGAAATAAGACATAAAGACACAAATAAGAATTATGTCTAAACTTTCCTGAATGATCTAGATATGAATTTGAAGACAAACTACTTCATGACCCAACCATTTGAATTGATAAAAAAGATTATTTTGTACCGACATTATATTAAATATGCAAACACATCTGACAATAAATGTGACTGAGGTTATTTATGAGACCAGGATGAAAGTGGACTCCACGGTGCCGCGGTGGTCAGCGCTCTCGCTTCCCAGGGAGAGAAGGTCCTGGTTTGAAGCACAGCTGGGACCTTTCTGTGTGGAGTTAGCATGTTCTCCCCGTGCATGTTTGGGTCTTCTCTGGGCACTCCAGTTTTCTCCCACAGTCCAAAGAATGATTAATAGGTTATTTTGCATCCCTAAACTCCCCTAAGTGTGTGTGTGATTGTGTGTGTGGCTGTGTGTGTGTTTGTGTAGCACTACAACAGTACCTGGCCTCGCCCAACAGTAGTTGGGACTGAGACCCTGGAGAAGATGGACAGATGGATGGATGAAAGTGTTTTCTTAAACTCATAAATAGTATTCCCCTAAAAATAACCATTCATTTGAAGCAAATAAACGAAAGAACAAGGCCTTAAACAGCACTTGAAAATTGTATTGATTTAAGTTAATGTCCCATTTTAAGGCAGATATTTACCCTAAATACAGGTAGTTTGCTGCTCTCACTATATTTCTTTACCCACACGAACTTATCCTTACTTTGGTTATCCTCTCTATTGCTCCTCTTGGTTTGCCAGGTGGGAAAGCTCATCTGAACCTTGATTTGGACAAACATGAGAACCTATTGAGTCTTAATGAGCAGTTGTTGGAACTGCGTGACTTTGCCAGGGTGCTTAGTCCACTCCAAGCGTTGGTTTTCTGATGAGAGCACCCTGTAGGGATAAAAAAAAAAACTGATGAGGGAGGGGGGCATTTAAAAACTTTTCTGATTATTCCTGCTGTGTCTACAGGACTGGTACAACGTTACATCAATAAAGAGAACAAACTTCCTCCATATCCAAGCAGAGGACTGATAACATTATGCAAAAAGTGTGTCTTCATTTTATGCTGTCCAGGTTTAATTCACAAGCTGCTGGGTCAGGGGTGCTTATTATTAAATACTAAAAATTGCCTGAATTGGAAAACAGAAGCGGCAAAAAAAAAAAGATGTTTACGAAAAGCTAAAAAATCAAATATTGTAGTGACTCTATAGTTAAAATCAGCAGAAAGCAAAATACTTTTGGTAAGGGTTTGAGCTGTGAGTGAGAGATTGATTGTGGTAAGTCAGCTGCAGCTTCAGGGCACACAGCTCTGATAACTGAATAATCAGAAAACGCCGCTGCTGCAGTGCCGCTCTGCTCAGTCTGCATCAGCCCTGTCAGTCTATTCGCCTATTTATCACTCCGGACCTTTTGCTTACATGAGAAAATAAACGAGAACACAAGGAAGAGGGAAGATTTTCTCAGTTTCCAAAGTTTGCTTCTGTGCTGCACAGACATTTGGCCAAATTGTAGTGAAGCATATGAATATTGAGGATGAAATGAAGCCTTCAAAGTCCGTGTTCCAGTGTTTCTACATACTGACAGAAGCAGACCCTTCTTAAAGTGGTTGATGAGCATCATGTTAACAGATAAAATTGAATGAGATGAAGAAAACTCAAACAATGTGGAAAACCACTAAAGAAAAGTATTTTTTGTCATTTTTTATCATGTAGTTAAGCCTGTGACCTGACATGGGTAAAAAAATTTAAAAAAATAATTTGTTGCCATGAATTAGGATCTTGCTACCACAAAAAAGCATTTCGTTCCCACAAAATAAAAATTTGTTCCCACACAAAAGTAATTCGTTCCCACGGAATACGGCACAGTAATCAACTCGCTATAGTCAATGCAAACGTCAATGACTCTGTGGCAAAATATATTTTATTTTTATTAGTGCTTTAAACCACTTTAGCGTAAATATGTAACTGGAAGCATCCACTTTATTTCCGGTTGAGAATACGGGGTGTGTTAACGCCATAATTATTTTGACTGGACTAATTACTATTATGTGGGAATGAATTAGTAATTCCTTTTTTACCCATGTCAGGTGACATGCTCCATAATCATGCTAGTCTTCATAGAAAAATGTACAGCTGGGGACCAAGGAGTTGGGGCGGGTTGGTCTTTTATTGTACCATATGAAAGCTCTGGTTTCCTCACAGAAACACAGATATAAGCAAAATAGGGGCTCCAAAGAAACCTAACCTGTAGTTGATGGTATTGTTTGATTCCTTGCAATTCATTGGGGGAGAGCTACTATTGCAACTGTGGTTGGTGTTTCCCTCTACAGGTCTTCAACCCCCACACACACACCACCACCAATTATGTTAAGGACACTTCATTTAGCCAAAAGAAGAGAAAAGAGATGTTGATACTAAACCGGGAATTTTTCCACCTCAGGTCCAGCTGATTTGTGTTGATTGTGTGAACAGTCGAAGAGTTACGGTAAGTCAAAGAGCACATGCTGTTTAAGTGTCATTGGCAACATCTCAGGTGTTAAAGGGTTAGTTTCTGTTGCAAGTTTGGACCCTTTTACTTTGTAGTGAGATGAGGCTGCTTTAATTGTGTAACACTGTGCCTACTGGTTATGCCTTGGTCACATGAACCCATTCAAGGTTTGACCAACATGGGTGCTGCAGCTTTTTGGGCTGTCTGGGCCAATAGAAGGCTAAGAGGTGCAGCCGCATCCTAAGGGGGAGCAGAGGTTTTTCTTGCAGTTTCTGTGATGCTCCATTCATCCATCCATCCATCATCCATCCATCCATCCATCCATCCATCCATCCATCCATCCATCCATCCATCCATCCATCCATCCATCCATCCATCCATCCATCCATCCATCCATCCATCCTCTTAGCTGTGGTGGAGCGGTCCCCGCCTGTGATGCTGCATTTGGCTGCTCATGCAGCTGTTCACAGAGAGGGAGGTTCCAATTATCAGCGTTTTCGTGCTCAGCCTATTTCTTATTTCTCAATTCTCATTGTCTTTCCCCATCAATTGGGGGGGGGGATGTGTAAGAAGTGGGGGGTTGTGTAGGGACGGGGAGGGGGCCCTATTTTTATATTTATTTATTTTTTGTGCTTGTTTATTTTAATCTTCAGGCTTGTTTTGATATTATTTATTTTGTTTAAAAGCACTTTGTGTTATTCTTTCATATGAAAAGTGCTTCATAAATAAAGTTTGATTGATTGATCCATCCATACAGACATACTGTACATACATCCTTAAGCAACATCATGAAAATGGAACTTTCAGTTTTTGTGCATGTGAATAATAAACGTTCTTTTAGTTTCAAGGTTTTTTCTCTCTCTTGGCTTCTGGACCAATGACTAAAATTTTAGTTTTTTCCTGATTGAGCTGCTAAAAGGTATTTCGTCAGCCATGATTTAACATCTAAAATACGGTTAAAAAGTGCTTCTATTGGTCTTGTGTCATCAGGAGACATAGCTATGTACAGCTGGGTATCATCAGCGTAGCTATGAAAGCTGATGTTGTGGCTTCAGATGACATTCCCCAGAGGAAGCATGTAAATGTTAAAAAGCAAGGGGCCGAGGATGGAGCCTTGAAGCACACCACATTTAAATTTGTCGACCTTAGAAAAATCCAATCCATTAGAAAAGTGTGTGTGTTCCTGCTTACCATATGAGATAAGAGTTGAACCACTCGAGAACAATCTCTGAAAGACCAAGGTTTATTAGTCTGGTTAAAAGGATCAACAGTATCAAAAACTGCACTTAGATCGAGTAGAACTAATACAGAGATCTGACCTTAATCCAAGGCACACCTGACATCATTAACTATTTTTAACAAGGCTGTCTCAGTACTGTTGATAAACCAGCTTAGTTTATCTCAAAGATATTGATTTTTGAGAGAAACTCGTTCAACTGATTAAAAAAAAAGTTTTTCTAAAACCTTGCTTAAAAATGGCAAGTTGGACACAGGTCTGTAGTTATGAAAAACCATACAATCTAAATTGTTTTTTTTTTTTTTGTTATGATTTCACCACTGCAGCTTCAAAAGCAGCAAGAAAAGTACCCATCCGTAGAGAGCACTTGATCATATTTTAAATCTCCTTCTCAAAAGATCCCTGAATTTAGTTACAGAGTGATGTAGGGATGGGATCCAAAAAACAGGTCATTGGATTAACTCGGGAGAAAACACGACCAAGTGTTGCAGCTTCAACCAGGTCAAAACTGTCCAGTAAGATCAAGCCATTATTTCCAATAAAAATGTATTTCTGTTCATTAATGATGTTAGATCAGACAGAATCGATCTTGCTCCCTTAAGTGGTTAGCAAAGTCCTCGCACGATGAGGTGGTAGTTGGCATTGTGTTTTCATTCACGTCAGAGTTGATCTAATTTGATTGTGATGAAGACGACTCTGGGGTTATTTTTAGTTTCCAAGTATGAGTTCATGGTCTGTTTTGCAGTCTGGTTGTATAGTTTTAGTTGGTTTTGGTATGGGGTGATATATTTTCAGCTTATGTTTTCTCCAACATCTTTCAGCGGGTCTGCATTGTCTCTTCAATTGTTTGATTTCTTCAGTTCTCCAAGGGGGTGTGGGTTTGATTTTTAGGGTTTTAGATTTTAGTGGAGCAACTGGTTTGAGACGAGGTCTTAATTTATTGTTAAAACTTTCTACAATTAAGTTGCAGCTGGGAGCTTAAGCAAAAATAATGGCTTTTCACAGCCTCATTCTTTCAGATTTGCAGCTGCTAATCTTCCCGTCTTGCAAAGTGCAGTTAAACGACTATAGTCAGTGTATTTGGCTTTCTTTAGCAGGCTATTAACAGGTTTTACTGTTTGAATCTAAACAGCGCTTGAGGGAGTGAGTTTAATGCCACGACCCTTACCAAACATGCTCCTTTCTTGGCCAGTAAAAAGAATACAGTCACACTGAATCTTCTTAGGCATTCCCAACCAAGAAAGTTCCAACTTTAACTGAGAACGTGCTCTTTTGCATTTCATGTTAGTTGTACTTTTAGAATAATGGCCGCCAATAGTGAGAAAGAAAGGAAAATAAGTCTTAATTTTTTTTTTCTTCATGATTAATTCCAGGATGTTTCTAGTATGTGATAAGAGACTGTTAACTGCTGACATTGCATCAGATTTAATCCTCATCTCAATGTTTGTCATACCTGCCAGTTTGTCCTTGCCAGAGCCTTGATGCATTGCATGTCTTAATGAGCTGCATGTTGTCTTTGAAACATGTTTGTTCTCATTGCACTTGGTACAGTGATCTTGTTGCAGCTAATCTGCATCCCTGCATCTATTATATTTGGTCTGACAGGCAAGCATCAGAACAAAATATGCCAGCTTGTTTTCTGTAGTTTGGCCAATCTTGTTTGTAAATATCCTGTAAAAATTGAAATGTGTTTCATCCTTCTGGGTCTGCCAATGTAATGGCCAATCAATTTTCAATTGGACATTAAAAAAAAAAACAGAAAATTGGTAAACAAGCTTTTTCACTATTTCCACAAACAGGAGAAATGGAAAATGGGAGATGACTCTTTTTTTCTGACTACAAAACCAAAAATGAAAAGAAAAAAAACTAGTTACGGTAATACTTACCTTTTTACAACACATATTGTTATCAGAGTACACCCAGCCAAATGTATTAGCCCTTTAGATATCAAACCACCACTGCGTTAGATTTTAACCCCATAACTGCCACAGGGCAACACAAATGTTGCAATGAAAGAGTTCACTGACTGTCATGATTACAATTCGAAGGTCTTGACCCGCTTGAGTATCCAACGGTGTTTTAAAAAGGCACAATAACAAATATTTAGAACGTTTTATTTGCCAACTTGCATCTTCTTCTGTATTTCATCCAACATTTCTGGCAGTTTGCACAGCAATCTATCCATCCATCCACTTACAGCTTCCACTGAATCCTTTTAGGGGTCACAGGGCTGCCGGAGCAAACCCAGCTCTTGGGCAAAGGCAGGGTATACCCTGAACTGGCCCCCATGGTCTTTTGGAGGGCCACACATGCACTCACATGCACACCTATAGGGACAATTTAGAATCCACAGCAATTTGTCTGCTCTAAAAATATTGTAGTAGGTTTAGGGGATGTCATCTGGACTTGGATTTAAAGTTAGAGGATGTTTCACCTCTTATCCAAGAGGCTTTGTCAATTCTGAATTAGCTGGTCGAAGAGCTGGTTTATATGCGCTCATGGGGGAGGAGTCAGACCTGAAACTGGATGGTATTGTCCAACTTAGCCTACATGGTTTCGGGTCGTTTAGAGTCCTCTGTCCTCAGCTGGGGGTTGGGGAGCCAGTGACTCCCTCTCCTGGCTACTATTTTGGCCCCTCTGGTTGGCCTCACAGAGCATCATGTTAGGAATTCACAAGATTTTGCAAACAAAGTCAAACATCTTCAGCTGGATTCTGACGAGACGATGGTGTCTTATGATGTAACTTCCCTCTTCACCTGCATTCCCACCACCGAGGCAGTGATTTCAGTGTCATCTTTCAGTGGAATTTAACAATGAATCACAAGAAATTTTTATTTTTTGACATTCCTTGGCAATATTGTGTAAAAATCTTTACAATTTTTACAAGTATAGCAAGTTAGTCAAATTTTCAAAACTATTGGGTTTTGTCTTCTCATCAAGCTGCTGTTTACAGGAAGGCTGAAGATGTCGAATAGAGCAGTGTGTGGGGAGGAGGGTGTCCAGTCCATCACGGGTAATATCATCACTTAGCTGCGGACAATTTTTTTGGAAAAAAAATAATGATGATACGGTTATTTAATAACAGCAATAAAGTGGGCATAGCCCTGAAATGGACCATTTCAAATGTAATATATTTGAAGTTTGCTTTAAGTGTGTGATTAAATATCAGTGAGATGTTGAGAGCAGGAATCAAGATGTTTTCCTGAATGTTCTGTGACACGAGGAGCACAGGTGATGACAGGAACATAGTAATTCTCCGAAGCGGGGGACTCTGTGCACAGATGAGGTAGAGAGGTCTGTCAGAGCAGCAGGTGTGGGCGGAAAAACAGTCATTCACACTGATCAGACAGACTGCTGCAAATTACCCGTTAGTGAGCAAAAAACAGATCTGTCAAAGAGAACACTGTCCGAAATATGTGTATAGAAACCCTTTTTTCAACCTAAACAGAAAAAAAATCATTATTTATATAAAAGTAAGCCATTTAGTTTTAGATTTTATTAAATAAAAACAAACAAAAAAATTTAAAACTAAATTTGACCTGTAGCAAATTATTATTTTTGTATTCTCTTCCTTAATTACAACTTTAACAAAAAATGATGAAATCTCATGTTTACTTTAAAAAAGAAAAGAACATATCTGAGGGTTTATGAATCACATGCAACTGTACGGGGGGCAGGACCTTGGGCTCCACTTAACAGAAACATGGTAGTGAGCATCACTCCAGAAGACTGACAAGTTTCTGGCACAGAAAGACAGAAGCACAAAATTCAAATACAAGTGAAGACAGGTGAAGACAGGATGATGACCATTAGCAAAAATCACTCTGCAGAAGGACACAGAGCTGAATGTTCACAATCTGCCTGTCAAACTCACAGTCCATCTCACATTCAAGAACAAGACCCTGTAATAGAACTTCTTCACTTGGGACATTACCTCTTTCCCAACCTTGTGAGGGCAAACCCCCAATTCTGATCAAAAACCATGGCCTCAGACTTTAAGATGCTAATTCTAATTTCAGCCACTTGACTGCAAACTGCCCCAATGCAAACTAAAGGTTCTGGTTGAATGAAAACAACAGATGAACATCATCAGCAAAAACCGGAAAAAAATCCTGTGGTACAAAAACAGACTCCCTCTGCAGGTAAAAAACTAAAGCAGCCAAAAAAAGGCCTAATTGGGGCGGCCGTGGTGCATCGGTTGGGCAGTCAACCCCTGATCGTATTATTGCGGGTTCGATTCCCACCTCACATGTCAATGTGTCAAAGTGTTCTTGGGCAAGACACTGAACCCCAGTGTGTGAATGTGTGTGTGACTGTGAATGGGACTGTGACTGTAAAGCGCTTTGGGCCTTCAAGGAAGGTAAAAAGCACTATACAAGTATACGCCTGTCACGTTCAGCTCGTAGTCTCAGAGGCCATCCTCATGGTAGAAGCACAGGCGGAGTCTCAGGACTTGGTTTTAGCTCAAACTTTATTTCCAATTTCTTCAACTGGCATCTAACAGTCATGCCCCGAGCTCTAACTGCTAACCAACAACCACCTCCCAATGGTTACAACTCCCACCTTTATAAGATTTCCCCTTTGGGAGCTACCATTCACCCAGGTTCCCACAGATAATCTATTTACACAAAATATTAAAATATGTACATTCAAAGTTTCCCCAACCCCTATAAAAATAGATAATTTCCCCATGCAAAAATAGAATTCACCGACTGTTCCTAAAACATTCCAATAATTCACTCAAATAATAAAATTACTAATCTAAATCTCCCCTGTTAACTTTGCAATGATTTGGGTTCCCTCCCTGGAACCAATATAAGGTCCTTGTACCCTTAGGGACCTCTTTTGCTGGCGGACCATTCCTGACACAGAAAACAGAGGTGAGTCACCATCATCAGACAAGGCATAGACATACATGCAGCAGGTGTAAAACAAATATTTAAATCTATGTGCTTTCACAGGTGCTCCTGACCTAGAAGAACATTGCTGCTGCTGCTTAACTTTAGCTGCATTAAACTAATAAAACTCTGTCAATTAACGTTCTCTGCCTGTTTCTTTAATGTGACAACTGCTCATTGTCACAACGCCATTTACCATTTAATTGCTGGGGTCCAATATTCACTGGGAAACGGTTCCACTTACTACCAACATTGCAAACCGCAAACTGTAGTTGACCATGCAGACAGCCCCTTGTAGGGCCCCCCGGAACTCTACTTTTTAGAGTTCCTCACACAAAAACACAGTGAGTTATAAAATAAAACACTTTCTCTTAATCCATGAATACATGTGGATTGGATGAGTGACCTCTCATGAATCCTCGAGCACTCTGTGTCTGGTGTAGGTCTTATCTACTGTTCCACAACTTTGAAAATAACCTAAATGTTCTCTCTAAATCAAAAGTTTGACTGTCAACTAAATCCTGGACTAGACTTTACCAGGGAGGCAGAGTAGTGTGATCCTCTTGTAGATTGATTAAAGCTGCTGGCATGCCTTCTTAGAAAAAGTGACTACTGTACAAGCAATGCCCCCACCGGCGTGTGGTGTTCTAAAGTTTGTGTCAATGTGGAGGTGATTGGAGTGCCTGCTCATCTCATCTGCAGATATGATAAAAGTTTGACAAGCATTTACTTGTATGTGTATGTATACGGATTATGGTGAATTAGTCTCTGTATATACCTGCTATGTAAGCTTGTGTGAGTCTGCATAGACGTGAAAGTTTAGGCAGTACTTAGTGAATGTTGTGCTAAATGTGTTGATGTTTATGTTTGTTCACAAAATATGCCTTCTTGATAAATATATAAATGTGTTATTGATCATCATAAACCACAAGCAGCTTTTATTGCCTTTTCTGTTGTTAATCTTTGTTTCCTTTTGATGACTTTTTGTGTACTATCTCACTTGACCCCACTTCTGTTTTTCCTTTCCGGGCTGTCCCCCAATGTACTCCCCCTTAAATTTATTACCTATTTTGTCTAATCTGAATTTGAAACATGATGAAAAATATGATTTTAAAAATCTGTTTTTGAATAAATTAAGTATCAAACTCAAAGGGGGTTTTACAAATATTCATCTTGTTTTTTCAAACTTCACCCATCCTTGGTTTTAACCGTAAAGTCTGTTTAATACAAACTCTGCAATTATTTGCTTAGTTGCTGAACAGAACGAGTATAAAAAAACTTGTAGTAAAAACTTGTAGTAAAAAGCTTTTGTAGTAAGGGTGGAACCTCAATAAGAACATGATTTGAAAATAGATCGACAGACTAGGAGTGCTTAAGGAACAATCTTTTGATGATGATGCAATTTGTTACTATTAGTACCGTATTTTCACCGCCGTAGGGCGCACTGGGTTATAGGGCGCAGCCTCAGTTATGGGTGTGGCATGGTGCCTCTGTCAGTCTCCTCCCCCCTCCCTCCTCTGCTCCCTTCCTGATGTGACCAGCTGACTCCACTCACCTCATCAAGCCGCAGCTTCTTAAGGAGATCCAGTGCCAGTATTCAACGCCAGTTCGTTGTTCCTCTACGGTGCATAGTCTGGTCGACTCTAGTATCTTGTTCATGTGTTTTTTTTTTTTTTTAAACTTGTCCTGTCCAACAGCTGGGCAGACAGATGAAAGCTGAGGGCCTCTTGTGTTGGACATATTTTACTTTAACAATAGGGGTTATTAATCTTCATACAAACCAGAGGTATGTCTGAATAAACCCCTTTTGTAATTGAGGCCAAACTTTATTAATTTCAACCATGTTTGAATATCTTTGGTGTTGGACCGGACGGAAAAGGAAAGAAGGGAAAAAAGGGAGGGATGTTAGAGAGAGAGGGGGGTAGGAGGGTGATGATAGGAGGGGAGGGGGGTAAGACCATGAAGCATCATAAAGGAACAAGTTTACTGGTTGTTTATCGTTACGGTAAGGTTCAAATGTAGTACAAAAAGGGCGGGGCCTGTCCACACACACACTCAAATGTTATCAACACACCTGTTAGCTGCAAAAATGTCCACATGTCGACATGTACACAAAACAGATAGTGTTCACACGCATATTTATGCCTTAAAACCAACTAGTGTGAAATATTTCAGTCATTAAACCATGCAAACTGTTAGTGCAAAGGTGAGCTAACACCTGTGCTCAGGTGAGTGTTTATGTTCTTCTAAAATGGATGGTGGAACGTGAAAAGAAGGAGGGAGAGTGCCCAGCCATCCCCACCCCAAGACCCCCGCTGCAGCAGCAGCGGCAGCCGGAATCCCCCCAACGCCACACGGGAACAGGCAGGGAACAACCGCCCCCCGGTCGACCAAGACCGCCACCCAGGCCAGCAGGACCGCCGCGAGGCCCCCAGAGCCAGAGAGCAGGGAGGCACGGAAGGAAAGAGAGTGTCGCCCCAGCCCAACCAGGAGAGAAGCCCCCCTGCCGCGCCGGGAGAGCCCAACGCAGGGCCCCACCGGAGAAGGACGCCCACAGCCCCAGACGAGCACCCCATCACCACCCAGGAGTTCTGTGCATCCCCCGCCCCAATTCTAGGTACGAGCCAGGACCCCCCAAGGGAGACCCGCTCCGCACTCCAGGCAGCCACCCACCCTGCCCACGGTTGGTTCAGGGAGGAGCAAGGCAGGGGCCCGCCGCCCCAGCCCAGGAAGGGGGAACCCCGGGGAAAAAAGGCCACAGTAGGAAATTTGGCGGGGCCCAGCGCTCAGGGGCAAGGACCATGACCCACCCCCCAGGAACACGAACCCCCCCCGGCTGAGGTGTAATGTAAACCCCCCCACCGTGCGGAGAGAGAACCGCCGGGCCCAGGAACCCGGAACCTAGGGGACACGGCCGCCGTTGCCAAGGGGCCTGCACCCCCCACAAGGGAAGGGGTAGGGGACAGATGGTCCTAGGTCCCACCTTCCTTGCAAAATGTGTGTGCGTGTATGTGTGTTTGAGAGGGTGTGTGTGTGCATGTGTGTGTGTTTATGTTGGAATGTATATATTGACGGGGGAGGGGTGTGTGTACTAAGGGGGGTGCAGTTAAAATTGGCGGGTAGGGCACTAAGGGGACATATCCTGATTACTCACAGTGATGTCCCCTCACCCTCCCCACCAAGGGGCCCTGAATGCCTAAGGTGCGGTTAAGATTGGCGGGTAAGGTGCTACGAGGACATCTGCTGCTTGCTGGCAGTGATGTCCAAGCACCCCCCCTACCAAGGACCCTACATGTCTAAGGTGCAAATAAAACCGAAAGAGGGGGTGGCCACTCCATACGGCAACCATAGGAGGGGGGCCACTGCCAAGTAGCCCCCCACCCCAAGGCGCATCGCAGGCTAAACCCCCCACCCCCTCACCCTAATATGAGGTTATATGAGGAAGGGGGTGAGTTGGGGACAGCTGGTAGACTGTCCCCCAGTGGTCAAACAGCTGTCCCCCAGCCCCCCCCCCCAGCAAAGGGGCAAGGCCCACCCAGCCCAGGGGCCCCACCCCCAGAGGCGCCGACACCCCAGGCCCGGCACCACCCACCCCACACAGAGAGAGAGGAGCCAGAAAGCGTCGCCCCCCCGGAGCAAGCCCAGGCCCCACCCCCAAACGCCGGCCTAAGAAGAGCTCTGGTCAGGCCTCGACGGGACCGAGGCAGCCAACCGGCCGGGGCAACCGCCGATGTCCTCAGCGGAGACCCAGACCCGTCAACCCCCACCCCGTATCTTGTTCATGTCTAACTGCCTTTCGCTAATCCTTCCTACGCCTTGCCTACAGGATTATTCATCCACGAGTACTCACCTGTTCAGCGTCGTCATCCCTGGTTTCACGCCTCGTCTCCTGCACAAGCCTTGGTGTTCTGGAACCCTCCAGCCACGCCTCGCCTTCAAGTCAAGAATTCGAACTCTCTTCATCTGATTCAATCCTTCAAGTCTGCTATCAATATTACCAGTCGTAAATTAAATACCTCTTACTTACCTCTCAACTCCTGGGTTTTCTTCCGGGTTCCAGCATCTGGGTCTGTCAAGTCTAAGTATTTCACACATATAAAAGGCGCACCAGGTGTTATGGCGCGTGCACGTAAATTTTTTTTTTTTTTTTTTTTTTCTAACTTGTCCTGTCCAACAGCTAGGCAAACAGATGAGAGCTGAGGGCCTCTTGTGTTGGACATATTTTATTTTAACAAGAGGGGTTATTCATCTTCAGACAAACCAAAGGCATGTCTGAATAAACCCCTTTCGCAATTGAGGCCAAACTTTATTAATTTCAATCATGTTTGAAAATCTTTGGTGTTGGACCGGACGGAAAAAGAAAGAGGGGAAGAAGAGAGAGGGACGTCAGAGAGAGGGGGGGGTAGGAGGGTGATAATAGGAGGGGAAGGGGGGCAAGACCATGAAGCAGCATAGAGCAGGCAGGTTTACTGGCTGTTTATCGTTACGGCACGGTTCAAATGTAGTACAAAAAGGGCGGGGCCTGTTCACCCACACCCAAATATTACCAACACACCTGCTAGCCGCAAAAATGTCCACATGTCAACATGCACACAAAACAGATAGTGTTCACGAACGCATACCTATGCCTTTAAATCAACTAGTGTGAAATCTTTCATTCAATCATGCAAACTATTAGTGCAAAGGTGAGCTAACACCTGTGCTCAGGTGAGTGCCCATGCCCCTCTAAAATGGATGGTGGAATGCGAAAAGAAGGAGGAGGAGCGCCCAGCCACCCCCACACCCATACCCCCGCCGCAGCAGCAGCGGCAGCCGGAGCCCCCCCAACGCCACACGGGAACAGGCAGGGAACAACCGCCCCCCGGGCGACCAAGACCGCCACCCAGGCCAGGGCCAGCAGGACCGCCGCGAGGCCCCCAGAGCCAGAGAGCAGGGAGGCGCAGAGGGAAAGAGAGCGCCGCCCCAGCCCAGCCAGGAAAGCAGCCCCCCGCCGCGCCGGAAGAGCCCAACGCAGGGCCCCACCGGAGAGGGACGCCCACAGCCCCAGACGAGCACCCCACCACCACCCAGGAGTTCCGGGCATCCCCCCGCCCCGACCCCAGGTACGAGCCAGGACCCCCCAAGGGAGACCCGCTCCGCACTCCAGGCAGCCACCCACCCGGCCCACGGTTGGTCCAGGTAGGAGCAAGGCAGGGGCCCGCCGCCCCCGCCCAGGAGGGGGGAACCCCGGGGAAAAAAGGGCGGCCCACAAGGGATGTTATAAATATGGCCCGACCAGGCTCGGCCATGTTGGAAGTTTGGCGGGGCCCAGCGTCCAGGGGCAAGGACCAGGACCCACCCCCCAGGGACACGAACACCCCCGGCTCAGGTGTAATATGAACCCCCCACCGTGCGGAGAGAGCACCGCCGGGCCCAGGGAGCCGGCACCCAAGGGACACGGCCGCCATCGCCAAGAGGCCCGCACCCCCCACCAGGGAAGGGGTAGGGGACAGATGGACCCAGGTCCCACCTTCCTTGTAAAATGTGTGTGCGTGTATGGGTGTTTGAGAGGGTGTTTGTGTGCATGTGTGTGTGTTTATGTTTGAATGTATATATTGAAGGGGGAGGGGTGTGTGTACTAAGGGGGGTGCAGTTAAAATTGGCGAGTAGGGCACTAAGGGGACATCTCCTGATTACTCACAGTGATGTCCCCTCACCCTCCACACCAAGGGGCCCTAAATGTCTAAGGTGCGGTTAAAATTGGCGGGTAGGGTGCCAGGAGGACATCTGCTGCTTGCTTGCAGTGATGTCCAAGCACCCCCCCTACCAAGGACCCTACATGTCTAAGGTGCAAATAAAACCGAAAGAGGGGGGGCCCACTCCATACGGCAACCATAGGAGGGGGGCCACTCCCAAGTAGCCCCCCCCCCAAGGCGCATCGCAGGCTAGACCCCCCACCCCCTCACCCTAATATGAGGTTATATAAGGAAGGGGGTAAGTTGGGGACAGCTGGTAGACTGTCCCCCGGCGTGCACGTAAATTTTGCATGCTAGTGTCTAACCTTTCCTGCCAAATGTCCATGAACCTACTATGTGATTTTTCTTCAATGATGTTTCTGACCGCAGGGGAGATCCTCTACAGGGCCGAGGGCGGATCTTCCTTCGGGGTTCATTTCCCCGTTCGGACCCTCAGAGCCTCCAGAATTAATAACAGAACCAGTCTCCATTACTTGGAGGAAAGCGTTTAACAAGTTATTGTAGAGCAGCCAGTCAGCCACTCCTATAATTTCATAGTTGAATTCAAACTGTGGTTCCGAAAAGAACGGGCGCCGTTCATTGGAGATCAGAAGAATCGTTACCGATACCTGAGATCAAAGAACAGCTCAAAAACGGATGGAAATTCATGTTGGCGACACCAAATAAGTGCAGCTAAGATGCACAATAAGCGTGTTTGTGATCACCCAGGTAGACAACACTGCGCAGATCCCCTGGTGTGTGACGTATGTTTTTGTTTTTACTCCAACATCACCTGTCAATTATTACAAAAGTATCACCAGAAAGGGGCGGAGCAAGGCCCCCACCCAAGTGTACACAGCTGGAAATTTTGTACTGCGCTGACTGAAAGCTGCCCTGATGACTACAAAATAATGCATTATGGGAAACGTGTCCTGATGGTTTTGTATTTGAGTAATCAATTAAAATCATTAAAAATACTTATTGATAACAAAAAGGCTACAAACATTACAAACCAATAAAATATATAAAAATGTATAAAATATATAAAAAAGATATAATAACACTGATCATACTACTAAGGGGGAGAGGCATATTAAAACTAAATTGTTGTTAAAAACAACTCCAACTTCCTGTTCTCCTTCAGTCTCACTGTGGCTTCGCCATCATCTCACCCATCCTGTGATCGCCTGGTCTCATCAATGATCCAGGCGAGGCGCTAGTTCATCTCTATCGTTGCATTTTCCACACGTATTTTAAGTGTGTCTAAGACTAAATCTTGCTGTTGCTCGCACGTGTTTTTAATGTTAAAGCCCCATTAGCTGTCAATGCATGTAGATGTGTGGCATTTATTCTCCTCATCTGACCCACCTACAGCGGGAGAACCGTTTTGGTTGGGGTTAATATGCTCCAGCGCGTGTAAAGTTCAGCACTGACTGCATGTATTCAGAAAATTGCAAGAGAATAGACACTTTCTAAAAAGGAACATGCGGAACTTCTTAATGTGTTCTAGGGAGGGGGCTGTCAGGTTTCCTGCCTTAAATGTTCTCCTGTAGCTGATTTATATACAAGGTAACCTGATGTCATATTTTGAGTTTCTGTCCACCTATAGTCTGCATGTCTAACCTGCAGAATTTGCATTGGTTACTGGAGCCATCCCAGGTGGTGTTAGGCTTCTGTGTAGCAGTTCTTCTTCAAATACTCCATGTTCTCCTCCCAAATTAACAGAGTTGTGGTGTGGAAAGATATGTTTTTCAGCTGGCAGGAATAATCAAAGTGTCCGTTCTTTGTTTCAAAATGAGATTGCCACAAAACCGCAAGTTGTCTCATACTGGAACAGCTTTAGTTGTAGAATTCAGTGGGAAAAGGTTTGGATCCTGCCCCAAAAGTATTTCATCACCAATAAAATCAGAGAAATTTCTTTCAAAATTCTTCATAAATTTTATTCAGTGAAACACTTCTTTACCAAGTTTAAAAAGATCTGGACATAAACTGTTCATTTTGTCATTCTTCACCAGAAACTGTGCCTCATCTCTTTTAGTATTGCTCTTTCACTCAGCTATTTTGGAAAGATGTGATACATTTTACAATAACTCATTCATGTGAAGATTATAGATTATTTTATGAGAATATTATTTTTGGGTATTTTACACAAGAAAAACTTAATGCAGATAAAATATATGTAGTTAATTTACTTATAATAATGGCTAAAAACTTTATTCACAAGTGTAAATATGCCAACAAAAAAACAGTGCTTTATGTTTTTCAGAAAGAATTGGTACTGTATGTGAACAGTATAAAATCTTCCACTAAAAAAGCAAAAAAGCTGTCAGAACAGTTGAAAACAAACAAACAAAAAAAAAAAAAAAAGAACAGTTGAAACATGGTCTCTCCTGAAACTTTAACAGATTCCTTTGCCTTTATTATTTTTGTTTTATTTTTGCATAACCTGTTTTACATTGTTATTATTATGTTTTTTTTGTTTGTTTTTTGTTCATTCTCCTGGCGAACGTGAAAATTGTATTTTGCACACAGTGTGGTGTTTTGTGTTTGGTGTTTTGTATGTGCAATATTAGTTAATAAAGTTTATAAAAAAAATGTTCTCCTGTTTTCAAGCCCGGTCAATGTCACGCCCCCAAGAGTCATATACCCCACTGTGATTGGTTGGTTCGTCAGCTCCGCGCACAACACTGAAAGGTGTCAGTCATACAAACTGGAGAGACGCATTAACATTAAACTTTCACATTAAGGCGGGGGCCAAAAAATATCATCTTGGGGGCAGTAAATAGCCCGCCGGCCGCAAGTTTGAGACTGCTCTAGATTATCTGTACCCCACCAGGTGAGATTTTGGATGAAGCCCCATTGATATTGCCAGTGATCTTGCATTTCTTACATGATTCAATTATTTTTCCAACAGTTAATGTTTTCTCATCTAGCTGCTGCTTATTGTAGACTGGTCAATCCAGTTTTGTTCAGGTCTACAATCTTGTTCTCGGTGTCCTTTGACAGCTCCTTGGTCTTGGTCATGGTCAGGGGGTTGCAGTCTGACAGTTTAACGGTGTGGACAGGTGTCTTTTATGCAAATACCCAGTTCAAACAGGTGACATTAATACAGGTAACAAGTGAAGGATAAAATAGCTTCTTTAAGAAGAAGTAAAAGGTCTGTGAGGGACAGAATTCTTGCTTGAAGGAGCCACATACTCATCTCTAAAAATCAGATAATATAGTTTCCTAGATTCTTTTTACATTATGTCTCTCACGGTTGATGTGTATCAATAATGAACCTTACAACCCTCTTTCATCCAGAATCTCTAACTGAGAAATACTTTTTTGCACCACTGTTATTCATCACAGCAGGGTGCAAAATCAACTCAATAAACCTTAACCATGTTCCTTATAAAATGGTTCCTTTTGGAGTCACTTATCGAAACCTTTACTTGTCTATTTGAAGCTTTATGGAGTAAATAGTCTGAAAGAGCAGTTCACATATTTAATATATATATACAGTCCCTGACAAAAGTCTTGTCGCTTATCCGTTTTGTAGAAACAAAAGCGTATAACCTCACTTTTACTGAATCCATTGGTTTTAGAAATGTCACATATGAAAGCTAAAACCCTCCTAAATTATGTTCAATATACTAAAATAAAATTGCTTCACTGAAGAAAGATTAATCATTTAATGAACACAGAAAGGTCACATTTTGGCAAGACAAAATTTTTGTGGCCTTGTCATATGATGCACCCAATCTTAGATTACAGCCTCACCTGTGATCAATTACTGATCAATCAATTAGTGGGTGTGTATAAAAAGAACCCCAGCACACCAGGCCTTCACATCAACTGCAACTTGACCTCTGACAACATGCCTAAGATTCACCCTGAGACCAAAGCGTTGATTCTCAAGAGGCTGAAGACCAGATCCACTGCTGAGGTGGCTGACACCTTCAATGTGTACAAAGAATAAGAAAAAGATTTGAAGAGACTGGAGATGTTTTTGACAAGCCCAGGTCCGGCAGACCCCGCAAGACAACTGCTCGGGAGGACCGTTTGTTGGTTGGAAAATCCAAGGCCAGCCCCTGTTCCACTGCAGCAGAGCTCCACCAGGCCTGGTCACCTCAAGTCCCTGTGTCAACCAGAACAGTTTGTAGAATTCTGTCTCAAAATGGCCTCCATGGTCGAATCAGTGCCCAGAAACCAGCACTGAACAAAAGGCAATTGAAAAAACGTGTGGCACTTGCCAAGGCCCACAGCCTGCTAAAAGGATGGACGCTGGAAAAGTGGCAGAAGGTGGATTTCTCAGATGAGTCTTCAGTTGAATTACATCACAGCTGCCGCAAATATTGCAGGAGACCAACTGGAGCCCGCATGGACCCAAGATTCACCCAGAAAACAGTTAAGTTTGGTGGTGGAAAAATCATGGTCTGGGGTTACATCCAGTATGGGGGTGTTCTTCAGTGAAGCAATTTTATTTTAGTACATTGAACATAATTTGGGAGGGTTTTAGCTTTCATATGAGACATTTCTAAAACCAATGGATTCATTAAAAGTGAGGTTATACGCTTTTGTTTCTACAAAATGGATAAGCGACAAGACTTTTGTCAGGGACTGTGTATATATGTATATATATATAAATATAGATAATGCCAATGGTGGGTCTACAGCAGGGGTCGGGAACCTTTTTGGCCAAGAGAGCCATAAATGCCACATATTTTGAAATGTAATTTCGAAAGAGCCATACAATAATGTAGTGTCCCTTCCCCACACTGAGGCACGGAGACTTAACCTCTTTTAAAGTTCTTTATTCCGTTTACTGCAGACCGCAACAAACGCCGTTCAATTAATTCAGCAACTCCTGAATCTCTCCCGCCGAGACGAGAGCGCTTCTCCCAACTTTATATTCCCCTGCTACCGCTGCAGCCCTCCCATTTCCCTTATTCGGCCCATAGCTGAACCCTATTGGTCCAAACTACCTAACAACAGGCTGAGCGACAGAACTGAGAGCCAATCAGATCTCTGCTTGACGCGTTCAATGAACTCCAGAACTTTTAACGCGGCCCAACAGCCATCCAACTCAGTCCGCGACAATTTGTTTAAAACTAAATATACAAATGAATGTGTGCATTTGATTTAATTTCAACATTTTTAAAGTACAATAAGTCTGTGGATTCTTTTTAATAACATTGTTATTCTGTTGCTAATAAATGATGAGTATTTCTCGTGGTAGTTACGTGGTGAGTTTCTGCTTCGTTCAGGCGTTGAGACTTTAAACGTGATCGTAGGTCTGAATGTTCTGTAGATGTGACAAAGACTGATCACATGCAGACGAGGAGCCAAACATATACTCACACGCCGCAGTGGGTGACAGGCAGCGGGTTTTACGTTTTTATAATCCCTGCGCGATTCACCTGCTGTCCCCACAACCCCTCACCCCCACCCTCTGCTTTCTCCCTCACACATCCCGTCCCCGCATCTGCGCGCTCTTTCTCAGAGACGGGAGCGCGCAGTTTTAGGCACGTCAATTCACAAGTTTCCAGCTGGTACAAACTCTGTGAAATAATAGATAATAGTAACTGATAGCGCTGGCGCAGATTTCTCTCTCTAAGCACTGCTACTACTGCGCGCCTCTGGCATCGCATCGCGCCTGAGAAGGACTGGTCTAATGAAAAAAAAAAAAACTATAATTAAAGATTTGTCTGCGAGCCACATGTGACCATCAAAAGAGCCATATATGGCTCGCGAGCCATAGGTTCCCGACCCCTGGTCTACAGTGTATGCAGTGCCCTTGGGACATAGTGACACATTTTCTAGATTGTGCAGAAGAGGGTAGATATATATAGGCACCATCACTAAAATGACAAGAGGAGGCAAGGAAGGCTATTGAATGGGAACTTAAATGGTAGAACCAATTAAGTAAATGGTAGAACCATTTAAGTTTCCTCTCTAATGTTTACCACTGTGGTAGGAGTTGGAGAACTTTTCATTTCCTCTAATTTATTGTTCAACTCTCGTGTAGTCTCTCAGTCAGTCTGAGCATGACCTCTTGACCAGTGTTTTGCAAGATACTTAAAGTGGTGCTGATGAGGATGAAGTCATTAATCTTATGAATGATGTGGTAGTAAGAACAGGAGCAGGAGCACTAACTTGGTTGAAGTAATCAATTTTGTTGCTGCTCAGGTGTGTGCACTTCCCTACTCAAAGTTGAACCAATAGACTGATCTGCCCCTAAAGTAGATTCTTGGTTGAGAGTTTCCACTTTTTTATCGGTACAGCAGTGCATCATCATTTCTCGCCACGCAGCGGGTCTTCAGCATGACTGTAAACTACTCCTGTTTCAGAACAAAGCACTTGACCCACTAGTCAGGGGAACCCTCTACTGCTTTGTCTGATTGATCATGTGCATGTGACTTGTTTAAGGGTTGCTCCACTCTTTTGACTTGTTGGGCTTTGTATGGAACGGAGTAACCATCAGCAAAGTGCAGGTTGACTGTGCATTTATGCAAAGACATTTATGCAAAGACAATTAAAAACAATCTTTGGGTTCACCACTCACACCCTGTCAGGCCATCTTTCTTGGAATTCCCTGTTCAAAGCACAGATGTTTCTAAATGCTCATGTGATTTTTAATAGTGTATATCTGTGTGTGAGTATGTGGAAATGTTTTTATTTGCTTTTACTGATATTGGGTATGTTTTGGGTTTTTTCTCTTAGTTTATGTTTAAATTAAGCTATTCAGTAAATGTTTGGGCAGTGATTGTGGTGTCCAAACTAACGATCTAGTCTTTGTTATTTAATGAGGGTGTTTGTTGCCTTCTTTCCCATTTATATTTTGTTTTAGAGCTTACGTGCACCAGTGACTGTTGTTCAGGTGGATGTTCACCTTTGTGTGCTGTGCTTGCGTGTTACCAACTATTATTGGCTAACATAAATGTTGCTAAACGACATTATCATTATTATCGCCATTACTAGTATGTTAGTTTGTGTGAGGGCGACAGAGAAAGAGCTAACGACCTGAACATCTTCTTCAATAGATTTAGCTCTCCTACTGCCCAGGTCCACCCCACCCCTCCTCCGGCATCTTCACAACGCCCCACCCCTCATTATGCAACCCCCCCTCAACCCCCCTCTCCTTCATCTTCCAGACTGAATCCACCCCCGACCTTGCACCAACCCGGCCCCCCCCCCAATGACTGTGACGACGACCAGGTGAGGAGACAGCTGGAAAAAATTAATCAACGAAAGGCTCCTGGCCCGGACGGCATCAGCCCCAGGATATTGAAGTCCTGTGCCGCCCAGCTATCCACAGTTTTCCAGCGCCTCTTTAACCTGAGCCTCAGTCTGATGAAGGTGCCGGCCACCTGGAAAACCGCATGTCTGGTTCCTGTCCACAAGAAGACTGCACCCTCTGGACCTAGTGATTACCGTCCTGTTGCCCTCACGTCCCATGCAGCTAAAGTGCTGGAAAGGATTTTGTTGTCCCACCTGAGACGTCTGGTGAAACCATCTCTGGACCCACTTTCAGGAATGAAAGAATGGTGAAGCGCTGAGTATGGAGTCTGATTTAAACTCAAACTCAAACTTTATTTATTTATATAGCGCCTTTCATTTTGGTTAAAAACACAAAGCCCTTAACATAAAAACAGATAAAACAGTCATAAAAAATGAAAGTTGTTCAAAACAGAAAACAAAGGACAATCCCACAAAGAAGGTACCCCTCCCTCACCACCCCCCGCCCCCATCCCCACCCACCCAGTTACCCCAGTAGAACAGTGAACAGAAACAAATAACTGCAGTTGAAGAAGGTCTGGCTTGGTACTGCTGTGAGGAATATCATGGGGATCCATTCATTCCAAGGCCCAGCCGGACCACAGGGGCCATTACCGCAGCGCCCGCCCAACACAGGGCAGCCCAGGGCCCCATCCATGGCTATTAGACCACAGAGTGGGACCCCAGCCCGCCCAACCAGAACGGGCACCACAGCAACGGCACGCCCTACAGGTCAAGCTGGTGGTGCCCAAGAACGATGGATCCCCCAGAGGAAACACTGGAGTAAAAAACATCAGAATAAAAAATAAAAATGATCATAAAATAACAACAATAAAAATAGAAAAAGATAAAAAATAAAATAAGATATAAGAATGTTAGTAATTAAAAAATAAAAAACGTCAGTGATTAAAACATAACCTAAGTATCATTGGTAAAATAACAATAAAAAGAATTGCATATTAGAAACAAAGATAATAATAGCCCTTACAAGAAAATAAATAAATAGATAAATAAATAAATAAATATGTAAATAAATACCTCAATTAATAAATAGATGAATAATAAAAGACATAAGGAATGATCAAAGTCATATAAAAGCCAGACTAAAAAGGTGGGTCTTGACCCTCTTCTTAAAAACCTCTACAGTTTCTGCGGCCCTGAGGTTCTCCGGCAGGCTGTTCCACAGGCGAGGACCATAATGGCAGAATGAAGCCTCACCATGTGTCTTGGTCCTTACCTTAGGGACAACTAAGAGGCCAGTGCCAGAGGACCTCAGGGTCCGCGAGGGTTCGTATTTTAAAATAATATCATTTAAATAAGAGGGCCCAAGACCATAAAAACATTTATAAACCATTAAAAGAACTTTAAAATCAATCCTGAAATGCACAGGGAGCCAATGCAGCGATTTTAAAACCGGTGTAATGTGTTCCCGCCCTCTGGTTCTCGTCAGAACTCGTGCCGCTGAGTTCTGTAGAAGTTGTAGATTTGAGATCGACTTTTTGGGTAAACCAGAGAGCAGGGCATTACAGTAATCTAAACGACTAAAAATAAAAGCATGCATTAGAATCTCTGTGCTGGCAAGAGAGAGGAACGGGCGGACTCTGGCAATGTTTTTGAGATGATAAAATCCTATTTTCACAATGTTTCTGATGTGAGGAGTAAAATTCAGCTCAGAGTCAAAAAGAACGCCCAGGTTTCTCACACACTGAGAAGATTTAAAATTCCTAAGTTTGGCTAAAATCATCTCTCTCTTGTCTTCAGGACCAATGATTAAAACTTCAGTTTTGTCCTGGTTTAGCTGCAAGAAGTTTTCTGCCATCCACAGCTTTATATCTAAAATGCAGTTTAAAAGAGTGTTGACAGGTTCAAGGTCATCAGGAGACACGGCGATGTAAAGCTGTGTATCATCAGCATAGCTGTGAAAGTCAACGCCGTGTCTCCTGATGACATCCCCAAGAGGCAACATATACAAGTTAAAAAGTATTGGACCCAAGATTGAACCCTGGGGAACCCCACAACCTATTTCATGGACTCCTGAGGAACGAGTATCCATACTTACAAAAAAGTGTCTGTGAGATAGGAGCGGAACCAGTTAAGAGCAGTTCCTGAGAGGCCGACCCGACTCCTAAGTCTGTCAATTAAAATCTGGTGATCCACTGTATCAAAGGCGGCACTCAGATCCAGCAGCACCAGAACAGAAAGTTTCTGCGAGTCATAATTATGTCTGAGATCATTTAAAATTTTTAAAAGGGCCGTCTCAGTACTGTGATTTGTCCTAAAACCAGACTGACACTTTTCAAGAACATTATGTTCATTTAAAAAATCATGTAATTGAATAAAAACAAGTTTTTCAATAATTTTTCCTAAAAATGGTAGGTTGGATACAGGTCTGTAATTGTCCATGATCTTTGGGTCCAAGTTACTCTTCTTCAGAAGGGGCCTCACCACCGCCGTCTTACAGGCAGAGGGGAAGACCCCCGTCTGAAGAGAGCAGTTAGCTATGTTTAAAATCTCTGACTCAAAGAATTTATAAAATGCTTTAAAAAGAGAAGTAGGAATAGGGTCTAAAAGGCAGGTTGTAGTGTTTGCTTGGGAAAAAACTCTACCAAGCATCTCTGCATCAACCAGGACAAAACTCTCCAGTGTTTCCTCAGGTAAAGACAATGCCACCGACCTGCTAGAATTACTGTCTTGTACCGGTTGAAGGTTAGATCTAATAGCATTGACTTTACTCCTGAAGTGGTCAGCAAAGTCCTCACATGCAGTTTGTGAGTGAGGCATGATGGATTTATTAAGATCTTTGTTTAGTAAAAAATCAATAGTCTTAAAAAGAAACCGGGGGTTGTGTTTATTGCTTGTGATGAGATTTGAAAAATAAAGTGTCCTTGCCTGTTTAACAGCGTGGTTGTAGGTTTTTAGTTGATCTTTTAAAAAGTCATAGTCGACTGGTAAATTAGTTTTTCTAAATTTTCTCTCTGCTCTCCTACAAATTCTCTTCAGATTTAAAATATCACCGTTTCTCCAAGGCATCTTCGGTTTATGTGTCAAGATTTACAATTGTAAAATCTAAAAGAGAATGTTTTTTCACAGTTTCATTGACAGCACACTTTTTGAATACAACCTTGTTGCTTAAGGACATTGCTCTCTTTTTAAACACACACATGCATACAGAGAAAAGTACATAATGTAAAGCATGTGTGATAACTTTCCTAGACCACAGAATCCAATAGTAGTTAGAAACATAAATACACAAAAAAGATAAAATAACTCTCATCTGCTATTGTTTGCCATGTTTTCTCTTTGTTGGTCTAAATTTCTTCTAGGACAGCAGATACAACGGATGTGACCAAACTGTACCTTAACTCAAGAGAGCAAACAAGTAACAGAACAGAACTGAAGTCATTATTGCTATATAATAATAATTGATACTTTATTTATCCCACAATGGGGAAATTCTTCTCCACATTTTGACCCATCCCCTGGGGGGAGCGGTGAACTGCAGACCAGCCGTGCTCAGGGGGCAACAGCTGGGATCGATTCACCAACCCTTCGGTTGTTGGACAAGCTGCTCTACTGCCTGAGCTAAACTGCTGCCTTATTTTGACATTTAGAAATTAATGAGATCAAGCGAGATGGCTTAAAGGCAAATCTTTCATGACTAAACTTAAACATACATAAAAATGAAAGACAATGGATGGAAAAAAAGGGTGAAACTGAACAAGAATTAACTGGAAAGCAGACTGTGACGGTGTGGCATCGTCAGATGGTGGTGGTACCCACACTGTTATGTATTTTATGTTTAAATATGTCTTGCTGGAGAGTGTAAGACTGTTACCTGTGATGGTTCCCGGAAAATAATGAAGAGCAACGCCCAATAGGAGGGGCTTATCATTTAAAAGGGAGCATCACAGGAAGTGAAAAGAGAGAGACGGAGGTGACATGTGCTGATGTGCCCTGCATGGAGCTAGTGAAGTGCTCGGGTTCTTGAATAAAGGAAAGAACACTCTCACCTTGGCTCCTCTGCTTTATTTCCCGGAGGGACCCACGACACAGACACCTAAATACATTGAGGATGGTTAACTTAAATTAAGACTGGGTGGATAATTAGCAACTTCAACCTGGCGAGGCTGCAACAGGAGGAAACACAAAACATGGCAAAAACCAATAAAGCATCACTGAAAGCAAACAAATGGGCATATCCTCACACTAAAACATAGTTTGAGAAAAAAAAAAGCTAAGGAAGTGTAGCCCGGTCTTAAAAGAAGAAAAAAACAGTTGTTCATTTAAATAGTATTTGTTATAAAAAATATCTATATTTGTTTAAGTTCTCTTTAGATAAACAGTTAAGTTATCTATGTAAAGTTAAACTGTTGGCAAGGAATTTATCTAAAGTATTATCAGTGTTTTATTATTTGTTTTATTATTTTTCTTAAGTTACTGTGAGTGTATAAAGGGTGCTCAATGTGTTGGCTAACCTAATTGGATGTCAGATTGTCTGTCAACGGATTCTGTGAGTGTTATTGGTTGGGTTTTGGATTTTAATCCAATCACAACATTAGAGGGCGGGACAATTGAAAAAAGTGTGTGCGTGTCGAACAGGCTACGTACAGAAGCTGGAAGCGTGGTTCAAGTTTCGGCTTGATTTATATTCTCTGACGGTGGTGGATGCAGAGTTCGCCAAAGGAGTTCAGAGCATATGAAATGCTGCTGAAGGACCAGGACGCGCTCTTGGGGTATTCCTGTGGGCATCAGACGGAGATCCAGAAAGTTCCCGCTGGGATCCGGGTTGTGTTCACTCAACATTGAACAAGAGTCCAGTTCCAGTTTGGGTCAAGTTCCTTTCCCTCACTCATTTCCAAGTCAATACACCAGAATCCGCACTGACTGAACCAGGAGGTTGTGAGTACAAAAAAAAAACACTGCACGTGCTTATTTTGTTTTGCTTTCTAAGTGAAGCGGTCAATACGTTTTAGACCTCAACGCTCCCGAGCGACGACACAGGCCTGCAACGGGTATTTTGTTTATTTAAAAAGGGACATTTTTTGAGTTTGTAAGTGTTTTTATTTTCCCATTTTCTTGTGGATTTGTGAACTAAGATTCATACTTTGTTTTTGATTTTTGTATTTGTTTTAATAACTAAATTTTCAGTTTATTTAAACGACACTTCTTGTCTGGAGTTTTTGAAGGTGTTTTTCTTGAAGTTTGGAGACGGTAAACGAGGAAAAGTTTTAAGTTATTAGATTTGAAGTATGTTTGGAAATTATTTAATTTTGACAATAATCAACTACAAAACACTTAGAAGTTAAAGGGATTTGTGACGGCACCAAACCATAAAAATCACACCCAGGGCCCCGCCCATAGTATTACAGTATTTGAGTTTTACCGTTTAGTTTATTACATGGGACGGGCGCTACATAAAATGGAGGCACCGCTGGGATTTATTTAAAATAATTTTCTTCAAGTTTCAACTAACCCTTTTTGCTACATTTAAAAGTTTTGTAATTTTTTCATTTAATTAGTTGCTGACTAGTAACAGTGTAGTGTGTGACCAGACTCAATATTCACAATGACACAACTTGAGTTAACGAACTGGTGTCGAGGAGAGGGAGTGGCTTTAGAACATGCTCTTATGGTGCATGGTGTGCCGGAAGAGGAACCCACAGCTAATGTTGAGGAAACATTGCAATCTATAAAAGCACTTGGCAGAGTGAGAGTTAGAGGGAAAATGTTTGACTCTAAGAATCAGACTGTAACATTGTTGTGTGAATGTCGGGAAGTCATAGATCCTTCTAAAATTCCCCCCGAACTGATTCCGCCCACAGGAGAGACCAAGTGGACTATAGTGATAGCCCAGTCTGTAGTGAATGACGAGGATACTTTCACTGTGAAATTAGCTCAATTTCTTCAAGATGAAGGTAAAACCATGGATGATATCCAAACAATGTGTGCTCCTAGTACTGCGTGGAACAGCAGTCCGGAGTCAATCATTCGTGCAGTTGGTGAAGTACTAAACCGATCCACCAAACCCACAGAAAGTAATAACTATCGCCGGTTAAAAACTTTCTCAGGAGTAAGCCCTGTTCCATTAGGTGAGGAGTGTTTAGATGGCTGGCTTGAGCAGGCAAAGTTAATGGTGGAAGAATGTGAATGTACAGAAAAAGAGAAAAGACGCAGATTGGTGGAAAGTCTGAAAGGCCCTGCTCTGGAGATCATTCAAGCAGTTCGTTTGTCAAATCCTGATGCTAAGCATAGGGAATACATTCAGGCTATCGAAAATGCATTCGGAGTTACAGAAACTGGAGAGGACCTTTATTTGTCTTTTAGGTCACTCTATCAAAAGTCAGGGGAGCGATTGTCAGAGTTTTTGCGGCGGTTGGAGCGATCGCTTAATAAAGTCATTCAGAAAGGTGGCTTAACTGGTCGTGCAGCTGATGAAGTTCGACTCGAGCAGCTTATCAAAGGAGCAACGGAGTCTGACATAATGTTGCTTCAGTTGAATCTCCGAGATAGGAGAGACAGACCCCCTACTTTTTTAGACTTGTTAACAGAGATACGGGTAGAGGAAGACCGTGAAGCTGTAAGGCGTAGTCTACAAAAACCTACACCTCGACCGCGTGTACACACAGTGAAGGTTGAGCAAGAGCCAGATTTAGATCTGTATACACATACCGATCTCAAGGCTCAAATGGAAGAGTTGCAAGCCAAGCTCAATGAGCAGAGAACCAAGCTGGTTAAACCAGCTACAGAGCATCATGCAAAGAAGTTTAAAGAGAGAAAACAATCAAAAAGTGAATACAACCCCGAAATACAGTCGTTGCGTAAAGAAGTAAACACTCTCAAAGAGCAGTTGAGCGTGATGACTGTAAACTCAGCATCTAGTGCGCCAGGTTGGACCGATACTGTTAGAGGCAGAGCAGCTTCAAACACCAAACCTGTCTCCCGAAGAGCGCCATCCAAGGATGAGCGTACTGGATTTTTTTGTTACAGATGTGGTGAGAATGGACACGTGTCCGTCAGATGTACAGCCCCTGAAAATGCACAGAAAGTGATCAAAAAGCTCATACGACAAGTGCGTGACATTACGACTGAGCAGAAAGAGGGTGTCGAAAATTCAGATGAGTGCAAGGCAAGGGTGAATACAATGAAAGCCCCTAAAGCTGATGCTAAGCTACCGACAGGACTGGTTGGTCCATCGTCCATCTGTAACATTAAAGTTAATGACATTTTATGTGATGCACTTATGGATTCAGGTTCCAATGTAACTATCATCTTTGAGGATTGGTACCAAAGTCACCTACCTCATGTTCCCATACAACCAATCTCCAAACTCTCTATTTGGGGTCTTGCTGATTCTGAGTATCCTTATAGAGGATATGTGGTTGTTGAAATGGAATTTCCAGAGGACATGTCTGGGGTTAAAGGGCCCGTCAGTGTTCTTGCTCTCATATGTCCAGAGCCTCAACATGGCCAACAGGCACCTGTAATAGTAGGCACAAATGCTTTTCTGTTTCACAGATTATGGGATATTGTAAATGAGAGTGGCAGCAAACCCAAAGTCCATTCCATGAGAATACAGGCAGTGTATGACAAAATTCAATCACAGGTTCAATCACCACCCGTTATTTCAGAGGATGAAACGGTTGGACAGGTGAAGTGGCCAGGTCCAGGTTCACTTTACATAGCACCGGGTGAGAGCCTATATGCCACCTGTAAAGTAGAAAAGACTGAATCCGCTGCTAAGAACCTGGTTCTTGTTGACAACCCACAGGTACAACAACTCCCAACTGGAGTACTAGTACAACCAGGAGTGCTTCCAGACAACAACATTGACCCTGATAGTTTTACAGTACTGCTACACAACGAATCCCAAAAACCCACCTCTATTCAGGTTGGAACAGTCCTTGCTGAAATATATGTGGTAGACACAGCAGTATTGCCTCATCTATCTGACCAACCAAGCCATAGGCTTAATCCTGAACTGTTTGAATTTGGAGATTCACCGGTCCCTGAAGAATGGAAGCAGCGGCTGCGACAGAAATTATCAGACAGGCCAAAGGTTTTTTCGCTTGACGAGTGGGATGTTGGTCTAGCCCAAGGTGTGAAACATCAGATTCGCCTAAAAGACTCCACCCCTTTTAGAGAGCGATCACGGCGTTTGGCACCTGCTGACATTGATGATGTTAGAAGACACATACAGCAATTACTCTCTGCTGGTATTCTGAAAGAGTCGCGGAGTCCATATGCGTCGCCAATAGTGGTAGTGAGAAAAAAGAATGGTGCTGTGCGGATGTGCGTCGATTATCGTACCCTAAACAGGCGTACCATACCCGACCAGTACACAATGCCTCGCATTGATGACGCTTTGGATTGCTTAACCGGTAGTAAGTGGTTTTCTGTGTTAGATCTTCGCAGTGGGTATTATCAGATTGAAATGGCGGAAGAAGACAAGGAGAAGACTGCATTCATTTGCCCTCTCGGGTTTTATCAATTTGAGAGGATGCCTCAGGGCATAACAGGAGCCCCAGCTACGTTCCAGAGGCTAATGGAAAAGGCTGTTGGTGATATGCACCTTCTTCAAGTCATAGTCTATCTTGATGACATCATTGTCTTTGGAAAAACTCTGGAAGAACACGAGCACCGTCTTCTCAAAGTTCTTGACCGTCTTCAGGAGGTTGGACTCAAAGTGTCTCTTGATAAATGTCAGTTCTGTCAGCCTCGTGTGAAATATGTGGGTCACATTGTTTCAGAGAAAGGAATCACTACTGATCCAGAGAAGGTAGAAGTAGTGAAAAACTGGAAAGAGCCTACTGACCTTAAGACCCTTAAATCATTTCTTGGGTTTAGTGGCTACTATCGCCGATTCATTGCAAACTATTCTCAGATAGTTCACCCACTTACCGAGTTGACAAAAGGTTACCCGCCAACGCAAAAGAAAGGTAAACCGCTATGCGCAGACTCCACCAGGCCATATTTCAAAGCAACTGAACCCTTCGGAGAACGGTGGGATCAATCTTGTAGAGAGTCATTCAGAAAAACCATTGACTGTTTAGTGAATGCCCCAGTATTGTCATTTGCTGACCCCACTAAACCTTACATCTTGCATGTTGATGCCAGCATGAGTGGGTTAGGTGCAGTGCTAAATCAAGAGTATTCGGAAGGCCTCAGGCCTGTAGCATTTGCAAGTCGAAAACTCAGCAACTCTGAGCAGAGATACCCAGCTCATCAGCTAGAATTTTTAGCGTTGAAATGGGCAGTCGTTGATAAATTTCACGACTATTTGTATGGAGCTAAATTTACTGTGAGGACTGACAACAACCCGCTCACATATGTGTTGACTTCTGCCAAGCTGAATGCAACTGGACACCGATGGTTAGCGGCCTTGGCTACATATGACTTTACCATTCAGTACCGACCCGGTCGTCACAATGTAGATGCGGATTTACTGTCACGTCAACATGAGGATGAACTTCAGACTGACTGGACAGTCATACCACCCTCTGGTATTAAAGCACTGTGTAAATGGTCTTGTGCAACAAGTGACTCTGGAGTACCTTCAAGGTACATCGATCAACTGGGAGCTCCGCCAGAAGGTATCCCTGATGTATATGTTTGCCCAGTGAATTTGAGTACAAGCAACATAGATCAGTTGAGTCCAAAAGATCTCAAGTATGCTCAGGACACAGATCTGAGCATTGGCCCAGTGAAATCAGCCATCGAAGCTGGCAATGTGCCGGTTCATGGCAAAAATGATCCTCCGGATGTTGCTTTACTCTGTAGAGAGATCTCAAAACTAGAGATCAGAGATGGAATACTATACAGAGTTAGACAAACACAAACGGACAGTGGAAGCAGACAGCTAGTGTTGCCTGAAAGGTATCGAAAAACAATTTTAAGGTCGTTGCATGATGATTGTGGTCATTTAGGAGTGGAGAAGACTTCTGATCTACTGAAAGGCAGATTTTATTGGCCACGCATGACTTCTGATGTGGAACAGTACATCAAAACGTGCGGAAGGTGTATTACAAGAAAGACTCTTCCTCAGCGTTCTGCGCCATTACATCATATCACCAGTAAGGGGCCGTTAGACCTGGTCTGCATTGATTTTCTGCAGATAGAACCAGATCGCAGGGGAATTGCCAATGTGTTAGTAATAACCGACCATTTCACGAGATACGCACAGGCATTTCCTACTAAGAACCAAAAGGCATCAACAGTTGCTAAAGTGTTGTGGGATGAATATTTTCTGCATTATGGACTTCCTGCCCGGATACATTCAGATCAGGGCAGAGATTTTGAAAGTAGATTGATAAAAGAGCTTCTTTCTATGCTGGGAGTCCGGAAGTCACATACTTCACCCTATCATCCGCAAGGCGATGCTCAACCCGAGCGTTTTAACAGAACTCTTTTGTCTATGTTGGGTACACTAGAGGGAGAAAAGAAACACAACTGGAGTCAGCAGATTAGTAAGTTGGTACATGCGTACAACTGTACTAAGAATGAAGCTACAGGGTACTCTCCTTATTATTTGATGTTTGGGAGAGAGGCACGACTTCCTGTTGACATTTGCTTCATGATAAATCCCGACAAAGATGATGAGCTTTCTCATTCACAGTATGTCCACAAGCTGAGGCAAGATCTCAAAAGAGCTTACAGACTTGCCACGGAGACTGCAGACAAAACTCACTTCAGAAACAAGTCTCGTTATGATCAACGTGTCCGAGGTCAGCCATTGGTGATGGGCGATAGAGTACTTGTAAAAAATCTTGGGATGAAAGGCAAACATAAACTACAAGATAGATGGAAGTCAACTCCTTATGTGGTAGTCAAACAGTTGCCCAATCTTCCGGTTTATCAGGTTGAACCAGAATATGGTGGTGGAGCTGTTAAAACTCTCCACAGAGATCACCTTCTACCGATTGGTTACCTTGTGAGAATGCCAGAGTTTCAGAGAGACGTTAAAAACCTCTCACCCCGTCCAGTAACAAGGCTGGAAAAGGTCAGGGCAGATAAGGGACCTCCTCCCTTGCTTTCAGAACAGGTATCTGATTATTCCTTTTCAGAGTCGGACTTGGAGGAAGAAGGTGAAGGTCCGTCTTTTGATATTGATGAAGTGAATCAACAGCTTTTAACTCATTCTCAACAGAAGACATGTCTAGTTTCTGACCATGACAACTCTGATTTGTCTGAGAGTGAACAGAGTGATGAACATGTTACAGAGCAGTCATCTGAGGATGAACCTCACCACTCTGCTCGTGAGACAGAAACCAACAGAACCGATTCAGATGTTGAACCAGAATGTCCGTCATCTAATAGGAAAACTGATCGTAAGGCAGGTACATCTATTAGGCAGTCACAGCGACAAATCAAGCCGGTAATTCGCTTGACGTATGATAAACCAGGTCATGCAACAGAGGAACCAGTCACCATTGTTCATCATGGGATGGTCATTCAGTTGAACCTAAATACCCCATCTACTGATGTTGACCCAGTGACGGAACATCGAATTTGTTCAAAGCAAATATCTGGTCATAAGAACACCCATGTCAAAACATCTGGTAAGAAGTTTTGTGTTAGATGAGGGCATCTACCCTTTTTAGAAGGGGGAGGATGTAGCCCGGTCTTAAAAGAAGAAAAAAACAGTTGTTCATTTAAATAGTATTTGTTATAAAAAATATCTATATTTGTTTAAGTTCTCTTTAGATAAACAGTTAAGTTATCTATGTAAAGTTAAACTGTTGGCAAGGAATTTATCTAAAGTATTATCAGTGTTTTATTATTTGTTTTATTATTTTTCTTAAGTTACTGTGAGTGTATAAAGGGTGCTCAATGTGTTGGCTAACCTAATTGGATGTCAGATTGTCTGTCAACGGATTCTGTGAGTGTTATTGGTTGGGTTTTGGATTTTAATCCAATCACAACATTAGAGGGCGGGACAATTGAAAAAAGTGTGTGCGTGTCGAACAGGCTACGTACAGAAGCTGGAAGCGTGGTTCAAGTTTCGGCTTGATTTATATTCTCTGACGGTGGTGGATGCAGAGTTCGCCAAAGGAGTTCAGAGCATATGAAATGCTGCTGAAGGACCAGGACGCGCTCTTGGGGTATTCCTGTGGGCATCAGACGGAGATCCAGAAAGTTCCCGCTGGGACCCGGGTTGTGTTCAGTCAACATTGAACAAGAGTCCAGTTCCAGTTTGGGTCAAGTTCCTTTCCCTCACTCATTTCCAAGTCAATACACCAGAATCCGCACTGACTGAACCAGGAGGTTGTGAGTACAAAAAAAAAAAAACACTGCACGTGCTTATTTTGTTTTGCTTTCTAAGTGAAGCGGTCAATACGTTTTAGACCTCAACGCTCCCGAGCGACGACACAGGCCTGCAACGGGTATTTTGTTTATTTAAAAAGGGACATTTTTTGAGTTTGTAAGTGTTTTTATTTTCCCATTTTCTTGTGGATTTGTGAACTAAGATTCATACTTTGTTTTTGATTTTTGTATTTGTTTTAATAGCTAAATTTTCAGTTTATTTAAACGACACTTCTTGTCTGGAGTTTTTGAAGGTGTTTTTCTTGAAGTTTGGAGACGGTAAACGAGGAAAAGTTTTAAGTTATTAGATTTGAAGTATGTTTGGAAATTATTTAATTTTGACAATAATCAACTACAAAACACTTAGAAGTTAAAGGGATTTGTGACGGCACCAAACCATAAAAATCACACCCAGGGCCCCGCCCATAGTATTACAGTATTTGAGTTTTACCGTTTAGTTTATTACATGGGACGGGCGCTACAGAAGAAAGTGAGTAAAACCCAAAATATTGAAATGGTCTATAAATGTGTTGTGGGCAAAAAACAGACTAAACATGTGCACTCTTTAAAGTCTAAAGCCAAATTAGACTGGTATGTATGCAGTGTTTTTCCCTTGCATTGCGTGAAGAGTCCATTTCATGACCATCAGATTTCATTGTCTCTGTTGCGTCTCCGGTCCCTCGCCCCTGGCTACCGGAAGCGTGGTTTGTCCTGCCACCCTCATGTAAAGTAGTTCATCCAAAACCTTTGCAATTAGGCCCCATGCCCTCCCATTCCTCAACGAGTCCTTGTAAAATGCATGTTTTGTGTTATAAATGATGTTGTTTTGTACTTCCAAAAAAAGTCTGTCGTCCATGGCAAAAATGGAAGCTGGTGTTGTCCGCAGGGTTAACGTGCGTGATTATCTGGGCATGTCACCTTAAATGTACAATGAAATTTAATACATTTTTATTTTAAAAGTACAACCGAAGGTTTTATTTTGAAACACTGACCTTTTTCCCGTTTCTCTGGCCTTTTTCCGTGAAGTTGATGCATCAACCGACTGGAAATTGAACCCCTGCATTAAGCTTGCATTCCGTTGTGGAGTGATGGATGTCAGACGGAAACATGACGGTGGTGATGTTAACATTCAGATTTAGCAATAAACCTTCTATTTTTCTGTGTCAATGCAACGGAGACTTACTGCAGACCAGTGTACATCAGCCTTAAGAGTTAACAACACTTCAGCAGAATAAATTGTCATGAACGATTGGTGGTAAGAAAGCCCAGGTAAATCAGTTCTGGAATCCAGCTTCTGCTGTAACAGCTGTAGATGGCTGGGAATATACCTACAATGATCAGAAGAAAATGATTTTTCTTTAACTTTAAACTTGACATATAGTCCATTTCCTTTTGTGTAAGGACAGAACAATGCTTGGTGTAAATGATGTAAAACGGCATTGAATTACGCACTATGGAGGTTTAATGTTTTTATTGACTCATATGTCAGCTATCACAGCACAGCCTATTTGCTGTAGAATCCTTCTCTAAAAACAGCCACTGCTACCATCACCTTGGCATCTGCTGCAGCTCAAGAAGCTCTGAAGTTCTCCATACTTAAACAGCTTTGACAGAGCTCATCGGTAAGCACCCGACTGCACACTGGCTTATTAGATAAAATGACAGATTAGCAGTTCATTTGTCTTTAGCAGTTTAAGTGCTGCAGGAAGTTTGAACTGACAACTGCTGATTGATTTTCTGTTTCAAAAAGAGAAGGGGTCCTCTTTTGCATCTGAAACAGCCTTCCCTGCCAGAAAAGCTTGTTTTTTTGTAATAAAAGCCTAATATTTTCTTTTTTTTGTCTAATTTATCTGCATTTGCCTTTGAAAGCTGAAGGTTAAATATAAATTCAGGTTGAAATGTTGCCAAATTTGAGAGAAATCCAATTGCTGTGTGCAGTTAGTAGTAGTAATAATTCATTTTATTTGAAGTGCCTTTCAGGACGCTCAATGTCATTATACAAAAAAAGACCAAAACAAAACACTTTAAAACAGTAACTTAAAAAACAACCATGGACCAAACAAACAGTCCAACAGAAGGCTGTTTTGAAGTAGAGTTTTAAAACCAGGAATTGAGTCAATGGTTCTTCAAAACATTTAGGCTACGACCTCTCCTGAAGCTTTTATTGATGAGAAATCCATTCAAGGCCATACAACAACAGAAATCTGTGAGGAGTCACTTCTGATCAAATCCTCAGTTATATGAGTTTGTCACAAGTTTGTTTTCAGATCCATGTTGCTTCTACTAACATTGCTTTATATGGAAAAAAAAATTCTGATACATTTGCACTTTAGGTTCAGTTGCACACATCCTACCTTTTAACATCTTGTCTCTTGGAGGATCAAGACACTAAGTCTGAATAGACCATGTTGTGTACCTCCAATGCCAATTGAACTGTTCAAAGATGTGACTGTTTGGTCTCTGGCAGAGGAGCAAACCACAAATCCTATGGTGGTTTATGGAAGTAAGAGATGTTGTCAAACTGTAAAAGTAATCCTGTTGAGACTGGTCGGCTCTTGGGACTCCTGAAACAGCTGATAGGTATTGGCAGCATGGGCAGGTGCAGAGGAAAAAAACTCAAGTCTGATGGGAGTTTGGAGAGGCCATAGATATGGCTCTCTTTCGGTTTTTCCCATCAGGGGTCGCCACAGCAAACGAGTCGCATGGTAAACTTGGCAATGTTTTACGCCGGATGCCCTTCCTGACGCAACCTTCTCAAAGCAAACGGGCTTGAGACCGGCACAGAGGTAGAGAAGGGAACAGGGAGCAGGCCGGAGTTGAACCCTGGTTTCACAGACGGAAGGTGCCACAAACCAGCATGAGCTAAACTGGCTCCCATATGGCTTATAGGTTGTTCTCTAATAAATTCTAGCAAACATTTAATGCCTCAGAAGCAGGACGTCAACATTGTTGACAGAGCAACTGACGAGCTATTGAGATTGAAGAAGTATTTTCATGGTTTCGGGCTCTCTGGTAATATCTACTACATGGAGAAGAGAATTCAGTGTATAATGGAATCTCTGATTCAGAAGAAACAGTTTTTGTCTGGGTCATGGGAAAGCAGCTAACGTCTACACCTTACAGAGAGTGCTTGAATGTTCATGGGACTTTGCCCATCCAATGTGCTTTGTTGAAATGGGGAAAGCATTTAATCTCATCCATTGCTTTGTTCTGTAGGAGGTACTGAGAGCAGTAGTTTGGTTTGTGCTGCTGGCAGTGAGTGAAACCTGTTACCAGTGAATTTTGGACCCTTTATCACAGTTCTGTTCATAATCTTTACGGACAGAATACAAATTGAATTGAGGTCCACATAATTTAAATGGTTTGGGGACCACAGGATTTCCTCTCTGCTCTTTGCAGTTGATGTTGTCAGGTTGGCTTTATCAAGCCAAGACCTCCAGCATGCATTGGGGCGGTTTGGAGCTGACTATGCAGCGGCTGGGATGAGGGTCAGCACTGCTAAGTCTGATGCCATGGTTCTTGACTAGAGAAAGGTAGTTTATCCTCTTTGAGTGGTTGGAGTACTCCTGCACCAGATGGATGAGTTTAAATATCTTGGGGTCTTGTTCACAAGTGAGAGAAGATTGGAGCGTGAGATTGACAGGTGGATTGGAGCAGCGTCCACTGTTACATGGTAGCTGTACCAGGTGGTTGTGATTAAGTGAGCCGAGTCGGAAAGCGAAGCTCTAAATTTACTGGTCGATCTTCGTCCTGAGACTCACCTACGGTCATGAGCTATGGGTCATGACCAAAAGAACAAATACAAGCGGCCAAAATGAGCTTCCTCCGTAGGGTGGCTGGGCGCTCCGTTAGAGACAGGATGAGAAGCTCGGTCACCTGAAGTTTCAGAGTACAGCCTCTTCTCATCGAGAGGAACCATTTTAAGTGGTTCTGGCACCTGGTCCAGATGCCTCCTGGACGACCCCTTGGGGAGATGTTTCCAGCATGTCCCACTGAGCAGAGACCCAGATGAAAACTCAGGCAACCCTGGAGAGAAAAACGTATCTCAGCTGGGGCTGGGAATGCCTCAGGGTCTCGTAAGAGAGGCTGGAGGAAAATGCTGGGGAAAGGGACGTTTGGGCATCTTTGCTTAAGCTGCGTTCACACTGAGCGTGATTTGGACGACAAATTAGCGCTGGCCGCCCCTTTTTTACCCCACGGCAAATTCTATGCTCAATGCCTGTCCAAAAATGTGTACATAAGGTTGACACTCTGGCCCCGTGGGGAAGGAGCTACCAGCTAATAGTTTTAGCCTGATCGCCACATGGAGTGTGTTTATCTAATTTACAATGCATGGAAGACACAGATGATGTTAAAAGATCAGGTTTATTCATTTTGAAGAGTTCTACAAAAGCATTGGTAATTCCGTCTCCATGTTTGGGTTAATGAGATCATTCAGAGACCCTCCCAGTACTGATAAGCACTGGCCTTTCCGGCGCTCCAAATCTGTTTAGTTGGCTTCAAATTTTGGCCAGACACCAGAGCCTTTTTTTGTGAAGTTGGAACAAATTAAACAATTAATTGAAATCATGCGATCAAGTGTAAAGTGCATCCAGTACTTTTTTTTCCGCTGTAGCTGCTATGTTTTCACCATGGTGTAAACATGACATCATTTCTGCTGACACGCGGTCACAAAGTATGTGATAGAGCGTCTTATCGGTCATTTAAGATCATGGAACACAAGATGCTGATCATAGAGTTCCAGAACCACTGCTTCGTTTTACCACTGCTTCACATCCTTTTCATAAGGATGATGGCAAAAAAGGACATCTGTAGGTCAAAGCCATCTCTAGCCAATGTAAGTCAACTGCCGTAGCTAGACCGGCTGCAGCGGAGCCGGACTGGTTGCAGTGTGAGCCCAGGGTTAGTAACTTGCTATGCCTGTGGAAGGCAGCTTAGAAAAAGGAACATAGAGTATTTTCCAGCTGTTATTGAATTTATGAAAACCTTCAACTTTATAAAGTATATAAATATAATATAATATAATATAAAGTTATAATATAAAGTTCTCTTCTTTTCCAATGCAGATTTAGTGTAATTTATTTAGCATTACAAAAAAATATACCCACAGCAGGAAATTAATAAATATTTTAATTTAGCTTTGTTTTGACAGTGACTTCTTTTTAGGATGAAGCATTAAGATACATCTGCAACCTGCAGACTTTCTCTCTGCCTTCCTTCTGACAGCTATATGTGCATTTTAAAGCATCCATAACTTTCCGACTAAGCAGATTTCTGAGTATTCCTCACTGGAATAAACCATTTTTTTCAGAAACTCCAGCAAATATAGAAATAAAAGTATTTTCTGAGAGTGTGTGGTAAAATCACAGTTTTATAACCAGCTGAAACCAACAAATGATTAGTGTCTGTAACCCAAAACATCTTTGTTTATTTCAACAATACGATCTGCCAACATATGATCACAAAGTAACAAGACAACAAACAAAATACTACACTTATCAAGATAAAGCACTTTTACCCGTCCACACATCCTGCTGGCTCGTGTTCACATTACACTTAACAATGAATACTCTAGCGCAGATGCAATTGTTTTAGCACATACAGTAAATGGTATTATTTTTGTTGTTAAGTGTTTTATCTTTAGACAAATGGTAGTAGAATTGATTACAGCAGGCATTTTTATCTGTTTTTTTTATTTAAATTGCGCAGAACAGAGATGAATGCTCAGCCATAACTCCTGCAGGCTCAGTCATAATCTTAAGGCATTCCTCAGAGTAAATTGACCAGATTCAGAGTTGTGTGCAACTTTGAATGAGTCCTATTTTGCTGGCAGGCATTACAAAAACATACTGCAGTTTATTAACTGTGTGGTAAACAGAGCTGATATAATAACCAAATTTTATTTCTTCTCTTTTTTGTCCCACGGGGAATACAAACTCAATGAAAAGATGTATCTGACACTATTTCACCACCGCTGCTGCTATAGTAACAATATTAGCAGTTTGATGTTGGAAAAAAAGGCAAGCACAGATCTCGGTGTCCACCTGCACTCTCTGATCTGTTCACATAAAGCTGCACCTGTGCATGCAACAAAGCAGAATGAATGAATTCAAATGAAATGTGACAAACAAAACGCCCAACGTGTCAAGAGGCTAATAAGCATACATTTAGAAACACTGGGTTTCATTATGGAGACACACTTGAGCCAAAGTCTGATCTGTTGTCCACTGAAGGAGTGTTTCCTCTCATTAATATTAAAATTATGTAAATACAGGCTATTACCTTTTTGAAAACAGTCGCTGTTCCAGAGGCTCTGAATTCTTCCCAATGAGGGTTCCACACCTCTGATTGACCCCCTGTCGTTTTTATACTGCACCTCTCACGGTTGCTTCAAAGCTTTTCATTATTACTGCTCATGAGTATTAAACTCTTTCATAAAATGATTGTTGATGTTTTTAAGCATATTATTTGAGCTCAGGAACCTCAAAGATCTCTACTATGAAGTGTGCAAAGGGAATGGGGTGGGGGGTCAGAATCAGTGGAATGTGTGCAGGCATTTTTTTTACTTAAATCAAAAATTATATTCTTATGCTGTTTAAAAAGTGGTCACCAAGAACAATAGCTAGAGCAACCACTGTTGGTTGCTGTTGCCAACACGGAGGCCGATATCAGGCCGCTATTCTCCAGTTATCATCCACCCTGACTTGGTGTGGTGGGAATGGCAGACGGAGAGGTATTAAAAATCATGTGCTGTCACAAAGTGTCCTTGGCCAATACACTGAACCCCACATTGCTCCTGGTGGTTATAGGATGCCACCAGGCTTAAGCAGCAGTGCCACCACCAGTGTGTATCAATGTGTGTGAGCATGGGTGAATGTAAAGCAATCTTTGGGTCTTATAAGAAGGTTTTAAAGCACTATTCAAGGATTTTACCAAAGAAGTTCAGAAAAACAAAAACGATAACAATAATCCTGGCGATGCATTTTTCCACCAGCAAACCCCTGATATGACCGTTGATGCTTTCCTCTTGCTGTTTGTGTCAACCTAACACAAAAGTAGGAATCAGTACTGCTCCGGGACATAGCAGATTACACTGTGTGATACTTTTACAAACTGTCACTAAACTGTGTTGTTCCTAGTGGTGCCTGAGGAAGTCCCCCAGGGTCATGGCGGATGTTAAGCTTTCCCTCTGCAGTGTGTTCTTTTTGAATTCCTCTGATAGGAGATACAGACTGCAAAGATCAGGTAATAACAAACTATAGAACGGTTTTTCCCAAACACAAATCAATACTTTATGTGGGAACACATATACAGGGGAATAAGATTTGAAGAAGCCAAAACCATGTAAACATGTTTAAGACGATCCCTGAGAAATGCGTATTCAGTTCTGTTTTAAGTTCAGCTTAAAAAAAAGCCACTGGCAAATCAAAGCAAATACAACTTTTAAGAAAATCTTTCTTTACCTGTAGAAGACAATAACTGATGGTCCCCTATATACCTATGGGTTTTATTAATAAATGTTTATATTTTTCCAGTTCCTTTAAACAATGAACATATTTGCTCTTCTAAAGTGATAATTATGGTTCTTACTAGAGGTGTAACGTTACACGTAGTTGGACCGAACCGTTTCAGTACGGTAATTCCTGTTCGGATCACTTTTGTACCGTTTCGGTTTTCTTTTTTTTTTTGCTCCTCCCCCCAAATGTATTAACTTTCTGCCAAGCCGGAACTAATATTGACTACGAGTTTCCGCTGAGACGCTCAATGGTGTCTGTCGCACGCGTTTAGGAAGGAGGGGGGCAGAGCGTGGCAGCGCGCAGCGCAAGAGTGTGTGTGTGAGCAGACGTTCAGGTTGTTCTGCTCAGTTCGCCGGAACAGTAACAAAAAATGTTTCCTCTAAAAGAACAGAGACTGGTTCTATAATTAACCTGCTCTGGAGACTCTGAGCGTCCGAACGGGGAAGACGAAGAAAAAAAATGTGCAAGTTAAAATGTTTGTTTTTCCAGGCCAGTGTTAAGTATCCAAAGGTTTTGGTTCCTGACAGCTAATATTTTTCCTATTTTATATAGCAGATCACCTACATGGGTTAATTTTATTATTGTTATATAAAACCAAAAAGTGCATTTAGCAAGCCCTATGAAATTCTGAACCGAACTGAATTGAGATTTGACACCTCTAGTTCTTATGTTGCAAAAATGTATATTTTTATCTTTCATAAGTCTGTCAGACAGTTCTAGACTTTGCTTAGAAATTGATCTTAATATGTTTATACAGTAAAGGAGTTTACATAAAATGAGGGCTTATTGATCATTCATTCAGGATTTTGATCATGTTGTAGGTCTATAACTGAATTTAGGCACACATACTAAGACTGTTTAGTTGAAGCGGCAGTTCATGTTTTTCGATTAGTAGTTTAAACAGTACACTTTCTTTTTTTGTGTTTGGTTGTTTGTTTTTGGTTTTCTAAACTTTCTGTCAGGACTCGGAGCTCTGTCTTTCTTTTCTGGTCACCGGCAGGAGCTGTCTTCAGAGTTTTAAACGCACAACATCTCCAAGCAACCCCAGCGTACACTTCCTGGATGCCACACACCTGACACTCAATCAACCACAGCATACTTAAGCACTACGACTCAATCTCTGAGCTGCGCCTTTCACTCCTTGTGGGTGCCGCCCATTTCAAGCCATCAACCTAGAGCCGGCCTCGGCAACATATTTGCGTCTTGCCCATGAAAACAAACAACTTCGAAACTTTTGCCAAGACTGATGTGCTTACTGTGCATTTTGCAGATTACCACTAGCTCAGCCGAGAATGTGGGCGTAGGTGTTAGGCGGCGCTGGCAGCACAGACTCTTCCTGGAAGGGGTTGTTCTTGTCAACGTCACAATGTGAGAACCCGATCGTTTTCTTAGGTTGGAAGGGGCTGGTGCTCAGGGAGCAGGTTTTTAGAGGAATACTCAGAAATGCATGAACAGATCAAAATACTGCTTAGTGGGTTTTTTAATGAGGAATCAACATAATCATCCACTTAAAAGCTCTAAAAGATGATTTTGCATGATATATGCCAAGCCTCAGGTTACAGATCCCTGCTCCAGACTCTTGGGTTCCTTCATATATTGTCTGAGCTCATCCCAAGCATACAAGACATAATTGGCCCAGAGCAAATAACCAACAACCAAAGATTTTGAATTAATGCATGGACATTTTTTGTAACATAAATACATTTTACTTGTATTCCTAAAATATTTCCTTATTGAAGTATAACAAATACAGGAAAAAAAAACTATTAGAAATCGACACTGTTCAACTCTTAAAAAATCTCCCCATCTGTTGTGGTTTCAAAGTCAAGTCACACAAAAGTGTTTCTGGAATTAAACCTAAATAAAAAATGTTGTGGTTCCCGAGATAACTTCTTTACCTCTGTGGCACATCTAGATTAGTTTCCAGTATTTTCTTTTCTTTTGTTTATGGGGCCACACTGTGACTTTCACAATAAAATAATAACAGCATCCATGACAAACTAATAATCTTTCTTACACTTTTTTGTCAGATGAAAGTTATCCCTCTTACTCCCAGAGCTGATAGAAAAAAGGAGCAACAACCAAAAGAGTCTGCGTGATGCTGACGGGTTCCAGATGCGGAAATGACCCCAACAGAAATCCTTTGAGGGGAGGTGGGACCTCAGTTAAGAAACTAATCCCCAAGCTTTCACTTCTCTGATGGATGGCTGTGTTGGAGTTGTAATGAACTTCTTCTCCACTTTAGAGAAGCTTTGCCAGGCTGTCACGCAGAAGCTTCAGCAGATTGAAGGAGACAAAGGTGTGAGGTGCTTCTGTTCCTCCAGAGAGGAGCTTGGTGGCTCAACAGAGGAGAGAAACAGACATTCTGGAAGCTTTTTTGCTCTGTAGAATAAGACTGTTTTTTTCACCTCGTTGCTCTGTAATCTGATGAGATGTGTTTGTTGCCTGAAGGGCCTCAGCTGTTTGGGGACAGTATTCCAGTTCTGGTGCCAGCAGGCTGGCTTTGAGTCCCTCCCTTTAAGCCAGTCTGTCTTAAGTGACAGTCTCATTAGGCCAGGTATTTTTTATTTGGAAACACGCTCATCACCAGGTTCAGTACAGGAAGCGTCAGCATTCCCTGGTGAAACCCATAATCCATCTCAAACTATGGATTTCAGGTTGTCATTAACATCTATTTTGTGAAGATTTGTTCAAATTCTATTTACCAGATCATTTCCAGCATTACAAATCTTTCATCTTCATACGGTTGTACTCCTTTATGGCAGGTTTTCTTTGACATGAACAGAAAATAATAACTATTGTTTGTTGCCATTTATATGCACAATCGAAAACAACGGCTCCTAAATGTCATGTGTAATGGTGATGTCAAAGCAAAGGCGAGGGAAGCAAATTACAAAAGCTTCAGGAAATGAAATATTTACAATTCTGCATTAACTCTAAAGCTGTTTGTCCCAGTGCGGAAGATGGAATTTGAACACATACTGATTGTCTTTGTTGTTGTTGTGTGCTCGTTTTTTAAATAAGTTCATGAACAAAGAAGAACTTTTTACTTTATCATAAAAAACTGTGGAGGAACCAACCTGGCTCATTGTCCGGAGTCCCTCCCAGGAGCCGCACCGGTGTGGCGGCAAGCTTAATGCCAGCATCTGAGGAAGACACCTCCCCATCGTTACAGTGCTGCACACACTGCAACATCATACAAAAATGTCTCTATTAATATCCTGCTACTCTGCGGAGTTATTATTAGGAAGCATTGAAGCTTTATTGATTCATAACAGTTGATGTTGATTGCATTTGCACTTTCAACAGATACATTCTCAGTAAAAGCACTTCTCCCTCATTGTTGAGATTTATTGGAAGGAGATAAAACTTAAAAAATAAAAAAAATGATCTGTAAACACCAAAAGTCAATAACACCAGTACAGGGGGGAAATCTTTATGAATATTCTCTTGGTATAAAAGGTCCAGATTGTAAATATTTTTCATCAGCCGTGTACACAATGACAGACACTTAATGTGCATCCAATCATAAACTGGATGAGCAGGCAACTTTAATCCCAGAGGAATAATTAAAGTGGAACACAGTCCTGCCTGCTTTGGTTTGTCAGGACAAACTGGGCAGAGTCCTGAAAGAAAAATGAATTTGTTCACCCGTCTATCTGTTCATACTGACAGTTCAATGTCCGCTAAAAGTGTGAAACAAATGTCCCTGAAGGACGAGCTCAAACAAAGTTCCTTAAAATTGAAAGCATTTAGCTACATTATTTTTTTTATCTCTAAACTCAGTGATTTCTGTAAAGTCTAAATGACTTCATTCCTTTGATAAAATATATTTTTGAGTGTCTGTTTGGAGCAGAATGCTTTATTATTTTCCTCATAAAGTCAATGAACCATCATTACAGAGGGAAGTTGAAAAGTCACTCCTGCAGTTGCTCGAATCAGCTGAATCATTGTGTGTGGTTGTGGTCACAGCTGTTGCATGAAATGCAGGTGCTTTATTCTCCCAGTTTGCTTATGAAGTGACACAGATGCAGGCGCTTTGAGCTGCATGCTGGTCCTTTACTGGGACTGGATGGAGTTTGTGCAGATGCCTTGAAGGTCTACCCGCATTATTTTGTCTTTCCCAAAAAAATAGAACAGTTTTTCATGGTCAGAGCACAAAAAATCTCTTCATTCTTCCTGACATTGCTTGAGATTAAAGACCCACTCTAATGAAAATCATGTTTTTGGTGTTTTTCAACTTGTTCTTGTAGTGTTTTTCTTATAAAATAGAAAATATAGATTAAGATTATCAGTACACTGTGTTTCTGTTTTTTTTTTTAATACCCAGAAATGCAGTATGATTTCATTCATCTTCTAAATGATGAATGAAAGATTACACTGCGTTTCTGGTTTCTGATCCGGCTTCAGGTCTGGTCTGATCCAGGTCCAGTCTTGGTTTGATCCAGGTTTAGTCACGAGGGTTGGTTTCCAGAGAGGATCTTTTTTTGTTTGCCTAATTTGAAAACTTACCTGATCTCTGGTTGGGATCAGATGAGAATTTTAGTCTACTAAAATTCCTCTGCGCTATTTTAGACATCATGTCAAGTGAAGATGATGGTTGAAGATCATCTAGCGCTGACAGTGGGGGATTGTTGCTTAAAATGTTCCACTAAGTAAGTGCCCCACCGGCAGCCGCTGTACTTATCACTGCTGAATACAATCAGCAAGGAGGGCTCCAGTTTTAATGATCATTTTGAAGTTTGCTCATTCATAGATACTTTTTAAAAGTATTTTGGCTAATTAGGAATAGATATACCTGTGGTACAATTAAAACGTAACGCATGATTCATAACACTGTCAGCCAGGAATTGCACAAACACTCAAGCACGATGCTGCAAAACACCAAAAAGCAGAGCAACAGATGTTCCCGCCTCCACTTAACTCTTTACTCAGCACTTCTCTGCTTTCATTGAGTTTTAAATGAGCAGCCACATGGAGGAAAATGCCAGCTCCCACCTGCATCTCCCAGTATCTGCTGTTCCAAACACATAACAATAACAGCTTTGGTGCTTGAAAGAGGGCCATTACAATCTCATCCCATAATAGTGAAGGCTGTGGGAATTTTCATAGTTCTGGCTTTGCATATTTCAGAGAAAGGAGGGGTTGTCTGAGGCTGCTCCACCAAACAGAAGTGAGTCTCCATGTGTTCACTGTTATTCTCCCTGCCACAATGAAAAGCCAGTGTTCGCCCAAAAATTACATCAATGTATACGACTGACCTGGGAAACTATTCTATTAATGAAAAGGAAGGAACGAGCGCATTTAAGTATTATTGTCCCATAATGCCTAATCCTATCCAGGATTTATTTTCTCAGCTGCTGAAATGGCTCCCAGGGTGCGAGAACACTCAGATAATGCTGGCGAGGAAGCAGAAAACCAATCATTCTGGCTGGGCTGCAGAGCTGGATTGGATTTACTGTCAAGCTCTTTCATCAGTTTAATAAAGTCTTCTCCTCCACCCTACCATCCCAAACCCCTAGGGTCTTTGTACCTACAAGACCACCAGTATCAGTCATTAAAGGTAACTGAGGGAACGGTCTCTGCCATGGCTGCCATTAACCAGGACGCCCTAAAAGTGTTTGCTGATATTTGGGGCACCTGCAGGGGAATAATTGTTACAGGATGGAGATTGAACCAACATTTAGACTGTGACATTGAAACCTGAACATCCTAACAGAGGAGAACGAGAACCTCCATCTTACTCAGACAAAAACAGCTTTGATTTGGAAAAAGACTCAGTTGCCATCTGATTGGTGACATTTACAATAAAAAAATTCTTATTACAGATTTCAAAGATAACCTCAGGAAGTTGCCCATAAATGACATGAAAGAAAATATCTGATATAAAATTATATATTTATTTATTTTATTTTTTTTAATGTAAAAACAAAACAGTTAACTACCGGTATTTTATTAATGCATCACACTGCGAAGCTACAGTTAATTATTTTATGTTAAATGAATTGTATATAAGATGAGGTTGTGCATGCATGGCCAACAACATATACTTTTTTTTACTGATCTTGTATTAAGGTGCCTTTACAATCATCAATTATAATCTATATTTAGATGCCAACAATCTTTTTTTTTTTCTTACAAGCAATAATCTCCTGAAAGAATTGAACGTTTCAATATCATGAATGGTTAAACCAAGGGGGACACAGTATGGATTGCTCGTATTTTATGCTAAAGACTTTACAAGTGGCTCATGAGCTCAGTTCACATGATAATTGTGAACACCTTCCAACCTCCTTGCATGCAGCCCAACTGTTGGATATTAGGAAATTTGACAATGAGAGTGTACTTTTTCTAGCTATCTTATAGACGTTCTACGCCTTGTACACCCTGTGAGTGTGGTATTTGCATGCTTTTAGTAACGGGCAAGTACTCGCACCTTACTAATGACTAGATTGTTGTAAGGACACCGGATGACAGCACCACCCATCCGTCATAAGTGCGTGCAACTTCCATTATCCTTACAAATATTTCATGACACACACACGACAGTGGTGCATTCTATTTTCATTACCTCTATTGAGGTGTTTTTACGAGCTTAAAGGGGACTGCAAGACACACCTGTGCTATGAGTGCTATCAGTCACAGAAGATCTGTGTTTGGATCTGTTAAACTTCATAACTAAAAATGCCTGTTGACAATGGTAGGTAGATCCAAAGAGGACTAGGATCCTCTGAGCATGCCTCCTCAGGTGTGGAAAGTTCTTCTTTTTAGGGGGGGTAGAAGTAGAAGTCCAGCAGTGAGACTGACCTGAAGCACTCTGCCAGGAGCATATCAGACTGCAGCTCAATGAGTTCCATCTGAACTTCAATTTGTGCATCATCCACAATGGAGTCGAAGGGAGAAGGAACCACGTGCATTTCAGTCTCAAGAGTTTTGAAATCGCCTCGGAAACTCTGCATGCAGTGCTTCTAACATGGTTGAGTACTTTTGGAGGTGATCATCTGGTCTTTTGGCTTCCTTTAGTTTTGGCAAGTGTGTCAGATTATTGTCCTTCACTTGACATGAGAGAAACTGCAATTTTCTTATAAAAGCCTTCACTGCACTGTACATCTCATGCACAAAAAGCCCCTTTGACTGCAGTTTGACATTTAGTTGGTTCATCAGTGCAGTCACATCCACAGCGAATCCAAGATCTGCCACCCAGTCTTCATCTGAAAGTTCTGGGAAGTCATGACCTTTGAAATCCTGAATCTGGCCTCTCAGGTCCCACTTTTCAGCACCTTGCCAAGGCTGAGCCACCTAACAGTGCAGTGATAGCTTATGTCACCATGTTCAATCTCATTTTCCTCCAAAAATGCAACAAATTGTCTGTGATTTAATGCTCTCGCTCTGATGAAGGAAACTGTTTTGGTGACAACATCAACATGTTTCATTTTTAACAATGTCTTACCTCCTGATGTTTAATACAATGCAAATATGTCAACTTAATTTCTGTCATTTAATCCTGCATTCTCTTTAAAAGTCCAACATTTTTTCCAGTCAGTTTGTCCCATTTCAGGTCCAACATGTCCAAACATGCATTTACCTCTCTGAACAAGTCCTTTCCAGTGGTTGTCCCTTTCATTGATCGCAGGGCTGCCAGTTCCTCTGCAGTAATCCCAGGTAAGAAGATGAGTAGCTGGGGGGTGTCACGTATACTGCAGCTTTCATCCAACGCCAGAGAGAAACAGTCAAAGTCAGCCGCTCTGCTCTTCTGCTGAAGCTCCAAGTTTCCTGCGATGTCCTCAACCCGCCTCGCTACCGTGCCTCGGGACAGTGAAACGCTCTCAAACGTGCTCTTTTTCTCCGGCATGTCACCGCAACAGAGTCCAATGAACGCTCCTTTACAAACTCTCCATCAGAAACGGCTCACTGTTCCTGGCGTATTTGTGAGAAATTACATAACTTGTCCTGACGGCTGCATTTCCGGGTGCGTGAAGTTTGGTCAAAAGTCCCTGTTGTGATTGGAGTTTTCCAAGCAACGCTTCAGACTCCTTTGCACGCTCTTCATCAGACAGATTTCTGTATTTCTCTTCGTGCCTGGTCGTGTAGTGGTGATTCAAATTATAATATTTGAACACAGAGACCTTTGCACCACAGATTAAGCACACTGCTTCACCTTTGACTTCTCTGAAGAAATATTTAGTGGCCCATGTCTTTTTGAAAACATGACATTCCTTATCAATTTTTCTTTTCTTGGCGTGTGCTGACATCTTGAGGGTGAGCTGGCTCGCATCACTTGTTGCTGTTGACATTCACTCACGTACGCGCAACTGTCATAAAGTACAGCTTTTCAAAACAAAAGTCCACATTTAAAAATAAAAGCAAAAAGACGGCAGATGTTTGTTTGATTTATGTTGTTTATGATTGGCCTCTTGGGGGCCGGACAGAGGCGTTCAAAGGGCCGGATGTTGCCCGCGGGCCCTAAAATGCCCAGGTCTGGCCTAAGAGCATTAATGCTCGAAAACAGGAAGAGCTTTCTGTTGATATTAAAAATGAGACAGCCAGAGGTTTGTCACAAATTTAATCTTATTCAGCATGAGGAAACTTCTTTCATTAAAAAAAAACAAAAAACACTTGAGATATTTTCTTAAGCTATTGTTGAAAAATTTTGTTAAAACTTTAGTGCCGCTGTATCCATAAAAAAAGATTTTTGCTATATATTGATACGGAAATGAATTCACAATCTGCCATTTGTCACCTGAATAGATTTCCTGACAAGACACAGAGTTGGACCTCCAGCTCACACCAGTCTTCTCCTGTCTTTCCAGTTGAGGCCTGACTAAAGTAGTTTGGCCCAAAAACAATGAGAAATTAGTTTGAAAATTGTCTTCCCAAAAAAGAACAATCCGACAATCCGTGGGTGGCAATGAGAACCACAGACAAAGGAAAAAGGTCGCTGATTCATAGACGTTGAACAGCTGGGGAGAGTTAACGAGGGAAAAATGATCCCCTGCCAGAAGATGTGTTTGAATGAAGACAGATGTTAAATTCTCCACCCAAACGCTTTCCATTATGAGAACAAAGCTGCACATAATGAAAGCAGAGAATCCAAGCCTTATCAGGAAGGAGTTTGACTTTAAAATAGATGTGAAGCACAGGTTATTCTAAAAGTAGAAATCACTGGACTCATACTGCAGATTCTCCTTGATTGTATGCTTGATGAAACCGTCGGTGGTGCTTTGGGTGAATCCCTGAGCGTTAGCTATCCACCATGACCTTTCAGCCAGGAAACACTCTTTACGTTCATCACCATTTTGGGCCTCAGATGAGAAACATTCAATGTTTGCATCAATAAAACAACCTTCATGAATTTCTCATGGAGTTCTAAAGCAACAGAGACAGGAGAGAACAAATAAGAGAAATGTGATCTTTTGCATAAGCCTTTAGTCAAATTTCCCACTAAATGCAGCTTTTCTTTAGAGCATCTTAACTTTGGAGCATGAGCTTTCACACTGGACATGAGTCTGTTCCTAGAGCTTAGGAACGTCTACACGTTTACTGTCAGCTTTTCATCTCAAAATCTTATTTCTCTTACATGTTTTTCCACTTGGTTTGACTCCCCCTATCCTCCACCCCAGTGTCATGTTACCCCCCCCCCCATCTTTTCAAACTGACAAGATTAAGAATAAATGAATATTTGCTGAACATTAAAACAGTAACTTTTTTTTAATTGTTATTCAGTTGAATCAGATTTGAAAAAATCTTTAATTTTACATTTAGTTGAACAACCTTTTGAGTCAAAGAATTTCTACAGTTGACAGGCATTTTGATACACTTCTAAGATCAAACACCTAACCATCTCAGTTTCAGCTCTTTCCACAAATGTTCCACAGAATTTAGATTAAGACTTTTAAAATGTGTTAATCTTCGTCATTCTTGGTCTTTTCATTAATTTATGCTTTGACCTATTCTTCTCTCTTCTTCAGTCAGAGGTCATGGGCAAACCCATGACCTCTGACTGAGACCAAAGCTGTTGATATCCATCCATCCATCCATCCATCATCCATCCATTCATCCACTCATCCATCCATCCATCCATCCATCCATCCATCCATCATCCATCCATCCATCCATTCATCCATCCATCCATCCATCCATCCATCCATCCGTCCATCCATCCATCCATCCATTCATCCACTCATCCATCCATCCACTCATCCATCCATCCATCCATTCATCCATCCATTCATCCACTCATCCACTCATCCATCCATCCATCCATCCATTCATCCACTCATCCATCCATCCATCCATCCATCCATTCATCCATCATCCATCCATCCATCCACTCATCCATCCATCCATCCATCCATCCATCCATCCATTCATCCACTCATCCACTCATCCATCCATCCATCCATCCATTCATCCACTCATCCATCCATCCATCATCCATCCATCCATCCATTCATCCACTCATCCATCCATCCATCCATCCATTCATCCACTCATCCATCCATCCATCCATCCATCCATTCATCCATCATCCATCCATCCATCCATCCATCATCCACTCATCCATCCATCCATCCATCCATTCATCCACTCATCCATCCATCCATCCATCCATCCACTCATCCATCCATCCATCCATCCATCCATCCATCCATCCATCCATTCATCCAATCATCCATCCATCCATCCATCCACTCATCCATCCATCCATCCATTCATCCACTCATCCATCCATCCATCCATCCATCCACTCATCCATCCATCCATCCATCCATCCATCCATCCATTCATCCAATCATCCATCCATCCGTCCATCCATCCATTCATTCACTCATCCATCCATCCATCCATCCATCCATCCATTCATCCATCATCCATCCATCCATCCATCCATTCATCCATCCATCCATCCATCCATCCATCCATCCATCCATTCATCCACTCATCCATCCATCCATCCATCCATTCATCCACTCATCCATCCATCCATCATCCATTCATCCACTCATCCATCCATCCATCCATCCATCCATCCATCCATTCATCCACTCATCCATCCATCCATCCATCCATCCATTCATCCATCATCCATCCATCCATCCATCCATCCATCCATCATCCATCCATCCATCGAGTCTCTTTTTTTATTTTGTTTGATTTCTGCATTAGTAAAAAAAAAAAAGAAAAAAAAAGAAAGAGTTGACGATTCTAAAAAAAGGTCAAACTTTGTCTCATAGGAACTCTGCAACAAAAACATGAGCATAAAGCTGCTCAAAGGTGGTCTTATGGTGTTTGAGACAAACTTAGAAAGACGCTTGAATCCATTAGAAAAAACTCTCTTTAAAGTTCACTGGGCTTGTGTTTTTGTTCTGGTTCACAGGAGGTCAGTGTGCTGAAAGATAAAAAACAAAAACAGAAAAGAAAGAATGATGTGGTTTTCATACCCATAAACGGCATAAATTTACCGTCTTCTCATCTCCATAGTCAGAAGCATATCGTGTTTCTGTCTCTGTTTCTTCATTTTAATCAATAGTGATAATCAATAAGATCACAGCTCTTTTTGAATTGATCATTACGTTTCAGAGGGAATCATATATCTGCATAATCATGGAGGAAAAGAAGAGGGAAGAACATAATGAGGGCTGACTCTCCTGATGTTAACAAATTAGACTTACTGTACGAGGAACACATCATGGCATAACTAAATGTTGCGGGCCACGCATTGACGAGCTCAGGGCGTATTAGATGTGCTACTTAATGTGACCAGGCAAATCTAAACGCCATATTGATCCTCCCCGTAATGCTCTCAGGCTCAGCCTCAACCCCTCGACCTCCATTTCATTTTCCAGTCATTACAGTCAGCCAACAGGATTTAGTGCAGCTGCAGGCGATCTGATGATGTATCCATGGATGGAGAAAAAGAGAAAAGAGGAGATGCATGTTTTCCACCTTCTTTCCTCTGTCAGGCATTGAATCAATAAGGTGCTGATGGCTAAAAGCTAAATATACCTGTCTCCTACTGGCAAGAGAGCACTTCATCCCTGCCCCATCCCAAAAGATCACACCCCCAAAGAAGTCATGCCAGCAGACATTTTGGAGCCTTCAGTAGATTAAGTATTGATAAGTCCATGATTTGGGAAGATGGAGGGAGCAGAGGGGAAGCTCAGAGAAGCAGGGTGAAGAGAAAAGAGACAAGAAAGGAAAGCTATTGATTAGCACTCTTATTCAGAAGGTTCAGCTACAGTGGCTTATTGGCCCTGCACTAAACAATATGACTGAAGATCAATGGGGTGCGGAGGGTGAGGGGTTGTTTGAACACCGAGGTGCTGCTAGCTGGATGAGGGTCAGAAACCAGTGGAGCTGGGTCACTGCTGATGCACAAATGAAGGCACCTCGTCCTCAGGGACACACTAAGCTTTGCTCATTAATAAAACATTCATAAACAAATCCAGGGATTACACAATGGGCCGCGCCACGCCATTCCAGTGGTTCATCCCATGGATCAGGGGTGGCGAACACGCGGCTCTCGGCCAATAAGCACGCAGATCTTTGCGTCTCATCATATTTTCTATGTACTATGCCTCATTTCAAAGTTTTTCACTATTAAACCACACTCAAATCCATCAGAGGGTATTGAAAATAAATAATAATTTAGCAGTGTTTATTTTTTATTTAAAAACATGTTACTGTATATCATATCTCGGAATTTATTATTACCTCAAAATGCAGTAGGGGTGCTATATAAACCCATCATCCTCTCCCTTCCTCTCACTAATGGTGCACAAAGAATTAAACATAACAGGACAAAATAACTAGACAAAACACAGTAAAACAGCTAAACAACTAAACACATTTGGTCAAAAACCCACACTCAAACCCAAATCCGTACAGACTGGCAAAGGGAATGGTATCCCACAATCCCTTGTGGTGCCGATCTAACAGCAGCACCAAAGTTGCACCTACTTAATTGAATTATTTTAAATGAAAGTGCAATTAATGTCTGATAACTACATGTTATTTTTAAGCTCAATTAACTAAAAAGAATTGATTTATCATAACTAAAGCAAATAGTTAAGTTAGATCAAAGTAAAAAGTTTATTTTTCCAACATCCATATGTGGTCTTATCACCCTCTCATGGTGGAAAAAGTATTATCTGAGCTTCTTCATCCACTAAATCATCTTTTAGTGGATGAAACAAACTAACCTTCAACTAAACCTGCTCCAGACCAGGTTATGTTCAGAGCATGAGTTGCTATGGCAACTTGACATACCCTGAAACATACCTCTGTTTTTGGAACCGAAAGGAAGCGGTGGTTGTACACTTCTTTAGCCTCAAACTTACTGTGGGAGCTAGCACAACCTGCTTTCAGGAATACCCCCCAGAAGGATGCTCTGTCCAGATGTTTGTGTATTTGTTGATGTAAGTGTCATTGAAAGAGGAATGTTGAGTTACAAAGAATTACCAGTTAAATACTGTTGGATGAATAGTGAAATATTCCGTTTTTATCATCTTTATCATCATAGCTTTATTGTTTGCTTGTTTGTTTTTTAAGCTAAATTACATTTTCTGTTTTACTTGTGCAGCACGGTGTCTTTTCAAGACACTTCAAAAAAGTCACTCACAAAAATGCAGCGGTTTATTTTTCCAACAGGGAGCATGAACTTCTGTCTGTTTTGCTGTCAGGCTTGTTGAAGTTGTATCAAATAAGTTGTGCTTCCTCCCGCGTGAGCCTGGTTTTTAATGAGGCACCTCCAGGCGAGAACAGACATGAATGTATGAGTAGCTCTTCTCGGGCTGAAATGAAAGCTTTGAAACAAATTCAGTTACTTTTACATATTAATGGTGAGTTGTGAGAAGTCCTTTTGCGCCTGATGTCAGGAACCTGCATACTGCCACAGCTGAATGCAAACTGCAGTTATGTAAGGGTCAAGTCTTCAAAACAGCTTTTGTGTGCTCTCAGAAAGCAGCCCAGTGCAGCAGAGATGGAAATGCAGATCAGTCAGCAAAGGTCAGATTAGGGTCATCACATGCTTCATAAAGTTTTCACAAATATTTGAGCTTACAGTCCGATTGTGCTGATTGAAGCAAAGTCACAGCACTGGTTCTGACTTGGGAAGCGCCGGCTGCAGCATCTCTGCCACGTCATGCTCTAAAAAACATGGAAAACAGACACTTTTAAAGCAAGGATCTGAATACTTTTACCAAGTTTGGAAAAAACTCACCCTCTTTTTTCACATTATGAGGATAAAGAAAAAATTCAGATAAAAATTAACTGTCTGAAAATCCATTACCTTGCTTCAACATTTTAACCCTTTAACAGGTCACACGTGACACCTAAATAACACTAAGTCTTGGACATATTCGAACTCCTCCACCATTTTTCATGATCAACATGAATCAGCTGATGTGGAAAAAAGCAGCTTTTAATGTCAGCTTTGCCTCGATATGCAAAACTATACAAATGAAAAGGGTTTCATGACGGTGCAAAGCCACTTTTCTCTTGGACAAAATGAGCTGATTTATGTTAATTGCATAAACACTTCATTACTGTAAAGTGTTTTATATCAGTGCAAGGCTGCTTTTCTCCACTTCAGAATCTGCTGGAATTGCATTAATTGTGTTAGTGGTTGAAAAGTTTGAAGAGCGGAGCTGCATCAGAAGTTTAATAGACTTTAACACCATTAATGGAGCCTTTTCCAAAGTTTCCATCACATCCAACAATCATTTATCAAAAGTCTGATCTGTTGGTGGAATGCAGGTCGCATTTGTTTATATTATGAGTCATTACCTCCGATTGCATGGACAAAAGTAATCGAATGAACGCCTGATCAGAATAAAAGTGCGTCATGTAAGCACGCCGTTCAGAATACTACGCCCTAATCAGACTCATTCGGATAAAAATTTCCTTCCGATGGAAATAGGTGGGTTATGCCGATTGTTGATCCGATCGTTGTGCATATAAACAGTTTATACCAGATGTGGGTCACTACTGCTCTGGTTTTACGTCAGGGGGTGTGGCGCTCCAGAGAATGAATTGGAGCGTGAACAGGACCAACTGGCTGCTCCGCACGAGGGAACCGTGTCTCTGAGCAGAGCAGCCAAACTCGTACCTTTGTTTGCGGGCAGGTGAAGGTGCTTTGTTACAGTGTGCGCTCTGGAGGAGGCTTTGGACCACAGGCCATCCAGCTGCTCTGTGTGGGCGAGCTGCTGGACTCAGGAGAACCGTGTCTCCGAGCAGAGGAGGAGGCTTTGGGGACGGAGTGTGAGCTAACGGAGGCCGCTTTTGAATGCGGATATGCCGCTCCGCACAGTCCTTAGAAACTGTGTAAAAATTCACGTGGTTTTGTCGTATCAGTCATGTCCAGACATAATAAAGGCTGATGTTATTCCCACATATCCTCATGCAACCAAAATGCACATTGCGGCGTTTCCCGCATGGATTTTAAATTTCTGCTAGGCTAAATGTTGTTAGCACGTATTAGCCTATTCCTAACCCTTCTTCCGTCTCCGTTCCGCCATGAAAAAAAGCAATGGCCGCACAGAATTAAAAAAACACTATAAGCGAACATGCACTTAATAATAATCATAACAATAATAAAAGTACGTTTAGAGGATCATCTTACTCTGCTGCAGCTGTTTGTTTACAATGGAACTCAATAAGTTTTCTTTTGCGGTCGTTTACGGTATTTGCAAGAGTTTTGCGCATGTCTAAATTATTACATAAATCTGGTTTATGTAAATGTTTGTTATGATCGGAAAAAGTTTTTACTGTGCCTGTGTAAACAGTTACACTCTAATCTGATCTTTGATCCGATCAAAGACATTTTGCCCATGTAACCACAGCTACAGTTTCGAGCAATCTGATTACATTTTAAAGTCCCACTCATCTTTTGATCTATTGTAAAAGTCTCCTTAGGGGTCTTTTAATTATTATTCCGTTTTTAGGAGAAAACAAAAAACCTGTGTCGTTTTCTAGGACGTTTCTGCAGAGCAGCAGGAGTTTATTAGAAATCCACCTCTGAGTTGTGCGTTCTTGCTCTGATAGACCTAAAAAATCGAGGACCAAGCCGTTTGGTGAAGCAAGCACAAAAACCGTTAGGCCAATAGGGTTTGGTTTCCTGGCACATACTGAGCAGCGGCCTGCTCATCAATGCACACCTCGTCACTCCTAGCAAGGCTGACACAACCTTGCCTGACGCGGTCAAGGAAGGGTCTGACTCTCCAAAGAATATCTGACTCCTTTGCCTCTTCAGCTGCATCCAGCTCATTTACAATCTTAAGTGAGCTCCTCGGCTTGTAGAATCTATTCCTTGTCATTTTCCTGCAAATAACTGGCACTTTGGTCTTTCTAATCCTCACTGCTTCACCTTTTTCTCCAAAAATAAAGTGCAGCCATTAAATACATTAAAATGGTCCTGGTGTCCATAAGTTCACATTCATCAAATGCCTGCTATTTTAAAACAGAAAAAATGAAACTGTTTTCACATATAAAAATATTGTTTCTAACATGTTTTATGACCAAAAAAATATATAAATATCATGGTAAAAAAAAGGGCAGATGCAGAATATTGGACTTACCTTTCTACTTTCCATAAAATGAGGTTGCTGTAAAGGCAGCCATCTTGGCGGAGAAAAACAGTCAAATTCCCAGCATGCAAACTCATCACATGGCACATCACTGGAAAGCCCAGGATGCCCTGAACAGATTACTATAGGATTTTGAATGGTATCTGCAAATACTTGATAAATTTACAGGTAAACAAAATGACCATTATAAAGGAGATAAATGAAAGGGCCGGTTCTCAGGAGGAGATTCCAGCTCAGATGAAGTAAACACACACGTACATGGATCTGTGTGTCTGCAAGTGGATGCATCAGCATGGAGCGGAGCAAGGAGCTTGTGGGCTGCTGATTGTAGGGTCTACTCCACTACTACAGGCTTTTCAAACGTGCGCTTCCGACTCCAGCAGTCAGAAGGAAGGAGTCTTTATTTGAGAACGAACAGATTTGGACCGAAACAGAGGTTTTCCTGAAGAAGACATGGAGGAGAAACAGGAAAAGAGAAAACAGCACCTAGAATGCATAGGGCAGTGTTTTTCAACCAGTGTGCCCTGGGACAAGTGAAAAAAACAATGAATAAATCTTCTAACTTAACTTTTATTACATCTTTTAGAAAAAAAACAGCTGCAACTTCCAGATTTTTCTGGCACAATTATCACAAAAATGCATGTGAGATTGTGGAGGGACTGTGGATCAATACAGACGATGAGTTTCTCCTTTTTTCTTTGGATGCTGGTGTGCCGCGGGATTTTTATCAAGGTTAAAGTTTTCCGTGGCTCAAAACAGTTTGTAAAAACACTGGCAAAGAGCACCTAAGAGACAAAAAATATTCAACCTACAGTCACAAGAACTGAGGACATTCAGACATCGCATTATCATTTCATTTAGGAGGGACATGAAATGTTCTGGTCCATTTTGGTGTTCTGAATGAGGAGCAGGACACACTTTTGTATTTGTCATGTGTGTGTCATGTGTGTGTCATCACAGAAAGCCAGCCAGGATTGGAACCGGGGACATTTTCCAAGTGACTGTGCTAACCTCTGCACCACAGTGCCAGCCATGTTTTTGCACTATAAGTGAAGGTTGTCTGAATGTTTTTTGAGCTTCCTGCTTGTTCCTCCTCCCAGCTCAGCCTGGCCTTCAGCTCTCTGCTCGAGTCTCCCGGATGACTCTCTTTGTTTATCAGGTCCTTCAGGTCACTGCTTAACCACGGCTGATTATTAATGAGGCACGTCCCGCTCCTGCAGGGGGACACACACTAATGCAGTCTGTCACAGTCACTGATGTTGTCTCTGTGTGGCTCACAGTCTGCAGAACTGAGACCCCCCCCCCCCCCCCCCCCCCCTTTAGAGTTCCTTCAGTCTCATGCTAAAGTGTAAACGGATGACTGGATACATGGAAACAATTGATTTGAATGTTGTTTGATCACAGATTAAAGCTGACAGAAGACTGTATGGAGTTTACAAACCAGTGATGCACATTCTGGTTTTTTTTAAGTTCCTAAGGCTGACCGAAGGACAGGAAAGTGCTGGAACATGTTCCTTCATTTTTCTGTCCTCATAAGCTCTTCAAGTTTATCTGAGATCTCACATTTGTTATGTCAGCCGAGGGCATAACGGCTGCTATTTTCCTGCTCATGTTTTTTTTAGGCTCTCAACTGTTGGTTAATAGTTATCTGAGATAATCCTTCAATGGGGCAGCATACAAACCACTTTGCAATAAAGTGATTTTTATTTCTGATCAGCGTTTTTAGAAAGTGAATGTCTGTCTAAATACTAAATACAAACTCGAATTGCTGAATGTGTGTAAATCATGGGATGCAAGTTTATTTACTACAAGCTTTCTCTAGCTGATCCTTAACCAGCTTCTGTCTTCAGCTTGTTTTAGTTTCAGATAAGTTCCTTCTGTTTAAAGTTCATTTTGACTGATTATGAAATATCAAACAATCAGAAAGACGCTGACTGTTTAGGTACGAGTCAGTAGTCTGTGATTCACGTGGTTTTTCTTCATCTGTAACGTCTTTGTTTCTTTAGTGGTTGGTTTTATGTGTAGGACACTGTTTGACAGCCATTCTGAAGCTTGAGAATCTGGATGTTGAGCTGCAGAGGAGGAACAGCGGAGGCTGAGCGAGCAACATCCATAGAAGACAAATTCCCAGCTGCACAGGGTCATCATGGATGAGGTGAGGCTGAACAGGGAGAAGTCAAATCAGGATTCCATTGATAAATGATTAGTAAATATTTAATTCTGGTTTCATTATGGATAATAAGGAATTTTTCTGTGTTTTGCTGCATAAATTTCTTCAGTTCAATTGAAGTTCATTTGTTATGGAAGAGATTGTGTGGCATAATTAAAAATAAAAGTCAAAACCAGAAATGCTTTTTCATTTTAAAATGTAACTGCATTAAATGAATAAAATTAAAATGAAAAATCAATCCTTCAAAATGCTTTTTCATTTTCTACTTAAAAACCGCTTATTTTGTGTCATTATTAAAAGGAAAATGCGAGCCAGTTTAGCTCGTGCTGGTTTGCGGCGCCTTCCCTCCGTGAAACCCGGGTTCAACTCCGGGCCGCTCCCTGTTCCCTTCTCTATGCCGGTTCCAAGCCCAGTTTGAGAAGGTTGCGTCAGGAAGGGCATCCGGTGTAAAACATTGCCAAATTTACCATGCGACTTGTTCGCTGTGGCAACCCCTGATGGGAAAAGTTTGTTGGTGGAAGAAGATTAAAAGGAAAATGCAAAGAGGGGATTGCATTTTCATTTTTACATCCACCATGCGAACGCTATCATATAATTCAATTCCACTTAGCATTTCCAGAGGGGAGGCGGGGCGATGAGAGTCAGTGCCATCTCCCTGTGTCTGGCTGCTAACGGACACATGCTAGGAGCAGTGCGGCCAGGCTTGTAGCTTTGTGTTAGCGGCAGAGGAGAGTGCTTTGTGACGGTTGTGCACTCCTGATGATTGTACACAGCTTCTCAGGACTACGTAGCAGCATTTCTGCCTTCCGCGGTCCTCCTTCAGACGCACCGCGGTTCGTCGAAACTCCCCCTCCCCCGCACTCGCATTGTCTTCGGACTGGCAGCCGCCTTTGCATAGCGGAGCACGAAGCCCCGCAATCCGAAACTCCAGATCGCCGAAGGCGGAAGTGCTGCTACGATCTGAGAAACTCCAAACCATCATGAAGTTTCCAGTGACAAAATAAAGGCTGATGTAATTCCCACATATTTACATCCAAGATGCTCATTGTTTTTAGCACATATTAGCCAAATGCTAACCCGTCTTTCGGGGTCTTTCAGCGAAGAAAAAAGCACTGACCGCTGAAAACTTCTAAATGTGCTTTTATTACTGTCATGATTATTATTAAGGGCCTGCTCGCTCATATTTTTTTTTAAATCAGTCAGTGCTTTTTTCTTCGCTGCAAGGACAGAATCGCTTCCATAATGTTGAACAATTTTTGGGACAATGAAAAAAATTTATAAATGTATAATTTCATGACAAATCTAAGGTAGATTACATACAAAAATGTAAATATATGTCAGCTGCTCTCGGCAAATAAAATATATAGAATTTAAATCTGTGAGAAATAACTACAGCTTTTTCATTTCAATATGAAATCTGGCTGTCCAACATTTGACATTTACCTCTTTATGTGTTTTGATTGATCTACGATCTTTTTGTTGCAAATTTCCAAAGAACCATGAAATTGTTAAATGTTCACCCATCTATATTTAGCAAAGCAGTTTGAAAATACGCGTAGAAATGTCTGAACAGATTATTTGCCAAACCATCCGAGCTCATATCAAACGTTGAGCTTGAAAAAGGGCCTAAACCACCAAAAACAAGAGTTTTTGGGGGGGAAAAAATTAAGCACAAAGGACAGGACAGAGCAGCTCATGGAGGTTTTCCTCAGAATGCAGCACTCACGCTGACTAACAAGTGTCTGGCCACCATATAAATGATCTGAATGCAGGATTTTTAATTAAGTTCAGTGTTGGCTGAACAGCATAATCAGTCTAACCCTTGTGTCAGCTCTCCAGACATGAGACCAAGGCGGTCTTCACCAAACCGCAGCATCAGTATGTAGATCAGACTTTCAACCACATTATCTGCAGGTCTCTGCTGTGACATTAAACTGCTTCATGCTTCTTTTTGAAGGTCAAATGATTGACCTAAGCAAGCATGTCTGTGTTTGCTTTGGCATGTTTGTTGGTTAATAGTCACAGACAACATAACTGAAACTGAGCTCCAAAAATACTTTTGCCTGGATTCTTATTGCTGTTCTAGTTTGGATTTTAAGCTCGATTTTTTTTATTTATTTTATTATTTTATTTTTTTAGCAGCACTCAAGGTCCTAGAAAGTTTTAAAATTTGCGTCCCCTTCCTTTTAAATGAAAAGCACTGAACAACTTTCTGATTAACCTTTGCAATAGTGAAACAGAATCTTCAACAAATCCTTAGAAGCTTGCTTTACCTGAAACAGGTTTGCTAAAGAGACACTTATCCATATCCAGAGATATATTTCTTTTCTTTGTGACTTAAAAGTCACAAATGGATTTTATTTTGAATCTGGATATTACTCTGTTGGCCTAATTAATCAGAAACAAAGTGTGTTCACAGGTTTCTAGAAATACCTTCTTCACAGTTGCAGAAAGATGGAGTTCAGGTGTGATGGAGGGGCAGCTGGAGCCCCCTCATCCTCCTCTGTGGATTCATCTAAAACGACTGCAGAGCGGTTTTACGTTTGGCGGGATGAGTGCCGCGCTCCAAGGTCAGAACCCTGAGCGGAACTGTGGCCGTCTGCTCTGTGGACCTTCTCTGCTCCTGATTAAAACCGATCGCAGGTTTTAATTAATCGTTCCTGCCTTACCAGGTGCTGACTCATAATTAATTATGTTCATTAATAACTTTATAGAATATTAATAACCTTCCTGCGACAGTTAATTACTTATTTTCCATAGATAGTTAATTAGCACCAATAACAATACACCAGGGAAAATAAATGAGTATTCTGAGGGGTGAGGGGTTACTTTGGGAAAAATGATAAAACATCACATTTTTATTCCTACTAAAGATCTTAGAGGCTCATTTAGTTTCATTCCCACAGGAGGTTTAATGGTTTTTGAACCAGTTCCTCAAATTGAACTTGCTTTTACCTGCTGGGAGTGTTTGGGATGGGGAGGTGATGATGATTGTTGCTGACAAATTTAGCTTTGCTTGCAACAGTAATGTTTTCGAATCAGGTTTTATGTTGTTTTCAGGTTTTGTTTTCTCCCACTGTCAAGCTCTGTTTACACTGCATGTGAGACGTGGGTCAGGGACGTCCAATTTCAATGTTAAGTGAAGGTACAAATGCAATCAGAGGTCCTGCGCTGTGTTTTGAGCACCGGGCACGGCGGTATGGTAGCAGGGCTTTTCGGGTTTGCAGCGCATTGTCAAGAGTTCAAAGATCTGAACTTTGGTGAAGACAGTCAAGGCCAGTGACGTGTTGAAGACATAATCAGCAGGTGGAGTCCAAAACCCATATGGGAGAGAATCTGATTGTTCTCCTGCTGAACTTAATGATATTTTTCTTATTTTCATACATACAGTAACAAAAAAGTCCTGTATTTCTTAATTTTTTTCCCCCTGACTAAAGGTGGACAGCAAGTCATCAAACTGGGTCACAGACAGAAGTACCGCTGAAAGTGTCCGTCATTCAGATGCAGCTCCTGCAGTAGATGCTGAAGTTCACAGTACTGGAAGAATCTCTAAATGATCTCACAAATCCATACATGGAGACGTCATTACCAATACTTTTGTAGGGCTCTTCAAAATAAATAAACCTGGTGGTTCAACATCATCCCTGTCTTCCGTGCATCTAAATGAGACACAGACTCTGCTCCAAGTGGTGATCGAGCTAAAAACATTTGACAGTAGTTTCTCCCACACACGTCTGCAGGATCAAGTTTATCAACACATTATTGGACCAGTAAACTTGATGCCAGTGAAAAAAGAGGCGGCGGGTGCAAATTTGACATACGAATCATGTTCAGGGTAAATAGAACATAATAGTTTCACCAGGTTGACCCAGCAAATTATCAAAGGTGTTAGTTCATTTTTAGTAGATCTCTGTTTGGTTTTCAGACATTATTTTGTTCCTCCCTTGATTTATAGCTTTGTCATGTTTAAGTTTATTTCATAAAGTTTTAGTTCCTGTCCAAAGCCCATACTGATGCGTTTAGGGTCCAGCATTCATAACAGGACCGTTGCCTCTCAATAATCCAGGCTGCGTACATAAAAGGGATCAAACCCACACTGAGCTTCTGTTCCAACTTTAATCTTCAAAAAGATGTCTCTGAAGGCATAAAATTATGTTTTCTGTTCATTTGCAGTGTGTTCTAAAATGTATTGATTTATTTTAGGTTCAATATTAATATGATGCAGAAACACAGTTGCTTAATTTTTGGTCAAGAATGTTCAGGGAAATTCTAAACGCGTCATCTGGAGTTCACAAGAAAGCTGCAGATGGAAGAAGGGTTTGTGATGGAGGTCCATTGTTGTATGAGACTGCTCTGGAAACAAGCGAGTAGCTGGAAGATCAGACCCACCCTACACCCTTTTGTCGCTTCAGTCCGTTTCAATTCATGGTCACACAAACAGCACAGATCCTGCCTTGGGGGTTGGGTTAAATCAGCTGAAAACTGGACTTGATAATCCCACAAACGTTTCCAGTCTGTCAGGAAGGATTTCAGGGTCCACATATTTCTTATTATGACTGCGTTTCTTCACACGGCGCTCCTGCACTGCCTTGGCTGTTGTTCCAGAACAATGTCTCTGTTGGAATATTTCCTCCCCCTCCTCCCCCCAAAGCAGGGGCTGTAAATGTGAGACTCAGGGACAGTGATCCTGGTTTCAGTTTCCTGGGGAGCTTCAGTGGACTCATGGAAAAGCGGGCGTGCTTTGTTTGCTGTTCACAGTTCTCTGCACATCCTTTTAACAGATTGCTGAAGATGAACTGTGTGCGAGTTCCGGTCATTCAGCAGAGCTCTGTAATTCGTCACAGAAATCACCCTTCACGCAAGATTAATTTCCCTCTGAAGACCCATGCTATGAAAGGTTATAAACTGACTTAAATATTAAACAGCCTTGCCTTAAGGACATGAAGCCCATTCTGGTGGCTGCACTTCCCAATTTCCCTCCCTCACCCTGACTTCCCCAACTCTGCTTCTCAATGCCTTTCCCTCCCTCCCCCCAGCATGCATCACAGGCGTGATCACGTCCATGTAATACAATGTGATAACAAATCCGAATTATACTGCGGAAAAAGTCCTTTCATTTGTCTAACCGTGGCAGAGTTGAAGCTTAGAATAAGGCTCTTTTTCTGCATGTATGAAAAATGGATCTTGATATTAATGTGTAGCATTTGCCCCTGAGCAGATTTATAATTTTGTGTCCCCTCTGTCAGCCATTATCGCCTCAAACAAAGAAATAGAAGGATGCATATGAATGAGGGGAGGGGGGGGGGTGTATCTGCCTCCTTTTTGACTGTCTCGACTTGAAATGCGTTTCTCTGCAGAGCGATCCTGCACTGCGTGGGGTGAGAGTCTATCACTGATTCTCCGGGCCTCTAAATGGCTTTTGCCTGGAATAAATACAGAGCTTTGTTGTGATTTCCCGAGTCTCCTTTGATGGAGCACATCAGCTGACAGGAACAAATTCATCCCAGCATGTGAAAAATGATCAGAGAAAATGGACTTACAGCATGTTTCATCACTTCCACGCTCTCTTTGTTTGCTTGGCCGGCTTCTTGTCTGAAAAGAAGCAGAATACCTGCATTCACTGCTGCAGCAGGCAAGCAGAGATGAAGTTAGCAGTAAACAATGACATGCTGCTAATGTCAGAAGAAACGTCTTTAGAGCTTCATGCAGAACCTGTGGCTTCATTCATAACGACTGTGTCACATAGAAAGGTTGTGGAAAAGAGGTATTTATCTGCAGACTCATTCTGTTGGCAAATTACAGCATTTATAAAAGATGCAAAAGTTAGAATGAAGCTCTGCAAAGGTATCTACTGGAGAATCAGAAGTTTAATGCACCCCCCCCACACACACACACACACACACACACACAAAACTTCAAAGAACGTGACTCACTATGAAAATACGGTCTCATGAATGGATTATCATTAACAGTAGTCTGTGGGATGTGAGTTGACATGGTTATGAATTCCAGGCACATACAGTAAAGTGAAGAAAATCAGGTCAGGTCATGGTGAAATTAGTCACCATTATTCACACATGGCTTAAATACATGACAGAGGTGAGCACACCTGTGGGTGGAGCTTTGCTGATTTTGGATAAATGGATGAGACTTGTGCGCCCCAGCGGACTAGAAGATGCAGCTGTTGCACAGTCTGTGCTGCCTCCTCCCATAGCAAGTGATGCCTCATTTCTTTGATACTGTGTGAATTTGTAATACTATAATTATGTGGCTGATGAAGAAGAGCCCCTCTCTGTGTCCTTGTAAATGTTCAGATTTGTTGTTTCTGTCATATTGTCAAATTGTTTATTGCTTTTGTTGCCTCTGATTTCTTCTCCTTTATCTTCACTGACTAAATTTCCCAGTGGGGACTGTTGAAGTTCTTTGACCATGAGAATCATGAAGTTGCAAGCCAAAATACCAGGATGTGCTTTCGAATGTCATATCTAGGCTTAGTCTTGAAAAAAAAATAAAAAAAAAAATAAAGCATGACTAAATGAGGTATGAAGACTTGAACCTTAGACTTGAATCAACCTTAGAAATGTGTCCTTGCGCCTGTGAGACATGGTAGCTGCTGTACCAAAGGACCTCAATAAGCATCTTTTCAGAGATAGTTGCTTCTGATTGCAGCCATCAACCACTTTACTTCTGAAGGGGCAGGGTGGATACATAGCCTAAATTTGAAATGGGGGTGTCGACACATTGCTCTGTTAAAACAGACAAATCTGCAATGGTTGAAACCAAACAAAGTGCCCACAGTATTAGTACTGTGAAATCAATGAATTATTTGAATGTGTCACTGTATCTGCACAAACAAGTGTTGCAGAAAGTGAAAACCTTTTTGTTGTTAGAGCAGAAACATTGACTGTCTTTGATCACAACAAGTAATAAGGGGGGAATATTCCGGGTCACTGGGTCATTTTAGGGCGCAATGTCAGGTTAGGACGCCTGAAACATGGAGCTAACAATAAATGGAAGGTAAAACGAACTTCCTACAGTTTGCGCTTAAGGACCAAACTTCCTGAAGCTGAAGTTTTTCCTTCGCAGTTTTCTCCATGAAAGGGAGGTGTGATGCTGCAACACGGCTGACATCCATGTCAATATGTGAATGCAGCAGATGATTCATGGAAACCAGAACACTATCTTACACAGAACTGCTCTGTCACATGAAACCATTTGCTTTTGTCTGCAATAGATAGAAGTAATAATTCTCATAAACAACAGCTTTGTACATCACATGACTTGACACAGTTAAATTCAGAGCTGAGTAAACATGGATCTCCATCCAGCAGGAAAAAAACTGAACAAATCCGCTGCAGCCGGAGCTCAAATGTTCGGCACACTCTATCTTAAAATGATGCCACTGAAAATCTCAAAGCCCTGGAAGAACGGCATTAATGCGAAAAGTGCAAACTTTCAGTTTGAAGCTTTCAACTTGCCGGTTCAAGCATACTGCAGGTGACCGGCTGCATTGTGAGGTCACATGGATGTTTGGAGGCCATATCTTCATTTAATTTCCTTCCTTACTTGTTCCCTTGATGTAAGGCTTCAGTGCAGAATATGCAGATCGACAGAAAGCCCTAAAATAGATTTGACATGCATGTTTATTGGCATATGGAGTGCAAAGTGAGTGTGTGTCTTGACTGTAGTATGGAGCAGGCTCGGAAGAGCGCAGTCTTCCTCTGAGCTGTAAATTGAACAGCACTCTGCTCTGTTGCAGCTGCAGGAGACAGTCCTCTGCTGTTCCAGATCATGCCCGTGTCAGTGAATCATTTCCATATTTGTTACCTTTCAGCAGGTGTCAGAGCCGGGTGAAACATGAGAATATTTCATTAAAGGGAACAAACCTGTAGTAAACACCGCGGTGGGCTTCTGCTGTGAGATCTGCTAATTTGAAGTGTGAAGGGCTGATGATGGAAACAGCTGCAGAAAGACTTACAATATTCAAATGGAGCCACAAACCATAAATCTGTGTCTGAGTGCATTCGGGTTGATATAAAACAGGATGTTTGTGAGGAAAATAGATTATTTTAGTGGCAAGAGGAGGAAACTTCAAAACCACTGAAATGCTGATGATGTCGAGGCGCCGGGGAGTCATCAGCTGCCAACCCAATCTCATCCCAAAATGTGTAGAAGCTACGTTTGTCCACAGTTATTTTACGATTTCAGACCCTTTTAGAGGAAAAGTTAAATGAAACAAACAAGCCACAAACTGTATGTCTAAAATGAATAAATATTATAAAAGTAAGAGGTATATTTCTTGCAAGAAATGTTCTTAAAATAAAGAATAGTCCACAAAATATCTTATTTTGTTGTATTTTCCAGCAAAAAAATAGTGAACATCCGCCATATTTTTTGTTCATGTCAGGCAGAAAATCAAAAGTCACATGATCCTGAGTAGGCTCGTAGGAAATAAATGGGAAAATAAAACGTAGCCATCCCACAATTTAAAGCCCTTCTGTAAAACTACTACACGATTTGGGATGAGACTAGGATGGAGCTGCAGACAGAGGAGGAAACAACTGTGGAAATGTCTGTTTCTGTTGCAAGTCAAGACATTAGGTTGGTAGAAAATCTGCACGTAACGGTGGGTTTTCGGTCACTATGCTCTGAACAGAATTTGGGAGTGTTTTTTTTTGTTTGTTTTTTACAGAAATGCTTTTAAATGCATCACTGTTATTTATTTATTTAGTGATTTCCTGAACTCTGCTGACCATTCTTCTAGGAAAATGTCTAAACGGTTTCATCATTTCAGCCTAGAAGGCCTGTCCTAATCTTTTATTGTTCCAAGTTTTTTTATTTGTCAATTTTGATATTGTTATGTGGTAATGTTGTTGTGTTTGTTTACAGTGCGACACACATTGAAATCACTTTTTAAATCAAGTTGGACTGGATCGGTTTGAGTCAGTACATTCCAGTTGTGCTGCAGCTTCCTTAAATGCATGAATAATTAATGTCTGCATCAATAATAACACTGCAAGAAGGACTCCATGGGAGAAAAGGCAGACACAAAATAATGTGACTCTCATTTAAACTGTGATTTCTCGTGTCAGAATGTCTTCCTGCAACAGTGAGAGCGTCTGTGCTCGGAGTCACTGAGCAGCTGTTGATGACAGAAGCAGGCAGATGTCGTGAGAGGTTTTTCAGATGGATGAATGAAATCCCTCCACAGCACACTGGAATGAGTGCTCAGGTCACTCAAAGGGAGAAATAAACCCAAAGAAACAGTAATCTGGAAACAGCAAACAGTGCTGGGTGATGTTGGCTCAAGGAAAACATGCAGCGATATCATTTAAAGGGTTTTATCTCCACTTTGTGGACACACAGTTTATGTGATGCAGACTGTTTGCCATGGTGATCCTGGAGTAAAAAGGTTTGGAGGAAACACTCATTCAACTTTCAATCATTATTATGTGAAGTTTAAGTCTGCATTCTGCTGCTCCTTTCTTTAGGGGCACTGGAGAAAGAAAGTTAATGAACAAAAGAAATAGCACGTTAAAAAAACTGTAATAAAAGTATTGTTAAAGAAATTGTCAAATATCTTTTACGGAAAGGTTTTTTTTTTTTCATACAAAATCTACTTTTCTGAGCTTTTTAACATGTTATAATGTTATTTCCTTACAAAAAATAACCCTAAAGTGATATTTTGATCCATTCACACATCTCAGAGTATTCCGCTAAAACCTACTATCTCTGGACCAGCCCCTCCCAACCCACAAAAACGAGTGGGTTCTCACATTGTGATCTCACAAAGTGAGAATAGCCCTTTACAGCAAGAGTCTGCGCTTCCAGCCCCGCCCCCCAGGCTGACACACACACACCCACTTTTTCCCTGGAGCTAGCGGTGTTCATCTAAAATACTTTCCTTTTATATGCAAAATATGTACATCTACCTTTGTAAAAGTTCGGATGTGGTTTGTTTTCATGGGTGAAACACAGACTCGCTCCCGAGGCCGACTCTAGGTTGATGTCATGAAATGGGCGGCACCCACAAGGAGCGCAAGGCGGAGCCTCACAGATCGAGTTGTTCAACTTTCGGGTGGGACAAGGATCTGCAAAAATAACTAATATTTCATAAAACATCCTTATTTAGTCTACCAAAGGTAATATATACTAATTTATATGGACATAGTTTACTCTGAAAGGCTTAAGAATAGCATGAGACTATAAATAGACTCTTTATGCTAATATTTAACCGATCAGAAGCTTCACCAATGTCTTAGTCAACAGTAACTAAAAAGGGTTTCCTTTAAAAAAAAAATGAAATGTGCTTTTACCCACTACAGCATTTTTTTCCCAAACTTTTTCTAAGAATGTCCTTTTAAAGAGAATGTTTTTGCAGTGGAAATGTTTGTGTGCAGTTCCTACTCAAAATCCTTAACACGTGTTGTACGGCCCTGAGGAACACAGCACAAACCGTGGGAACAGCAGCACCCACTTGTTACATCAGGCCTTTAAGAGAAGCCCTTCAGGGATGGTGTGGATTAGCTGATGCTGATCTGGAGCCACAGCGCAGGAACCCCACTGGTTTTCTTTGATTCAGAATCTTCCTGGACACCATTGAGTTTCCCTCTGTGTCTTTCCCTGTTTAAAAGCATGAGTTTAGCTCTCACTTTGAAACTATATGGCATTACTTGCTGCTGTCAGAAAGCGAGATTGCAGATGTTGAAGGCCTACCATGAAAGTCTGCATCTAACCCCCCTCTAGTCCCAAATTTAGAAACTTGTCTTCACACAAAGTGCAGAAACAGAGACAGGAATGACTTTAGGATTTTTTAGAGGCTCTTCTCATTTTTCAGATGCTTCTTTCCTCAAGGATTCAGAACTCCCAAAACCTTCAGATTCTTTTGAAGTCTGCAAAAAGTTCAAACTGAAAATGTAGTTCAATTATTTTGTAAACACATGTCATTGCCGTTTATTTTTGAATAAAAACTACCTGGTCTAATTTTTTTTGGTCCAAGCACACCCCAAATTTGTAATGTTATGCTGTAAATAAATTGTGGTATATAAATGCGCCCCTCTCACCCTCCATGGGTGGTTTCTCCTCCAAGCTCGGGTCCTCTACCAGAGGCCTGGGAGCTTGAGGGTCCTGCACAGTATCTTAGCTGTTCCTAGCACTGCGCTTTTCTGGACTGAGAGGTCTGAGGTCTTTCCAGGTATCTGTTGTTGCCACTCCTCCAGCTTGGGGGTTACTGCCCCGAGTGCTCCAATTACCACAGGCACCACTGTCACCTTCACTTTCCAGGCTTTCTCCAGTTCTTCTCTGAGTCCCTGGTATTTCTCCAGTTTCTCATGTTCCTTCTTCCTGATGTTCCCATTACTTGGTACTGCCACATCCACCACAACGGCTTTCCTCTGTTCTTTATCCACCACTACAATGTCTGGTTGGTTCTCCATTACCATCCTATCAGTCTGGACCTGGAAGTCCCACAGGATCTTTGCCCTCTCATTCTCTACCGCCTTCGGAGGTGTTTCCCATTTTGACCTTGGGGTTTCCAATTCATATTCTGCACACATGTTCCTGTATATTATTCCAGCAACTTGATTGTGGCGCTCCATGTATGCTTTCCCTGCCAGCATCTTACACCCTGCAGTTATGTGCTGGATTGTTTCAGGCGCCTCTTTGCACAGCCTACACCTTGGGTCTGGTCTGGTGTGGTAGATCTACACCTTGGGTCTGGTCTGGTGTGGTAGATCTACACCTTGGGTCTTGTCTGGTGTGGTAGATCTGAGCCTCTATGGCTCTGGTGCTCAGGGCTTGTTCCTGAGCTGCCAGGATGAGCACTTCCGTGCTGTCCTGTAGGCCAGCCCTTTCTAGCCATTGGTAGGACTTCTTGATATCAGCCACTTCAGTTATGGTCCGGTGGTACATCCCATGCAGGGGTTTGTCCTCCCATGAGGATCTGTCCTCCAGCACTGTATCCTCTGCTCTCCATTGCCTGAGACATTCACTGAGCACACTGTCAGTTGGGGCCTTGAGCTTTACGTACTCATGCATCTTGGATGTTTCATCCTGGATAGTGACTTCCACGCTCACTAGTCCTCGGCCTCCTTCCTTGCGGCTAGCATTCAGTCTCTCTCTCTCTCTGTATATATATATATATATATATATATATATATATATATATATATATATATATATATATATATATATATATATATATACTCTGTTTATTTCTACATAGAAGTCTGTGGGATTTTGGCCTCTGGGAGTCAGCGGGTACTTCCATTTTTGGAATGGGACAGGGAAGTACTTGCTTTATCCAGTTCTCAAAATACAGTCAAAGCTTGGAATGCCAGGCTAATCCTAAACCATCATTTTGGTAAATCGTTTTGCTAATTTAGGCATGTCCCTTGATTGTGCTTGTATGTTATTGATCTGTTAAGTAATTATCCTGTTTTTAACACTTTTCAGTTCATTTATTAGGTATGTATTTTATCAGTTTTTTTTTAAAGTATTGTTGACTTTAACTCAATTTATAGAACTTAACTAACTTCTCAACTTGTTCTGCGTCTTTTTTTTCTTCACAAATGCAATAGTTTTTAAGGAACAACATTTTCTTTTTCAATCTTCATTTGTTTTTAATGACACTGTGGGGCAACATGTTGTTTTGTGTTACAGTATTTTCTGGTCCGTGGGTGGAAAACTGGCATTGTCATGGTATTTTCTTTCTTTACAATAATCCACCGATAATAAAATAAAAAGTTTTAATGAACATAAAGTTGATTGACATTCTGTTTGTGCAGTTTTCTGCAAAAGGTCAAAATATTACATTTTGAATTATTTATAGGCTGTCAGCAACTTTAATGTTTTTGCCATAATACTGTTTTTGGTGCCTACAAGGGTTTTATTTCTTTCTCTCAAAGGGAACCTGTCATTTTAGTTCACACTTACATCCCATTGTTCCGTGACACAGCCCAGTGAAATCCAAAATTATTATTTTTGTTTTTCCTATGATGTATGTAAGACCAACTCCACAGATGGGAAGCTGCTATACTCTGTCTGGGATCTAAGCTCAATGCTTTTTTTTTTTTTGGCGGATGTCATTTGCTGCCATAAATTTTAGAAAAATCTTTGTCCATCAAGCCTTGAAGATAAATTAACCCCAAAGATAAAAATCTTTTGGAAAGGTTCAAATGTTATTCAGGCTATGAAATGCATAAAGAGAATTCAGAGATTAATCTGTGTAATCTTGAATCAGTCTTCTCTAATAACGGTCAGAGAGCACTTTCAAACACAATTCCTAATTAAAGCATCTGTCATCCAGCAGCTGATTACACTCGGTGTCACGACTGCTGATCCCCGGTTATCTTTTACCCTTCCATATCTAAGCACACACTCACACACAGTCTAATTAGTATTTAAATCATCCAGTTAAAACCTTATTGTGGAATAATTTCTGCGCTTGTGACTGTCGCATACTTATTTGTTACATTAAGAGATAGAGAGATAAAACTAGTGATATTTTCAAAGTATTTGCAGATACTCTAATTCACAATATTATGTTTTATCATCCTGCTTGTAAGAGGGCGACGAGTAATCCATGAAACCATGAAACATAAAAATAATGTGAAAGAAAAACGTCTATAAACTCCAAGTTCAGCTGAAGGATCTGGAAATAAATGTCAGGTTAAAATCTTAGTGGCTCCTCTTAAAAATGAATAACATCCTTGTCTTCAGTCACAATATCTTCTACTTTGCCTTTCTGCTCCTCAATGCATCCTCCTTCATCTAATTCTATCGTCTGCATCCTCCAATCACCCTCATGTCTTTCTCTACATCCATGAAATTCCTCTTCCCCTAGGCCTCTTTCCTGGTAGCTCTAATCCAACAATAAAGATAGCCCCAAATAACAAAAACTGATTATGTCAGTAGCGGGTATTTCCACCTTTTGCCCCAATGACAGCTGGACAGCGACGTCCCATGCCTTCACTAGTCTCGTGCTACATGCAGTTCTGCCAGGTCACCTGGGGCAAGGAACGGTCATTTGGCTCTTTAGGGTTCAGGTCAGGGGACTTTGTTGATCATACCATATAAGGCACTCCAACTTCCTGAAGTTCCGTTGTGACAATACGATCTGGTGGAGCTTTATCGCACATGAACAGAAAGTTGGGGGTGTTTTCATGGACATGGGGGAGGATGATGGTTCTATGATGTCTCTGAGGTGAGAACATGCAGTGATTGGACCATCTACAATAATCAAATGGGTTTTGCACCGACTGGTGATACCTCCTCCACTAAAGACAACCCTGGGGACCATATTGACCTCAGTGTATTGCTCACCATCATCATTTCTGTGCAAGGTGACCCAACACTCAGTGAACAGGACGGTAACCATTGCTGCATGGTCATGTCACATGGTCTTGTGCCCACTGCAAACGTTCACGGCGGTGTCTTGGTGTCAGTGAAGTCAACTGCAACAGTCATCTGTCATTCCAATCAAAGTGGAGTCGGTTGTGAATGGTTTGTCTTTTGTTTTCTTGTGGGACAGGACAATTTAAAAAAGAAAAAAAGGGAATGGTTTGTCTGGAAACCCTAGTACACCTCACATTTGGTAAACAGGCCTGCAGCTGTGTGGCTTTTGCTAAACCATGTCTGAGTGCAGAGGTCCTGAGGCACCGGTCATGGTTGGGGTCTGTCACTAGCAGGGCTCCACTCCTGGGTCTGACACAAACTCTGTCAGTAGTTCTGTGTCTTCATGCAAGTCTACTAATGACACCAAGTTCACCTGCAACATCTGACTACCTACTACCAACCTGAATTCACACTATGGTCAGGTGGTGCTTGTTTTTAAGGGATGTCATGTGTTTATGGCTGTTTGAATGATGAACTTGGAAAACCTTACTGACAAAATCATCTGTTTATCCCCACAGAATGTTGACATTGATGCAAGATTAAAAAAGTTTTTCTTTTAGAAATTTTTTTGGATTTGGTTTGGTTTTTTGGATTTGGTTAAAAATACACTGTGTTTACGACATCCACAGAATTTTTCACCATATCCCTACACTACGCACAATTAGGGATGTTGTGGGAAAATTCAGTGGATGTCCAAATTTTGATAAATATCATACCAATGAAAATGGTGTTTCTTCGTATACATTATTAGTAACATCAAACGAAACGTCCAACTCCAGTCATCCTTTGATTCTTTTTCAAAGTGTTTCTAGTGGTCTCTTAATTATTATTATGCCATTCATTTATTCATTTTCTAAACCTGTTTTTGTCCCTTTTGGGCTCACGGGGCTGCCAGAGCCTATCTTGGCCACTCATGGGTGAAGGCAGGGTACACCTTGGACAGGTCACCAGTCTGTCACAGGGCCACAATCATACACCCATGCACAGCTAGGAAATATTTAGAGTAACCAATTAACATATGAAGCATGTTTTTGAACCGTGGGAAGAAGCCGGGGTCCCTGTAGAAAACCCACCCATAAAGGTTCCCCATTGATGTGGGGCCTTTTTGCTGTGAAGCAAGAGCGCTAACCACTGCTCCACTGTGCAGCCTATAATTTTGCCAAACTTAACCAAAATCTAAAAACCCCTTTGTAGCTTCATAGGACACAGTTTCAGCAGAGAAGCAGTAGCTCAATAGACATTCACTTATGAGTTGTGGGTGGTACGTTTTCCATCATCCTTTTGTTTATACTTACTCCCATTGACTTACAGCCCCCTATGCCCCCAAATATAACATTACCAGTGCAACAAAAATGCAATATTAGAGCTACCAAGCCGGACAGTTTTGAGCCACTTACCAGCTTTAATGAGGAAAACAGACGTTACCTGCAATATTTTTTTTTAATAGCATATTTTCATCTGCTCCTGATTGACCACAATTTGAAAATAAAATATTCAGAAACACAGTTTTCATCCAAAATTTTTCTATACATGTTCTCCATTATTAGAAAAAAGACTATAAGAACATGTTAAAAACACAACATTATTTTCATTGGAAACAAGAAAAGCACTCATGTAAACAATATCTCTAACCTATTGTGAGTAGTGTATATATATAGTTTAGTAGGTGTTTAACTAAATTTATGCAAAAAAATATGTTTAAAAAATATCAAAAGAATACCCCACACACAAACACACACACCTTCTAAAGTCGTCAGTCTATCAAGCTCTTTTCATTCACCAGCTTCAGCCCAACTTCAAATGGCTGATTTTACTCAAGGACACTAGGATCCACTCATTTACATTTCAGTCAGACAACTCTTGCAGAAGAATATTTATTTCACAACATCTTTAGATTTTCACATCTTTTGGTTGGCATTCACAATTAGATTCACAACTTCGGTTTGGCATAAGGCTCCGTTCAATTCCTTGAGATAATTCTTTTTCCTTACACTTTCGGGTAACAAAAACCCCCGTAACGGAGCCCACAGGTGGAAGCCGGGGAGGAGGGAGGGGCAAAGAATGAGCGCTGAAGGTAAGAGAGAATGAACAATTGTACACCTGACTTAAATAGGACGCTAAGCAGGTGAGTTAATTGACTGACCCGCCCTAGGGGAGTGACCTGTAATTCTGCAGTGCATCTGCCCGAAATGCGACGAGTCGCTATTTCAGTCAGACAACTCTTGCAAAAGAATATTTATTTCACAACATCTTTAGATTTTCACATCTTTTGGTTGGCATTCACAATTAGATTCACAACTTCGGTTTGGCATAAGGCTCCGTTCAATTCCTTGAGATAATTCTTTTTCCTTACACTTTCGGGTAACAAAAACCCCCAACACCAAGATCATCCAGAAGAAGAAAATGTGAATGTATAATCAGTGTGTAAATAAGATGAGGTGTGTTTTCGGCCGCATTCCATTTTCACTTCATTTCATTTCATTTTCCAGTATGACTGCTATGTGTTTACCCGGTACCATTGACCATTGGGCCGCTCCCTTCGAGAACCACTCTACGAAGGGAACATGCTATCTAGTGTATCTGCTATGTGTTTACCCGGCACCATTGACCGTTTGGCCGATCCCTTCGAGAACCACTCTACGAAGGGAACATGCTATCTAGTGTATCTGCTATGCGTTTACCCGGCACCATTGACCGTTTGGCCGCTCCCTTCGAGAACCACTCTACGAAGGGAACATGCTATCTAGTGTATCTGCTATGTGTTTACCCGGCACCATTGACCGTTGGACCGCTCCCTTCGAGAACCACTCTACGAAGGGAACATGCTATCTAGTGTATCTGCTATGTGTTTACCCGGCACCATTGACCGTTTGGCCGATCCCTTCGAGAACCACTCTATGAAGGGAACATGCTATCTAGTGTATCTGCTATGCGTTTACCCGGCACCATTGACCGTTTGGCCGCTCCCTTCGAGAACCACTCTACGAAGGGAACATGCTATCTAGTGTATCTGCTATGTGTTTACCCGGCACCATTGACCGTTGGACCGCTCCAGTTCACCAGGGGAGCATACTATCTGAAGAGAGAGAGAGAAGACTGGAGGGGAGCAAACAAAATTACACAACCTGATTCAATTTAAACACCATGCATTTTATACTCATCATTCGCGGCTTCCACTTGAGGAAGGACTTCTCTTGAGATAATTATTTTCCTTACGCTTTAGGGTAACAAAACCCCCAACCCAAGATCATCCAGAAGAAGAAAATGTGAATGTATAATCAGTGTGTAAATAAGATGAGGTGTGTTTTCGGCCGCATTCCATTTTCACTTCATTCCATTTCATTTTCCAGTATGACTGCTATGTGTTTACCCGGTACCATTGACCATTGGGCCGCTCCCTTCGAGAACCACTCTACGAAGGGAATATGCTATCTAGTGTATCCGCTATGTGTTTACCCGGTACATTGACCGTTTGCCCGCACCCGTTCGAGAACCACTCTGCGAAGGGAACATGCTATCTAGTGTATCTGCTATGTGTTTACCCGGCACCATTGACCGTTTAGGCCGCTCCCATTCGAGAAGCACTCTACGAAGGGAACATGCTATCTAGTGTATCTGCTATGTGTTTACCCGGCACCATTGACCGTTGGGCCGCTCCCGTTCGAGAAGCACTCTACGAAGGGAACATGCTATCTAGTGTATCTGCTATGTGTTTACCCCGGCACCATTGACCGTTGGGCCGCTCCCGTTCACCAGGGGAGCATACTACCTAAAAGAGAGAGGGAAAGAAATGAAATGGGAGCCGACAGAAGAAGTACTCAGACCTGATCTTAGAACGTAAAGCCCACGTCCGCAAAACGCTGTGCGGAACTACAATTTTAGCCGCCATGAACGACCCTAAGATGACACAAACCTACATCCAATACAATTTTCCCGATGACATCCTATGCCATGCTGAAATAACCCCATATTCGAATCTTCCATCTCATACTATGACGGGGTTAACGGCCATAAACATTTCATTTGGCATAATATTCACACAAGCTCAGTAACATCCATTATTCTAAGCTGCCATCACACTATGACGGGCTCGACGCCACAACATCCATTAGGCATGCTACTCACGCAGGCTTAGTAACTTCCATTATTACGAACTTCCAACGACAATACCACAACGAGCTTAACGGCCACAAAGTTTTCTCCCATTTGGCATACCAATTAAACACCCTCAAACCTCCATGAAATCGAGTTCCATTACACTAACATATAAATGAACTTACGAACCAATTTTGCAGCTCCATCGCATACCAATACAAACCCAGAACATCCTTAATTTTTTTAGGCTTCCACCTGACAAATAATTTTCTTTCAACATTGATAATCCAAGAATTTCACACTCATTCTGCCGCTGACATAGATTGATTCAAGCCAGAAGTGTCCTTGGAACGCAGAGGAGGTCCACCACCCCTTCACTTTCAGTGCAGCAATAGGTACGTTGAGCAGTCATCGTTGCAGCACCAGACCAGGGAATGCAGGGGTGACAATCGGCAGAAATGGAGCAGCTGACCGGGGAGTAGGCGTTCGCAGGCTCAGTATGCGATGCATAGATAAAGACAAAACCAGTATTAGTCTTGGCAAAGAACATATAAATAACCCAGAAACTGATGAGTTTTAAAATGCTTGAGACAAATGGAATAACACTACTTTTAAAAGAACTATTCTGAGAAGCGAAATTCGGTAGGAGTTAAGGAAAAGTCCCATTGTGGAGTCATCGCACAATGGAAACCACCAGAATCACAAATTCCAACAGAGAAGTGACAGTGAAATACAGAACCTGCACGAAATCTTAACACCAAATTTTATGTACACCAGTTGTAAGAGAAGTAACCTTCAAAAGTTCCAAAGGGACGCACCTGCGGAAGGTCACAGAGGAGCAGGCACTGGGAAGTATAACCAAGGACCAAGGAGATTGTAGATGAGGAAGGTCAACATCGCACGTAGCAACGGAGTGCGGCTCGGCCGGATTTGATTCTTGCAGCCGATAATAGAGGTGCTGGAATAGGTGGAAAACAAAGCACAGACCACTGAAATGAAGTAACCAAGGACGTCCGGATACTCCAAAGACGGGATGAACAACGTGCAGCATAACACGAAGATTACATAGGGACAGAGAGGCGCGCATCAAAACCAAGATCCGAGCAGAAACAAATGATCCGGATGGCGGAGACCCATCCGTCTTCCTTGAATAAAGCGGAACCGAAATCCAAAACGAGTGTCTGACAGAACAACTTATAGAGATGGCATAGTCAGCCGAGCGCAAACGAAAACCAGAAGGAACACGAGGAAAAAAGCCGCCGATGCCAAAATTAACGCGGAGGAACCGAGGCGCGACAGTTCCCACACAATCGCGTCAACCTGAACGTCCGGGTGTCACCTTAGTGCCGATCCAAAACAGAAACGGCCCCTGGGAAAAGCCCATCATGAAACCCCCCCCCCATGACAAATCCCCAAACAACCAAAGAACACACAACCAGAATGCCAAAAAAAAAACCAAAAAAAACAAGGGCCACGCGCAAACTGACAGACGCACACACAACAGGGCAGAATTTAGTTCCGCCGAAAGCCAGGGGGACACCCGTCACTTTTCCTCCTCTCTCCCTCACACTTAAGATACCTATCCATAAACCAACCAATCCAAATACAGGTCAACTAGCAATTGTACACAGCTTCAAAGAAAGCAAAACAAAGAGCCGCCACTGAATAATGGCCCAGACAGCAGAAACCGGACCAGAGTATGAAAATGCACTGTGCCTTATATAGAACTGCAAGTCCCAGGGTCCTTAGGAGCGTGACGTCACAGACGACAGCGACAAGCAGGAAAACCCCGGAAGAAAACACAGCACAGAAGCCGAGTCCAACGCACGCCGCTCACCAAGCATTCCGGCGACTACGGCGCCGAAACACAGGGGCAGACGCGGGGAGACGGATGTCCCCCCCCCCCCCCCCCCCCCCCTTAAGAAGGGGGGAACCAACAAACAGAAGAACGGGGGAGAACACCATGACGCAGAAGGAGAACAGCGTACACGGAGAATCGGCGAAGAGGAACGCAGCGCTGCTGCGAAAGGATGAAGATCCAACAAGATCCGACAAGGACCGGTGGGACAGTGAAAAGAGAACAGCGAGAACAGGGAACTGCAAAGAATGAGCGCTGAAGGTAAGAGAGAATGAACAATTGTACACCTGACTTAAATAGGACGCTAAGCAGGTGAGTTAATTGACTGACCCGCCCTAGGGGAGTAACCTGTAATTCTGCAGAGTATCTGCCCGAAATGCGACGAGTCGCTATTTAATGTTATTTATTTCAAATGTTTGTGAAGTAAATTAATTGGGTTAATAACCTTTAAAAAAGGAGTAAAAAGAACATTTAAAGAGCAAAGTTAACATAATAGTTTGCCAAGTTGGTTTCAACAACTTGTGATCAAGATACATTTAAAAAATGTTATGCAATATTAACTCTAACATTAACAGCTCCTATACCAGTTGGGTCGGAAGTATTTGTTTGAACTGGATTGCTTCTATGTGAAATGACAAAGGCACGGGTGAATGCAAGTCCTTTGAGTGAGGGGAAGTGCGCTTCTTTTTGTCGCAGGCATTGTTTGGCTGGGTGGCAACATTCCAATCCACAATTCCCCTTTGAACACAACAGTGTTTGCCTGCATCATATTTTTTCAAGTGGATCATGGTTTGAATTCATAGTAATTTACTTAAGATCTCTCAATCATTTCTCTGCACTTGTAAATATGACAAGGCTTTCTCTGTTGTTTGTACCTGAAGTACCCTCAAACCTTCACTGTTTTTTTAGAGTGGTCTGCAATGAGCTGCTTTTTTCTTCTTCCTGTTTTTGTTTCTACAGATTCATGAATATAATCATCCAAGAGTAGATTAAAACAGTAGCTGGTTAATAAAACCATGAGTAACAGTTGGAACATAGCATTCAAGTTATTCTTTGGAAATTAATGGATCAAAAAAGTTGCAAATTCCTGACTTTCTCAGTAATTAAAAATCACAAAAATGTAACAGTTCTCATGACAGCAATGTTATCTCCAAAATGCAAAAATATTGCTTAAAACTGCTGAAGCAGTGATTATTGCAGCCCAAAGTAATTGAGTTTGAGGATTTGCTCTTTTTGAAATGTCGCTTTTTTTCTCCCTTTTGATAATTTAATCAATATCAAATTGAATGTTATTTTTTTATACCATGGTCCGGGTTAATACTTGATTCTGATTGGCTGCTGGGTGTGCGTTAAAAAGTGATAACCGAAGAACTTCCTGTCACCTATCTGAAATGTTCTGTATCACTGCTCTGGCTTCTTTAAAACAACCTTTAGCTTCATCATCTGGAAAAAAACAAGCTGTAAGAGGTGAACTTTCTCTCTGACCTGATGCTTTATTCCACCCATCAGAAAGATCAGCATATTTATATCGCTTTATATCGATTATGCCGAATCTTGACTGCAGCGGCGTTACCATGACAAGGCGCCGCACCACGTGACAAATAGTCCACTTTTGATGAAAAAAATCGATCCAAATCGGAAAAAAAAACAAGAATTTCGGACTAAAAACTGGTTACTATTTATTTCTTTTGTAAATGGCCATGGTATAAGCGGGTTAATGGCAGACGAAGTGTGCATTATCACTTTTTAACGCACTTCGCGGAGGCAACCGTCCTCCGCTTTGCATCGGACGGTTCAGGCTTCCATGTCGTGCGTTAAAAATTGATAATGCACACTTCGTCTGCTTTTAACCCTTACATATTATATATTACAGTTATTAGTTTAGATGGTACCTATAAAAATAGTGACATGTCACAATACAAGTAAAAGCCTAAAATATTAAGTCAAAACTCAGAGTTTTTTAAAGGTCTCAAAGCAGCTGAACCCAACACCCAACACCCCCTCCCCAAAGGACTTAATCTGATCAGCAGGATGCAGAGCTGGGTTGGTGTCTGAAAGCTCACATTGAAAAAAAGAGGCCATGAGAGGATGGAAGTTATAGTGCTTTTTAAAGAAACATTCTTTATGGAATCAAATTTTCTGCTTAGCAAGTTTTTCTCGTTCTGAGTAGATACGGATGTTTTTCTCCCTGAATTGTCAAATAGAATGCAGCTCTGTTTCAGCTGGGTTTGTGTGCAGCAGGCTGAGATTTAGGATGTCTTCTCTGCAGAGGAGTGTGTGCATCAGTGCACGTGCTCCACGGCATGTCAAGTTTAATCAGCAACATGTCGGAGCAATTAAAGCAATCAGCTCTGATCGCAAACAGCTGAAAAGAAAGAAGATTAACAGGAGGGAGGATAGAAGAAGAGGAGGAACCAAAGAATGGAGCATAAGAAGAACAAAATGAAGGAGATGATGAAGTCTGTTTGGTGTAGGTTATATTCATTTAGGGACTGTTGCAGATGCATTCAAACCAATTATATTCATTTTCTTCATGCTCTTTTTAAAAATGTATTTGTATGAGTTCTAAGGCTTTTTGGGAACACATAAAATGTGCCTTTATCTTAGATCAGCACACTCTGACTTTTGAAATCATTCAGACAGATGTTAAAAGTATTTATTTTAAATGTTTTAAAATTTTGAACTGTATAGATTATATTCTAACAATAACATTTTGAGAAAAGTGTGATTTTTTTTTGCTCTGAAAAATCACAGATTAGGACATCCTCTTGATCTTCAGGTGGTTGTTGTCTACAATCTTTGTTTCTAAAATTTTAATGCTGGAGAAGATGTGCTGTTCTGCCAATGTGCTTTCAAATAACAAGAAGACTCCAATTGTAGATTTTTCTTGTGGTTGTCTCAGTGTCTGAGATGGTTTTACATGTTTCAAACACAAAAAAGTTGAGCGTAACAAAGTTCCCAGCATCACTCCATGTGTCATCATCAACACAAAATAGCCTTTTAAGAGGCAACTTCTTCTAGATCAGCTGTTAGGCGCTGGAACTTGGATCCCCTAATCCTCTGTTAGCCATGTCAGTCAGCTTCCTTTCAAGATTGGGCTGATCCACTGGATGGTGTTCTTCTTTTCTTGCTATTTTATCTGCTTGACAGGAACTTCTCATACACCCTTATTAACCTCACCTTCTGATTTTCAACTCGTGTGTACATATATGGAGATTGTGCATTTGTGACCGTTGGCAATTCACACTATCTGTAATTGTCATGTTTTACATGTTACATTTTGCATGTTTTAATGATCAGAGGTGTGACGGAGAAAGATAATGTGTTTTATTTTCTCTTTTAACTCAAAATGTTGTTTTTTTATGTCACTCTTATTGCAGTGACTGCAGATTGCACCTACTTTGAGTTGGTCACATGGTGAGCTCATCCAAACTCTCAAAGAAGGGAAGTGGAACAGGGAAGCCCTCCTGTAATTATCCTGCCAGCAATGTCAACCATGGGCTTGAATGCCACCGCCTGTTCCAGAGGAGAGCTGTGCAGATGCAATGTCGTGTTTAAAATGTACTGTTTTTTTTTTGTTTGTTGTTTTAACTTGTCTTGTCCAGCTGCTAAATAAAACATATAAAACTGAACGCATCTTGTGTTGGATAGATTTTATTGTAATAAATTAGGTCATGGGATACTTACTGTTAAGACCTTTTGAATTTGAGGCTGCACTTTAGTTATTGATTCATCATGATGCATATTCCTATTGAAGGGAAGAAAATTGATTGGGTTTGTCACAGAAAGACATAAAAAGACAAGGATTGAATATGGAAAGAGAAACATAAACATGCAGAACCCCGAACAGCCACTGACTGAGGGTGCTGATAACCCACCATGCCTCTTCACCCATCCCACAGACAAACCAGGGTCACGCCGAAATGTATATCAAAGCATGATCCGCTTCCCGTGTGGTATGAGTGGGGTAATTAGTTGGGACAGCTCACAGGTCTTCAGCTGGAGCTCTGCATGGGACTGAACTGGCCTGAGACGTGTGACCAGCTGGACTGTATCAGTGGGAACACAACAGGCTACTAAAGTCAGAGCACTTGGTGGTTCATGGAAGTCAGCACATTCCCATGTGCTTTGTGGATTTCGAGAAACCATTCAGTCTTGTTCCTTGTGGTGTTCTGTGGAAGATAATATATGGGATCCAAGTCCTACTGCTAATGACATCATTTGTATCTCTGTACAAGCACAGCAGGAGTTTGGTTCATATTACCAACATTATGCCAAACCTATTGCCAGTGTATGTTGGACTTCTTCAGGGACATATTTTGTCACTGGCTCTATTTTATGGACAGAATTTGTAGAATCTTCCAGAAGCCAGAGGGAGTCTGTCTGGTTTGTGAAAATGTGAAACAGGTGGATGAGAATAAATGGGAATTAGAATCAGCACCTTGAAGGATTTAGTTCCTGACCCAAAAATAGCAGTTTTCCCTTAATTTGGAAGGTGGAGTTGTTGATTAGTAATAAAAGGATATTTACTGGTCAATCTATGTTCCTACCCAAAAGGCCAAGATCATGGATTCAAGTAGCTGAAATGAGTTTCTTTTCCGCAGTGGCTGAGTGCTCCCTTAAAAAAGGGTAGAGAGCTCAGTCTTGAAATGGAGTCTCTGCTCCTTAACATCGAGAGACGGCAGTTCAGGAGGCTTGAGATCTCTCTTGCTCTTAAAAGGCCTCCTTGGAGAAAAGTTCTTCCAAGACTTCTGAAGAGACTATGTCTTTTAGCTGGTTGACGTTCCCATGGTAGAGGTAGTGGAAGTTTTTTTTTTTTTTTCTGTGGGGAGGAAGGCTTGGGTATCTTTGCTTGGACTGCTACCCCTGCGACTTTACTTTGAATAAGTGGGAGAAGATGGATGGATGTTACCTCTGTGCATTGAGGAGGGAATGTTTAAACACACAGTCCCCTTTAGTGAAATGTCAGCAACTTTCTACCCAGGGACTTCTGCAGTAAGCAACTAAGTCCTTCACGCTTGGTGCTCCATCAGAAACACTGATACCAGGTTAGAGGTGCTTTGTAATGATTCCAAGACAGCAGATCCTCCGTTTATGTTTGAAGTGCAATATTTCCAGGGATGAAAGTAGATTTTTATGTTTGCTGGTACTATAGCAAATTTCATCAACATCATTTTTTAATAGCAGTAAATGCACATCAGGGGTGGAATGATTAATACATTTATCCAACCGGATTGGTTTCTCTGATTGAAGTTGTAAATTGAATCAAATCAAACTATGCCAATAAAAAACCAAAATAAAATGAAATAAATTGATAATAATCAATCTAGGAAAATACAATTTGGATTGAGACACAGTAAGTTTATTTTACTCTAATGTGAAAAAAACCAAGTGTCATCACAGTGGACAACACACATGTGATGTTAGCAAAAAATGATCAGTCTATCAGTCCAATGTGAGGAAACACTTTGAATTCACCAAAGTCATGTGACCATCCAGTGTTCTAGAATGTTCTAAGAATATTCCCTTTAGATACTTTAGATGTAGAAAAACAACAGAGGCCTGAACTTTAGGAAACTAAAATGTGAATGGATTGATATTAATTCTTGATTACTTGTTAGTTTGTAAACATATTTAATTGACACTTGATTTTCTGGCAAGAAATACAAGGAATCTAGAAAAACCTCAGATTCACACTTGTTGAAGTTTTTGCTAAATATGTCTTGGATTGGTTTTAGGTGAGTGAATCGTTCAAAATGATCAAGTATTGACTATAAATCGGATCAATGACAGACTTGCGACCTGTCCAGGATTTCCCCTGCATTCGCCCACGAGTGGCCGTGATCGAGATCACAGGCATTGTTTGGCTGGGTGGCAACATTCCAATCCACCATTCCCCTTTGAACACAACAGTGTTTGCCTGCATAATAATGCATAATAGTTTTTCAAGTGGATCATGGTTTGAATTCATAGTAATTTACTTAAGATCTCTCAATCATTTCTCTGCACTTGTAAACATGATAAGGCTTTTTCTGTTGTTTGTACCTGAAGTACCCTCAAACCTTCACTGGATCCGGCAAATTTTGCATTTGAGGTGTTAAATTAAAATGGCAGGCATTGCTTTTTTGAAATTCAGATGTGATCATCCTCCACTGGTTTCCTGTTTGGTTAAAGTTCAAAAGTAATCTTTTTCCCCCTCACTTGAATTACCTTTTTAGAAAGATGGTTTTAGACTGTTTGTAAAGTTTTTGTTCATCCTCTTGCATTACTTGTTTTTCTTTCCCTGACTCTTTGTCCTCTTTTGATGAAGTGGTTTCTCTGAGTGGTATCCTGACGACAGGCTAGCTGTAGCTTTGATGGCCTGGCAGAAGGTGTTCCACACCCTGGATGTGAACTGGGGGCCTCAGTCTGACACAATGTCCTGGGGCAGCCCATGTAGCCGGAACACCTGCTGGACCAGGAGGTTGGCTGTCTCGAAGGCAGATGGGAGCTTGGAAAGCAGCACAAATTGGACGGACTTGGAAAAACGGTTGACTATGGTCAAGACCGTTGTGTTGCCTTAAGAAGGTGGCAGGCCAGTGACGAAATCCACCGCTGTGTGGGACCAGGGTTGATGAGGAATTGGGAGTGGTCGCAGAAGTCCAGCTGGTGCGCGCTGGGAACGAGCACAGACAGAGCAGGCCTAGACAAACTCCCGGGTGTCAGCAGACATGGAGGGCAAACAGAAGCGCTGTTTAAGCAAGGTCAAGGTCCGTTGTATCCCAGGGTGGCAAGCCACCTTGGAGTTGTGGCCCCACTGCAGCACGGAGGAACGAGCAGGTGGGGGAACAAACAGGAGACCTGAGGGACATTCAAGAGGAGAGGGAAGGTTTTCCAGAGCCCTCTGAACCTCATGCTCCACCTCCCAGAAGGCTGCACCAACAACACAGGAACGTGGTAGGATGGTGTCCTGAGGAGTGTTGCAGGAGGCTGGCAACTCAAATTGTCTGGACTGGGCATCAGGGTTCTGGTTGCGAGACCCTGGGCGGTATGTGAGTGTGAAATGAAATTGTCCCAGGAAAAGGGACCGCCGAGCTTGACAGGGATTCAGTCTGCAGGAGAAGAAGGCGCAGGGATGCATCTTCTGATCAGAGGCTGAACCCTGTGAGAACCCAACTCCACACTCTGAGGCATCCACTTCCACCATGAACTGAGCTGTAGGGTCAGGATGGGACAACAAAGGAGCAGAGCAAAATAGACTTTTTAGCTTTACAAAGACTGCATCAGCAACTGAGGACCAGGAGAAGTGTTCTTTGGCAGAGGTCAGCTTTGTCAGGGGAGAGGCCACAGAGCTGTAGCTCCTGATAAACCTCCTATAAAAGTTAGCAAACCCCAAAAACCTAGGAAGCAGTAGGAAGTAGGAAGCAGCCGCTTCCTACTAGTGGGTGTAGGCCAATCTGCAACCGCTTTGATCTTGGCAGGATCTGGTTTGAGTTGGCCCTTCTTGATCACCATCCCAAGAAAACTGACAGTAGAGGCATGAAAGTCACATTTCTCACCTTTAGCATAGAGCCTGTTTGCTAACAGCCTCTGTAACACAAGCCTGACATGTTGAACGTGCTCATCAAGAGTCCGTGAAAAAATCAGAATATCATCAAGATAAACAAACACAAATCTATTCAACATGTCACGCAGAACGTCATTGATGAGACATTGAAAAACAGCTGGAGCATTAGTCAGTCCAAACGGCATAACTAAATACTCAAAATGTCCCAGAGGAGTATTGAAGGCCGTCTTCCATTCATCACCCTCCTTTATTCTCACTAAATGGTAAGCGTTTCGGAGGTCAAGCTTGGTGAAGATGGTTGCAGTCTGAAGGGAGCTGAAAGCAGAGTCCATGAGTGGGAGAGGATATTTGTTTTTTACTGTTATGTTATTCAGACCTGTGTAATCAATGCATAGGCGATGGGACCCATCCTTCCTATCTACAAAGAAAAATTCTGCTCTAACAGCCAAACTCTCAGTGATATAGGTCTCCATCGCATCCCTCTCAGGTTTGGAAAGGTTGTACAATTTACTGGAGAGTTGCGAAGCACTAGGTAACAACTTTATCTCACAGTTATAGAGTCGATTAGGGGGCAGAGAGGAAGCACGGTCCTTAGAGAAAACTTCCTTGAGATCATGATATAATGGAACACAAGAAAGGTCAACAGGTTTAGGGAGAGGTGGAAACAGATGGTAGGTACAGCAGCATGTAACAGTGAGAGTGGCAAACAAGGCTTCAATTAACGATGGATTGTGAAGCCCAGTCTATGTGTGGATTATGGAGTGAAAGCCATGGTAGACCCAACACCAGCTGAGAGGCTGGAGATGGAATAATGTTCAAACTAATTAGTTCTGTGTGGTTACCAGAAACCAGCAGCGACACAGGACATGTACGGTGAGTTACATGGGCCAACAGTCTACCATCCAGAGCAAACACTTTTTTGGGGCTGGGTAGAAGTTCAGTGGGGATGTTGGATTGGGACACAAACTGAGAGTCAATAAAGTTGTCATCTGCACCGGAGTCCATTAAAGCCTGGATCTGTAATGTTGTGGTGTTAAAAGAGATTGTATCTATAACCCTTGCGCTATCTTAGACAACCCCACCCTTACAGTGATGTTTTATCCCTACCATGACAAAGGTGGATAAAGGTGGAAAGATTTCATGTAATCCATGGACACCAGTGAAGATCACAAACATTGAAGAAAAAAGGTTCCGAGCGCTGTCTAGTGGGTCTAGATGACCTAACTCCCATTGGTAACGTGCCTAGGATAGCACAAGGGTTAAGATGGATGCGTCTGGAGGAGGGATCCACAGGGGTTCGGCTCACCAGTGCCCCTCCTGAGCCTGATGAGCCCGGTCTTTTGGCCGTACAGGGCAGTTGGGCCAGAAATGGCCAGACTGGCCACAGTAGATACAGAGCGCTGGTAGAAGCGGCACTGACGTTCCTCAGGAGTGAGTGTCATCCTGCCGAGCGGCATGGGCTCCTCGCTGCTGCGCGGCATGCTCTGTTCCTGGGGAGGCGTGGTCGTGGTGTCCCGCTGAGTTGCAGGTGGAGGAAACACCGGCAGATGTAGGGGTGTGTACGGGGAAGAACTGGCTGGGCGAGAGGGTCTAGCTGCTCTCTCCCTACATCTCTCCCGAAAGCGGTTCTCTAGTCTTATGGAGAGGAAAATTAACTCCTCTAGACTAGATGTTTTGTCACGAGCTGCTAATTCGTCTTTAATCTCCTCCCTAAAACCCCGGTAAAATATTCAGGTGAGCGCCCTTTCATCCCACCCACACTCCACAGCGGAAATAAGGAAGTCAATGAAGTACTCCAAAACTGAACCGGGACCATGGCGTAAGGAGAGCAGGCGATTTCCAGTCTCTTTGTCCTGCAGAGGATGGTCAAAAACCTTTAGCATTTCAGTTGTGAATGACGCCAAGGAATTGCAGTTAGGAGAATTACTGCCGGCTAATGTAAGAGCCCAGGCAGATGCTCATGATGAACCCTGAGTCTTCAGTGATGAAAAAACGACTTGCATAGCCCAATCTCTGTACTACCTGCTGGGAGTGGGGATGAAGGGCTCGCGGGGTGAAGATGCAGGAACGGGAGGAGCAAGTGCTGGAGCTGGATCCGATCCTGCAGCTTGAACTTGTTCTGGTGATCCTCTTGAGGTGAGTTGACACGAGACCTCCTCCAGGCGACAGCCGAGACGATTTACTCAAGTGGAAAGGTGTTGGAGGGTGTTCATGATCTCCTGGAGTTTTTGATCATGTTGTCCAACAAGAGCCCCTTGGGAAGAAAGTGCATGTTTAACCTCTTCAAGCTCTGCTGGATCCATTTTTGGGCCAGGTGATTTGGAACAAAAACTAAATCAGATGGGATGCTGAATTCACAAAGCTATTAACATACTGGACAGGTACTAAAAGCTACTGGATTGTAATCATCTGGCAGGGAGAAAGAGGAGGGTGCAGGCTTTTAAAGACTGATGAGATGAGGATCAGGGATGCAGTATAGAGAGGCACCCGGGTAAAGGTCAGCCACCCCCCTTGTTCCACACTGATCACAACACCTTGGTTCCAACAAAAACAACACCAAGATCTTCTACTCTGTTAAACATCACATTTAAGTCAGCAGTTTCCTTTCATCTCAGCTTTAGATGATGCATCCACTTTATTACTTTTGTTTTTCAATGAAAATACTCACTAAAAACATCAACAGTATTGCTATGTCTCCACTTTCTACATCTGAAAATTCTCTGGTAAACCCATTTTCCAGTTTCCAGCTTTTACATGTTGCAGAAGTTTATCAAACCTTTTTATTAGTCAGTTCAATCATCTCACCACAGACTTTGATTTTATCCATCATTCTCTCTTCACTCACCACTGATCTCATTCCCTCCCTCTTCAAAGCAGTAGCTTTCTCCCCTATATCTATAACCCAGTTCAGATCCCACCAATTTTAATCATCTCTGACCCATTTCCTTTTGTTTTTCTTTAGTTTGTCCTGTCCAACATCTTAGCAAACACATGAGAGCTAAAGGGCTCTTGTGTTGGACATTTGTTTTGTTACAAAAGGGGGGGGATGTCGCTTTGGACACAAAAGGTTTATTTTTATATAAACCCCTTTCGTAGTTGAGGCTAAACTTTATTTTCGCTATGGTTTAGTGGATTTCTTTCTAGACTGGAAAGTGAAGAGAAAGGAAATTCTGCCAACCAGATAATCACAAAGACTTCTCACCATATTACATCCATCCTGAGAGAGCCTGTCTCCCTGTTCATTTTCCGATACCAGTTCCAAATCCTCCTGTACACTTTCAAATCCATTTACTACATTTTTCTTTATATTTGTCTAACATCCATATCTCCATCTCCATTAGTTCTCCCAGATCTTTGTCTTCCATTGACCTCTATATGGCTCAGCAACATGGGTGCAGAGATTTCTGTCCCCTCTGTTCCTCAAATCGGAGCTCACATCCATCAGACATTCACAACATTTATTCACTTCCTATTTTTAGGTCAAATCTCAAAACTCATCTGTTTAGAATTGTTTTTTTCTATAAGTTACAACTCTTTTGTCAATTTGATTCTTTATCCCTTGTTCTTCAGTTTTTTTCAAGTTATTTTTATTTCTGTACAGAGCACTCCACTGTTGTCAAATCCCGGCTTGGTCAGTGTGTACTCTGTCTTCGTCAAATAGTACTGGTATAGGCTACAGCAACTCTGTGACCCTGAAAGGGATTTTGTAGGTTCTGCAAATGAATGGATTATTATTACCATGAACTAGAAGTAGCTGTATTTAGTAGTAGTAAAGGTTTATTGGAATTATCACTAAAAATGATAGCAAGTGAATGTTTAAAGACCCAGAGTGGAGCCCTCCAGTGCAGTCATATGTTTGAGTCTTGGCTCCAGACTGATCTGTTCAAAGAAGCTCCTGATGATTCAGCTGGTGTTCTGCTGAGCCTGCATGAGTGGAAGGAAACGGTAGAGGTCTGGACCTGCTGACTTCTGACTGCTTTTTTTAACTATCTCAAAATCCCTAAATCTTCCTATTAAAATTTTCAAAGTCTCCAGTATTTGCGTAATGTTTTATCCCCTGGTTGCTTGACAGCACTGACACTGATATAACCAATGACCAGGCATATGTCAGTGGGGGTGGGGGATTCTGAGCAGAAAGGGTTTTGCTTTTGTGGATTTTTCAGGTTAGTAAAACTGAAATGGCAAAGCTGACAGTCATTTTGAAATATATTCAGGATCTTGGGGAAAAAAGTTTGCTTTTTAGTTTTATTAGTATTTTTTTAATATAAAAAATTATTCAAGAGTGTCTCTTTCTGTCTGGAATAAATAAACATCAGACCCCATATAAAGATTAATATGTTTTAAAGAGTAATGTAGAAAATGTCAGATCCATAAAAACACCAAAATGTTGAAAGATTAATGAAGGCTGCTGGAATGTGTCTGCTTACATATAATATGTCAGCATAATGAGGGCAACTTTGGGATTCAGGAGGTGACTGCAGCCCACACAGCAGTGTTTGTGAAGGACAGGTGAATGAACGTGAACCCACTCCAACCAGAGTCCTACAGCGGAAAACTTCTTGGATTTTATGAATAAATTTTTTTCAGAAAATCAAACCACATCAAACTTAAGACAGCATTTTACACATTTATGGAAACAAGCAGGTTACAGTCGAAAGAAAATTGCTGGAGTTTTTTTTTTTTTGATAAAATAACTTTTATTGTCATGTTGAGTATTGTTTTCTGGGCCTGCAGATAGGAGGGGGGGTTTAAGCCTCTGTTTCTTGAAGTGGGTGAAGAAGTTTTTTAGCTCCTCCACCAAAACTGAGTCACTGTTTGGTGCCTCTGACTGGTTGGCCTTGGAGTTGGTTAGGTGTTGCAACCCTTGTCGCACTTGGGTTGCTGTCAGCCAGATGTTTATCCACCTTCCTCTTGTAGTTTATCTCAGCATTCCAGAGTACTAAGGAAGTCTTTTTTACGGCTGATTACTTTCTTAAACACATATGAGATCCTGAAACCTTTACAGTCAGGATTCAGGTCTAGACATAGCACGGAGACCGCACTTTTAAACATTTTTAATGATGTCTGATGGCACCTGATGGAGGTGAACTGGTCGTTCTTCCCGGGGCTTTCCAGGGAAGCCCTACAGTGGATGTGGTCTTACCTTACAGACTTTCTGTGTTAGAATGGGCCCTCACTCATCCAAGTGTTACCCCCTGAAGTGAGGGATCCCTAAGGGGTCGGTTCTGGGCCCATTGTTATTTTCTATTCACTTCCTGCCACTGTGAATGCTGTTTTGGAAGCATAAGGTGAAATTTCACCTTAATGCTGACGACTGCCACCTTTGTGTCCCTATTTGTAAGGGACCCGACAGGACGAGTAACTCAATTAATTGATTGCCTTGCTGAAGTTAGGTTGTAGATGTCGGCTAACTTTCTTGGCCTAAATGAAGCAAGGCTGAGGTAATTGTCTTTACCCCTAGTGGTTAAAAAGATTATGGTCTTGGTGTCCTCTCTCTTGCCCATTTTTAACCGTCTGTGGTAACAGACCTGGGTGTTAAACTTGATGTAGCTCTGAAGCTCAACATCCAAATAAACGCTGTGACCAGCTCCTGCTTTTATCAGATACAAAGTCTGGCTAGGATTAAGTATTTTATATTAAAAACAAACCTTGTAACTGTAACCCATGCCTTCATGTTGTCCAGACTAAATTGTGTATACTGGTTTACCCAAGGCTTCAATTGCCAGGCTGCAGCTGGTCCAAAATTCAGCAGCCAGATTTATTTGTGGGACAAAGAAGTTTGACCACATAACACCGATCTTGGTCTCTTTGAACTGGCTACCAGAGCAAAACTTGCTTTGTATCAAAATTCTGGTCCTTACCTTTAACCCTTGTGCTATCTTAGATGACCCCACCCTTACATTAACATGTTCTCCCTACCATGATAAAGGTGGAAAGATTTCATGTAATCCATGGACACCAGTGAAGATCACAAATCATTAAAGAAAAAAGGTTCAGAGCACTGTCTAGTGCAGGGGTCGGGAACCTATGGCTCGCGAGCCATATATGGCTCTTTTGATGGTCACATGTGGCTCGCAGACAAATCCTTAATTATACTTTTTTTTTCATTAGACCAGTCCTTCTCGGGCGCGATGCGATGCCAGAGGCGCGCAGTAGTAGCGGTGCTTGGAGAGAAAACTATCAGTTTACTGTTATCTATTATTTCACAGAGTTTGTACCACCCGGAAACCTGTAAATTGACGTGCTTAAAACTGCACGCTCCCGTCTCTGAGGAAGAGCGCGCAGTTTCGGGGACGGGATGTGTGAGGAAGAAAGCCGGGGGGGAGGGGGGGACCGGCAGCAGGTGAATTGCGCATGGATGGTAAAAACGTAAAGCCGCTGCCCGTCACTCATTGCAGCGTGAGTGTGTGTTTGGTTCCTTGTCCACATCTAAAGAACATTCAGACCTACGATCACGTTTAAAGTCTCAACGCCTGCATGAAGCAGAAACTCACCACGGATCAACCAGACTAGACCATCAGCAAAACTACCACGAGAAATACTCAACATTTATCAGCAACAGCATAACAATGTTATTAAAAAGAATCCACAGACTTATTGTACTTTAAAAATGCTGAAATTACATCAAATGCACACATTCACTTGTATATTTAGTTTTAAACATATTTTCGCGGACTGAGTTTAACTTTGCTGTTGGGCCGCGTTAAAAGTTCTGGAGTTCATGGAACGCATCGATCAAGCAGAGATCTGATTGGCTCTCAGTTCTGTCGCTCAGCCTGTTAGGTAGTTTGGACCAATGGGGTTCAGCTATGGGCCGAATAAGGGAAATGGGGGGGGGCTGGAGCGGGAGGGGGGAATATAAAGTTGGGAGAAGCGCTCTCGTCTCGGCGGGAGAGAATAAGGAGTTGCTGAATTAATTGTTGCGGTCTACAGTAACCAGAATAAAGAACCTTAAAAGAGGTTAAGTCTCCGTGCCTCAGTGTGAGAAAAGGACACAACATTATTGTATGGCTCTTTGGAAATCACATTTAAAAATATGTGGCGTTTATGGCTCTCTTGGCCAAAAAGGTTCCCGACCCCTGGTCTAGTGGGTCTAGATGACCCAACTCCCAATATTAAAGTGCCTAGGATAGCACAAGGGTTAAGTTAAATCCCCCCCCCTAAAGTCCTCACGTTCCACAGACCAGTTTGTGTTAATGGTTCCCAGAACCAAACATAAGTTTTGGGCGGACTGTGCGTTTGCTGTGTTGGCTCCTAAATTAGGGAATCTGTTGCCACCAGCAATTAGACAGTTCCCGCTCTTGGAGAGTTTTAAAAAAGAATTGTTCTTCCATTTCAGCACTTTAGCATCAGCATAGCTCTGTTATTGCGCTGGTTTTAATCTCTTTTAAATTGGTTTTATAGTTTTTATTCTTTTCCATTTATTTCTCTACAATGTTTTAATTTGGTTTTATACTTTTAATTATTTTATGATTGTACAATGTTTTGTTCTCCGTGTGTACAGCACTTTGGGCCTCCTTAGCTGGTGGTGGAGGGTGCTTTATAAATAAATAAACGATGATGATGAACAAAGCGACTATTTGAGATTACACATTAAAAAGAGGATAAAGTTCTACCAGCTCTAATTGAAACTTTTAAATCTTTCATTTATTTACACATTCTCAGACAGAGGATACAGGTTGAGGTATGTGTGGTTTAGAAGGGCAAGAGGGTTTTGTAAACCTCTCATCATAAACAAAATGTCAGTGTCTGTGTGATCAGGAGCAACCATCCAGTCTGTCACTGAGGTTACAAACACCTAAAATGACAATGCTCTAGTGTTGCAAACAAAAGTTTAAAAAAAAATAACTCAAAGAAAAGATAGAGGGAACATGGAAAACACTAAGAAATTCAATAAATAATACAGGCCACGACATTTTTTTTAAAGTCTGCAGAAAAAAGCAATAAGAGTCAACATCTCAAACTGGATTAAATGAGTTTTCAGACCAGATTTAAAAAGATTGATTTTGCAACAGAACGAATCTGTTGGAGGAGTTGGTTTTTTGGTCAACAAAAACATCAAGGACAGAGTTATAGAATATGAATGTGAGGGCAGCAGAGTGACGTCGCTTACACTGAAAGTAAACAGCAAATACCAACCACAAGTGATACAAGTATATGCGCCAACATCGAGTCACAGTGATGAAGAAGTTGAAGAGCTTTATGAGGAGATTGGAAAATCTATGGAGAAGAATAAAAGCCAATACAAGATTGTAATGGGTGACTTCAATGCAAAGGTTGGACAACATCATCAAAGCGACGGAGCGACAGTTGGAAAGTTTGGTCTTGGAGAAAGGAACGAAAGGGGAACCAGACTGGTGCAATTTGCAAAATCAAAAGGTTTGAAGATTGGAAATACCTTCTATAGGAAGAGGAAGATCAGAAAATGGACCTGGATAAGTCCAAATGGCGAAACCAGGAACGAGATCGATTATATTTTGGCAAACAAAAACATGATTCAGAATGTCAATGTCATCAAAAGGGTAAACATCGGTAGTGATCACAGAATGGTCAGAAGTAAGATCAAAATGAATACAAGACTGGAAAGAATGAAAATGATGAGACCAAAAGGAGTGAAAGTAAACATCAACACCCTGAAACAAAAAGAAAATGAATTTCAACTGTAGTTGCAAAATTGCTTTGAAGCCTTGCAAGAAGAGGAAAGTTTGGAGGAAATGGCACTTAACATCACAAAGACCATTAAGGACTGTGCTATGGAAACAGCAGGAAAAGAGGAAAGACGGCGAGAGGAGAAGCTCAAGCAGGAAACTAAAGAACTGCTGAAAGAAAGGAGAGCAATGGCAAAGAAAGATCTGAATGACCAAGACAGAAGAGAGTACAACAAATTGTGTCAAACCATCAGGAAAAGACTGAGAGAAGATCTTAGAGAGCACAACACCAGGCGAGTGAAAGAGGCAATTGAGAGTGGGAAAGGATTGAAGAGAGCAAAAGAAAAAGAAGGCTATAAGGTTCTTATATCAGCTTTGAAAGAGCAAGATGGAACCGTCATCACCAACAGAGAGAGAATTCTTGAGAGGTGCGCAGAATTCTATGAAACGCTATACAAAGATGCAGCCCAGAACATCAGAAAAGATAAGGCAGAGGATGTACCATCAATCCTTGATAGTGAAATTGAGCATGCCATAAAAGGTATGAAGAATAACAAAGCACCTGGAGAAGATCAGATTGTGATTGAAATGCTCAAAGCCGGAGGTGAAGTTGTGAGATCGAAGCTGAGAACACTCTTCAATAAAGTGATAACTGAAGAAAAGGTACCCAACGAGTGGAAAAATGCCATTATAACACTCATATTTAAGAAGGGAGACAAGAAAGACCTTGCTAATTATAGACCAATCAGCTTACTCTCCCAAGTCTACAAACTCTTCATGAAGATCTTGAAGAATAGGATGAATAACAATCTGAGTGACCACCAGCCGCCAGAACAAGCTGCCTACAGAAGAGGTCATTCAACTATCGACCATCTGCAGTCAGTCGTGCAAATACTCGAGAAAACCAATGAGTATAAAATACCCATTTATATGGCGTTTGTAGACTATGAAAAAGCCTTTGATTCTATCCTGCACAAGGCTGTTTTTGAGGCGCTAAAACAACACAGCATAGAGGAGAAGTACATCAACATCCTGAAAGAGACATATGATGGAGGCACTGCTCAGATTCGGAACGAATCACTTAGCCGAAAGATTAAGATCATGAAGGGAGTGCGACAAGGAGACACCTTGTCACCAGTGATGTTCACAGCAGCGTTGGAAGAAATATTCAGGAGAATGGAAGCTGAAGCGGGAATTAACATCAATGGAGAGAGGATGAACAACCTGAGATTTGCAGATGATATCATCTTATTTGCAGAAAAGGAAGAGGATCTCAGCAAGCTGCTCAACGATCTGAACAAGGAAGGGAGAAAAGATGGCATGAAAATGAACAAAAAGAAAACCAAAATCATGTGCAATGAAATAGCAAGGAAAAGGAGAAGGAAAGGAATAATTGTGGATGGAGAACAACTGGAGGAGGTGGATGAGTATAAGTATTTGGGAAGACTGCTAACACCAGGAAATGAAATGGCGAAAGAAATAGACGAGAGAGTAACATCCGCTTGGAAGAGATTCGGACAGTACAGCACGTTTCTGAGAGATCAAAAAATGCCCATGTGTCTCAAGAGGAAGATCATGAACACTGTCATACTGCCATCAATGACGTATGGAGCTGAGACATGGTCACTTACCAACCGCCAAAGAGAGAAACTAGCAATCACCCAGAGGAGCGTGGAACGATCAATGCTGGGTGTTACGAGGAGAGATAAGGTCAGGAACGAAGACTTAAGATCAAGAACAGGGGTGAAGGATGTCATCGAGAAAGTGGTTGAAGCCAAAGGCAAGTGGGCAGGACATGTAGCCCGAATGAAGAACCACAAATGGGCTAAGATAACAACAGAATGGACTCCATGGGACAGGAAGAGAGGAAGGGGAAGACCGAAGAAAAGATGGAGAGATGACATCGAGCAGAAGGCAGGCAGCACGTGGACCCAGAGTGCCCAAAACCGTGATGAGTGGAGAAAGATGTGGAGGCCACCCGCCAGCAGTGGCGTGACAGGCTGATGATGATGATGATGATGATTTTGCTTTGTTTTCAGAGCACCTGCACTCTGAGCTAACTGCAAACAATCATGTTTGCTTGATCAGCCTGATGAAGAAAGCTGTCCAGTCATAATTATCATAGTATGAATTCATATTTCCAGGCGGAAATCATGACCGTCTGTCAAACTCCTGCAGACATCATTGTTTATTAAAAGGCTGCAGAGAAGTTTCTTAACTGTTGTTGGGCTTTGAATGGGAGAATTCAGCTTTAATCCTAAAGGTAACCTGAATGGCTTCTTAAAATGCTCTGAAGTTTGTCTCCTCAAACTCAAAGTCACAGAAACACATTCGATGGGATGGAAACTTTCTGATCATGACGTCTACAGCGTCAGCATGCTGCAGCCGCCATCTCCTGCAGCTGCAGTAAAAGCCTCATGTTTGTCAGGTCAGGTCAGGCTCAGGTGGGCTTCAGAAGTGTCAGACAGCAGCTGTGGGGGGGGGCTTTTAACACAGCTTCAATTCACTTCTCCTGATTGTTTTCAATACTTTCAGTGTCTGAGCTGAAAGCTCTTAGAACAAACTAACAAAGGTGTTACAGACTTATTTTTACACACATTTCTTTCATTGTCTTGCTGTATTTTTAGATCTCCAGGGACATTAACTCATTGGGCCCCCACGGTCAGACTCCGTCCTGCTGGACTTGATGTTAATCCATATTTGATCATAACCCAGTCCGCCCCCTCAGGTGCTCAGAAACACATCTGGCCACATGAATACACATGAAGGCAGAGCTCCAGCAGCCCACACACACACACACACACACAAGTGTAGCAGCCCCCACTGAGGCAGCGGCTGCAGCCAGACTCCATTTGCAGAGCGCTGTCAGCGTGTGCTCATTTGAAAAATGGATCAGTGTGTGCTCGTTTGATTTGCTTCAAAATGTAGCTTTTAAAGTGGAAGAAAACAGTTGATGATGCAGGGAGTTTGCCTACAGACCAGGCTGTCTGATCGAGAATCAGGAAAAACTCAGGAAGCAGCGGTTTCAGGTGCTGCTGATGCGCTACGCTGAAAACCAGCAGAGAGCTTCCTCCCACACATTGATCCAGACGCGGCATCAAGCATCAAGGTGGTTTGATGTGTCTGAAGGACATTCTTTGGTCAACTCATCTGTTCTCATTTACCTCTCGTCTGTTTTTAATGTAGATGCTATTATTTATTGTTAATCAACCTTTATTTATATGGCACTTTTTTTACAACTCATGTCACTCAAATGCACAGGATGCACAGGAAGAGCTGTTCACAGCAGACCAGCTTTCCTATGGAAATAGTGGTAATACACTTGATTGAGTAGAACAAAAGTTGATTTTTCATTTGAATCCCTCCCTGAAGGACATGCTCACCTGGAGTCACAGCTGCATTTTTTAATCTGTTGTAGAGGGTTCCCATGGTCTTTTAGTTATAAATGTGCCGTTTTTAGGAAAAACAAATATATAAAAAACTGTTGTTTTCTATAACAAAGTTTCTGCAGACCAGCAGGAGTTCATTAGAAATTTCCCTCTGAGTTGTGGACAGGACCGTTGGGATGGAGTAAACCCCGACCCCACTTCCCATCATCCATCTGTTTACACTCTCTCCTGCTAGCTTACAGTAATGTTAGCGAACCTATGCTAGCGGAATGCTGATGCAACAAAAATGGCGACAAATATTGGAGCTATCCAGTCCTACAGTTTAGATCCAGATTCCATCTTAGACCAGGAAAACAAAGACGCACACGATTCTATTTGTCTGGAAGTGGATGCATCAGAATGGAGCAGAGCAGGAAGCTTGTGGCCTACCCAGCGTATTTTTTACATAACAAATAAGATCTTTTTCAACCGGCATTTTTTCATCTGCAACTAATTCCAAACAATTTGAATAAAGAAATACTCAGAAACTCCATTTAGAGCTAAATTTTCTCTATAAATGTCCTTCATCATGAGAAAAATGCTACAAGAACATGTTAAAGACACCAAAACCCTATTTTCATCCGAGTGGCTCTTTAAACTCTCAAATGAAACACCCTATATATTGATGTCAATCAGAGAGGAAGTGGTTGCCATTTTTAGTCTTTGAAGGACCAAAGTGTGGATTTAAACTCATGAGGTTTAGTTAAAGGGCAGACACTCTTCCAAATGTTCTAATTGGCAGGATGCTTTTAAAAAAAAATACTTTTAGGGTGTGTGTGGTGGGGGGTGTCCGTCATATTCAGTTGCCCATCCATGTATTTTCTTACCCCGCTATATCCCTGTCGGGGTCACAAGGTTCCTAGAGCCTATCCTGGCACGCCCTGGACAGACCGCCAGCAGGTCGCAGGGCAACATCCAGTTATGAGATGGAAAAAATATATGTTTTTTGTTTTTATACATAAACCACAGAAGTGAAAAGGTTCCCCTTTTTTTTTAAGGCTTGTATGTTTGAGAACTCATCGTTCTTAAACAACGTGTTTCTTCCAAGCATGAAAATTGCTGTGAAAGGAAGATTATGCTGAAGCTCCCTATGCTGTCTATATTGAAGATATTATTTTTAGAGCTTGACCCATTTTTCAATTAAACGCAATTTTTATTAATTACATCATTCTAAGGCCTGAGAAGCGTTATCATCTAAGTTTGAATTCTTTAAAAAAAAGGAGACTCAGCACAGAGAAAAGAAGTGCAGAGGTCACACGACACCATTTCATCCCACTCTATTTACTAACAGATCATAAGGAAGTGACACACGCTTCGTCACCCCGCACAGAACATGACATTTTCCACAGACTTTGAAGAGGCGGCACAACAGCACTATAGAGAAAGTGGGATGGAAAATTCACACCTAAGAGTCCTTTGAGTGTTATTAATGCTACCTGTGATTTCATTTTTATAGTGAAGTAAACTTTCTTCTGTGAAAGTTCTCACAATTACGATGAAAATGTGATTCTGTTTGATGCTGATGGTAGCGCTCCTGTGTTGTGCAGAGATGCTAAAACAGACCCACCTGCTCTGGAGCAGGGAGCAGCACACCGACGCGCACAGTTTGAAATCATTATTTCGCAGCACAGTCGTGTCAAAAGGGAAAATGACAACAGATGTGTGCAACAATCTGCTGAAGCTTAGGTGGGGGAAGATAAATCCAATCTAAGTGTGTGTACTGGAGATGCATTTTAACAGCAGGTGCATTGTGTAATCTGGATGAATGGAAGCAGAGACTTGCGCCAGATATGAGACGCACTGGCATCGTTTGGAAAGAAGGCTCACAGTAGAGAAAGAGGGGATATCGAGGGATCATACCCATTCTTTTGTTATTCTGCTGCTGATCCATTTGCTGCTTTAGTCAGAGAACTGGCAGACACATCCACAGGGAAGGACGTGAGCCCAGGCCAGGATTCATACGAAAAGGAAGAGCTCCACCTAGTGGTGGACAAAATTTGAGGTTGGCACCAGCAGAGGAGCTGAAGCATGAGCTGCTCCAACCTGACACCGACACAAACCACTTTTTGAAAAAAGCGTTAGTGAAAAAGATAGAACACTGTCCTTGTTTTTAAGGTTTTATTTTAAAAATGCCAATCTTTTTGAAAAATACCCCTCAGGGATGAATGCAGCAGCAGTGTGAGTGGAGAAAGTCAGCAGCCTTTCAGGCTGGATGTGGCCATCTCTTCCTGTGAGGGGGAAGACAGGGGAATTCTGGGTAAACTCTCAGCTCTTTCATGGGGCACATTTAGAAGGTGGACAGGGACCAGCACTGGCTGCAGAAAAAGACTTTTAGCAACAATGTTGTTCTTTCAGAAAGATTTGTTATCAGAAAAAAGCACAATAATATTGTTTGTCCTGTTTACAAGAACAAAGCATTTTAAAGAGGATAAGGTTTGCTTTAAAGGTCAAAGGTTATCTAATTAATTTAGCAGGAGTAAAAGAAACTCAATCAAGAATTTCATAAAGTATTTTTGTGAAATTCATATCAGATGTTCATTAAAGAAGATATTTGAGACCTAAAGCTCTTCCTTCCAGTAAAGGACCTTGTAGCTCCTGTCAGTGTCATTGTGTTGCTGGTTTGGAACATTGTCCTACTGATTCCAGTGGCTGGTATCGTTCTGATCAGTATCCATGTGATTGTTGGTTGGTACCACTGGGCTTCCATGAAGTTTCCTTCCTCTTTCATCTGTTAGCTTTTTGTTTTGCTTGAGTTCAGGTTTTGTTGTGTTTAATCTGGTTAATCTCCTCGGTCTCTGTCATTCACGTCTGCATGGTTTTCATTTATATGGTCTTTAGTTTTTTCAACTTCAATGTTTCATATCACAGATACATTTTTTGACCTTTTCTTGCCCATAAATTAGACCAACATACAGCAATATAGAGGGTTTGTGATGTAATGTATCCTTTTCATGTAGAAATGTATAGTTTTAATTTTCACTGTTTATTAAAGTCTTTGACGCTGTGCCAAGACTGTGTTTGCACTATCACTGCACAGGACAGGACAGGTCTTCATTCATTTTCATGAATTGATTTTGAATTAGCCTTTACTTTTAAGCAGCCCGACATGATGTAAGTAAGGGCCGTGACATTAGGGATGGTTGTTATTAGAAAATTCCTGACTTCATTCTGGCTTCAGAATTTAATGATTTGTTACGATCTGGCAAGCAGGCGTTAAGAACCAAAGCAATGAAATGTCTCAAAAATGTAATAACAAAAACTTGTTGGCCTAAGTGTAAAAAGCTCAAGGTAAAAAAAAAAAAACAATAACTCAAAAGTCAGGATGAAATATCTGAAGAACACAAAACAAGATGAAACTGAGGACACAGAGAGGCCTCAGTTCTTAAATGCAGAGATGAGAAGGAGCAGACAGGCAGCTCAACAAAAGGTGAATGGGCGGAGTCAGCCAGCCAGCTCAAAAATCCAATAAAAGGCAGATGAACTAATCATAACACATTCAATCTGATGGGGTTAGTATCTTTTTTATCTGAAATCAAAACTGACAGAGAATCAATTCTTTGTGTCTTTCTTCTTTTATTTTTTTTACTTTTTGTGGCTTAAAAGGTTTTTAAAAAATATATATTTTTTGTAGGTTTAATGAATTTTGCAAGATAGAAATGGAGAACTGTTCAGTTTCTCATCCTGCCTTTTGTTTACATGGGTGAACAGGAACATGAACCTATACAGTATGTTCTTTACTGCTGGAGAAAATAGACGTTCTGACCTGGAGGGACACACACACACACTCACACACATACACACACACACACACACACACCCACCTATACACACACACACACACACCTGTTGGACAGAAACTGTTTTTTGGGCTAGGAGAAATATGGATAAAATCCACAGTCTACCCTGAGGAGACAGTTTTTTATGGATAAATTGGCTGATCAGAATCTGAAAGTTTTCCACACGACCAGCAGCAATCAGCCTTGCAGGACCTGGTATTGATTGGAAAAAAAAGACAAACACAGAATAAACTTCATTTCTAAAGTGTTTTTTATTTCTCCAACACTGTTCCTTCTCTGCCCTGCAGTTTTCATTAAACATTTTAGACATTTCACTGGGAGATAAGATGACACCTCAAAACTGTTGTTCCGATTTTATTCAATGATAAAACTAATTATTACAAGGTTGTATTTTCTAAGAAGGAAAAATTGGCATCAAAAGATCAAACTTTCGAAAAATGAATTGGAGTATGCGTATGATTGGTGCATCTCTGGTGTTCACACAGAAAACTTCCCCCGGCACATTTTGCAACCTGACAATGAACTGGTGTCTTCACAAGAAGGTGCTTTTATCGGGAGCCATTTTTATTCAAATACAAAAGCAAAGCTGTAAAGAATCTGGAAATATTCATGTAATTTTGAGGGTTATTTTCATTCTTGCTCACATCCTTTACATTTTTTGAAAGCAGTTCTATCAGCATCAAACTACTAAATGTGAATATTGATTTCCTGCTGGATTTATTCATCTGTTGATTGGTGGTTGGTTACAGCGTAACTATTCTTGTAGGACCATGAAATTGATTTCAACTCATCTTGTTTTCACATTCAAACTTATTTTTCTTTGCTGTGAATTTCATCAAAACGTTTTCAAACATTTTTTTTAATCCGACTTCTTTAATTTAGAACGTTAGAAGGTGCCCCCCCCCCCCCTCCCAGGGTGTCGAGTCCCTGCGGCCCCGTCATTCTGTTTGTCCTTGTGTGTGTGAGAAGACTTTTATTCAAACACACACTAACCAAATGCTGCCCATCTAGTGTTAAAATGAAATGAAATGAGGCCTGCACACACTGGCTTTTATCAACTCAATGTTGAAGGCAAGTTGTAGCTCACACGTGCACACACGCATGTGCACACACAGGTGCGTGCACACACATCCACACATTCCTATCGTTCTAATCTGCTGTGGGCAGCCACAGCATGTTCACTGATAGCAGCCAGAAACCAAGCAAGGTGTTTACGGCCACAAACACAGAGATTACACCGGCTTATTGAGCCCAGAGACACACACAGCAGCACAAAGAAACACACACATACGCATTTGCTGGTGCATCAAGGTAGATACATGCTGGGCAAATATTGACTAGACTGTCACGCACAAATGTTTGTCTTCCTGCTGTAGCGTGGGCTTGCTCCGGTGAATTCAGAGTATTTTTACAGGAAAACAGCGGAAAGACACACACAGCCGCAGTCGTACTTTATAAACACGTGATTTCTGATGGAAACAGCTGACTGTCACACTAGAGTGAGCAGACACGCTCGGGTTTTCTTTTCCTTTGTGTTCAGTGGTTGTTGTTTTGCAGTTTCTTCATGATGATTTGGTTTTGTCCTTTCTCTGTTTCAATCCCTTATACTGATCTCATCGGCCTCCTGCTCATTCGCCTGGGCAAAGCTGCTCCTGTTGAGCTCCTCACATCCATTTTGGTAACTTTACCACGGCCTCTGTGTAGAAAGCCAGTGATAATCCAATTATCATTCGATAATTGGATTATCACTAGGGCTGGGGGAGAGCCCACCACCACCCAGGAGTTTTGAGCATCCCTCCACCCCAACCCCAGGAACGCGTCAGGATCCCCCCAAGGGGGGGCAGCCATCCACAAACCCACTGGAGGTCCAGGAGAAAGCACACCAAAGGGAAGTGGGAGTCCCTAAAGAGTGTTGTAAATGTGGCCCGACCGGCCTAACGCACAGTTGGAATTTCGGAGAAGGCAGGCGCTTAACCCTTGTGCTATCCTAGGCACTTTAACATTGGGAGTTGGGTCATCTAGACCCACTAGACAGTGCTCTGAACCTTTTTTCTTCAACGATTTGTGATCTTCACTGGTGTCCATGGATTACATGAAATCTTTCCACCTTTATCCACCTTTGTCATGGTAGGAATAACACGTCAATGTAAGGGTGGGGTCATCTAAGATAGCACAAAGGTTAAGGGCAAACACCAGAACCCACATCACAGGAATACAGACACGCCCAGGCTCAAATGTGATTTGATCCCTGGCTCTTGGTCTTGCCAGAGAACTCAGGGATCCTTCTACCTGCGTGAAGAGAGGGCTGCCGGGCCCAGGAAGCCAGCACCCAAGGGACACGGCAGCCGTTGCAGAGGGCCTGGTTCCCCCTGCCAGGGACGGGGTAGATAATGTTCTGAGGTCCCTCTTTCCTTGTATGTGTGTATGTGTGTGTGTTGGAGTGTATATTGCTGTGGGATAGAGGGTGTGCGTAGTAACCCTTGTGCTATCCTATGACCCCCCCCTTCCATTGACGTTTTCTCCCTACCATGACAAAGGTGGATAAAGGTGGAAAGATTTCATGTAATCCATGGACACCAGTGAGGTTCACAAATCATTGAAGAAAAAAGGTTCAGAGCACTGTCTAGTGCGGGGGTGGGCAATTCCAGGCCTCGAGGGCCGGTGTGTCTGCATGATTTCCAGACATCCTTGCCATACTCATGGCTGATTACCTGGTTCAGGTGTGTCCAGCCAATCAGAACATGCCAGAGCATGGTATGCTGGAAAACATGCAGGAATGCGGCCCTCAGTGCCCACCTCTGGTCTAGTGGGTCTAGATGACCCAACTCCCAATGTTAAAGTGCCTAGGATAGGTTAAAGGGTGCAGTCAAAGTTGGCGGGTAGGGCACGGAGAGGACATCTTCTGCTTGCCGGCACAGATGTCCAAGCACCCACCAACAAGGTTCCTACATGCTTAAATCAGTCAGTCATTAAGATTAAGTCTGGTCTCAGTTTCATTCTTGCCATGCACTCTGAAAATCTCACTACCAGTCTCAAGCCTGGCTGTCGAGTTGGGGCCTTGCATCGTGTTTGAGGTTTCTCCCTCTGCTGCCCTCAACACCTGGTTATGGCGCCGCATGTACCTCTCCTCTCCCAGAGCTTTAGGGCACCAGCTCAAACAAGTTCCAGAGATCCCCATACTGGAAACAGTGAGCATTATGTTTCTACCAGCCCCCAGAAGTGGCCATCTGACAAACCATGGAGAACATTATTCACTGACTAGAACAGGAGCTTGAGTTTTGTAGGTTGAAACTCCCGTACCTCTGTCCAGGGGATGTTCTGGGCAGTTAATCCAGGCTCCTCACTGGTCCTTATCTGCAGTCTTGCTTTTCTCTTACTCCTTTGTTATGATCCTGACAAGGTGAAACACACCCTCACATATGTGTTATGATCATGTGACTATTTTGTGCAACTTTCACACATTCTATCTATAAAAAAGTCTTATGACTTTGGGTTTAATGCTGGTCTAGCAAAAAATCAAGTACATGCATTTACACACACACACACACACACCCCCACCCACACACACCCACACACACACACACACACATCCATATACATGCATTCATGTTTAAGCTCTCTACAACATGCCATTACTAAAAATGGGGGACACAAAAAATTGAAAAATCAAAAAATTGCTCACCGACAAAATGGACCCAAAGAAGAAACACACATGCACGGACAGATAAGAAGACAATTGCACACAGACACACACGCACTCACTCACTACCATTGTTCAGCCAGTGGTCCATTATCGAGCCACCAACAGCCCTCCTCATCACGGCTCGGGTGTGCCGGTGTTTTTGTGTGGGTATTTGTGGGCAGCACAGCTCCCACTGTGGCTCTGTCGCTGCAACATTCACTCCACAGCGAACAAGAGAAGCACCCACTCACACACAAAGCCATTCAAACACAAAACCAGCATTGTTGAGTCAAAGGAAAAGAACATCTTGTGACGTTACTGTAATGAAAACAGGTGCATATTGTCTTGACAAAAGAGAGCAGCGGCACTGCTTTGTGTGGGGTGGAAACAGTATAATTATCCTCCTCACTGCTGTGTGTGAGGAGGGTGAGAGCAGCTCTCACAGACCAGCTTCTTCACACCCATTTACATGCAGGACTCACACAGTGCTGTGATTCAGATTCTGAGAGACCATCATGACAGTTGTATCAGAGCGGTCCCCTCTTTTTTCATTGACTTGAATCATTTATCTCAAATCACAGATACGTGTTTGAAAACTCACATGCTGGTTTGAGGTCTGTGCCGTTGAGGGCATTTCTGCTGCTGATTTTGGCGCACTTCAAAATCTGTTCGATCAGTAACCATGACAACGATTAGCATTCATGTGAGGGCAGCAAACTGAGCCTCACAGCACCAAAGTAATGCCACTTATGAGACACCAAACTGGAAAGAATTAAAGAGGAGTCAAGGATTCAGGGCAAGATGAAAACTCCCAGTAAGAAAGAAGAACTTGAAGTTTATACGTCTTCATGGGGGGCAGAGAAGTTGCTTGGGTCTGAATGATAAGAACAGACGTGGCTGCAGGGTCAAATTCCAGACCCCCCCTACATGGAAGAGATTTTAGACCATACAGCCCCCTGCCTGTGGAAACAGGGCTCCACCTGCTGTACACCAAAGACACCTGACTGAACTGAACCGCAGATTAAACCCACCCCTCAGTCTTTAAATCCTCTGATTACTCAAACTACTGATCATCTTTCTAAATCAGACACAAAATTTGTTTTTATTCTGAATAAAGGGTTTTATACTGTCGGACAGTTGGATTTTCATTTGGACTCAGCTTAAATATTGTTCAAAGTTCATCAAATCCAGGCAGAAACTAAACTGAGTCAATGGTATGCAGTAAAATAATGATTTTTGTTGTTGTTGAAAAGGATAGAAATCATTGAATTTTGTTTTTGATCTATTTTAATAATGTAAATTAAAAATGTAAATGTTAATTTGAAGCTTTTTTGACATCCCTGGCCGGCGGGCTGATGGGTACTAAAAAATGTTCTGACCAATCACTTTTCCTTTTGTCCTGAAACTGAAACTTTCTGGAGGTTAATCTGAAAACAATTCCACTGCTGGGTAAACCCATGCTTCTTTTGAACTTTGAATTGTTTTTGTCATTTTTTTCTAAACAGTGTGAACATTTAAAACATATGATTATCTTTATCTTATTGTAATAACAGTGATAATTAAAATGTTTGCCGTGAAGGTGATTATTTCATCACTGCTCTGGAACATATCATGATGAGAAACATAAACTCCTGGCCTGGGGTCCCCCCCCCTCTCCTGGTCTGGCTGGTCTGGCTGGGTAGGATCTGGTTCCCCTTATGAACACACGGTTCACTTCGGCAGCATGCATGTATCTCCACCCACACGTGCACGTGCACACTGATACACTACTCCCTGTCTGCTTCATCCCTCCTCCTTACCCACAGTGTATTGATGGACAGATATTTTCCACTCATCTTAGTGTCAGATTTTCACCTTTGATGTAACATTCGTCTTTCCAGCAGATCTGGTATCATTGTTACAGCTTAAAATAATAACTTATTCAAATCAGTACTTGTATCCCCCATTTTCTCACCTTTCTTCCTTTTACTCTCTTCCACCCCCCCTCCCCTCTCACAGTCTGCCCCTCTCCCTCCCCACACACTAAATATAACAAATAAATAAAAAATAATACAACAAAAAGGGGTTTATACAAATCTATACTCTGGTTTTTAGAAGTTATATGACCTCTTTTTGTGATAGTAAAACCTGTCCAACACAAAAAGCCTTCAGCTCTAATCTGTTTGCTCAGCTGTTGGACAGAACAAGTTTAGAAAAAAAAAGAAAGAAAAAAAATATATATGTATATATTGATTAACCCCAAATCTGACAAATCAGTGCTTACTAAGGTTGGCCTGTTCTAACATGGGCGCCGTCCATATCATGAAAAAATGGCGACTTCATTTGATTAGAGTCTGAACTAACACATTATCTGTGGGTGACGTCACACTCACTCGGTCTATCTAGTGTCATCAATCCTTACTTGTAGCTGCCAACCGTCTAATGCTCTGTTTGTGACTTTATGTTTCTTTACTCTATAGCTTTTTTATTCCGTTTTCGTGTGTCATATTTTACTTCAGTTCTTTAGTGTAACATCACTTTTTTTTGGGTTTGTTTATAACATTTTTGAAGCTCCTTTCAGAAGTCTCCCTTCCGCTAATCATTTGGGATCTTAGAATAACTCTGTGCAGGACGTGAAGTAAGACAAGAAGCTCTCACAGCAGTAACAAGGTTTCAGCACTATGTTAACACATTTTATACAACACAATAGATAACACAAGTAATATTTTTTAACTTAATAACTAAATAAAAGTAAGAATTGGCTGGTATGATCATGTGTCAAGCTTATATGGTTCAGCTGTGAATGATCACAAACAAATCATGTTTGTAATGCAGCAGAGATGAACTATTTAACACTTTACATTTACTGGTATTTGAAGAATATGGGAGACTGAAGGCCCCCACACCGGTAGGGGATGTTCATCTATAGCTCACACTTGGAATCTGAACTGAGGATTCAGAATGCTGAAAATGAAGCCTGAAGTGGGACAGCGAGTGAGCAGAGATCGTTCTGCCCACCTCAACAATGTTTGTAAAAACACAAATGTAGCTTTCATAAAATCAAAACAGCTGACTTTAATTACCCCCTATCTACTGACCCCCACCCCTAAAAAGCACCAAACATCAACCACATTTTTGAAACCAACGTGTTTTTGTAAAATCCTGACTTTTGTTTTGGGTATTTTATATGGGATTTTTATGTCCTTTTCGAGACCAGTCCCAAAATGAAGTTGCAGCAATTGCTACTTCCTGATTGGGCTTTGTTCACAACTTGATGCACAACCATTTGTTTGGAAGAACAAACACACACACACCCTGAGTTGCTGCAAACCAACTTTATAAACCTGTACTCCTTAAACCTGTACTGCTTATTCTTGACACACATCCACCAACATCTGCCTTTTATTTTATGCATTTTGTCACTGTCTTCCTTCCTTTTTGTGTCAGAGGAAACTAGGAAACTTTGTTTTTCTGTTTCATGGTCTTTCTATGCATACCTGGTAAATCGTTTTACATTGATAAAAAAGCAGCTTCTTGAACAGATGAAAACAGTTCAAAGAGTTACAGCAGCAGTGATTCAGCCTCTCCCACTGAGAGCGGAACTGGCTCATTCAAAATTGTTTTGCGGTCCTGCTCATCTAACAAAATCTCCCAGTCTGGTTCCTGCATCTCTTCCCTGGAGAAGCTGCAGTACAGCGGTGACTCCTGCAGGGGGCTCTGTCTGGTCATGTGCTGCTTCTGAGTGTCTGCAGAGCTGCTGCTGCTGCATCTGGTGTCACAGCGGGCTTAGAGTTGGGTGTTGAAGTCGTGACTTTCCATTTCACCGGCTGACCTGTAGGTGTCACTCATTATCCAGCTGTGGAACAGCAGGGGGGTTGGGGGGGATCTATGACCCCCCCCCCCCCCCCCCCCCACCGTTTTTTTTCCCTCCTCAGCTCTGCAGCAGTCTCCCAGCAGCAAACACCCCCTATTTTCGTGTGTTTCTGGGTAATTGTGTGTTTTGAGGAGGATCTAAGATTGACGTGCTAGACACGACAACTCACTGCGGTGAGGAGAAAAAGCTCCTGATCTGAGCAGGAGGGGCTCCAAAGAGGCCAAAGCAATTGTTTGCTTTTAAGGACTTATGGGTTTGATCAAAACTGAACGGGTTGGTTCACTGTCCCATCGTAGCTCCAGCTCTGCAGCAAAGGAAGAATTGTATTCATCCATCCAGCCATCCATCTATTTTCTTCACCTGCTTTATCCTTTTCAGGGTCACATGGTTGCCTGTCCTGGCTGTTGTGCAAAGGTGGGGTACACCCTGGACAAGTCACCAGACTATCAGTCTACCAATTACTCCCACCCTCACACATGCACACCTAGGGACACTTCTTAGAGTGACCAACGAACGGATGAAGCATGTCTTTGTACGGTGGACGAAGCTGGAGTGCCCGGGGAAAACCCCCACATGCACTGAGAGAACATGCAAACTCCACACAGAGAGGACCCAGCCAGGATTCAAAGCATTAAAAATAAAAAACGTAACTTAAGAGTATTTAAAAGGGTAACAGTTGGCTTTCCTGTTTGGTTTATTTCCCCACTTCTCCATCAGGTCTTTCCTTTCCTTGGATCAAACCATCTTTCCTTTACTTTTTTAAAGTAAATCTCTATTAGAAAATTAAAAACTTGTTAAATCAGACCCTAAGACGTGATTTTTTTTCACTTGAAGGTTTGTGCTGAAGCCATAATAATAACATTTTTGTGTTTCTTCCTTGTTACAGACCAGCTTTAACAGATGAAGAACAGAAACTTTGAGAAGAGCATAAGGAGACCACCAAAACTGAAAGTTGCATCCCTGCATTCATCCTCATGAAGAGATCAAAAACCCCCAAATGTTTGTATATTACTTTAATTTATCCTCCTTTCTTTCCCTCCAGCATTTTATCACAAAACAAGCATTCAATATTTCATTAATATACTCATTTAAACATACAATAGAGGCATAAAAAAAGAATCACAATACAAAAGACAATTTAAATATGCAGAATGTCGATCGCATGTCAGTCTTGATACAGTTTTTGTACTCTACATGCACCAAAATATAAAAATAGACTTTTGATTATATGTATTTACAATTTTATAAATATAAGTATACAAATGTATTTTTGAAATACAAAGATAAATACAGTCACATGGTGTACATTGTGTACGATACCAGCAATAACAAACATTTTAACTTTTTTTGGGATATGTAGCATTCACAAAACACAACAGTTTTATAAGAAATGCAACTTTAACGACATCAGTGTGTCCTGTTTTTTGTCTTTACTTTTCATGTTTTTGTTCTTGATGCTCAGAGTTTATTTCTGCAGGAGCACAGAGGTTGCTGCTCTGCGTCCGCTGGAGCCACAGCCACAGTGGCTTAACTCTGCCGCACATCCTGCAGGAGCTTGTTGATCTCAGCCACCAGCTCACTGGCATCCACCAGCTCGTGCCGGCTGTCGCTACGCTTGCCCTGAAGGTGGCAGAGCACAGAGTCAAAGTCGTCTTCCTCGTAGTTCTCCGGGATCTCCTCCATGGCCGGCAACCACTTTGAAGAGGGCCCAGGAAGCTGGGCTGGGAGGGGGGCCGGGGAAGGCTGCGCCAGTGTTGGGCTGACAAGCGCTGTGAGCAGGGGGGTGCTGTGGGGTTTGGAGTGGTGCCCGTTGCTCTGGGGGCTGTTTTTGGGGGCCTGTGAGCCCTTGTGGCTACCGCTCTGGGAGCTGAGTTTGGTGCTGGGCTTCAGGGTGTGGTAGCTGCCCCCCTGATGCTGACCGGACGGGCCGATGCTGCTTCCGGGGTTCTGGAAGTGGGTGTTGGCAGCCCAGGCCGCCACGCCCTGCTGATGAACGGAGGGGCTGGGCTTTCCAGGAAGGTGACCCCTCCTACGATCTAAAGATCCTGTCATGGGGACCCCCACCCCACTTAGACTAGTTCCCTTCTGGTTCTCGTTGACCTGCATGTATGAGTCCAAACCCTGGGGGAGTAACCTCTGGAACACGCTGCTCATCTCTGACAGCAATGATGAGGTTCCACACAGATCTTCATCTTTGGTTTCAGTGGAGTTCCCCTCCCCCCTTTCATCTTCTCCCCCACCCTCCTCACCCAAGTCCTTGCCGAAGGTGGAGAAGCTCTGGTTCCGAGCCGGTCCGGTGTCAGTGCATGGCTGAGGTACCTTCTCCTGGGTGATGTCGGCGGCTTGGCGGGCTTCTTCCCCAGGAATGTAGAGGTTGCTTCGATAGTCAGAGGAGGATGAGGCTGGCGAGGCGAGGGGGGGCATCCAGCACTGATCCGAGTGCCCCAGAACCCGACACTCCTCTGTGCAGAGACGCATGGCTGCAGAGGAAGGAGGAGAGACTCATGAGTGATCCTATCAACCACATGTTTTCACTGGTCTGATGCTGCAAAAACTCCAAGCTGTGAGATGTGAATACGTCTGATGAACATTCTACACGTTAAACCAAAATAAGCACAGAAGCAACATTGAGACACAAAGAAACGTGTCAGGTGTTGAGAAAAAAAGTTAAATTCTTTGTTCTTAATGTCATTATATTTATGTAAATTACTATAAAATGTTACCCGCAAAAATTCACTCTGTATTTTATTCATGTAAAATGTTTATTTGAAATTAGATCCATGTATGTGGTCTGATATTTACAGAGCCCGTGACCCGACATGGATAAAATAATAGATATCTCGTTCCCACAAATTAATATCTCGTTCCTACGCAATAATTAATTTGTGCGAACGAAATAATTGCTCACGTGGTTAGCCCTTCATAAACACGGATGTGAACAATATTTGGATTTACAGCAAATACCTTCACATTTCTGTCTGTGTGTGTCTCATTACAATGCATGGAAGACGTGGAGGATGTTTAGAGATCAGATTTGTTTATTTAAAAAAGCACAAAAGCATCAGTAATCACGTTTTCATGTATGGATTCATTTACACCCTGGTAGCGTCCATCCTGCTGCAAAAGCCGCTTTACTTCCGTGTTTCTGTGACCCACACTCGTTTAAGAGGGGAAAAATAAAAACAAGTATGATCTATTTATTATTGTCTCGATGAAAATCAGAAAAATATCATAAGATTGCAGATGCCCGAGCTTGCTGCTTCGCCTACTGGACACATAGCTCCTACGAGCTCCGGCCCGCCGCTGAGCTCTTTAGCTTGTCATGTCGGCATTCGGGCAGCTGGCTGGCAGGTAGACGGACATCCAGCTGATATTGTAGTTTAGGGTCGAATAGGAATAATAATATTCAGGATTTGTCTTTTATTAACATGCTCTTTAGCAGTCACTTTACATTCGAAGGCTAGTAGGCTACATGCTACGTAGCATTTCATTTGTCCTGTTGTATTTAAATGCATCATAGTTACAGGGCCACTGCGATTGGTCAAGATGCATTATGGGATACGTAGCATGTAGCCTTCAGATGTGTCCATCTACCGGCCAACCAGCTGCCCGAATGCCGGCATGACAAGCAGAAGAGCTTCGCGGCCGGCCGGAGCTCGTAGCACATGGCTCAAGCAAGCAATATCCGGAGAATCGCTGCGGTATGGGGATTGGGCATCCTAAATATTATGGTGTTTTCTGATCTTCATGGAGACAATAATAAATTGATCATTCTTGTTTTTATTTTTCCCCTCTTGAACGAGAGAAAGCGGCTTTTGCAGCAGGATGGACGGAGAGCGTACCAGGATGTGAATGAACCCAGACATGAGAACATGATTACAGGTTAGGGGTGTGACGACAACCGCATCACCACGGTGATGAGGTCAGCACCGCATCACCGCCCTTTTTGTGAAAAGGGCGGGTGAAAGTTTTTTGTTTTTTTTTCTGCATAAGGTGTGTGATTGGAACTATAATAAACACATTAAACACATTCATCTTTGCTGATAATTTACTTTTTCTGCTAGTCCTGTGTTCACATTTTAAGGGTTTCTGGGGGAAACCTTTTATTACTGTTCTCCTTCACTCCCTCCGCCTCTCACTCCCACTTGCCGGCGTGCGGCTGGCACTGCCTGTACGCTGCACACGGTGCGCTCCCTCTACTCACACACACACACGAGCGCGGTTTCAGAAACACATCCTCATTCTCCAACAGAAGTTTCCGTCTCGCGTGGAAATACCACAAATTTACTGCGTTCAAATTATTCATTCCATTACAAGCTGCGTGCGTTCTTGAGTGAGCGACACGGCCGCCCGCCGGAGGATTTTGTGTTAGGGGGGGTTTATTACTGTTCTCCTTCACTCTGTAACACCAAACATGGACGTGCACTGTTAGTTTCTGATTTTCTTTTACCTGCTCAAACAAATGTTCCTTAGTCCAAAAGATTTCAGGGAAGATTAGAAATCTGCAGACATTTTTGCAGATGCCCTTCAAACAGAGCCTCTGTGAATGGAGGTCTGTAAATACAGTGAAACTATTTAATTTATCTGATATTTGGGAGGAATTTTTGTCTTTGCAGAAACATTTTAGGCTTTTGATGAGACCTTGCTAAAGTTTCCTCATTTAAAAATTTGGGGAAAACTTTATTCTATTCTTCTTTTCTTGGGGTTTAAAATCCAAAATGTTGATTAAATTTGTTATGACCGCTAACTTACTAAAGTGTTTTCTCAAGAATTGTATTGTTCTTAGACAGTGAAACAGCTAAAGTTTTGTCTGGTTTTCTCGTCATGTGATCTCTTTTCCAGTTCAGCAGCTTTGTGTTTCAGAAATGTGCAGAGTTTAGTACAAAAGCATCACTTTGGTAAATGGGGTCATATGTTTTCTGGATCTTAACCGCCTGATAAAGTGTCTTCCATTTCAAGCCAATGTCCAGAGCATGGCAGGAATCCCGTGACAAATGTTAAAAATTCCGACCAAAGGAGACATTTCCCGCCTAGGAGGTCAGCCCAACAAGAACAGGCTTTGTTGTAATGAACACTTCTGTTCTTGAAAATCGTCAATGCAGTCCCAAAGTTAAACAGACTTGGAGATGCTGCTTGTCTTCTGCACCCAGCTAATGTTTGTTCAAAGGTGTTTTCTGCAGCGTCTGTGAGCGTGGGGGAAATCTGCCCTAATTAGTCTGAAAGGCTCTCTGCAGGAGCTCCAGCGCATTTACCACAGAGACACTTCAGCCGAGCTGATCAATGCCTGTTACACATTCAGAATAACTTCTCCTCTAAAAGCCCTGCATTTTTCTCTTTCAAGCCACTCTTTTCAATATTAAATCTTCAAATAGAAAATCTCTGAAGAATAAATTAGACAAATGAAATATGCCAACTTAAAGCCTTCATTAAAACAACGCTGCGCTTTTCAGCCGTGCTTTTGAGGGACTTCATTATCCCCTCATTAACATGAAAGGAACATTTATAATACATCTTAGAGCAGATGAAAAGTGCATTTGAGTGCTGTGGAAGGAAAATCATGTGGAGGCAGAGGCTGATGAATGGATAAAAAGGGAAGATTTAACCCAGTCGATGCGTTAAAAAGAATGCACTCGGCAAACGGAAAGCCGGCTGTGTGACAGCTTAACCGACTGATTCACTGCCAGGAACTCATTCATTCAGCTCTGTGCCAATACTGCGTTTGTTTACTTCACACACTGTTTCATTATCTTTTTTGTTTTCATCGCACAACTAAATGTTGGCTTTGTCTCCACTCAGAGGGGGGCAAGGATCCACTGTGGTGCACAAAGGAAACTGATATAATATCTCCATCACTCTGAGAACTCAAACAGGAGCCTTTAATTAATAATTAATAATATTAATTATTATTATTCTGAAAGAGCTGGGACAGTCAGCAGTTCAGTAAGATATGAGGTGATGGAGATGGAGCAGCTGCACCGATGTAGATGCCCCATCTATGTCCGAACATTTTTATCGAATAAAATAACTGAAAAATAATTAGAAAGTATTTGAAATACTTAAATACAACTGCATTAACCTCTTCATGTCATATGTCGCTAATTTGCAACGTACCAATAAATCCAAAAAGTTTATCATCACCTAGAACAAAAAAAAATAAAAAAAACTGAAGAATATTTTTTATATAACTGGAAATTTTAAGAGACTTTTTAAGCTGTGCTTACAGGTCACAACATGAGCTCTGACCAGGACAGAGAAATCAGAAAGAAGAACAACAGCTCGTCCTTCTAGTCCTCTGACTGTCATAGGAATGAGCAGCTGCAGCTCCTCCTTACACTATGTTTACCCATGATTCCTGCTTTTTCAGATTTATGCTGTGTATTCCCCTCCTAAAACACATATTTCCTCCTTTTGGTTTGTGGAAGGTCCGTCTTTGAAACACTTTTATTCAGGAAATATTCTCGTCTTTACTGGAGAAACGGTTTGTGAGTCTATTGAAATCCTGAGAGCTCATCTGTTTGTTTTTGCTCTATGCTTTAAACAAACAAAAGGGAATTTTCTGCTTTGTTTAAAAAAAAACAGTATGCAACAGTTTTATTCACGTCTGACAGGTTTAGTTTAATTCCTTCAACAATACTTTTGTGATTTGACTGATTGCTTTAATTGGCCAAAAGTAGAGTGAGTAAAAGTGTTTTGACACAGTTAAAGTCTATTATCTTTTTCAGGCTTCACATCTTCTGCTTTGAATAAATTGATTTAACTAAATAAATACTTAGAAATGCAATTTTCAGCTTAGTTTTCTAATAAATGGGCTCCATCATCAGAGAAATTCCACAAGAACATGTTTAAAACACAAAAAGGCCATTTTCACCAGAGTGGGATTTTGAAGGAGACTTCTGATTTTATCTCCAGTGGGCGGGATTTCTGCTGGCTTTCCACTGCGTTCCAAAATAAGAGACTGTACAGAGAGATATTGGAAAGTCTGTTTGTCATTGTGTGTGTCTTTTTGACCACCACGTCCAACGATCTGCAGACACGCAGGGCTCTTGAATTTGAATCTCATTGGTTCTGACGGTTTGGATTATTGTGTGTGGTACCAGCTCTCTACAGCCAGCAGGGGCTGAGCACACGGTGACTGCAGAGAGAGGAAAACAAAGGAGGCCGCGGTTGTGATCAGGTTGTTATGGTCCTCTGTCTGATACCCTCCATCCAGCTTCTGCATCCTGACAGACGCCACTTTCTACCACGCTGAGCAGCGACTGATGACAAAGAGGGGGCGGCTCCGAATCATGGACGCTGCCATGGACACGGGGGCTGAACATACCGGGGGAGCAAGGTGAGCTCTGAGGTGTAATTATGCTCTTCTGGGCTCAATCATGCGGCAGCTCAGCACTGACTCCATGGCAACAGTTCTCCACGCAGTAATTAAATGGCTCTTTTTCATCAGAGCCCCGGTTCTGACGGCTGAAAACCAGGGCTGAAAAAAGGAGAGAGTCTAACAAGTGGAGCTCCTCCACACAGCTGTAAAAGATGGGGTGGGGGGGCTGTTGGCCGTCTGGTAGACTCTAATTGGGATGTTGCTTGGATGCAGGCTAGAGTGATGGTTGTGTGGGAAGCTGCAGCCCTGAGAGCAGAGGGATGGCATTATTAAAGAAGTTGTGGGGGCTTAACCCTGACTGACATTTGTTTAGATGGATGGGGGGGGGGTTGGAGGAAACCATCGAGTGTTTATAACCCCGTGCAAATGTGTGGCAGACCTTTGCTGTTCTGAGGCAAAAAGCTTTAAAGTCAGCTGGGTCATATTACAAGTGTTCAGCTCTTGCTGGTTAACCTTAGCGGTGGAGGAGAGGGAGCGTCCAGGCAGGGGGGCACCACAGCCAATGGGAGGGGGGTGTCAAACAAAACATGGTCCATGATCATTTACAACCACCCACATGTACCTTTGATAAAAGCAAACACGCAGCTGTTGCAGAAATGCTGTTTCACAAACTACAGAGAAGCAAACGATCGTGCAGAGGTCACTTCCTCCTGATCTATAGGTGGACTTCAGCAAACGAAACACTGACTGCTCTGTCCTTGTTTACATTTCTCCAAAAATAGTGAGAAAAAAATGAAAAGATAGGTAAAATACACTGGAAATCTTTTGATACTTACAGATCTTCCGATAAAAATCCCTATTAATGATTACATGAAAGTGTAATCCATAAAGGAAATATGAAGAGTGAGGATAGAAAACTGAATTCAGGAACTATTTGCCTGATTTTATGATAAATCAACCATATTGAGATGATTTGATGGCTCTGAAAAATGAAGAGGAGTCTGAGCTTTTCTCCAGTTGAGATGAATTGTGAAGCTGGACAATTTAGCAACATACTGAGGAAGAACTGAGAGAATCTGTAGTTCAGCCGTTGCATGTGAAACCAGCAGGAACTGGTCTTTTGGTTGCAGTGCTCATGATCTTTCTTTGCTCGATGAGTGAATAACTTCCCCTCCACCCACTGACTCGTGTGCATTACTGAGCTTCAGTACATGACCTCTAGAGGGGGTTGCAACCCCAAGACTGAGAGGCCCTCCTCATGCTGTGGGGTGCTCAAACATAAACAAAGGCTCTGGGGATGACAGGTTTTTGCATTAAAAGTATAACAACAAATCAATTTTGTTCTTATTTTCTATCTGGAGACAAACTTCACTCAGTCTAAATGTTTGTTTTACTTGACCTTAATTAGGACTTTTTACTGATGGGGTTTGTCAGACGACATCAAAAATGCTTCATCAAATTGTCATCCTTATTTTTGCTTTAACCTCAGAGAATCCAGACTGTAGTTCAAACAACAGTTTTCCACTCAGCTCTTTAGATAAATGACTTATTTGCCCTAAATCATTGGTAAGGTGATGGTAAAACACCAAGCAAGCAGCAGAAAAAAAAATAAACCTTTTTTGAAGTGGTCTTGGGAAAATATGATTTAAAAATCCACTCCGATAAAAAAATTGTGTTGTTGGTGTTTCAAAATGCTCTTGTGGGTATTTTTTTGATGATGGAGGAGCTAAAGTATGAAAATTAATCTCAAAATAGCATTTCTGAGTATTTTTTCTTCAAATCATTGTGAATCAGGCGCAGACGAAAAATTTCAGTTTGAAGAAAAGTTTATTTGTGGTGTAGAAAATATGGGTGGGCCACAAGCTCCCTGTTCTGAGCTCTCAGCACCATAGAGGGAGGGGGGGTGGGATTGCTCTGAGCAAACCGTCCCCCCAAAGCTAACAGGTGAATTTCTCATTAACTCCTGCTGCTTTGCAGAAACTAGATCCTAGGAAATGAAACCGTTTTTTGTTTTCTTTTGACTAAAAATGATATAATCATATCTAACAGACCACTGGGAATGATTTTAGAATAGACCAAAAGGGTTCTTTAAAACCACTTCAACAGACTGAAGCCAACATTTCAGTTGTAAGTAAAAATAATAATTTAGTAATTCATCTTTGACATGTGCTTCATTGATATTTCAGGATTCTTAATTCTGTCTGATAAAAGCTAGGAACCGGATAAAATGGTATAACGGGGTGGGATTATATAAGTTTGCTTCCTTCCACTCCCTTTCAAGCAATATTTATTAATACGTCTAATTATCCTAAGTTTGATTCGTCATTGTATGAATGTATAACTGATGATTGTTTGTGTATTATTCTTATTTGATAGCTTGAAATAAACCATTTCAAATTTTAAAACATTGTTAAAGTTTCACATAAAGATTAACATTTTTTACATTTAGGACTGGATGAAAGTGTCCCTGAAAAGGATAGTTGGAAGGAAAGGAGGGAAGGGTGGTGGGGTGGGTTGTACCTGCATGCGGTCTGTGCCGGCCATCAGGGGTATATATCTCAGTAAAGCCCTCACAGATGAGCCGGTCCATGGGGGACTCCCTCCCAGGATCATAGTCGCTGTCCCCCGCTTCGCTGTCCCCGCGCCCGCTGTCCTTCAGGCTAAACTTGTCCATCTCGTTGAGGGCATATCTGCATAGAGAACTAAGCTGTTATCTAATGGCAGTAGCCATCAAGGAGCTGCAGAATCATGGGTAGTTGAGAGTGTTTATCATGTGGTTCTGCTGAGCCCTGACAACAGAGCACAGCAGTAGCTTACCTGTAGCTCCTGGTATATTTGTTGCCTCTGAAGCTTGGCCGGGGCTGGTACTGGCCCTGATGGAGCATGGACAGAAGCTGTGAGACTTGCTACCGTCCCAAGAGAAACAAACAGGACAAAAAAGAAATAAAAGGAAAAATGAAGAGGGAAAAATGAATGGAGTCAAACAAGCAAGGCCACAAGACAATGTAGGGAGGGGTGCATTCTGGGAAAGGGAAGGGTTGCGGGTGGCATGATATTGGGATTTAATCCTGAATGTGATGGTCAACAAATAAATGGCACAAAGGCTGGGGAACAGAATGTGTGTGGGGGGGGGGGGGGGGGGGGACACATTCACAACAAATACTGGATAAAAACATTAGGCCCAAATGTCTCCTTGTCCAGTGTAAGGTGACATTTGCCAAATACTACAAACCAAGGAAGTCGTGTGTTCAATCACACATTAACGTCTTACCTCAACAGGAGGTGTAGCGTGAGCCAACTCTAGAGCAAAGTTCTCCGGCACGTGATTGGAAGAAATGGTGACCAGGCTGTTGAGAGACTGGCGGCTGTGATGGCTCTGTCTGCTCCCCAGAGTGCCCCTCTCAGGTGTAGGTGAGGGCAGAGGAGAGCGAGAGTGCGCTCGGACCGGTAAGGTTCCATTGATGGTGGGTACCAGTGTGATGTCGGCCTTGTGGATCTGCCTGGAAGGCTTCTTGGGATGGTTCTGGTAACTACTCTCTGCCACTCGGCAGTTGTATTTGTGTCTGGGGTTTTTCTTCTCACGGTTGCAGCGGGCAGTTGCAAACATCACCATGACGATGAGGAGCAGAGTACAGACAGCAACCAGAGAAATGATGACAATGAGGGAGGGATCTAGAGGGGCCTGACTGGAGCCGGTGGGATAAAGGGAAGGGAGGGGGTCAATGTTCTCCTGTATGGTCAGCCTGAGCAAGGCTCCTGTGGTTAGGCGACTTGCTCCCCGATCTTGCACCTCCACTCGGACCTCCATCACATCCCGTGGAGCCTGTTGGAGGCTGGCATTAGTTCTGAGTTCGCACCTCCTCGCGTCCATCACAAAGAGCCCATCCTCATTTCCACCAACAATGGCGCAGCTGAATTCTCCGTTGGTACCAGAGTCATGGTCAATGATTTTGAGCGCTGTGATTAACTGACCTGGAGAAGCATACTTCCACACAGGAAGCTCGGCTGTGTGGTTCCGCAGTGAAGGGGAATGGATGACCGGCGGGTTGTCATTTTCATCCAGAATAGTGAGAAGGACGCTGGTGTTGGCCGACAGCTCGGGGTTCCCCCCATCACGAGCCCGAACCGTGAAGGCAATCCTGCTGACGTCTTCATGGTCAAAGCTACGCAGGGCATAGATGGCACCATTGGAGGGGTCAATGGTGACGCAGGTGGAAATTGGGATGTTTTGGACCAGAGCATCTATAATGGAGTAGGTGACTTGGCCATTGGTACCCAGATCTGGATCTGAGGCCACCACAGTCATCAAGTAGGCTCCTGGAGAGTTATTTTCAGATTTAAAGACCTCATAACGGCTCTTTTCAAAACGAGGAGGGTTATCGTTTTCATCCAGAACCTGGACTGTGAAATGTTTGATTGTGGAAAGACTGGGAAGGCCCTTGTCCTCAGCTATCACCGTCAAACTATATTCTGACCTCTTCTCCCTGTCCAGCGACACATTGGTCAAGATCATGTAGTTCTTCTCATGAGTCTTCTGAAGCCTGAAGTGGCCTTGACTATGCAGCCTGCACACCACTTCACCATTCAGTCCTGAATCACTGTCATCAACCCGAACCAAAGCGATGAATGTATCCACTGGGGCTCCCTCTGAAATATAGGCCACCTCCTCCTTCCCCGTTGTCATCAGGTTGATGTTTATCTCGGGCTTGTTGTCATTCACATCCACCACTTTCACCACAATTTTGCAAAGTCCAGGAATTGAATTAGGGCCCAAATCTTGAGCCTGAACGTCCAGTTCATATGATACGGTGCTTTCATAGTCCACTTTCTGAATTAGAGTGATGTGGCCATTTTCTGGATTGATTTTAAATGTCTCCAGGATCTTTGGTGAGACATGGCTGCTGAAAGAGTAGACTATTTTCCCATTGGTGCCCTCATCTGGATCTGTGGCGTTTAAGTCAATGATTAGAGTCCCAAGGGGTGAGTTTTCCAGCAGGTTGATGATATATACCTGCTCATCAAATGCTGGACTGTTGTCATTGGAATCTGAGATACTTATTTTGAGCAGAGTTGACCCTGACTTGGGGGGTGCACCATTATCAGAGGCTGTGAGCTGCAGCTGGTAGCTGGACTGCACCTCCCGGTCCAGCTCCCTCATCACCACCAGCTCTGCGTACTTGGCCCCGTCCGTCCTCGTCCTCACGTCAATCTTAAAGAAGTTGTTGGGCGTCAGTGAGTAGGTGTGCAGGGCATTCTCCCCGACGTCTGCGTCCACCGCTCCGTCCAGCGGGACGCGCGTCCCCACGGACGCGCTCTCGGAAATCTCGATGGGCACTATGCCGCGTGAGAAGTGCGGGGAGTTGTCGTTGATGTCCAGGACCTCCACCTCAACGTGGAACAGTTGCAGGTACTCCGTGGGGAGCGTGACCACGTCGAACTCGATGGAGCAGTTTAAGTTTTTTTCACAAAGCTTCTCGCGGTCGATTTTGGTGGCAATGCTGATCTCTCCGTCCTCCTCCCGGACAGACAAAAACCGTGGGCCCCCCCTCTGCATTGCACGGAACAGAAACGTGAGGGAGCTGGGGAGCTTGGAAAGAACTCCGGCCACGTCCTCCTTCAGCCGCGCAATGACCGTGCCCACTTTCTGCTCCTCGTAAACTTTGTATTTGAGCGTTTTCCCCGCGGTGCCTTCCACGAGCGCGAGCACAAACAACAGCCGGAGAGCCACGGTGGAGAGCGGACCAGTCCTGGCTTTGGCTCGAATCCTCTTTGCCCCCATCTTCTTCTGGGCGCGCACTGTTTCCACAGCGGGTAGAACCGGCGGAGGGACGCGCGGCTATTTCTTCACAGCTCTGGCATGTTCAATCCCCCGGCTCAGCGTCCGAAACAAAAACTCTCCAAAATCAACAAAAGGAAAACAAATCTGTGTTTCTTTCTGAAGGATTATTGCACACACATGCATATAGGCTCTATCCAGGCAGTCCAAACTGTTGCCTGAATGCACAAACGCCACCTCCTGTGTGCGCGCCGGGAGAGAGTGAAGTCTGCGCAAAGAAAGGCGCAGCCTCCTCCTAGAGAGAGAGGAAAGGGAGAGAGAGAATGCACGCGCGACCCCAGCTCCTTTCTCCTCTGTCTTCCGCAAAGCAACACCCCCTCCCAAAAAAATCACAGAATGGCCCCTTTCAAGCTGTATTAATGCTAAGTCCGATTCTTCCCTCCCCCCAAAAGAGCCAGAAGACTCCTCTGAATCCGAAGTGTGCCATAACAATGGACCGGAGAAGTTGGTCTGCGCGCGGCGCCTGCGCCTGTGACCCGACAGAACGCGCTTTGTTCTGCTGCCTTCAGCGCGTGCCAGCTTAGACCTTTTTTGTTCACGCACCAAAACTGAAGTTTAGAGGCATAAAATCATGTCAACGTGCCAGTATCCCCCAACGAGGGTTCTCATACTCTGTGCGCAATAACGCACAAGTCCAACAAATGAAGGCACGTGACGCAATGGTTCATTCTTGACCCAACTAACTTCATACTTCCAGAAATGCAAACACATGAGTTCAAATTCATCTAGGTCAAAATGTTGGATCTAAGACTTAAACGGATGTTTCATGGTGGTCCTGATCAGCCATTAATCCGAGCTTTCATACGATTTTATTTTAACGTTGGTTCTGTTTCCACTCATTTTCGGTCATTTCCATTTTTGGAAAATTGTTTGGTTCCTTACTAGAATTTCTTTTAAAGATTCATCTTTTCAGTCAGCTGTGATGTTGACAGATCGACGGCTACTGAACCTTCTCTGAATGGTTGCTTGTGGTTTAACTTAATAAAGGCTTTAGAATCACTTGTTGTAAAGCACGTCTGTGCCAAACACCCCAAGATTGGAAAGCTAAAGCTAAACAGTCTTTGACTATGTACTTTCATTTAGGCCAAAAAAAATGCTGATTTTCAACTGTTTTGCCAACAAAAGGTTAAACATTTAAAACAGATTTTTTGTTATTGAAAAGGTTGATAACGTCACAGAACCCTCATAGCAGTTTCTCCACAAAGAGGGGGTAGTTTTGTTCAGGCATGTGCACATTCATGACTCCACCACCACCCCGCTGCTCGATAATGCTCCATGGAAGCCTTCATCTCCTCATCTTCCTCAGCGGCATACAAGTGGGCGAGTGGAGCTTTATGAGAGCAGCGCGAGGCCATCTGCCCGGGGCCACAGACATCCCTAACCTGCAATTACCATTTATTCAGACCCCGCCGCCCCCATCTGACAATCAGCCAGAGAGAATTAAGCCCAACGCCTGGCGGATAAAATCTAATATCCTCCCTTTGTAAACTGGACTATATGACTTCGTAAGCGGGTCCTAAGGACAGCAAGCCTTAGTTTATCCCGTATCACTGCTGCTTCAGCAGGAAGATCACTATTGAGACACCATCTGACTTCACATCGTTGATGGAACTTTCATCCATTTTCAGCTCAAACCTAGAGAGCGGGATGAGTCCCGCGGCACAGCCTGTCAGCGACTGAGCCACTTTATCTGATCACCGCGGCCCGGCAGTCATTACAGCGATGATCTGGGGGCTCTGCGGGGGGGTGCGCCTCTGTGATGGATTTTATCTGCATTTAAATTCCTGTGTGTGACCCGTGGGAACGGGCTCCCTGCGCCGCCATCTGTCCCCGAGCAAACACATGGACACCGGCTCCCAGACTCTGCCCCGCTGCTGCAAAACGCAATTTGTGCGCACACGCGCAGTGACTTTTACCATGCGCATGACCCAGTGACTTCAATATGCGGGTCAATTGAGCATGTGTACTGTGATCAGGTTTGGCTGAGTGGGGCGGCAGAAGGTGGATATTTGCGCTGCTGCTCCCCTTTGTGTTCTGCACTCTCTGGATCAGATGGTTCTGCTAATAGAAACTTCATCAGAGAACATAGAGGCCCCCTAAGTCACAGATGAGTGTGTCGGGGGCAAAACTCCCTTAGTGACCCACTTTTGCGTGCTTTAAGCTTGAAGGAACCGCAGACTGTATTAGGCATACATTGATTCATACTTATGTTGCCAGTTTGTGCACGCGCGGTACCTGAGCATGGGGGGTGTCACCCAGTGGAACCGGCTATCCACGTGCTGGCACACACGGACACGCGCCCAAATAAAATTTCCACTGCGAAGGAGAGCGCGAGAAGTTACACATTACACTCATTTGAACCCACAACACCCCCCCTCCCCTCCAGCAGAGACCATCTGAGTTGTGGGCCAAAACCTGATGTCGAAGGAAAGTTGAGCCTGCTGTTGTTGCTACTGGAAATGGAGATGATGGAGATGCTGGTCAGAAGAAGATGCTGCTGCTGCTGATGAAGATATTGCAGGCATGTTTTATTTACAAATGCGGAAGATCAGTCTGAGCCAGCAGCCTGTTGGGGGTGGGGGGTGTATGGGGAGATGCGATCCTTAGGACCATAAAGTGAAAGAAAGGAGCAGGTTGGGGGTCTCTGGAACTTTGTCATTGAAATGAAGCACGAGACCCCCGCCCGCCCCCCTGACAAAGGCAGCTGAGCAGGTGGAGGGAGCGGCTGGGCTGACGGAAGACAACGATGGTGGTGGTTAGTTGGGGGGGTGGGGCAGGTTTAACGCTGTAAAGTAAAAAAATAGAAATGAAAGCTGCAATCAGAAACCTTCTGGTTGGTCTAGAACTGAGTAGGACTGAGCCGCATCTAAATAGCTGCAGTTCTGAGCGCTGAGAGTGCCATCGGCGGCGCGCGCTGCCGTAAACAGATCGTAAAGGCACACGAGCATCTGCCAGTAACTTCATGCAGTCAGGTCACGAGCCAGACTGAACTGGGTGGGAAAACTGGGTGGAGCCAGTTTTTCCTCTTTCTTTATTTTAACTTTATTTATAAAACCTTTTGCAATTCATAACAGTTGGGAGTGGATTACATTAGGTATATCAGACACTGATTAACACTTTACATGTTAAGCTACTTTATTATTTAAAAAAAATACTTTATTATTGTTTTATTAACATAGATCATTGGTGACAACCCCAGACAGTATAAATAACTGGACTGAGGGACTCCTCCCCCTGGCGATCCAAGGACATTGGACTGCACCTCCCGGTCCAGCTTGGCCCTGTCCGTCCTCGTCCTCACGTTGATCATAAAGAAGTTGTTAGGTGTCAGTGAGTTGGTGTGCGGCGTCCACCGCTCCATCCAGCGGGAAGTGTCAAAGTTTTTCTTGGGCAAGACACTGAATCCCAGCTTGCCTCTGGTGGAAGGTTGGCACCACTGTTCAGCAGTGTGTGAATGGGTGAATGGGGCTGTGACTGTAAAGCGCTTTGGGCCTTCGAGGAAGGTAGAAGAGTGCTATATCACTATACGCCATTTACCATTTACCTGCTGGCTCCATTCTTGATCTGATATACTTTTTAAATATCTTCTCGCTAATTCTATTCTTTTAAAGAATTTTTAAAAATTGCAAGTTATTCAAGTTACAAACTGACCAATCAGATGCCTCAGTGAAAGCATGTTTTGCCCTCTGGCCCCCACCTCGAACGTTTGATTGACAGATTCTCCTAAGCCACTTTCGGTGGGAGGGGTGTGGAATTCAAACAAGTTTACTCATGATTGGCGACAGTAGTTCTCATAGAAACAATGACTCAGACCACTCGGACCACTCACTGTTGTCTGGCTCCAAATGGCGGCAGTCATCGTGAAAAACTGACAACTGAATTGGTTTCATTTCGCTGGAGCCAGAGGAGCCAAGGCATTTTCTGTGGGTGATGTCACACCGGATTTGTCCATTGTTACTGTCTATGGCAGGGGTCGGCGACCTGCAGCTCCGGAGCCGCATGCAGTTCTTTCCTCCCTGTGCTGCGGCTCTCTGCGGTTTTGTAAAATAACTATTATGTTCTCAGATTGTCGTTTAGCTGACAATTACTATTTAAAAATATTGCAACTTTTATTAGACTTTTTAGAAAAAATGGCTGTAACTTAAAGCTTTTTTTGTGCCTCATGTATTACAATAAAGTGTGTGCAAGATTGTACATCAATGCATACTACAGAGTTTCTCTTTTTTTTTTGGTTGTTGGTGTGCCTTGTAATATTTGTAAAGGAAAAAGTGGATCTTGGCTCAAAATGTTTTGAAAAACACTGGACTAGATCTGTGTACATTTTCATTTTCCTCATCCAAGTTGGTATCTACGGCTGGATAGCTGTAATATTTCTTGGCTCATGGCTCATGGAGCAGTAGTCTTTCAGGGTCAAAAACCATTTCTTTGTCATGGTACGCCTGGGAGTCCTGAGTTGGCACTCACCTCATCAGTCCTCCTGCTATTTAGGATGAGCCTTCTCCAGCATTCATCGTTTCCTTGCCCTGTATGGTTCAGATCTTGGTTTCATGTTTTCTAGTTATGTCATGCTCCACACCTTCTCTTGTAATCACGTCTACCTCATTGTCTGCAGGAAATTCAACCACGACTGCCGACCTGGGTTCATTCACCAATACTCTCCACCTGGTTACGCCTGAATTCCTGACCTCCAGCCACGCCACGACTCCACGCAGCCATACCATCTACCTCCAAGTCTGACTTCACCCGCCGCTCCAAGCTTCTGCTTTGCATCAGTAAAAGGAAAAGACCACTCACCGTCAGGACCTCATCCGCCGTCTGGGACTAATGCTCCTCCATCAGTCACCAGAACTCTTCCACATCATATCATCCTGGGAAATAAACCAGTGACTTTGTCAACTCCTGTGTCTGTGATCTTTCCTGGTTCCAGCAACTGGGTCTATTCACGTCATCGCAAATCAAGACACTGTTTAGTTTTGTGCATATTTAGGGTCAGTCGATGATTCAAGCACCAAGGCTGAAAGGAGTCAATTTCTTTAAGATACACTAGATTACCAAAAGTATTTGCTTTCCCATCCAAATTTGATTTGAAATGGTTTATTTCCAGCAATCAGAATTAGAATAATGCACAAAACAATACAATCATCAGTTTTACATTCATATAAAGACCTATCAAACGCAGGATAATTAGACATAAAATTGAAATATTGCTTGAAATGGAGTGGAAGGAAGCAAATTTGTATAATCCAGCCGCCGTTCTACCGTAACCATTTTTAAGACATGATTTATCATTATCCGATTTATAACTTTTATCAGACAGAATTAAGATTCTTTAAGTATCAATGAATCACATGACAAATATGAATTACTTAATAATTCTGTAAAAATAGACATAACTATTGTAGAAATCAGCATGGCAAATGCAGATCAAGTATAAAAAATAAGTGCAGATTATTTTCATTAGAAAAACCACAATTATGATTTAAAAATAACACTATCAGAAAAAATAGATCAGAATCAAGTATCCTAATCACTTAAAGGGAATAATCATAATTAAAAGACTACTATGAGGGCTTTTACAGCAGATCAAAAGATGATTGGAACGGGACTTTATTAGTTTCAAAACTCACGTAGTAAAATCACAATTTTTAGCACAAAATCCAATCTTGCCAACAATATCCACCTTATTGTTGCACATGAAGACCGTATTCAGAGGAGCTTTTGAGTGTAGCTTCAGTGCTGCTCCCATTTTCTGGTGAAATATAAAACAGATTTTTTGGATGTATGTGTTATCAATGCTGTTATGTCACATTTATATTTAAGACATTGTTTTGAAAGGGGCTGCAGTGCAAATCAGATGTGGCCATGGGCAGTATTTGGCTTTCGGGGCTAAACTTTGGACATGTCTGGTATATTAGCCTCCTAAAGTCCTGTTTAAGAAGGCCAATAACTGAAATATTTAAAAACTAGTTCTATTAAATTTACTCATAAAACTAAGTCTGTTTGTAAAACAGAACAGAGGAACTGAAAATTAGCACATACCGGAAGTTCTATATTGTATAATAAGCAAGCATTTTATTTGTTATTTGTTCTTTTTGATGGTTAAAATTCATAGTGTTTTTAATTATTTTCTGCTCGACAGATATTGCTATTCTTTTTAGAAAACAACTTTCCATTGATGTTTTTGTTTCCCTATTATTATTTACATGGTTGTAAGATTCGTGGGAGCATTTAATCATTTACTGAGAATGCTTTGACCCCGTTCTTGGGGCTGTAGTAAAGCCCTGACAAAATGGTTGCCCAGGACAGAAATGTAACTTGGTTTGGTGTTTGCCCCTTTTTAGTTGGCTCATTGAGAATCCTTGATTGCAAATTGGAGCTTCATTAACAAGCTGAAATGGAGTGAACTGAATTGATTTTTTTTTTCAAGTCTGTTAAATAAAGTAGATCAGGAAATCTGCACGTTGACTTTCTTTGCATGTGCCTCTAGTGCAAAGACGAGTGCCTTCTCTACCTGTCATGTTTGCTGTATTTCAGAAGTTACTTAGTATGCAAAACTTACAATTTTAACTTCTTTTTTTGCCTTCTCAGCTGAATGTGTCAGTCTCAACGACAGACAGTGACTTGATGCTTTGCTAGAGTGTTGATCGCTTAGGAGGAAACATCTTTTCTGTTAAGTTGTGAAAGTGAAAAGAAGACGTTTTAAAATCAAAACAGGAAGAATTGGACTGAATATGCAGTGACAGATGTATACCTCAAAATTCTGCAAATTGGCTTCTTCTTCGTGGCTCTTTTCCTACCTGTCTGCAGGATGACACTTTCATCAGAGAGTGCATCCACAGCACAAGAAGTACACACAGCAACTCAAACCCCTGACTTTGGACAGTGAAGACACATCTGAGACTATTCTGCTGTGTCAAAGAAATGAGTTTACTTTGTATTCCCATCACCAGCATGTCTCCTTGAGGCGGCTCTAAAACAAAGGCAAAAAGTGGGACATTAGCCTAGGAGGAAGGCTCTCCCAGATCTCAGGAGCCTGAATGATAAATGCAGCACCGATTCTGATTGTGCTTCATCCAGCGGTTCAGTTTCCTGACAGGCAAAAAAAACCAGTCACCTTGAGCTTAAAGCAAAGAATCCAATAAGAGTTGCCACTACCCCAAAAGTTAAATCCAAAATGTTCTTTGTTGTTTTTCAGTAAAGTTTAAAAGAGGATCTCCCTTGTTTTATCAATGGTATCCATTATTTGGGGAGAAAGTGTTACCCTTCAAAGGCTACTCACTGCTTGGAGCTTGTACTTTTCTTCAATGATCCCAAAGTTTATATGACACATAATTATTAAGACACATTATTAAAGTCAGTAAACATGGTACACGTTCTAAACTCCCCAAAGGAAAAAAAAAGTATCACTGTGTTGCGTTTTGACATCGGTCAGGGTCTCCTAAAGAACAGTTCTGGGTATTTTCTGTTAACCTGCTTTCAAACTGAATATTTACCATGTGAATTTCATGTGCAAGAACTATGTCCTAAAGAAACTTTAGGTTGTTTTTATGTTGCCTTGTGGAAGAGTTTAATGAAGTGTGTGTAGAAAAGTGGGATTTGCAAAGGTTCACATGCAGGCTGTAAAGAACAGCAGCTCCAGTCAGATCCAGTTTTGGCTCTAGTCAGAGATTCTGGGATTGGTCCTAGTCGGCTACAGGCTGATTTAGGCTTGATTCTGATCTTATCCCGTTTTTGATCTGGTCTGAACTAGACATGATTCCTTTGATAGTTTTTTTTTTTTTTTTTTGTCAGTTGTGAAGCCTGCACGGTGGTGCAGTGGTTAACGCTCTTGCCTCATAACAATAAGGCCCCCGGCCCCCAACATCAATGGGGGACCTTTTCTGTGTGGAGTTTGCATGTTCTCCCCGTGCATGCGCGGGTTCTCTCCGGGATCTCCGGCGTCCTCCCACTGTCCAAAAACATGCTTCATAGGTTAATTGGTAACTCTGAATTGTCCCTAGGCGTGAGTGTGAGAGTGAATGGATGTGTGATTGTGGACATTCTACCCTGCGACAGACTGGCGACCTGTCCAGGGTGTCCCCTGCCTTCACCCACAAGTGGCCGGGATAGGCTCCAGCAGCCCTGTGACCCCAAAAGTGACAAAACGGAACAGAAAATGAATGAATGAATGTGAAGACTTACCTAAACTCAATTTAGAAAAAAAAATGTATCTGTTAGATTACAGATATGGTGCGGTTAACTTCAGTGTGAATGCAGACAAAGTTTATTGACCAAATAGAGGATATAAGATAAGCTCAATGTATTAGGGGAAATGAACTTGAAACATTCTGAATCTGAGGAAGCAGCAATCTCAAAAAGGTTAGGAAGTGTCTTCTGGGTAAACAGTGTAAAGGGATAGAATAGTCAGCATTCCCACCCATCTGTAAAAAAAAAAGTGAAGGCCTGTTCACACCGGGACGAATTTCGCCGGCGATTTTCGCCGACGTTTAACGCCTCGTGACTAAACAAAGGGCACCAATGAGAGTGTGCACACCGACGTGAAAAAACGCCACGCGACAGAGCGTCAAAAAAAAAAAACGCCTCGGGTTCTTTTTTTTTTTTCGACGCGTCGCGTCGAAATCTATTCGACCAATGAGAATGGCGCTTTTGCAAACGTGTCTGGAGCTTCTGAAGTTACAGTAAAACACAACTTGGGGGCGCTCAAACACAAAACTGCCTTGCTGAACACACATACCAGCGAAGAAGATGGACGCCGTGTAGCGTCTACACAGCAGCGAAGAAATAATGACGGACATTCTAAAATATCCCCTTACCAAGTACCAGTTGGAGCTACTGGTGCTTGAAATATTCACGTTTTCTTTGTTTGATTCTGACTAGCGCGTAAATACTTGCTCTCTTCTTCTGAGGGAAAAGCGAGTTTAAGAAGCGTAAAGTTGCGCAGCGCCACCTTGTGTACTGGAGTATTTCTGTTTTACATTAAGCGCCATCTAATGTCAGGGAAGGAAATTGCATGTTCGCTCAGCTCATCGTCAGCGAAAATCGCCTGAGTGTGAACACAAGAAACGTGGCGAAAAACGCTGGCGAATAACGCCTGGCGAATATTCGTCCCGGTGTGTACGGGCCTTAAGACTACTCCAGTAAGAAAGCAACCCAAGGGCATTTCACCAAAAGCCTTTGGAGGCTCGGCTTTGTTACGATAGAGTTTAAACTTGCCAAAGTTTGTTAAAAGCTTTGAAAGATTTAAACGTTGGAAATCAGGATTATCAGGTCAGCACTCTGTGTTAGCTTTCACTGGCCCTACTTTTGACAGCCACCACAGAGGTCTGTCTGCCGCTGCAGTTTGCCACAAAGGCCATCTGACTTCTCAGACGGGCCTCCTAAGACGCGGGCGGTGTTGCATTTCTTGCCCCAACAGTGCGGCTGTGTTTTCAGAGATCACAGAGACTCTAAAGCGGCGACCTTTGACGATGCAGTGGAGAAAAAACGTTTTCTCTAGTGGACACACGTCTGACATATGCTGCGCGGATACCTGATCGCTCTGTTTACAAAGCTGCACAAAGCCTCTCTGGGTTTACGCCCTCTTTTCACTTATTATCACTGCACAGCACGTTGTTGTCACACTGTCAGAACTTCTAAAGCTTTTCCTGCTTTAGATCAACCACACAGTCCTTTTACCTGCTCACAGGTGTATCTGCCAGATGCTCAATTGTTGCATCACTTCAACGGGACTGAAAGACACTGATCAGGTGATGAGGAAACTAGTTAACCAGGAGGAACCCCCCCCCCCCCCCCCCCCCCAGAAGAAAATAAACTCATTGTCCTTGTCTCTTTCCCTTCTTAATGTCTCGGAGTTGTTGCATGCCAGCAGGACAATGGGGTGGGCACAACCATGGGGGAGGAAGGAGCAAACAAAGGCCTCAAATGTGGCCTGAGCTGAATGTTTACCACGTGTAGGGCCAATGGGTGACACATTTTTGGGAGCTTTCATTCATTAGACTGAAGATTTACTCCCCTCAGTCTCCCTGCAAACCCCCCCCCCCCCCCTCCTTCTCTTCTGTTTGTCTTGGCAGATGTGAAGCAGGCAAGATCCTTTATGTCTCTTTTCATTTTTGCTGTGGGGGTGGACTTTTCTTACCAAAGCGCCACGTGTTCTCAATTTCTGGGGGTCGTTTGTGTGGAAACTCTTTAGGTTCCCTAGATCAGCTTTCACCAAGGGCTGCACCCCTCCCACTGTTGAGATTTGGATTTTAATGCAATCCAAAGCTTGAACCCCTTTTCCAGTGGTTTCCCTTTTTGACCTGAGGCAGCCCCCCGTCTCTGTCAGTTTCTGCTGAAGCCGTCATTAAACGGTAAACAGATTAGTTAATCCAGAAATGTAATTAAAGCATCTAATTTGTAACAATAGAACTAATGAGATGATGCAAAACAATGATACTTCCATCTTAAGGGTTCAATAATTTCTAATGCAATAAGGAGCAAAACTGAAAATGAAGTGGGTGGGTGGGTAGGGCATGTGGGGGAGCATCACCAGATTCGCTTTTATAAGACACCAATCACCTTACCAACTTCAAAACGCCCACATTTCCTTTTGAGTACCGTGTTGTGTAGCAGTTTGTTAATAAGTGCCTGGAAGAGAAGCCCACACAGAAACAAATAATCTCTATGGGTTTCCACTTTGTGCACCCCCCACCCTGTTAGTTATCACTGTATCTCCTTCCACGACCTCAGTGAAAAGGTCCAGACAGGGAAAAGTGCAGCCGTGTTCATCATGGTGGCCCCAGGGGGAGTGGTTCCTACAGGGTGCACCTCAACCACCCAGAGCCAGGTCTGTGTTCCATTAAAGTTGCAATGTAAACAAAAAGCATTTCGACAACAGTTCCATTGTTGTTGTTGAAAGATTACTTTCCCCTACTTTTCTGTTTTACGTCTGTGGACTTTTTTTTTTCTCTATTTTCATTGCTACGTTGAAAGAAAGACCTTTTGTTTCACTTCCAATCTTGCAGGGGACAGACTTTTTTTGGGGGGTTTCAACACTTTTTTTGCAAGAAGCTGATGGATTTCTCAACAAAGTTTGCAGAGATGTGACCATCACTTCTCAAATCAGAAAGTAGAGGCATGAAACACGTTTTACTACACTTTTATGGGCCAACAAAACACCACCAATGTCATCACCGTGGGAACCAGGGATGGCATTGTTATGGAGAAACAGTTGTTTCTTTTCTAGTCAAAATATTTCATTAGGATAGTCTGCTTTTAAAGTTTTTGGTCTGTGTCTTTCCTCACACCATTTCACCCTGAGCTCCAAGTATTTTCTTGCGTCAACTTTTATGGAGGTTCGTCAGAGGAGCGCAGAGCTCACACATGATCCACAAAAACCCGCTCAACTTATACAGACAGCTCACGCTGGAAGGATCCCATCATTTATAAAGTTCAAACACTTGTTTTACCTCTCCAGTCCAGAACCTGGGCAAAGAGACAAGAGCTGAGAACCCCTCGTGTTGGACACATTTTATTGTTAGAGCTGAAATGATGTCATCTTTGCACACACAATGTGTATAACTAAGGCCCTTTTAATGTTTGAGGCTTTACACTGGAGTCATTTATTATTATTATTATTATTATTATTACTGCTATTTTAATTTAATTTATTCCATGGTCCGGGTGAATACTTGATTCTGATTGGCTGCTGGGTGTGCATTAAAAAGTGATTATCCACAGTGGTAACCGCATGCCTAAAAAAGAAGTTCTTGTCACATATCACTGCGCTGGCATAAAACTTAAAATATATGTTGAGATACGTAGTTTCCACAGTTTACTATGAGACAGCAGAAAAGACACGAGGGATTTCATTGTTTCTTTTAACCTGTTCGGTCAATTTGATAATTTTGATGACTGGAATGCATCAGAAGAGAAAGAGAGACAAGAAAATAAAAATGGGGAGTGGAGACACAAAGAAGTGACATTGGAAGAATTGAACTTTTCAGAGGATGACAAGGATGAGGCAAAGACAAAAAAAACAAGAAATGGGCAGTTAATATATTTAGAGAGTTCCTGGCTCAAAAAAACATGAACATCAACTTAGAAAACTTCGCTGCCACCAATCACGACTCAGCCGCCGCACCACGTTTTTTGTGAAAAAGGGATCCAAACTGAACAAAAATCAAGATTGAAGTACTAGATACTGATTTAATATTAATATATTTTGTAAATTACCATGGTATAAGTGGTTTAACGACCTTTGAAGTGTGGATTCTAAGAAATTAATGTACTTCGCGGGAGCAAACACCGTCCGCTTCGCGTCGGATGGTTCAGGCTTCCACATTGCGTGTTAAATTTTGTTATGATTGTTGTTGTTGTTTTGGGATGAGGCTGGACCGAAAACGTGGATTGGGTAAAGTGGGGAAGGGTTCAGAACAGAAATCTAGATGAATGTGATGTCAAGTTTCGATGATACTTGTAATTTGTTTCAAAAACATGACCCAGCTGAGCTTGTAGGAACATTTGTTCGTCCATATTTGCTTGAGATGATCCATCTGTTGGTCTAAGATGCTGGAAGGAACAGACAGGGGAGCTGAGCAGCACAAGGCGTCTGAGATTTGGAGTGTTGCGGGGACGAGGAGGCCCCAGAGTGGGGCTGTGGTGCAGTGTATAAGTGAAAAGTAAACAAGACTTTCTGACAGCTAAACAGTCTCTTGGCATAATTCGATCTCATGTTCTCCTGATAAAACCTCTCTGGTTATGCAGAAGGAGGAGCGTGTGCAGGCTGTTGTGGAGCTCAGTGTGTGAGTATGCACTGGCAGTCCTTTGCTAAATCTAAGGGCTGAAATGTAGGCCCTGGGCCGGTACCTGTGTGCCGGGGGATGGGGGGCACATTGAAAGCAGTCACTGATTTGCATATGTAGCCACAGACAGAGAGCGGCACGCTCCTTCTTAAATCATGCACAAGCCCAAAAGGTGGGGGTGGGGCGGGGTGGGGGAGTTGATTTGCATTAGTTGAAGTTTCGTCAGATTTCCTGAGCATACAGGACCGTGCTCCTGAGCTCGAGAGCCATCAGACCGACTCTTAATTTGAATCAGAGTCTTTATAAGATAAAAATAACTCAGAGAAAACCCCCTAATGATCTGACTGGAGGCACTGGGCGCCCTGTTCTTCCTCGTCGCTCCCCTTCTTTCCCCCTTTTCATCCCAGCGGGTTGGTTAATGAAAATTTAAGGCTCAAACAAATCCAATACCCCATGAGGGATTCTCTGCTGGGGCAGGCTGCAGAAAGAGAGATAGGTGCCTGAGAGGCATTTCTATGCAGAGCCGTGTTTAAGCTAATGAAAGAACTTCCTAATTACTTTGCCAGCGTTGATTTCCATGAGAAAGTCCCAGTCATCAGACTCGACACCTCATTCATTAGTCTTGCCTAAAGGAAGGTCTCTCCGTAGCTTTACACCCCCCTCCCCACTCCCGCCGTCCACAGCCTTCATTTCTAATCTACTCTTCCTCACTGCCTCACTTTCCATCTGGTTGTAATAAGATCAGAGGGAGAAAGTGAGAGATTCAGGTTCTTTCCTTGGACTTTTATATTCCCACCAGGGAGTCACTAAAAACTAGAAATTAAATGCTATTTCTTTTAAAAGTAAATGTATCAGTATCTTCATCTGAACTGGCCCTTGAGGATCACCTCGGTGTTCATTCCAGGTTACACACTTTCTCTAACCTCTACCTAGTTTCTGTGAAACATGGCCAAATCTGAACTCTTCCCCTACCCCCACAGCTTCTTCTTAACCAACATTTAGGCCTTCGAACGGAGAGTTACGGAAAAAATTTCTGTGTTTGAATTCGGATGTCATTGCTTGCATTTAAATGTAAACTTTTATGCAATGACAGCACACCCACGTGAAAAAAAGGCTTCTCCTCTGCGCCACACCGCGCCACACGGAAAAACCGTTGCGGCAGAGGGCTCGGTATCCCTACGCCGTGTGGGTGTTCTGTCCTTAAAAAACTAATTTCTGACAACCCTACCCCCTCAAAAATGCCCTTACAATTGGAGGGGTAGGGAGAAGCGGAGGGGTGGGTAAAGAATTTGGATTCGGCCAACCAATCAAATTCCTTTATAACGCACATTGCAACATGTACAACATAATGTGGTCTAAATGAGTGTAGGCATGAGGCTCTTCTAGACTGAGACTCTGCAACTGACTGATTTTGTTGAATTTGTTGATCTTTTTTAGCCTAAATCTCATTGAAACCACAACCCCCCTTACACCTTCAAAAAATAGATTAGATTTGGTGATAATAGAGCAGTCCTTGATTTTTCTGTTTTGATTTTCTACTGCTGGACCATAATATCATTTTAGTTTTTATGATGGAAAGACAACTCTTGGTCCTTCTGCAAAAAAATCTCAGACAATCTGTCATGCTTTTGACTCAATTTAAACATTAATTCACTGTGAGGAATCAGTGTAGCAAAAATGTGAAGCCAGGCAGAGGAAGGCCCGAAGAGCTGCGCATCCTGACAGTCAGACATAACTGCAGTTAATGTGCATGTCAGACTGAGGTGGAAAACTGTCAGTCATCCACTGCAGACTCTTTCTAATGACATCTGTTGCAAGCTGATTTCTCTGTGAGAGTGGGAGACAACAACAGGCTGAGTCAGCACTGTGGGACAGCCTCAGCACCAACACTAAATAAAACTTTTTCTAAGCGCTCTCATTGGTGCTCAGCCACCCTTCCTGTCAGATATTATAGGTCTGAGCTCATTCATGACATTCTGCTGAGGCAGTTTGGTTTCTGTACAGGGGTCCCAGGCTTCTCTTCAGATTGGGATAAAGGTGATCCAGAATCTACGCAGAAATGTGGGCTCAGATTTAACCTTCTGATGAAACGTTCAATTCTACGGATGACCGGAGCTTCCATAGTAAAATACTACTAACACCAACCAGTCTGCACCTTTCCATGCTAAATTTAGATCCCAGTCTAACTTTTCTCAGTTGAGTAGGGAGTGCAGATGGTAATGTCTCACCCTCTATCAACACTCCCTTTTTTTTAGTGATTAATCATCCATCAACATATAATATATTTTTTCAACATTCATTTCACCCTCCTCTAACTCAACAGAAAATCCTTGCCACAGATTGATGATACGTAAGTGATTTTGATTGGAATAAGCTGCAGACTTGCCATTTAAAGGCAAAACATCCATCGCTATAAGGGGCATGTAAATGACTTCTAGGTTTGATGAAATGAAAGTGTCTCAAGGGTCGTACATACTTTGGTACTACAGATTAGTTGATCTAAGTGCACTGAAATGTTGGAACGCATCATAATATCAGTATTTTTCTGCTGTGGTTGCATTGGTCTGCAGATGAACAATGTGTGCACTGCACCTGCTCCTCCTCTGCTGCTGGCCCTCACCTCTTCCTGGTCAGCACAGGACTCTGAATGACTGCAGATGGACGGCAGCCTGAAATCAGCCAATCTGCCGAGGCCTGACAGCCGGCGCTCTTCAGAGCAGCAACACGCTGTTACACATCTACAGATGTCCAGCACCACCCCCCTCCCCGCGAGGGATAAGTGTCAGTATGTCGGGATGTACAGATGCTGATCGCTCATTGTTTGAGGCCAGGCGAGTGCCCATAGTAATAATCTATCTCCTCCCAGCCCCCGCTCCAGGCCACATGACTTTTTGTGAAAGGCTCAGGCTCCTTTGTGGGGTCACAGGTGACCCCTGACCCCAGAGCCCCTCCTCCATGAGGCAGACATACACTCACACACAGTGAAGTCACGCGTTCTCACAGGTTGTGCGCAGCGTCACCCACCCAGAGACACACTTTCAAACAAAGGCACTTTGGCAGAGAATCAGCCTCCTGCAGGTCAGTGTGCCAAGACTGAGACAGCCCCCACCGTCATGATGACTTAAGGAGGGAGGGGGAACAACAGAATCTCTCCAGAATTAGCTGGCGTCCATCACTGTCTGACTGATGGAAGGGGAGGGGGTTGTTACCCAAGTGTAGAAAAGTAAAGCTGTTGAAGTCAGAGATAAAGAGATAAACCTGCAGGAAAAAGTTAGGGGTCAGACGCCCTGAGTAGACCTTCCCATTCGGGTTCAAGGACATCACAAAGATGAGCAGAGTCACATATGTGGGGATAAAAATATGAGGGCCACTTTTTTCTGCAACAACAGCTCTAATATTCTTGTCTTCTCCCAAATTTCCAACAAGTATTCAGGCATGCACGTACACTGATGTTGTGTGTCTGCAGTGTGTGAAGTCCGCAGACCCAAAACACAGAGAAATCCAAGCAAAGATAATGCCTTAGTCACATGCAGGAATTTGAGGGTTGGCCAGTACTGGTGTTGTGGGTTTTTGGGCTGTCTGGGTCGGTAGAGGGTCATAAGCCAGGTTTACATGGACAAAAGTAATCGGAATGAACGCCTGATTGGAAGAAAAATGCGTCATGTAAACACACCGTTCGGAATACTTCGCCCAGATCAGACTCGTTTGGATCAAAATTTATTTCCGATCGATATAGGTGGGTTATGCCGATTGTTGATCTGACCGTGGTGCATGTAAACAGTTTATTCCGTTTGTGTCACCAGTGCTCTGGTTTTACGTCATACAACGACGGTGCGGTGCTCCAGAGAAAGCTTTGGGGCGCAAACAGGACCGACCGGTGCTCACAGACACGGTTCACTCGCGCGGAGCAGCGGAACTTATAGCTTTGTGTTTGCGGGCGAGGGGGGTTGCTTTGTCTCTGGGTGAGCTGCCAGATTCAGGACAACAGTTTTTCCCGGTAGAAGTGTGATTTGGACTTCCAGTTAACACAGCGGCTTTGGGGCGGTGTTTGAAACCGAAATTCTTAGAAACCGTTCAAACAATCACGTGGATTTGTGTTTCCAGTCGTGTCCCGACATAATAAAGGCTGATGTTATTCCACATTTTTATGTTCAGCCAAGATGCAGAATGCAGCATTTCCCGCATGGATTTTATATTCATCCAAGGCTAAATGTTGTTAGCGCGTGTTAGCCTTCTCCTAACCCTTCTACTAGCTCCGTTCCAACACGAAAAAAAGCACTGACCACACGGATTCAAAATAAAATGATGAGCGAACAGGCGCTTCATAATATTCATAACATTAACAAAAGCATGTTTAGAAGATCATCTCGTATATTACCGAGATGCTGCATAACTCATTTCCTCTTCCGGTATTCTAGAGAGTACTGCGCATGCCCAAATGATTTATTCAGACCGAAAGTGTGGCACATGTAGACGTTTGTTATAATCGGAAAAAGCTTTTCTGGGCCCATGTACACGGTTGAATTCTAATCCGATCTTTGATCCAATCAAGATATTTTGCAAATGTAACCGTGGCTATAGATAGGAGCGGCTCCCTCTTAAAGTCCCACTCTAATTATCTTTTGATCTCATAAAAGTGTTCCCAGTGGTCTTTTAACTACGATTATACCATCCATACCAAGATGTCGCTATTGGCACCTGAACACACACACTCATTGACCTACAGTTACTCTTCATCCATTTCCCAGGGGTGGGTGACAGATAGACAGTGTTGCCAGCTCAAATTAGGCAGATTTTTGCCCAATTTGGGCTGTTTTTCGTCCAATCTGCCAACACTGCAGAGAGCTAATCAATGCGCCCGCCTGAACTCTATAAGTAAATTAAAGCTCTTTGGTTTATGTATAAAAAACTGTGACAAAAGTATAGATCTCATCACGCTAGTATCAATACTTCACCTTGGTATCGATACTCAGATCGTTCCGCCTACCCCTACCGTTTACACCAAATGTGTCAAACTCAAGGCCCGCGGGCCAAATGTGGCCCGCCATGTCATTTTATGTGACCTGCAAGAGCATAAAAGTTTTTGCTTTCTTAGAATGAAAAACAAAGTTTGGTGTGTGTTTATTCATATCTAAGGGGAATCAGACTGATTGGGCAACTATGCATTAGGACTTAAACACTGTCCATATAACCTAACCTGACAGAATCAAATGTCAAAGGATTTATTCTACAGTAACAAGCAAACATATGTTTTCTATGCAACTGTAATTGTCACTTTAAAAAGTTATAGTAAATAAATAATGAGTTATTCAACATTATACCATGGTCCGGGTGAATACGCGATTCTGATTGGCTGCTGGGTGTGCATTAAAAAGTGATAACCGCACGCCCCAAAAAGAAGCTCCGGTCACATATCTTAAATGTTTTGTATCACTGCGCCGGCTTCTTTAAAACAGCCTTTGGCTTCTTCATCTGGGCAAAAACAAGCGGTAAGAGATGAACTTTCTCTCTGAACTGATGCTTTATTCAACCCATCGGGACGATCAGCATATACATATCGCTTCATATCGCAGAATCTTGACTGCAGCGATGGTGCGGCGCATTGTCACGTTACCATGACAAGGCGCCGCACCACGTAACAAATAGTTTGCTTTTCGTGAAAAAGAGATCCAAATCGGGAAAAACAAACAAGAATTAAGGACTCAAAACTGGTTAATATTTATTTCTTTTGTAAGTGACCATGGTATAAGCGGGTTAATGGCCTTCAAGGTGTGCATTATGATTTTTTAAAGCACTTCGCGGAAGCGGACGGTTTCTTCGCGGAAGCAACTGTCCAGGGGTTCAGGCTTCCACGGCTTGTGTTACAGAGATAATGCACATTTCATCGGCCAATAACCCTTACTGATGTTGTTTTCAGCCTAAATCAAAAAGCCTGTGTCATTTTCTAGGACATAGTTTCGGCAGAGCGGCAGGCGTTCATTAGAAAATAACCACTGGGTTTTGGGCCAGACTGCTGACTCGGAGTAAAGGCCCGTACACACCGGGACGAATATTCGCCAGGCGTTATTCGCCAGCGTTTTTCGCCACGTTTTTTGTGTTCACACCCAGGCGATTTTCGCTGACGATGAGCCGAACGAACATGCAATTTCATTCCCTGACATTAGATGGCGCTTAATGTAAAACAGAAATACTCCAGTACACAAGGTGGCGCTGCGCAACTTTACGCTTCTTAAACTCGCTTTTCCCTCAGAAGAAGAGAGCAAGTATTTACGCGCTTGTCAGAATCATACAAATAAAACATGAATATTTCAAGCACCAGTAGCTCCAACTGGTACTTGGTAAGGGGATATTTTAGAATGTCCGTCATTATTTCTTTGCGGCAGTGTAGACACTACTTGACGTCTATCTTCTTCGCTGGTATGTGTGCTCAGCAAGGCAGTTTTGTGTTTGAGCGCCCCCAAGTTGTGTTTTACTGTAACTTCGGAAGCTCCAAACACGTGTGCAAAAGCGCCATTCTCATTGGTCGAATAGATTTCGACGCGACGCGTAAAAAAAAAAAAAACGAACCCCAGGCGTTTTTTTTTTTTTGACGCTTTGACGCGTGGCGTTTTTTCGCGTCCGTGTGCACACTCTCATTGGTGCCCATTGTTTAGTCAGGAGGCGTCAAACGTCTGCGAAAATCGTGCGCGAAATTCGTCCCGGTGTGTACGTGTCATGGATGGCCCTGCTGCTCAGCCGCAACCCTCCTGCCGGCTCTTCCTCCCTCACCTGTCCCCGGTGTTTTCACATCTGGTGCTCATGTTCTCTCTGATTAGGTTCCCTTCTTAAGCTGCTCTGTTTGTTCTGTGGTTGTCGTAGCGTTTTCGTTCATGCTCCATGTTCGAGTGTGCTCTTGGCATTAAAAGCCTGTTTCCACGTTACGCCGACTTGTTGTCGTTCCTGCACCTGGGTTCCTCCCTTGGTTCCCGTAACATTACGCTACGACCATGTCCAACCCAGCAGGAACTTCTGATTCGAGGGACTTTCCTGGGTCCTCCGCCGAGGCTGGCTCTGTCTTCGGAAAGGAGATGCAGGAGGTCATGTCTGGTATGCAGCAGCTCCACGCACGCCTTTCTCAGCTGGAGCATACACCTTCATCCCCGAATCGGCAGATCAGACTGGGTCATCCTGAGTCTTTTGATGGCTCGGCTGAGGACTGTCGGGCTTTTCTCACGTCCTGTCGTCTTCACTTTGAATTTAATCCATGTGAATTCCCCGAACAGAGCAAGGTGGCGTTTGCTCTAAGCTACCTCACCGGAAGAGCCAAACGCTGGGGACTGGCGGAGTGGGAACGCAGATCGGAGCTTAGACGCTCCTTTCGTGACTTTTCCGCCCGGCTACTAACGGTGTTCGACCCCACCACACCTCACGGAGCCGCCGCTTCAGGGTTCCCGCAGCGTCTCGGACTACGCGGTGGAGTTCCGGACCTTGGCTGCCAGTACCCGCTGGCCGGAGGAGGCTCTTACTGACGTTTTCCTTCGGGGGCTGTCCGACGCTCTGAAGGATGAGCTGGCGGCGAGGGAGCTTCCAGAGGACCTGGAGGAGCTGATCGACTTGGCGGGTCGCATCGACCGGAGGATGAGGGAACGGGGTCGGGAGCGACGCGGTCACCCCGGGCTCCGCCCATCGCTTCCGGAGGAGCCGTCTCCGCCTCTATCCAGCCCTCCGCGTCGGTTTTCCATCCCTCCCCCGGAGCCCATGCAGCTAGGAGCAGGCCGGCTCTCCACGGCTGAACGTCGGCGTCGCCAGCGAGATGGTCTGTGTTTCTACTGTGGACAGTCTGGACACATGGTGCGTCATTGCCCGGGAAACGCCAGGGGCTCCCCAGCAATGAGGAGACTGGTGAGCCGCAATCCTGTTTTTTCCTCGTCCTCTCGTCCATCAACCAGAGTCTTAGTAGCATTTGCCGGGGCCCAGGAGGAGTTTGAGACTCTCATAGACTCGGGTTCGGATGGGGATCTGATCTCCCTGGAGGTGGTGGAGAGACTTATGATACCCCTCGAACCTTTGTCTCCAGCATTGGAGATCCATGCCATAAACGGGTCTGTAATACACGAGGTTTCTAACCGCACCGTTATGGTTTCTGTGACTGTCTCGGGAAACCACACGGAGACTATGACTTTTCATGTTGTTGAGGCTCTATCACCCCCAGTAATTCTAGGGTTCCCTTGGTTATGCAGGCATCAACCGCACATTGATTGGGCTACGGGGCGGTTTCTATCTTGGAGCCCCTTTTGTCTACTAAACTGCCTTTCTACGGCTGCAGCCCGAGTTTCTGTTGAGATACAGCGGCCTCCGGATCCGCCAGACCTTAGTAAGGTTCCTTCCGCCTATCATAATTTAAGTTCTGTGTTCTGTAAGGTACGTGCCAAATCTCTACCTCCCCATCGCCCCTATGACTGTGCCATCAACCTTCTGCCAGGGACCCAACCCCCTAAGGGTCATATATACCCCTTATCAGCCCCAGCTGAGGATGAAAGAGCTGCATGCGGCCCCGGAGCCGCAGGTTGCCGACCCCTGGTCTAGAACTCTGGGGATGGCTGCTGCCGGTGACCAGAGAGGGAGACAGAGTTCTAACTTCTGACAATAATAAAGATGCAGACACGATTTACATTTATTATTATATTTTGTTTGTTCATGCAATACTTATAGAAAACAAACTCAAACAGCATGCAAAGGTGGCAGCCTTTAATCTGTTCATGCCTGATTGTTCCGTTAGCAGCTGCAATGGAAACCAGCTGGAGTCACGATCCTGAAGAGGCTGCATCTATCATCTGTCAGAGGAATCCACATGAGCAGCTGCAGCAGGTGAGGCTGGACTCCAGGACGTTCTTTAAAGAATGAGGAAACCCAGAAGACAGGCAGCCCATTAACTGAGTACAAATCTTTGTGTATTAGGTTTTATTTTCTGCCATATTTTTATGTTTTCTTCTTAAATCATAATAGCGTTTACGGTACAAGACAAAAACGCAAACGCTTTTTGGCTCTTACTTTTGACTCAATCAGCAAAACCACTTGCAAAGCTGGTCATTGGAAAGCAGTCTTGGAGTCTGCTTGATCATGGCCCCACCCTGCTGCCGGTGTGAGTCCGCTGTGGCTTTAAAAAAACTGCTGCAAATGTCATTTCCTTTCCTGTCACCACCTCACAGCTCCGTCCTCTGTTTCTTTATTTTTGTGGAAGGCACCGCCCGACATCTAAGAGGCAACAGACACAACAAGAGCCAGAAGTGTGTGTATGTGTGTGTTATATGTGTGAGCAGGAGGGCGTCTCAAGAGATACTAAGAACACACACGCAAACACACATTTCCATCAAAATGTGTGCAAATGCAGGCCATCAGCATCTGCTGCAGCTTCTTAGGACCACACAGTAGATGTAGATGAAAATGAGCCACATCACAGAAGTAACCCTCGCACGCACACTGAGCCGTGCACGTAGCTCCTCCCACTCTTTTCCTCTGGAAGATCACAGGATCATCTGAAGACGTGCAACTCTGTTTCAAATCCACCAAAACGAAAGATTTGCCTAAACCTCTGGCTCTTGGTACCATCTTTACCAATATGCAATAACGGATCAATGGTTTATCGTCTCTGTCTGGAAACAATAAACTTTTAAAAAGCCAAGACTCTGATTCAGTTGTTTTGTAGAATTGTTTTAAATGAATAAAAAGCAATGGAAGTTGTTTCCTAAAATTAAAATGGAGACACTATTTATAGGTTTGAGTCCAGATGCTGCAGCTCAGAGTTCACTGCTCAGTTTTTTCATTTCCATGATTGATGGATGGAGAAGTACAACTGCAGACCAGCAAGTCCAAGAGCCTCATGGAAAATATGCACCAAACATGCAGATGCTGCTTGTGCACGTGCAGATATTCCCATATATTATCTCAGGTATGTGTGTTCTGTTTGTGTGTGCGTGCCTATGTGCAAACATTGGACTTTGGTTGTTTTAATAGCACATGTCAACAAGTGCAAACAGAAAATCTAAACACAAGCCACATGTGTCACGCTCCACTTCAGAAGTTCTGAGTTCTGTAAGAGACTCACTTACAGCACACACGCAAATACACACTCACACACAATATTAAGCAACGTCTGGGGACCCCCCTGAGTGACATGCGGTCACTGAGTGCATGGCTGTGAAAACATTTCTCAGAGGTGAAGGCGTTTTGCTGCTCAACACAGTTAATGGGGGGACATTAGATTCATTCCAGTCTGCGGGGCTCAGAGGCTCCAAGGAATGACCTGCAGCACTTAGAAGGGAAGAATGCTCTTCTCCCTCTTCCAGGGTAATATTTATCAGAGGTAAACCATGATAACCTAAACCAGTGCAGAACCTCATTGCACGTGCAGTCCAGATGGAGGAACAGAGCAGAACTGACTCTAAAAGGCAGAAAAAAAGTCCTCTGTAGTTTTTTGTGCAAATATTATTAATTGTATCCTAATGTTGGAAATATGTTTTTTTGATGTTGAGCAGCAGACATCTTGCATTAATTCCCATGCAGACCTGCTGCATCAGTAAAATCCTATTGATGTTTAACGACTACCTTTGCCTTTGCAAAGGTCCCATAATCTAGCTAACACCAGAACCTTTTCAGAACTAGTGAGGAAAAAGAAAAGAAAAATAAGAAAGGGACCCAAACCACCAAAAAAGGAACATCCGCTTTAGTGAGAACCACATCAAGGTCTTTAGTACTATAAGTGACACCCCCTCCCACCCCCAGCCATCTTTAAGTATGAAAAAAACATACATACACTGTGATTTGTGATTTAGATTTCAGGAGATGCCATTCAAAAGATTCAGAGCTGTTTGGTCTGTGAAACACATAGGGTGACACCATGGTCAACAAACCAAGTGTGGATATCATACAGGTACTGCCACTACAAGCCTGGGTTATGGTTTCAAACCTCAGACAGAGTCCAAACAAGATTACTTTCTTCACCATGAGTGAGAAGTGAAGCATCCTTATATACATGTTAAAGTCCAGGTACTCTGAAGAACAGGAACACTGGAAACAATCTGACCTGTATGAATGAGCATTAACGAGGTTCACAACCTCATATGAGGTGCCGTGTAGGACATTATTCAGAATTAGCATTCACATACACATGTGAAATCTCTCACACACACTAGTGAAATGCTTGTATACATACAACTGAAAATGTATTCATTCACATACACATGTGAAATCTCTCACATACACATGTGAAATCTCTCACATACACATGTGAAATCTCTCACATACACATGTGAAATGCTCTCACACACACTACTGAAAATGCTCTCACATACACATGTGAAATGCTCTCACACACACTACTGAAATCCTCTCACACACACTACTGAAATCCTCTCACACACACTACTGAAATCCTCTCACACACACTACTGAAATCCTCTCACACACACTACTGAAATCCTCTCACACACACTACTGAAATCCTCTCACATACACATGTGAAAATCCTCTCACATACACATGTGAAAATCCTCTCACATACACATGTGAAAATCCTCTCACACACACTACTGAAATCCTCTCACATACACATGTGAAAATCCTCTCACATACACATGTGAAAATCCTCTCACATACACATGTGAAAATCCTCTCACATACACATGTGAAAATGCTCTCACACACACTACTGAAATTTTCGACAGAAACGGAAGGCATTTCAGTAGAAACGGAAGTTGGCTGATTATCGCGAGATAATCATTCGTCTGAATCATTCGAAAATGGCAGCCGGTTGCGCAAGGAAAACCACCGAAACATGTAAGTATATTAAAAAATATCCAGTATCTGTTGTAAAATATATTTGTAAATACTTAGGATGATGTGTTTAATATGTTATATTCCTCAATCAACAACCTAGATTGTTTTGAAGCTCATCAATTTCAGTAATGCTAAAGCTAACGCTAACGCGAATTAGCGCCGAAGGCTAAAAACAAACGCTAGATATTACATCAAAAAGCAGTGACTTCTAACCGTAGTCACAAGTTATTAACACATGTTTTAAATGTGTTCATATATGTAGGGACAGACGAGGATGAGGAAAATCCGATCCATTTGCGGATGGAGAAAGATAGCCTGTTTGTTTTCAAGCTAGCTCGTGCCAGATGGGTAAATCTGATATGTCTCTACCGTAGAGACATATCAGATTTGACTTCATTTTAATAAACGGTTAATCGTTGTCGAACTGGGTTAAAGGTTTATGTTAAAGACCCAGAAGAGAGAGGAGGAAAGGGTTAGAAGGGAGGAACAGCGACAGGAGAGTCTGTTAAGTTTACTTGAGTTGAAATTATTGTTCTAAAATGTAATGCAGCCATTGTTTTTCCAATTTGTTTAATAAATGTATGAACAAAAATGAATAATTTACATGTATTATTTAAATCTGAGCTATTTTTAACAATCTTAAAAGGATTTTCATATAAATATCAGATGTACATATTTAGAATTTCGTTTTATATGTTAATATTTATTTTTATACATGTTAACAATAATCCTGGTCTTCTAGAGTCATGTGTGTCACAGTTGGAGCTGAAAGGAAAGCAAAGATTTGTCCTTGCAGACAGACGTGACTCTGCTCGTCCTGCATGTTCCTGGTGTTGTCCTGCTGTGGCTCAACATCTGTGGCTAAGCAGTCGCCTTTGCTGATGCACAGAATGTGCAGAATTGAACTGCAGGCAATGATTTTCATTGCAAAGGTTGGTTTTACTTCCAGTGCCCTCAGAAATATTGCTCTCCTCCTCATCTTTATCATGCCAAATGCTCTCTTCACAACAGAGCGTGTTCTGGAGTGGTTCTGGTTGTAACTGCCTCAATGGCATTCCTCATGGGTTCCCTGTAGGGTGTCAGCAGCATGATGGGATGTGCAATGCAGGGATACCCACCATCACCCAAAAGGATCCTTCAGGTGGGTTTGTTTGATTTACATAAATTGGGCTTTTACGTAGAACCTGTGAATCATGGATTGATCCTGGATTCTCAACAAAAATATCTATAAATTTGGCATTAGAGTCACATACAGCATGCATTTTAATGGAATAAAAAAGCTTCCTGTTAAAATAACAAGCTGCATTATCTTTTAGGGCCTTTATTCTTATGTGGCAGCCATCAATGCTCCTTGTGACCCTTTGGAAGGAGAAAGACCAAGCGAGCTGCTAAAATCCAGAGGCGACTTATGGTAGTTCATTCCCACTGGGAAGCTGGGTGACCCTGCTCATCAGCTGGAGGATGCGGTCTGCCGTCCTGTGGACAACATCGCTCACGGTGGACCGTGTCATGTCAAAGACTCTGGCTACCACACTGTAAGATGTGCGACACGCCAGCCAGAAAAGAAACACCAGGACGTCAGTCTCCTGTGACCCCCCAGAGTGTGAGGAACCCGAAGCTGATGCTTCAGGACCATCGACCCAGATGCTCGATGGTCCTGCGGGTCAACCGAAAATCCAGTCTTGTGTCGGACTGACCGTCAGCGTAAAGGGCCAGGACAGACACCTTTGTGTTGGTAAAGCAGTAGAGACGTGGAAGACCCTGGAAAATGCAACATTAATTATTTCATTGAGGAAATTAAATCACATTTTTTTAATGTTTCTATTTATTTTGATGTCTTACATTTTAGATTATGAAGTATTTATTAATTCTGGAAAATCTCGTGGTTTTTATTTGGCTGGGTTTTTGGATTTTCATTTAAACTTTTAAAAATGAAAGTTTTTGTTTTGTTTTTGTTTAAAACAAGTGATATGGTTTGACTCTGAATAAAAAATTCTAAACTTTGAACTCACAAGTGTTTCATGTAATTGGACTACACAACTCACTTGAAAAAGAATGTTAAACTCTTACCCAGCAGACTGTGTAACCTTGAGCATGATTAGTAACAAAGTTTAAGTTAAAGTTTAGGTTTAACTAAAAAAAAAGCTTTAAGTTTAACTCACAAGTTATTCTGTCTGGTCAGGGCATCCAGAGGAAATCTTCTGAGATGTCTGCTTCTCCTTGCCGTCCTGTGATGCTGCACATCTGCTCGTTTTCAGTTTGATCTCACGAAAAACGGTTGAATTATTGCCAGGAACACGGACAGATTCATTTTCAAAGCCATTTTCAGTAAGGTGTAAGAAAACTACAGAAAAAAAATGCCTCCTTGCAAGAGCCCGTTAATCGTTCAGCGGCACAAAAACAAAATAAATATTGGCATGAAAAAATAACTTGGGGGTTTATTTATGAACAAATACATTAAATCAACACCAAAGTGTTTGTAATTTAATTATTTATAAATCAGTCACGTTTTCCATGATCAGAACACAGCAGATTCATAAATAGTCTCTGTAAAATGTTCATATTTATTATGTTTTTACTCTGACAAATAAGTGTCATTCTCCGCGTTAAATAGGAGTAGTTCGCCTCCAGACCAGGTGGTGGCGGTAATGCGCCACTTTGTTTCCGTGTCAAGCGCGTTATGAACAACACCCAAAAGAAAAAAGTACTGAGCACGGGTGTCTGAATTGCTTTTAAATTCAGAGAACTATATAGAACTATATAGTTCTGCACTATATAGGGTTTTAGTAGTTAGGGATCAGGGCAGGAATTCGGACACAGGTTCATTTCCACTGAAATGCCTTCAGTCGAGCAACTTCGTTTCTAACAATAAAGTAAAAAAAAAAAACGTTGTTTCTACTGAAATGCCTTCCGTTTTTATTGAAATTTTCACATGTGTATGTGAGAGGATTTTGGATAGTGTGTGTGAGAGCATTTTCACATGTGTATGTGAGAGCATTTTCACATGTGTATGTGAGAGCATTTTCAGTATTGTGTGTGAGAGCATTTTCAGTAGTGTGTGTGAGAGCATTTTCAGTAGTGTGTGTGAGAGCATTTTCAGTAGTGTGTGTGAGAGCATTTTCAGTAGTGTGTGTGAGAGCATTTCACATGTGTATGTGAGAGCATTTTCACATGTGTATGTGAGAGCATTTTCAGTAGTGTGTGTGAGAGCATTTTCAGTTGTGTGTGTGAGAGCATTTTCAGTAGTGTGTGTGAGAGCATTTTCAGTAGTGTGTGTGAGAGCATTTCACATGTGTATGTGAGAGCATTTTCAGTAGTGTGTGTGAGAGCATTTCACATGTGTATGTGAGAGCATTTTCAGTAGTGTGTGTGAGAGATTTCACATGTGTATGTGAGAGATTTCACATGTGTATGTGAGAGATTTCACATGTGTATGTGAATGAATACATTTTCAGTTGTATGTATACAAGCATTTCACTAGTGTGTGTGAGAGATTTCACATGTGTATGTGAATGCTAATTCTGAATAATGTCCTACACGGCACCTCATAACCTCATGTGAGACCTCCAGAGACTCTGCAGTAAATCCACTCCTGTGCAGTAATATTGTGAGCGGTATCCAAACATACTGAGGGTCAGGGTCATTGACTGTAAATAGAGAACTGGACAAATTGCACGTGACATCCTCCATAGAAGATGCTTTACTTCCTGCTCCAGCAGAATGAAGTCAATTCAGTCACCATTTTGAACCAGACATTGCCATGTTGGAGCCAGACCACAGTGATTGGTCTGACTCAACGTTTCTATGGCAATCAATGTCGCCAATCAAGAGTGACCTTTCACTGGAAACAGGCTCAGGAGAAACTGTCAATGAAAGATTTACGGTGGGGGTCAATGGGCACTACGTGCATTTACTGAGGCATCTGATTGGTCAGTTTATAACTTGAATAACTTGCGATAAAGAAAAATTATATGGAAAAAAAAGAAGGATTAGCAAGAAGATGTTAAGAAAAAGGTATTAGAGCAAGAATTGTAATTCTGACAAATATAATGACTGAGTAATGGATGTTTATTTCTTTATGGAAGACTACAGGATTTTGCCTTCTTGGAACCAGCAGGTATTACGTGAGGAGGAGAGATTGCTTTGTCCAGTTTGCTAAATACAGTCAGTGGTCAGAGTTAGCTGAGGTGGAATGAGGACACTCATTGAAGCTCACTTCACTACTGCACCAAAATGGAAGCTTCTTCTGTTCAATGAGGACAGTGGAAATGTCTGCTGGATTGTCAACTTCATTGTTGGGTTTATGGTTCGCGATGCAAAAAAAATGAAAAAAGACGCACTCGTTTTTTCCTGTATTTGGGAAAAGTCTAGTTTTGTTCAGTCCAGTCTGAGTAGAATGATGAAACAGGACTGAAAAAAAAACTGCCTCTAGACCAGCCAAACCAACAGTAGTGGGTAACCAAACACGCTTGCCCCATCTATGAACTGTCCATGCCAACATACACAACATGAATGCAAATGAAAGCCAAGGCTGCAGCTCCACCCCATGCTGAACTTTACATGCACCTTCCCCTGCTGCACATCTGCTTATCAGCAAAAAATCAACAAGAGCTAAAAGTGTCACACCGAGGAACCAAAGTCAAAATTTCTGAATTCACAGCAGCAACAAACTCCTGTCTGTCAGACTCCTCTTTGACTCCATGACAAGGAAACAGGTTAAGCAAACAAGAAAGATCAAAGACTGATGAGGAGCAGAGGAACAGAAATGGGATTATTACTGAGGTAGTTGCCAAGGCAACCATTGAGATCAGAGCCTTTTAAATAATTATCTTCACATTTTACCACAGCAAAAGCTGAGCTGTGAATTCAGGCCTTACTTTATTATTATTTAATGCTGTTAACTTAGTTTAGGTTAGTTAAAACAGCCAAGGGGAATGAGCCTTGGGTCTCACCGATGAAATAAAACTAATCTGACTATCAATTCATCCAGTCTGGTATTTGTCTGAGACTTTGCAGCTGCTTTGTTTGAAGCGTTTTGAAGTCCATCAAAAGAAAAGCTGCTAGCGTTCCCGCACTGATGTAAAGATTGTTTCCTTTGGTCAAACATGAAAACATGAGCGTGACCTTTATTGGAGCAAAACTTGGAGAAAATCATTTTATTACATCTTTTACAACTCATCAGATAAAACTTCCAGACCTGTTTTTTTTCTCAGATGTAAAATCTGAGCTGATCTGCTATAATAAAAGCTGTGTTTTATTTCAGTTCACAGGCTATAATATATGGATATAAATGTTTACGTTTAATCTTGAAGTTTATGTGTGTTTGAACTCCACGAATAGTTCTGGTGTGCTCTCTCTTTCTGTTGTTGGGACTTTTTCTGGCTATTATCCGCCTGCAGGATCACAAGCCTCCATCCAAATTCTGGGCTGCTGCTTTGTGGTAAACCCAGCTTATTTTATGGTTTTGGTCTACATAAAGAAGAGAATTCAGCCCACATCCAAGCTCCTGATGTTGGGAGAGGAATAGGGGGGTAATTGAAAATGGAAACCTCAGCTCCTCTCTCTGTTTTTTTCTCTCCCACTCCACCACCATCTCCTCCCCCCTTCTGGTGTCCCATCACCAAATCAACTCTTCCACATCCCTCGAAACATTATCCACCCTTCACTCCACACCGCCCCTTCAAGGGGATCTGAAACAATGAGATCCTTTGTGCGCTCTGTGTCTGTTTCTGTCTCCAGACACCAGCAGACCCTGTGTCCCCAATGCATCAATACCCCTGCCCCCCCCCCCCTCTACTAAACACAGAGACCACCCCTACTTTGGAAACAGCAACATTTCCTCTGGCAAACCTACAGATTCCCATAAACACATGATTTCCTGCTCCAGCAGAATATTTTAGCTGCACTGTGCAGATGATGAATGTCAGAAGTGTTGTAATGGTTAATCACCAACCTCGCAACACACACACAAACAGACACACAAATGCATAAAAACATGTGCACATTCCAGCCGGCTCCTCCATCCAGCTGCTCAGAAGTTTGAAGTTTATCTTTTGTTTTGTTTTTTTAGTAAAAACTTGTTTTGAGAAGAAAGCTGCAAACTGCAGTGCACAGATATGCAGTCACGTGCACGCCGCTCACGTGCATGACATGTGATGCTTTGAGTTAACTTCCTGTTTTATTTTGTAGGATTTCCTGTTTTGTGTTGGTTTCGAGTTTTACCTTTTTCCCATGTGTCCTGATTATTCACCTGTGTCTCATCTTGTCTGTGTGTATTTGAGTCTCGCACTTCCTCCTGGGGGGTATTCCAGAAGGACTTGTTTAAACTCCCCTGACTTTAACCCTGAACTCTGGATGAAGTCCACCTGAACTTGCTTACTCTGGGTATGTCGGTTCCAAAAGACCGGATATGAGTTAGTGTAATTACGCTCGACTTGGTAACCCTGGGTTAATGCACGTGCACGGCGTGTACATAAAGACATTCTCAATGGATCGACGATTTCCGGAAACACGTGGAGAAAAACGAGAGTGCTACACTTCAGTGAGACGGAGTCTGAGATTTTAATGATGACGTATGAAGATTATACGCCCATCAAAAAAGTAACATGGCTGCATCATCAAATGAAAAAAAAAAAACATACTTAAATCCAAATCCGTCCTGACAGGCAAAGGGAATGATATCCCACAATTCTTTGCGGTGCCGATCTAACAGCAGCACCAAAGTTACTTTAATTGAATTAATTTGAATGAAAGTAAATAAAATGTCTGATAACTACGTGTTATTTTTAAACTTACTTAGTTGAAAATAATTGATTTATCTTAACTAAAGCAAATAATTACGTTAGATCAAAGTAAAAAAGTTGATCTTTCCAACATCCATATGTGGTCTTATCACCCTCTCACGGTGGAAAAAGTATTATCTGAGCTTCTTCATCCACTAAATCATCTTCAAATGGACACGCCATGCTGCTTCACCTCTCTGGAAACAAACTAACTTCAACTAAACCTGCTCCAGACCAGGTTATGTTCAGAGCATGAGTTGCCATGGGAACTAAGCATACCCTGAAACTCTGTTTTTGGAACCAAAAGCAGCGTTTTTATGTTTACTTTATTTAACATCTCATCACCTGGAACCTTCTGCCTCCTCCTCCTCTCTGCGCCTGGGTACTTCCTCAACCCCGTTCGTAACAGATTAAAAACATGCTTTGAAACATCTGCACACAATTCAAAGACATTTATTGGTAAAAACAAACTAGATTTGAATTCTTGTAAATTTTCTGCAGAGTGAAATGTTGTCCAGCTCAGGGGGGGAGGTATGCCAGCATTCAATTCAAACTAGGAGAATAACGTTTTTCTTACAAAAATACCCAAAATGTGAAATTTGTTAATAAGCAAATTCTTCATAAGAATTTAGAGACCCATTGAAAACCTGCCGTACACAACCTATTGAAAAAGTTGTTTAAACCTTGAATAAACTTTGTATTACATATTTGTGTTTTTCTGCTGAGGTTCCAGTCCATATAAGGTTCAAACTTACAGATAAAGTAAAATGAAGTTTACTAAGGCTTTTATGAAAAACAAAATTAAAAATTAGCTTTAGAAACTGGTTACCATCTCTGGGTTTTAAACCCCCAACCATCAGGATGGCAGATACGCAGCTACAATTTCACTCCGTTGTTTTGCATTAAAGTATCAGGCCCAGATAAACCTGCCCCACTATGGGGTGCAGGTAGAATATCAGGGGGGTAAGTCCATGCTTTCATCGTGAAGCTTTGGCACATTGTGAATCACAAGGTATTCTTCACTCCACACGTCACCCATCAACTTGTCCTTACTCTCAGCCAATAGCTAAAGTGCTCACTTTTAACCACAATCAAATTCCTACCTTTAGATTAATAGTTTATTTATCCGCCTTCCAGACACCGGCCCACCTCTGCCACGTTGTCCTCGTGGCTCTTCGATTAGGCGTGGTCTGGCCGTAACCATCAGCGTCTGGGCTCTGAGGTCTCTTTGCTTGGCTCGAGGTCTCTTTGCTTGGCTCGAGGTCATGCCAACTATTCAAAATGTCTCAGGCCCAGAGCCCAATCACCAAAGACTCTGAACCATGCATGCTCAATTCCTTTGTCACTATTACCTCTCTCAGTCCCACTTTCAAGATCTCTCCTTATTGAAATATCAGTTCATCTATCCATATATCAGTAGCCACGGTTACATGGGCAGAACATCTTGATCGGATCAATGGTCGGGTTAAAATCCAACCGTGCACATGGGCACAGAAAACCTTTTTCCGATTAGAACAAACGTTCCCATGGTCACACTTTTGGTCGGAATAAATCATTTGGGGATGCGTAGTAGTGTTGAAAATACCGTAAGCGGAAATGAGTCCCGTTGTAAACAAACTGCTGCCACATACATTTTATGCAGCAGCTCGGTAATATACGAGAGAATCTTCCAAACGTGCTTTTATTAATGTTATGAATATCGTGAAGCGCCTGTTTGCTCATCATTTTATTTTTAATCCGTGTGGTCAGGGCTTTTTTTGTTGAAGACCGGAGCTGGAAGATAGGAGAGGCTAACACGCGCTCACAACATTAGCCTTGTTTGATGGACACAAAATCCAGGACCATGAAACGCTGCAATCTGCATCTTGGCTGCACGTAAATGTGTGGGAATCAAGGTTATAATAGTTTCGGATTTTTTATTAGTTTTAGTTTTTATTTCGTTTTGAATTTTTGTTTTTAAATTTATTTAGTTTTAATTAGTTTTTAGAGACTGCTTTACTAGTTTTTATTTTTTGAAATTGCTTCGTTTTAGTTTAGTTTTTATTAGTTTTAGTGTTAGTTTTAGTTTTTTCTTCTTCTTTTTTTTGTAAATTAAGATATTTGTCAGGTGCATGATTCAAAATCACCAGAATAAGTATTGTATGATAAAAACTCAATCAAAGATACATTTTGAAACACTTATTATTCAGAGGACACAAGGACAACCATCCTTAAATTAAAATACAACAGCCGATAACAGCATTATGTTATCTGCTCTGGCTTCTTTTTCGGGGGAGGGCGGGCGACAGGCGCGTTGTTGTGTGCACTTTTTACATGTACTTTTAGATTCGTAGGGTTTTTTCCCTTTGAGGAGCGTTCCACAAACTTTGTCTCCTGCTTCAACTACAAGGCACTTACTTTAGTTTTCGACGCTGTTATATTCAAAAAAGTCCCAAATAGGACTCTCCCGCTTTCTCCCAACTTTTAATGCAGCCATCACGCTCATGTAAATGTCTATGACCACGCTAGCCGGCAGTGTCTGACAGACATCATGTGACGTCACAGACAACGTGATGCCGTAGGGTAGAGCCCTGCGCGGGACTATTTTCTTCATCCCGCTCCCGCCCGCTGAATTTCTGACCAATCCCGCCCGCTCCCGCAACGTATGCGTTACACTCCCGCCCACACCCGCAATATGTATGTCCACTCCCGCCCGCACCCGCAAAACTCATAGAATTTAGTCCCGCACAGTAATAGAGATGCATTGATTTTGTATCGTCTCCCGTCCCGCAGGAAAAAAACACGTATTTGTATTGATATTATTACTAAAGAGATTCATGTCCCTCCTCCAGCCTCATCTTTTCATGCATTCCTCTTGTGTGTAATTTGCAACTTAATTATTAAATATATTTTTACAAATCCTGTTCGGTTAAAAGTGTGCGTGTGTGCGCGCGCAGACAGACGGCCTGAAGCGCGCTCTTAGTAAGAGGCGGGGCGGGGCGCACCCCCAACAACAGGTTAGATGACAGAGGCCATTGTGCGTCTCTACCTGGTGCCTTCACGGAGGTTCAGTACATAAGAATCCAACAGCCGCTCAGCCTAACGTAGTCCGCTAATATATATTCATGAGATATTCATGGCAACACTGATGCCGCGGGGTTTTTTTCTGCCGCCCGCTCCCGCCCGCAGCACAATTCAAACCGCCCAATCCCGCGAGATTTGGGTTGGGTACCGCGGGACCCGGCGGGACCCAATCCCAATGCAGCCCTCTAGTTCAGATACACAGTGAAACTAGCAGGGTGAAGTAAATAGACTTTATTTCAATCCAAAAGACTTATGTATTAACAAAGACGAATACGAAGTATTTTTTGGGGTTAATATTAGTTAGTTTCAGTTAGTTTTATACACACAACAAACAGTTTTAGTTAGTTTTCGTTTTTTTAAAAACATTGTTTTTATTTTTATTTCAGTTAACGAAAAAAAATTTTCAGTTCTAGTTTTAGTTTTTTCGTTCGTTTTCGTTAACTATAATAACCTTGGTGGGAATGACATCAGTCTTTATTTTGTCGGGGCACAACTGGAAACACAAATCCACGTGATTGTTTGAACAGTTTCTAAGGACTGAGCGCCATTTATTTCTGCTCTGAGAAGTTCACACACATCGTCCCAAAGCCGCAGTGTGTGCTGGCGTCTGAGCTCTGCTCAGACACACAGGTTCTCCTGAAGCCAGCAGCCGCTAACCCAGAGCGGCGGGACGGGTTGCAGTCCGAATTCTCACACATAACAAAACATAAAACGCACACGTAACAAAGCACCCTCCCCTCAAACACATATTAATAAATCCGGCTGCTCTGCTCAGAGAGGTTCACTCGGTCCACTGGCACCCAAACCCGAACACAGAGCTCGGGTGCCGGATCTAGACGTCAGGGGGCACGAAGTGCTCCTCCCCCGCATCCCCCCTGTGAGGGGTGAAGAGAGGGGAGAGCCAGCGGGGCGAGAGCGGAGCGGCGCTTTGCACGGGGCGTCCGCAGAGCAGCTGGGCGGTCCCGTATGCGCTCCAAATCTTTCTCTGGAGCGAAATACCGTCTATGCATGACGTAAACCAGAGCAGTAGTGACATACGAGCGGAATGACCGTTTACATGAACAATGATCGGATCAACAATCGGTATAACCCAGCTATCTCGATCGGAAAGAAATTCTGATCCGAACGAGTCTGATCGGGGCAGACTATTCCGAACGGCGCGTTTACATGACGCATTTTCTTTCCGATCATGCGTTCTTTCCGATTACTTTTGCCCGTGTAAACGCGGCTTATGTCTTATATGTTTAACGTTCAATCTTCTTCCTGACACTACCCTCTAGATTTGCCAAGCTTGGGACAGGCTTAAGGAGGACACTGGTTTTTGTGCCCTATGAGGCAGAATGAATCTTTTTATTTGTGCTTATTTGTCCATCTGTCTGCATCCTTAGGTGTTTTTTATGTCTTTTGTTTTATCTTTATTTTGGCCTCATATTTTTATTTTTATTTATTTTTTGCTTTTGTGTTTTTTTTTGTTGTTGTAATTTTTATATTTTAACCTTATTCTGGATTTTTGCAGGTCATCACATTTGGGGGGCAATTACAGCATTTAGAGAGGGGGGCAAAGCCCCCCCTTGACTATCCGTGCTTGTTACTCTAGCATGAATCCTAAGATTATCCGTTCTTGCTTTTGCTTATAGATTTAAGCAACATAAATGTCTTTTTTGGGTGGAGTCAAAGGGGGTTTTAAACATTTTTGTAAAGGTTTTTCAAGAAGAAGCAGGGCAGATTGACCATATGGGAATCAGGACATGTGAAGATGATTCTCAGCCTGATCTTTTCCTGAACAGTCAGTGGGTAGTGAGTTCACTGTTGGCAGAAAAAGCTGTACAGCAGTCAGGCTGCAGAGCTGTTTGCCACAAACGTGGTAAACAGTCTAAAGTTTACTTTGCTTGTTCTGCAAAGAGTGGACTGTTGTGTGCTTCCATTCTGTAATATTATACCATTATGGTAACACCCCCGCACTCCAAGGCAAGCAACGGGTGAGGTGCTTGGGAGTTTTTGTGTTTGGTCCGACCAGAGCAGAACATTTCCTGCAGTACAAGAACTCAGTGTTTGTATTTGATGGAGTTTACATGAAAAATTTGGTTTGAAGTTTCTTTTTGATGAATCCTTGTAGATAATACCACAGCAAATCCATTTCTGGGCTGAAAAACATGTGAATCTGATGTTTTCCTCATGAGTGGAATATTGAGTCCCATTCACTCACAATTGAGGAATTACAGCAAACAACAGCAGGCCATGCTTTATAGAAACACACGGGCTTGGTGTGCACATGTCTCCTGTTGCAGCCTGTGAAGGAAATGTTTGCTACGTTTTTCCTGTCAGCAGCTACAGAGCCAGCAGACTCAGAAGTGAAGGATGCTCTGTTCCTGTCACTGCTCACAGCCTCGAGGCTTTGTGTCGTCTGTGTCATCCAACTCAAAATGTGGATCAAACGTGATTTAGAATGTCTTCACCCGGCTGTGGAGGGTGGAGAAGCTATGCTGCCCTGCAACAGCTGCCCCTGCAAAGTCTCCGGTAATCACACACTAAGAAGGCGAGACTCAAACAATGGATTTGCTGTAGATGAGCTGCTGGTCAGGGACATCCTTTTGCTCAAAAGGCTGTGTTTGATCTGTGAAGAGCCACCATTTCTTTTCAGCATTAGCTCAAACTCATTTAACCCTTCAACACAGGAGCTTTTATGCCATTAACATAATTCCAGTGGAGAAAAGCGGCCTTGCACTACTGTGAAGTGTTTACACAATCAGCGTAAATCAGCTGATTCTGTTATGGAGGAAAACGACTTTGCACTTTTCTGTGCTACTAACAACACCTTACATTAGTTAAGGGTTTGTTGCATATTGTGTTGCATATCTGTGCAAAACCAATATTAAAAGCCACTGATTTATGTTGATCATGTAAACCAGGGGTGTGAAACTCATTTTCACTGAGGGCCACATCAGCATAGTGTCTGTCCTCAAACGGCCAGATATAACTTATACATGTAACTAAATATAATGAAAAATAAATGTAACTACTTCTTAAGTAAGGGTTAATGGCTGACGAAATGTGCATTATTACTTTTTAACGCATGCCGTGGAAGCCTGAACCGTCCGACGCAAAGTGTGTTAAAAAGTAATAACGCACACTTCGAAGGCCATTAACCCGCTTATACCATGGTCACTTATAAAAGAAATCCATATTAACCAGTTTTTAGTCCTTAATTCTTGTTTTTTTTTTTCTCGATTTGGATCGCGGTTCTCAAAAAAGTGGACTATTTGTTACCGCTGCAGTCAAGATTCGGCGATATTTAAATGCTGATCTTTCCGATGGGTTGAATAAAGCATCAGTTCAGAGAGAAAGTTCACCTCTTACCGCTTGTTTATGTCCAAATGATGAAGCAAAAGGTTGTTTTAAAGAAGTCGGCGCAGTGATACAAAACATTTAAGCTAGCGGAACTTCTTTTTTCACTGTGCGGTTATCAGGTTTTAATGCACACCCAGCAGCCAATCAGTATCGAGTATTCACCCGGACCATGGTATTATGTTGAATAACTCATTATTTATTTACTATAACTTTTTAAAGTGACAATTACAGTTGCATAGAAAACATATGTTTGCTTGTTACTGTAGAATAAATCCTTTTAAATTTGATTCTGTCAGGTTAGGTTATATGGACAGTGTTTAAGTCCTAATGCATAGTTGCCCAATCAGTCTGATTCCCCTTAGATATGAATAAATACACACCAATTTTTGTTTTTCATTCTAAGAAATCAAAAACTTTTATGCTCACGCAGGTCACATAAAATGACATGGGGCCTTGAGTTTGACACATGTGGTGTAAACGGTAGGGGTAGGCGGAACGATCTGAGTATCGATACCAAGGTGAAGTATTGATACTAGCGTGATGAGATCTATACTTTTGTCACAGTTTTTTATACATAAACCAAAGAGCTTTAATTTACTTATAGAGTTCAGGCGGGCGCATTGATTAGCTCTCTGCAGTGTTGGCAGATTGGACAAAAAACAGCCAAAATTGGGCAAAAATCTGCCTAATTCGAGCTGGCAACACTGTCTATCTGTCACCCACCCCTGGGAAATGGATGAAGAGTAACTGTAGGTCAATGAGTGTGTGTGTTCAGGTGCCACCAGCGACATCTTCAGTGTCAAAGAGTTAATAACGTTAAAACAAAGATTTGGTTTGAAGGCGAGTTTGTTGGAAAAACAGCTTTTTTCTGGTGTTAATAAAAAAATGTTTGTATGTGTTTTTAACATTTTCTTGTAGCATTTCTCTCATGATGGAGGACATATTTAAAAAAAACTTAGAATTGAATATTTTAGTTTCTTTTTTCAAATCGTTGTAAATTAGGAGCAGACAAAAAATTTCATTAATAAAAGCTTGTAGCTGTTACGCAAAATCCACAGTCGACTGTGATGTAGGTGCTGCACTCAGCGGGCCCCTTCCTGCTCTGCTCCATTCTGATGCAGACACATAGATCCATGAACATCTTAGTTTTCCTCGTCTGAGCTGGAATCTGGATCTAAACTGAATGGTTGGATAGCTCTGATATTGATCGACATTATGACATTGATTGACAATGTTAGGTTGAGGTTGTGAGGGGCTGTCAACCGGCGTGAGAGCAAATAAATAAAGTTTTTTTTTTTTAAATATACATTTTATTTTATTTATAATTAAAAGACCACTGGGAACACTTTAACAACAGATCCAAAGATGATGGGAGTGGGACTTCAAAGTCCTTCATTTACTCTTTTCATTGTTTCGTCATTGTCTTGCTAAAATAGTGTTTGCTACATAAGAGACACATTTACAAATTGTTTCTCCCTTTAGCCTGTACACTTACTTGCTTAACCTTCTGTTCATTTGTTTTGAATTGCTGGAGCTGATCTATGAAACGTGAAGACGTAAAACCTCTGCTTCTTTTTAATGCAATTATCTGAGTGACTGTGAGGCTTCAGTCTGCAGCTGCAGCTGTCTTCAGTTCATGGAAGCAGCAATCATGGAAACGTTTAACTATGTCTACTGGATAAACATGGTGCGTTAAGGAGCTGGGGGTGTAGGTACCTAAAGTGTTCGGCCTGCAATAACTGTTTGGGGTCCTGTTTTTCGTGTTCCTGCGAGTAATGATGATGTCACACTACGGTAACACCGCTTGGACAAACTACATTGCTACATAGCATCAAGCTAGGGCTAGGGATCTATACTTTCATTTTACGTTTCATTTTGTAACCTAAAGCTCTTTTCCCTCATAACTACTAATGCCATTTTGAATTTTAAGAAGTGTCTGATATAATTGTTTGTTACATCCAAAACATAACAGGGAGACACATTGGCAATATAAACTTTTTTTTCCAACGAGTAAATGATTGACTGTATTAGAAACAATATTGATTTATGGTGTGCAGTCTGGTTTAATTGGCCCAAATGCCAGTTTCTAACAGTTATGATTGCAAAGTTTATATTTCCTTTTTGAAAAAACATGTTGAAAGCATTAATATACTCTTCTTTCTCCTTTGGCTTTTCCCATCAGGGGTTGCCACAGCGAAACAACATCTCCTTCGAGGATGAGTTCCATGGTTAACTTGGCAATTGGCATTAATATACTAATTACAAAAAAAAAAAATAGAATAAATACATTAAAAACAGCACACACTACTAAACAAATAACTAACCAAAAAACAAAGAATTAGCACTAAAACAAATGCTAAATGTCTTGAATCCAACTTTCTGCTCGTCTCCACAGCTGGCCACAGATGATGATAGGGGAGTTAAAATTAGTCCTATTTGAAATATATATGATGTACAAGTCATCCATGTTTCTCACGAGAACTTTTTTAGCTTTCACGAAGAATGTTGTTAGTGTAAAGAAGTTTCTCATGAAGAACGGTGTTTGCGTGTAAACTTGCGGACCAATCACTATTTTTAACGTCATCAACAAACGTACAGCCAATCACATAATGTGACGTCATCATTAGTTGCAGGACTCCGAACAGTTGTTGTAGGCCGAATACTTTTGGTTCATACGGCGGCGCTTTTTCATTTATGGTTGGCAGAGGTCTAGGAGCGCTAGCTGATCTTTTTCTTCCCACTTTTTAAAATCTGAGTCAGACATCATTTCAAACAAAAGTGCCCCCAAACGAGCAGCAGTTTGAAATGCACATATGCATATTTCCTTAATGTATGAAGACACAATTAAAAATGGAGTGATTCAAAGTGCAATCTGACCTGCCTTCAGAAAAGCTATTTTTCTGTAGAGCACTGTTGTTCTAAGAGGGTAACCACACTTAGATGAATCTTATATTTTAGTGGTTCACTTCCTCTCTTTCCTGCATGATCTCAGACATTCCCTTCCCTTTCCTTATTCACTTTGGTGTTTGTTTTCATCCTTGGGAGGCTGCTTCAGCTGCAGACATGAATCCTCACATTAAAGACAAAAAAGAAGTCCAGCTCTGTTCCACATTCAGCTAAAACTCGCAGCAATCCCCGGAGAGCCCCGCGTGCCAGACATAAAAAGTGAGCAGGAAAAAGAGTCGAGAGAAAAGGAGAAGGGGGGCTGCAGTGTGAGCAGCTTTCCAGCCCCCCCTCGTGCTTTCATAAAACATCCAGAGCGACACACTTTGGAGACTGCAGTTAGTCAAATATTGGTTTTGAGTGATGTAGGGAGCATGTGATTCTGGCTCTGGAGAGGTCTCTGCTTGGAGACTGGAGAGAGGCGCCATCTCCTGCAGGAGGAAGCAGATCCTCCATGTGTCTGACTGGAAGTCCCAGCTGACGGTTCACATTTCTGCCGCACTTCTTAGACTGTTAGGCCTGAGATGAGAAGATCTTTTTTGGCAAGAACCGTGGATGAATTTAGCTGAATGACAAGAGAGAACGTGTTTCGGTCTCTGCAGCTCCAAGAGTTTTTTGGCTTTCAGACCATGAAATGTTTGATGCAGAAGCTACTCCTTTAGATGTCAAAGAACTTGTAATTCATTGGATTTATGGAAAATAGTTACACTTTCTCACACAGGGTACAACAGTTTTGTTTCTTTAGAAAAACATGTTTAGAAAATCACGTTTTTCTGGATACATGTTGACAATTGCTGAGTGTTAGCATGAAAAAAACTACAGACTGGATGTTTTGTTGTAGAGGTTTTCGGCACTGATCAAGCTAAAACATGTTCCTGGACATAGCATGAACATTGTCAAGCTCTTAAGGTGTCCTAGAGAGTTTAAAATGATCAAATCAAGAACTTTTCATGACGTATAATTTAGTATTTGATTATTTATTCATTTTTTAACCCTTTTGCTATCCTAGGAATTTTACCGTTGGGAGTTGGGTCATCTAGACCCACTGGACAGTGCTCTGAACCTTTTTTCTTCAATGATTTGTGATCTTCACTGGTGTCCATAGATTACATGAAATCTTTCCACCTTTATCCATGGTAGGAATGACACGTCGAAGTAAGGGTGGGGTCATCTAAGATAGCACAAAGGTTAATGCAACGCTCACAAACCTTCATGTTTGTTGTTTTTTTCACTTCTTGATGGATCTTTCATGTTAAAATGGCAAACTCTGTGAAAGCTCAATTTCTTCACTTTCTAATATCAAATACTTCCATCTTGTTATAGACCCAGAGAGTATTGGAACAAAGATTGCGAACAGTTTGTGATCCTGTGAAGATCTCAGACTTTTCCTCATTTTGAACCAACAGACGGCCCTCGAGAGCATCATCCATTTTCAAGTCTCCTGACAAAAATGGATGCTGAAGGAAATAATTAGATTTATTTAGAAAAATGTGATCATGTTGAGCGCATGATCACTCTTTTGAGAGAATCATTACATAGATAGGTGTATACCAGCGCTCTTAATCTGATTAAAGTGCCTCTGATCTGATTAGGGTGTTAAAAAACATCCTCACCCCGATTAAAGAATTAGTCTGATTGTGAGAGCTCCATGAAAGAATAAATACACTTCAGCAATATCTCACAAACAGACCTGAGGGCCTCTGCATTTTCCTCTGTAGATTCTAGAAGTCTGACATTTTCATGAGTCCATTCAGGTCAGAAATTTCAGAACCACCAAGAGATCTAATGGTTCCGAGAGCTGCATCAACAGTTTGCTTTAAGAGGGAGAAGCACGCAAAGAGTAGAGCCCTTCACCCTCCTACCCCCCTTCTCTTTGAGCTGGACCTGTCATGATTCGAACGAGAGTTCAGGAATGACCCAGATGCTGGAACCCGGAATGAGACTTGACACAACGGTAAGTATTAAGTGGTTTAATCTGAACGTGAGATTGACAGGGCTTCCTTCCTCAGGCAGAGAGGGCGAGAGCAGGCTGGTGGAAATCTTGAGCGGGAATCTCCTCGAGGGTGAACTGCGGCGAGAGCGAGGCTTGAATCCAGACGAGACGAGGCGCAGGCTGGAGGTTACTTGGGATGGCGTGGGCGAAGCTTGAAGCAAGGCGAGGCGAGGCGGCTGGCTGGAGGTTTCAGGGTCGGCGTGACTGCAACGTGGAAGGACTGCGACCAGGTGAGGATCCGGAAGGTTAAAGTCCTGAAGCAGAGCGAAGACAAAAACATGAGCTTGGTTCTTTGAAACTGAGACAACAAACATGAGCTGACCAGACTATGCACCATAGGAGGAACAACGAACTGGCACCGGCTGATGATCCAGGAGGAGCTTATGAAGGAAGGTGTAGATGAGGTGAGTGGATCCAGCTGGTCGCGTGCACACAGGAAGGAGGGGGGAGGAGGGAGTAGCTGCCAGGCCATGACAGTACCCCCCCCTCAACGACCGCCACCAGGCGGTCCAGGGCGACGATCAGGATGGGCAGCATAGAAGTCGTCGATGAGGGTATGGTCCAGGATGAGCGAACGCGAGATCCACGAGCGTTCCTCCGGACCATACCCTTCCCAATCCACCAAGAACTGGACCCCGCGACCCCGACGCCGAACGTCCAAGATCTTGGAGACAGTGAAGGCGGGGGCCCCATCGATGGTACGGGCGGGCGGCGGGGAAGTGGACGGCGGGCACAAAGGGCTCTCGGAAACAGGCTTGATCTGTGACACATGGAATGTGGGGTGTATTTGCAGAGCCGCCGGCAAACGAAGTCGAACACAGGTCGGATTGATGACCCGGTCGATAGTATATGGTCCAATGAACTTGGGCGACAGCTTGCGAGAGGACGCCTGGAGAGGGACATTGCGGGAGGACAGCCACACCTTTTGACCCGGTTGGTATTCGGGACTCACCCCCCTGTGACGGTTGGCAATCTGGCGGTTGTTCTCAGCGGTGCGGACGAGAGCGGCCTTGGTCTGCAGCCAGATCTCCTGACAGCGCTGTAGGTGGAGCTGGACAGAGGGAACCGCCAGATCCAATTCCTGGGAAGGAAACAAGGGGGGTGAGTAGCCCAGCGAGGCTTCAAAAGGTGACCGTCCCGTGGCTGTAGAGGTGTGGGAATTATGGGCATATTCCGCCCAAATCAGATACTTGGACCAGTCAGCATGGTTCTGAGCTGCCAAGCATCTGAGGGCGGCCTCTAGCTCTTGGTTTGCCCGCTCCGCTTGGCCGTTAGCCTGAGGATGGTACCCTGAAGTCAAACTGACCGTGGCCCCCAGGGCGGAGCAGAATGCTTTCCAAACTTGGGAAGTAAACTGGGGGCCACGATCTGACACGATGTCACAAGGGATCCCATGATGTCGGAAGACGTGGTTGACGAGGGTGTCGGCAGTCTCCGTGGCTGTGGGAAGTTGAGGGAGAGGAATAAACTGGGCAGCTTTGGAGAATCTGTCTATGACGGTTAGTATGACAGTATGGCCCTGTGAAGGTGGAAGTCCCGTGATAAAGTCCACCGCTATGTGGGACCAGGGACGGCTAGGGACTGGCAGGGGATGCAGAAGTCCCGAGGGAGGTCTGTTGGAGGTCTTGGAACGGGCACACGTGCTGCAGGCCGCAATGTACTCTTTAACATCGCGTTCCAAGGTAGGCCAGAAAAAACGTCGCTTGAGCAGACGACTGGTGCGATAAACCCCTCCGTGGCAGGCGATACGTGAGGTATGACCCCAGGCGAGGACGTCGGACCTGAGGGAGTCTGGAACATAGAGAGTGCCCGGAGGGCTGGTGACACCGGCGGGGATCTCACTCTGAGCCTGCTGCACTTTGTTTTCGATCTCCCAAGTGAGATTTCCTATGAAACATGACGTTGGCAGAATGGTAGAGTCAGTGCGGGTTTCAGTGGTGGAGTATTTGCGAGACAAGGCATCCGGCTTGACATTACGGCTGCCCGGACGGTAAGAGATGACAAAGTTGAAACGGTCGAAAAATAAACACCATCTGGCCTGGCGAGAGTTAAGCCGTTTAGCACTGCGTAGGTAAGCCAAGTTCTTGTGGTCGGTCCAGATGATGAATTGTTGTTCCGCCCCCTCCAGCCAGTGGCGCCATTCTTCCAGCGCGAGCTTGATTGCTAGCAATTCGCGATTGCCCACATCGTAATTTTGCTCGGTAGGGCTCAATTTGCGTGAAAAGAAAGCACATGGTTTGAGCTTTCCCGAACTGTCCTCGCGCTGGGATAACACAGCCCCCACTCCAGAGTCTGAGGCATCGACTTCCACTATGAATTGTTTGGACACATCGGGTTGAATGAGAATGGGGGCGGACACGAACAGGGTCTTGAGCCGCTTGAAAGCGGCATCAGCGGCAGAGTCCCAGATGAAGGGGCGATTGGTGGAGGTAAGCTGCGTGAGGGGAGCAGCAATAGAACTATAGTCCCGAATGAAGCGGCGGTAGAAATTAGAGAACCCTAGGAACTGTTGAAGTTTTTTACGTGATTGGGGTGTTTCCCACTGCACGACGGCCTCGATTTTGGCGGGGTCGGGGCGAATATTCCCAGCCTCAATGATATAACCCAAGAAGGGGACAGAGGAAACATGAAAGGCACACTTCTCAGCCTTGACGAACAACTGGTTAGCGAGAAGACGTTCTAGGACAAGACGGACGTGGTGTTCGTGTTGAGACTCGTCGGCTGAAAAAACCAGAATATCGTCGAGATACACGAATACAAATCGGTTCAGAAAATCCCTAAGAACGTCATTCACCAAACGCTGGAACACAGCAGGAGCGTTGGTGAGGCCAAAAGGCATGACGAGATACTCAAAGTGGCCCAGCGGGGTGTTAAACGCTGTTTTCCACTCATCACCTTCGCGCATGCGTACCAGGTGATAAGCATTCCTGAGATCAAGCTTGGTGAAAAACTTAGCTTGCTGAACCGAATTGAAAACCGACTCTAGTAACGGTAGTGAGTACTTATCTTTAACTGTGATCTGGTTCAATTCTCTAAAGTCAATACAAGGACGCAACGTTTTATCCTTCTTCTCCACAAAGAAGAAACCAGCAGCGACCGGTGAAGAAGAAGGACGGATGTGACCAAGGGATAGCGCCTCCTGAATGTAAGCCTCCATGGAGCTCTTCTCCGGACCAGAAAGGTTGTACAATTTGCTCTTAGGGAGAGGAGCCCCATTGAGCAATTCGATGGTGCAATCGTAAGGACGATGTGGAGGTAAGGCACTAGCCCTGGATTTGCAGAAAACGGAACGAAGGTCATGGTAACAGGTGGGTACGTTCGAAAGATCGATTTCCTTACTAGACCCAGGGTCAGGTAACTTGGTGTGGGGTACGGCAGACTGCAGGCAATTAGCCATACAGAAGGTGCTCCAGTTGGTGACGCGGGAGGATCCCCAATCTAAGCTAGGGTTGTGCTTTTGGAGCCAAGAAAACCCGAGAATTAAAGGTGTCTGAGGACATTGGGTGATGAAAAAGTGATGGTACTCCCGATGGTTACCGGAGGTGATAACGAGAACCGGACCGGTGCGTCTGGTGATGCGTGACAGTTGTTTACCCCCCAACCCGGCTGCATTAACAGCGTTATCGAGAACCTCGACAGGGAGAGAGAGTTCTTGAACGAGACTTAGATCCATTAAACTGTGTTCCGCCCCTGAGTCAATAAGTGCTTTAGTTTCCAGAATTTTGCTTTGGTTGCAGATTTTGACAGGAACATAAAGAAACTTGGGAACATGAGAAGTTTCTGGCATACCCCCCCGTGACCTGTCATTTAACGGGGGGTTCGGGGGTTTAAACGAACCGCGCACTGTGAGACCTGATGACCCGCCTGCCCACAGTAAAAACATAATCCCTCGTCCCGACGTTTCTTTCTCTCTTCGAAAGAGAGCTTGGAGTGACCAATTTGCATGGGTTCATCGAGTCTAACCGAAGGTGAAGCAGGGTTAGCCGGAGCTACCAGAGGTAAGGGGCGAACAGGATTGACATGAGTCGACGGCTGCTTACTTTTCTGCTCCGTTTGGCGTTCCCGGAGGCGGAGGTCTGACCTTAGAGCGGCCGTGACGAGCTCCTCAAAAGTGTCCGTTTCAGGCTGGGTACAAAGGTGATCTTTAATGCGTTCACTCAAAGACTGGTAAAAAATTCCCTTGAGCGCGGGATCCGGCCATCCGGCCTCGACAGCAAGAATTCGAAAGTCTATGAGGTGTTCGCTTACCGGGCGGTTGCCTTGTTTGAGACTTAGCAACCGCCGGGTGGCTTCTTCTTGCTTTCGGGGTTGGTCGAAGACGAGGCGGAATTCTCCCAGGAAGCGATCGAAGGGAAGATGCGTGATAGGATGAGCGGCTAGGAATGCTTGAGCCCATTGTAGCGCCTTACTGCGGAGAGAATTTACAATGAGAGAAATGCGAGCGTGGTCGGCTTGATAATACCTGGGGGCTTGTTGGAAAATCAGGTCACACTGTAGTAGGAACCCTCCACAGGCAGAAACATCCCCGAAAAAGGGTTCCGGCTGTAGACGAACGTTTTCCGGGGAAAACTGGGAAGCGGAAGTGGCACTGTTGCCGGAAGAAGTGGAAGCGGCACCGGAGGCGAGGTTAGAGGTTTGCCCGGTCAGTTCCATTAGCGATTGCGTTATGCCGTCGAGACGGCGAAATAGTTCCTGCTGGGCGGAGGACATTTGCGTCAAAGCGTCAGCTTGGCGATTCAACAAGTTACCTTGGAAGGCAATGGCGTGACGAAGTCCCTCCGGGTCAGCTGGGTCAGGTGTTTGGCCAGTTCGTTCTGTCATGATTCGAACGAGAGTTCAGGAATGACCCAGATGCTGGAACCCGGAATGAGACTTGACACAACGGTAAGTATTAAGTGGTTTAATCTGAACGTGAGATTGACAGGGCTTCCTTCCTCAGGCAGAGAGGGCGAGAGCAGGCTGGTGGAAATCTTGAGCGGGAATCTCCTCGAGGGTGAACTGCGGCGAGAGCGAGGCTTGAATCCAGACGAGACGAGGCGCAGGCTGGAGGTTACTTGGGATGGCGTGGGCGAAGCTTGAAGCAAGGCGAGGCGAGGCGGCTGGCTGGAGGTTTCAGGGTCGGCGTGACTGCAACGTGGAAGGACTGCGACCAGGTGAGGATCCGGAAGGTTAAAGTCCTGAAGCAGAGCGAAGACAAAAACATGAGCTTGGTTCTTTGAAACTGAGACAACAAACATGAGCTGACCAGACTATGCACCATAGGAGGAACAACGAACTGGCACCGGCTGATGATCCAGGAGGAGCTTATGAAGGAAGGTGTAGATGAGGTGAGTGGATCCAGCTGGTCGCGTGCACACAGGAAGGAGGGGGGAGGAGGGAGTAGCTGCCAGGCCATGACAGGACCCCTGCCTGCAAAGACGATCTGAAAACCCACTAATGATGCAATGTCCTCAGTGTTTGATCTCACTGCGCACAGAGCAGACAGACAGACTACAATCTGGAACACAGTCTCTGTTTTTGATATTCCTCCTCCTCCAAGTTTAACACCTCTGACAAGAGCTCGGTCAAACACTTGCTGCAGGAAGTGGGACCCTTCAGAACAACCCCTCATTGCCCTGCATAAAGGGACGATCTTCCAACTCCATCTGGGGTTTGCAGGGAAAGGGTTTTGCATTACAGATCCAGAAATGAATTGATATATAGTCTCATGGCTCCCACACATCCGTGTCTTCATTATTCTGTAAAACAGGGGTGCCCAATAAGTCAATCATGATTCACTGGTTAGGTCATGATATTACGTAAGTTCAGAGGGATCCAAGTGCTGGAACCCGGAAGGAGACTCGGAGAGCGAGGTAAGTTTACATGGTTCAATATTACAGAAGGTGAGTAATGGTTTCTTCAAGGAGGAGGCGGGGCGGCTGGCTGGAGGAGGACGGCAGAGGAAATCCAGAAGCGAGACTCGGGAGACAAGAGGACAGCGACCAGGTGAGTACCAGAGGAGATTCTTCCTGTGACAGAGCGAGAAGCACAATAAGTAAAACAAAGTTTGGCAACACACAGGAGCATGAGCAGGCCGGACTATGCACCGTGGGAGGAACAACGAACTGGCGACGAATGATGATCCATGCGCTCCTTAAGAAGGCGGCGGCGATGATGAGGTAAGTGAGGCCAGCTGGTCGCGTCCAAAACAGAGCAGGCGGGGGAGGGGGAGAGTAACTGACAGAGGCACCATGACAGGTTCATTGCAAAGGAAGTGCTGGTAGATCATCCAAAAATAAATGTACCAAAAAACTACACACACACACATATATATATATATATATATATATATATATATATATCTATATATATATATATATATATATATATATATATATATATATATATATATATATATATATATATATATATATATATATATTTTTTTTTTTTTTTTAAATAACAATTAATGGTATTTAATGATATTTTTTTACAATTCCCACCAGCTTTTTCCCACCAGAGTTTTTCTTCCTCCTAATCTTCAGAGAGGTACGAGCATTCAGTGTCAGACTCCTAAACGTGGTTGGAGTTGGTAATGTTTTCATTTTTCTTGACTGGCCCGATGTCACTCATTTAAAAAGAAGTTTGATTTAACTGCAGAAACCATGGAAGCGATGAAAAACCCTAACACAACAGGATGTCTGTCACCACCTTCCGATCAGCAAATGTTAAAATAAATGTTAAAATAAATGTTTTAACCCCCTCTGACATCCCTCCCTTCTTCTTCCCTTCTTTCCTTTTCCGTCCGGTCCAACACCAAAGATTTTCAATCATGGTTGAAATGAATAAAGTTTGGCCTCAATTACAAAAGGGGTTTATTCAGTCATACCTTTGGTTTGTCTGAAGATTAATAACCCCTCTTGTTAAAATAAAATATGTCCAACACAAGAGGCCCTCAGCTCTCATCTGCCTGCCTAGCTGTTGGACAGGACAAGTAGAAAGAAAAAAAGAAAAAGAAAAAAATTAATGTTTCGATCTTGAGATGATCTGTGAGCTGGAGTTGAGGGAAACACCAACGTATTTTTTTTATATGGAGACTTGTGCTGAAAAACATGCAGAATTATTGTATTGGTGAATGTGACGGTGTGGCACCGTCAGATGGTGATGGGACCCACATCATGTATTTATTTTATGTAAATATGTCTTGCCAATGATTGTAAGACTGATTCCTGTGATGTTACCTGGAAGATAATGAAGAGCCACGCCCAATGGGAGGGGCTTACCATTTAAAAAGGAGCATCACAGGAAGTGAAATGGGAGGGTGATGGAGGTGACATGACCTGTTGTGCCCTGGAACAAATGTGGAGCAAATGAAGTGCTCGAGGTCTTGAAATAAATGAAAGGCCACTCTCATCTTGGCTCCTCTGCATTATTTCCCGGCGGGACCCACAACAACATTATTTCCGTGGTCAGATAACTTAAAGTCAATCTAATTATTTTTACAGTGAAATAATAAACTTTTCCATCTTAAGAAAGCTCTGTGATGTTCATGAGAACTCCAATCCACAAAGTAACATGATCTGAGGGTCTGCAGGTTGCCTCCAGCTGCAACATTGTTAGCATGCTGGAGGGGGGAGGGGGGTGCAGAAAAACAGACGGTAGTTGAGGACAGCACGACAGATGCCCTTTTCATCACCAAATCCAGGCAGAACGCCACGGGTCAAAGTGTGGGTCAGAGGTCCCCCCGCCTGCTGGGTGCAGACAGGAGGGGGCAATATTAATATGGAGAGGGCTATGACTTAAAATATGAAATTAAAATGTATGAATCAGTTCTACAGAATCGAGGGGGTTCTTTATAATATGAAAATAAGTTAATCAAAACAGGTAGAGTGGGATTATATAAATTTGATTCCTTCCACTCCCTTTCAAGTAATCTTTGATTTAATGTCTAATTATCCTAAGTTTGATACGTCTTTGTATGCATGTGAAGTGCTGATTGTGCAATCTTGAAGCAGAGTTAAAAACATAAAAACAGATAGTTTCAAATACATAAATTGTTTTATTTCCTAAATGACAACCATGTCTTGTGTGGTCTCACCTCTGTTATGACTGACATGTTCATATATTCTTTCATTTTTTTGCCAACATCCACCTTTGATTTTGAGAATCTTTTCAAAAAGATTTTCTTCCACCGGCTGACTTGCAAACAAAAGCAGATGGGTTCCTCTTTATCATGTTTCCTCTCCCAGTCTCTGGAGCTTCACACTGACCCCTTGCTTTGTAAGGAGCTTTGGTTGAACGTTACCGCTGAATGAGAGTGAACATATGAAGCAAAGGTGAAAGAGCTTGCTAAGAACCTGAAATGTAGCCATCACAACATGAACACATAAGTGATGCTCAGCTGCTGCTCTTCTTCTGCTGATCGTCTCACTGGCGTCATCCTAGACGTCTCTGCATCTATGATGTCTGATAATCTGTGGGCTAATGTGATAAGACGTGGTTGCAGACACACACAGTTACACATTTTGCCTGAACTCATTTGACTCTCCATTTTCATGACTGTCGGATCAGCTTCCTCACATGCTCTGTTTTGTGTCTTCATGCTTTCTTTTAGACAGTGTGATACTCCGTGTACATTTGTAAAATGTACAAAATTAACAGATTTTATTTTCATACTTCAAAACAAGAAGAAGGCAGTCATGTCAAAACAAGAGATTTTGTAGATTTAATTTATTATACAGTTTTACAGACAAAAATTAAAATCAACAAAATCTCAAGAGCATTCAACCTGTGAAGTAAAAGTAATCAAAGACAGATAAAAGGGAAAATAGAAGATGTCAAACGAATATTGCTTTTATTTTCTTCATCATGTTTAGAGACTCGTCACGTCAGAACTATGACTGTTGTATTCATGATCACAGTACACAGACCCACAACTGAGGCTTTGCTCGTATCGTTTTCCTGCTGCTTCTGCATGTGGTTGTTGCAGTTCTCTGCTCTGCAACAACCATCTCCTAGGACAGAGCAGCCTTCGGTCTCGGGTGCCCATTGCCTCAGCATCCCTACACGCACAAAGAAGTTGTGAACCTGCAGACGAGCATGCAAAGACCTGCATGAATGAGTAAATAATCCTATTTTTAGAAGAGAGAGCTCCAATTTATGCTCCACTCCTTCAAACCCAAACAGCGTGAGACCTAATCAGCAGCTTTTCCACCAACTGAGAGCAGCGAGCCGCAGTCACGTGTTTGTATAATGGGGGGAGGGGGGGGGTACCTGAGAAAAGCCCTTCAGGAAAAAGTCTGCAGCCTTAACTGTGCTGTGTTCGGGTACACAGGAAGCGACAAAAGACAAGACCAGAATCAACTCTGAAGATCAATGTCCATCTTCTGGATCCTCCCTCCTGATATTTGAACTTCCAAAACTTCCCTCTGAATCTGCTTAAGACGGCCACCAGTGATTTCATGTTAGTTTTAATGAAGACCTTCACCGGCTGTGAACCATCAGGATGAAGCAGCTGCTGTGCAGAGGTCTGACATAGCAGCTGCATCAGGTTTGTTATTCTGTACATTTATCATTTCTGCCTAATTACAGTCGTGCTCATTTGTGTGGTTTTGGGGCATTGCAGCAGATAAATGAAATCATTAACAGCAGTAAAACGCAGTGGGACGCAGACTTGCTGTTGTGCCGATCCTGCAGGAGGGCCGGATGGACCAGCCTGCACCAGATCTGATCAACCTGAGGCTGCTTCCTCTCTGGGACAGTCCTGTGATGAGGATACAAAAAAACAGACAAGCACACAAAGACATTACATGGAAGGGTAAATAACTCTATTTTTCCTTCTACTGTCTTGTTCTGCTGGAAGACTTCTCTAATGATTGTGTAAGAACCTGCGGCTCCTTAATAAACTACATCACTCAGCAGACATTTTCAAACTTTTTTTTAAGGTTTCAGCTTTTTCAGATTTCCACTGTGGCTGTTTTGGTCTTTCTAATACATAACGCTCACATCAGTAATCACCTTAAGTTCTCCTCCTCTTTATGAAAAGATCATTAACATTCTCACTAAAGAGAACCAGCAGAGTTCATCTGTAGGTGAACAGAGACCCTCGTCCACACGAGCAGTGGTCCCCAACCTTTTTCAGGTCACAGACCGCTTTAGTATCAGACAATGTTTTTATGGACTGCTCCAAACGGGGCCAAAGTTGGCGTGTGATATTTTTTAGCCTCCAGTTTCTGAATAACACATTTTTCAAATTAAAATGTTATAAGAAACAAATTTTAAAAATGAAACATTTGTATTTTTTTCTTTTTTTTTTTTTGCTGATGTGGATTTGATTAAGGAAAATTGTTGATTTGTAGAAGTTGCTTCTGATTTGGAAGAATTTAATAAAGGCGTCTTATTTTTCCCCATGCATTGCCATGATGACATTGAGATCTTAACCCAGGTTCAGCTCATCTTTCGGAGCAAAAAGATTTTCATACGGGCCCGGATCTAGGCATGGGCAGGGGGGGGGGGGGGTTATGCCACAAACAAATGTTAAAACTTAGAGTTTATGATGAAGATGAGGACATTAAAGTGGATTCTAACAACAGGACGCTATCTTTAGCGTGTCCGACTTTACAGGTGTGATGGTTTAATACAGCAAAATACAGTGACACAGAAGGTATTTTCTAGATATAATGATAAATGTGAATCCACAGTGTCTGCATTTTTATTATCTGCGTGTTGAAACTTTTGAGAATCAGTCGCTGCTTTTCAGGCAGAACAACTTCTACGTGAGAAGAACTGCATCAATAAATCCATATGTCGAGGAAAACTCCTGGTTTTGTCTATAAACAGCAGCTTTGTTTTTCTTTGAAGTGGATCTTTTCTCCCCAAAGAAACTATCCAACTATGTTTTTTTGTTTGATTTTCTTTAGATTTTAGGCTTTGGGCTTTTAACTTAGCAGTCAGGGTTGTGGTAAACAGAATCTGGTAGTTTTCCAAAAAAAATTCCCATCAGTATCAGACAATAAACTAAACTTAAATAGTCAAAGTCAGTGCATGCAATTCCAAGCCACTGAATCTGAATCCTCAATATTCATTTCCTCTTTTTCTCTTCTTCTTCACTTGTCTCTTTATTGTCCGCTTCTCTAAATGTTTCCTGCTCTGACCCTCCTTGTCTGTCCACTTATGGCATGAAACTAATATTATTGATTAAAAAAGGCGACTTGATCATTTTATTTTTTAATAACCATCTTTATTATATGACTTAACTATTTACAAATAAATACTGTGTAATTTGGTGTTTCTCATCAGTGTCACACTGGTCCTTACATTCAGATTTTAACATCTTATTTGCTGCACTTTGCATCAAAAACATGCTTTGTAAATAATCTACTGAAATATACATTTTCTTAGTTTGTAGGGACTTCAGACTGATTTAAGGTGCTTTAGATCAGTGTTTTTCAACCTTTTTTGAGCCACGGCACACTTCAACCTTGACAGAAATCCCGCGACACACCAGCATCCAAAAATTAAAAAAAATAAAGGAGAAACTCATAGTCTGTACTGATCTACAGTCCTTCCACAATCTCACATGCATTTTTATGATAATTGTGGCAGAAAAAGCTGGAAGTTGCAGCTGTTTTTTTCTAAAAGATGTAATAAAAGTTAAGTAAGAAGATTTAAAAACTGTTTGATGTGTGTTCGTTGTGGTTTCAAGACGTTAAACAAGGACGACTCATTGTGTGCTGAGATGCTGTCACTTTAACCCAATGCTTAATGGGAGATGTAGTTCAAACAGACTAGCATCTCTAGGTTTCAATGTTATGTTCACTTGTTCCACGGTCTGACACCGGATTCTGTGGAAAGCTACACCACTAAAGAAGAGCTGATTGGTCAGACTGATGACGTGTGATTAAGCCTCTAAGAATGATTGGTGGAGACAGTTAAAGGGGCGGGACTTTTCAGAAAACAGTTATAGCTGCAGCTAAATCGTGGTACCGTCATTCTTATCAAAATGTCTTTAATAGAATCTAATAAACACAAAGAAAAAAGTATTTTTATGATCTTTCATATTCATAATTACTCAGTGCTTTATCAGGGTTTGTTTGGATGAAGAAAGAGCTGATATCCTGGAGATGGAAAATGTTTTTAGATCAGTGAATGAGGGCAATTTCCCACGGCACACCTGACCATCTCCCACGGCACACTGGTTGAAAAACACTGCTTTAGACACACAGCAGTTATTCACTATTTCTCCAGTTATTTTCACCAAACTCTGAGCTCAAAAAGACACATTATGCACTGAGCACAATAATACTTAATTTTTAGGAATTTCTGCTTGATCTCAATTAAAACTGTTGCAGTTGGAAATAAAACAGACAACTGCTAACTTGGTTTTTGGCGCAACATTGGGCTGCCAACAATTAAAAACATTTGAAAATATTAAAGGGTTCTAAAATATGGTTTTACTTTAACTTTTGGTAAAAGTAACTTTTTCTGCTCCAAAAAACTTGTTATAGTGGAAATATGATGTTTGAAGGTAAAGTTACTCTGATAAAAGGCAAAAGGTTTTTGAGGGAAGGTCCTGTCTCTAAATCTCCTCCTGTCTAGTACAAACATGGTGCCTGATGTTCAAAAGGTTTGTGTGTGAATGAAACGCATTTATGGCACTTTTCTACTTTTCTTTAAGGCCCAAAGTGCTTTTACAGTCACAGTCACACCTACAACCCCCCAACACACACACACACAATAGCTGCGGTTACATGAACAAAAGTAATCAGAATTAAAATGCGTTGTGTAAACACGCCGTTCGGAATACTCCGAAATTTCCTTCTGATCGAGATTGGTGGATTATGCCGATTGTTGGTTCGATTGTGGTGCATGTAAACAATTTGTACCTGTACCTCTGATTGGGGGTTGTTACTACTCTGGCTTTTATGTTATGCATAAAGGGTGTGGCGCTCCAGAGAAAGCAAACAGTACCAACTGGCTGCTCCGCGTGAGGGAACCGTGTCACTAAGCAGAGCAGCCAGACTCGTAGTTTCATTTTTTGCGAGCAGGGGAAGGGTGCTTTGTTACAGCGTGTGCTCTTTTATTTTTGGACTAATGCCGTGGTTTTTGATGGTGTAGTGGTTAGCATTCTTGCCTCACAGCAAGAAGAACCCTGGTTCAAGTCCCGGCTGGGGGTCCTGAACCAGAACATCAATGGGGGGCCTTTCTGTGTGGAGTTTGCATGCTCTCCCCGTGCATGTGTGGGTTCTCTCCGCGGTCTCCAGCTTCCTCCCACTGTTCAAAAACATGCTTCATAGGTCAATTGGCAACTCTAAATTGCCCCTAGGTGTGAGTGTGAATGGGTGTGTGATTGTGGCCCTGTGACAGACCTGGCAACCTGTCCACGGTGTCCCCTGCCTTCACCCACAAGTGTCCAGGATAGGCTCTGGCGGCCCCATGACCCCAAAAGGGATAAAATGGCAGAAACTGAATGAATAATAAAAGCACATTTAGGAGATCATCTCCCTCTGCTGCAGCGTGTTTACAATGGAACACGCTATTTCTTCTTCTACAGCCATTTCCGGTACTGTAGTGAGTTCTGCGCATGTCCAAATGATTTATTCCAATTGAAAGTGTGTAAACGTGTGTAAACATCAAATATATTTTTTCTGGGCCCACAGTTCCATTCTAATCTGATCTTTGATCCGATCAAAGACATTTTGCACATTTAACCGCAGCTACTGATAACTCTGTTGCCTAACATTGGCATCAACCTGGAACCATTACAGAACCAGCGATGAAATGTCTTGTCTTGACCAAGAAGACAAGAAGGCAGGGTGGGAAACGAACCTAGGATCTTCCGATCAGAAGATGAACATTTATCTTTGGACCATGGCCGCCCTACTAAAACTTGAAGGTGTATGCATAAACAAGTAGCGTGTTTTTTTTTAAAAGCTGGGTTTAAGTGTACTATCTACCCAGTTTAACTGTTTGTCTTTGTTGAATGAGCTTGGTGGGCATTTTTGGCAGAGCTCACATAAACTGGAGGTACTAGATGTAATAGATAAATTAGGCACAAGAACTGTGATTTATCACATGAAGCAGGATTGCAGCTTTTTGCAGCAATATTTCACTCATCAAAGGCATGTGCTGTCTGACACCTTAACATAAACATCTGCTGTTTCAAGGAGTAAATGTTGATTCAGCGAAAGGATATTTTATTTTCTGCTTATCTAAATTATTTGTAATGCTTGACAAAGATTATTGAGACACATCAAATGTCGAGCTTTACAATAATTGAGCATCTGGATAAATTCATGGCTGATATTTAATCACTCCTGGTATTAAAGCTGAGAACACTTTTTTGTGCACAGTTTGCTCCATATCTCTTCTGCGCTTCCATCAGCTCTTGACAAGAGCTTGGACTTCCCGCCTGTACTCCAACTTTAATTCCTCTTGCGAGAATGCTTTTTGCCCATCATCGGGGCTGATACTGGCTGACTAGTTGCAGAGTCTTAGTTGCTTTGGCCTGAGTGTCCCTTCTTGGTGCTTGTGACACAGAAAAAGGAGCTCACTTTTTATGTAACATAATCAAACCATCTTCAAAGGCTGTAAATATGTTATTTGTTTGTGAAACCCCACATTCCTTCCACTCATACTTTACTCTCCATTGCACTGATTTAACGTGTATAGTTCTTTACCCCATTCATATCATACTTGATTCATGTATTTCTGAGACCCCTTCCTCATTAGCATGATTCAAACTTTCCTCAAAACCCCAATGTATAGAACCTGGTCCATGTTTTCTGCCCTGTAGCGGATAATCATCCCAATAGAGGCAGTGACAAATGTTTCTGTCTTCGCCAGAAGTGTTTCCAACAACGTTGCATGAAGGGCCGGGCTGCAGTGTCTCTACTGATGTGAGAAGTAACGGCACTGATGGTTTTTCCAGGAAACCCATTAAAGATGCAATAACTGCACTTGCATTCACTTTCTTATGTATACTGTGAGAAGTAGAACTCACAGTAGGCATCTAAAGTACATCTTTGCTTGAACAAGGGCAGAACATTTTTTTGAGCCATAACTATTAAAAAACAAACAAAGAGAAAATCAGTTGAAAATGCTCTACATATTTAAATCTATATGTTCTTTTCTGGATCTTAAGCAGTTTTATGGCCAAAATCACCCAAAGTATCAAATTTAATTGAATCTATGTATAAAATAAGTAAGCATTTCTTGAGATTTTATCAAAGATTCTTGAAAACATCTTAGTTCCAAAAAAATATTTTTTTTTTCTCAATTCTTAGATGTTGGCTGTATTGGGTTAACAAAAGTTAAGACCTTCATAAATTGTGTAGTTTTCAGCTGTTATCTCAGTCTTAACACATCAACTGCAATTTTTAATTAAACACAATCTGAAATCTATTAGAGTGCACATATGATTATGATCTCTGTGTTTGTTTTTAGAAAATCAAGCCTTTCCAGTCTCCTCAGTTAGAAGCACTTTAATAGAAAAAACCTTCCAAGTCTGGTCTGAGGTTGCTGTTCATTACAGGATGTGTGGACCTCATGCCTTTAATTAGGGTGGTGGGGGTGGGGGGAATGTGAAAATGAATGACATGATCTCTACAGTCAGGCAGATCTTCCTGATAGAAGTGCAGAAAGTCCCGTCCCAACTGCACATTCCAGACCAGCATCCTCTGTGAGTTCGTGCCCCGGAGTTTCAGCCCTCGTGACGCCTGGACGTCCTGCGGCTGCTCTTGGTGCCCCCATCCAGGCTGCTCACTGACCCCGACCTCGCTGCTCACATGCTCCGCGTCGGTGTGGGCGCCTGAATTGAACCCGTGTTTGCAGAGAGGACGACTAACGATGAGGCGCTGACACAAGCTGCACTCGTGCTCCCAGCTGCGCTCACATGTTTTACATTTTTCTTCATGCCCCCCCACCCAAGTTCATCCTGTTTAGACAAAGGGGGTCCTGATGCTTGAAGAGAGAGAGAAAGAGAAAAGGAGAACAAATATGGATATGATCTGGTACCATAAATCTTTCTAAAGGATGAACTCGTGTTTAACAGGAAATCTACGTTCAAATTCCTGGAAGCGCTTTGTTCAGTATATTCTGAAGGACATTAACTCTGGAAAATTAACGATTCGGCAGACTTAAAGATGGACTTCTGAATCTGAAAACCACCTCTCTGCTCTGGAGTCGTGATTGTTCTCCGGGTTTCGTTGACTGGCGACGTTTGCTGAACGTCCACATTTCAGTTTAGTGGTGCCAACTGCAAACACAGACATCCAAACTCTGAGGGCAGATAATATTGCTCCCTCTCTCTGGGAGCTGGACGGAGGCCAGCCCCTGAGAGGACTGTTGTGTTTGGCACTGGCAAGCTCCAACTCCATGATCACACTAAAGCCCCCCATAAAAACTGCCTTTGGCACAGACGGGGGCTTCCCGTGAGCATGTGCTCAGCAAGGAAGCTCTTTGCATTTGAATTTGGTATTAGAGTCAGAGTTAGAGCTGAGGTCAAGCTTTCCTTTTCGATGCTTGAAAGCAGAGGGAGTGATTAGAAAGTCAGATGGTCTGGAAACCTCATGGAAGAATGTCAGACGTCTGGATTCAGTCCTCTTTGTACAGGAACTTAAACGTGTGTCATGAAGCTGCGTCAGCTTGTAAAGGATGCTCTTTTATTGGTTGTCTGACACTGATGTGTACATCGTCACAAATGTAGAGAAGATGTAGAGGAAGAGAGCCGTCATGTTGGTGATGTACGACAGAGGATCTGGCAGACATTCTGCTTTACATCATAGAGAACAGAATCCTGTTTTAAAACTGGACTTTAACGTGATGGAAGTGAACTGTTATTAACTTCCATGTACTCCGATTCAGTCAGACAATGTCAGTGAAGTCAAGAAGATTGGGACGCTTTCTCCGAGTGCTGAGCCTCAGATCCTCTATCCTCTGAACTTCCTGCAGCTGTCGTCCTCGTCTCAAACTCGGACATGAACTCCTGTCAGGAAAGCGGCAGACATTGCTCTGGAAAAGCTTCACTGCAGCCAGCATTCTCACTAAAACAGACAGGTCCCCTTAATGCAGAAAGTTTTTTGTCTTCTATGTCCGTAATCCTCTCCAGAGTGACCCAGTTTCAGCCTGTGTACAAAGGAAAACTCCTCCATGGAATCTGTGGTCTGTTCTAAAAATGTTGTTAAAAAAAATGAGATGTTTATTGGAATGATCTGGGAAGAGTTTGGATATAACAATCCTAAATACTTTTGGCTTTTTCATAGGTTTTCTTTTATTCAGTTTCAATTTAGTTCACTTACCAAAACGCCGAGTCCTGATAGGTTGTCTCAAGGCGCTGCACAAAAAAAAGAAACATCAAACCAAGATTGAGACTGACGCCCCCTGCAAAACTGCATTTATCTGTAAGTCTGGCAGCGTATTCACTTTGTGCATTTCCTCCACGCAGGGCAGCAACTTTGGATTTTATCGGTAAAACCCTACCGGTAGTTTAGGAGCTACAGAGCACGTGTACTGACTTCCACCTGCATTATACATGTTAGTCTACCTGTGACAAACAGAGTTTGGTTTATTTCTCTCAAAATAAGTTGCTTATCTAGATTTATAAGTCTGGTTAGCTATAATCTCCTAGATCTATTTCCTTTCTGCAGCACCTCAAACGCAGCATTCATATTTTCTTTATTTTACTTTTTTCTTTCATCTCTCTCCCTCTCCAGTTTTGCCTCTTTCCACAGTTTTTTTTTCATCTTTGAGCCAATTTCATATCTTTAATTTCATTTCTGCTGGCATGCTTCCTCTGATAGATGTGACAGCAATTGAGTTTTCTTTTTTTTCACCCAATTTTCAATCTTCGTGTTTCTTCACTTCTGTCTTTGTGTCCCCCTCCACTCATTTGTTCTCATTTTCTTTTATGCAGCAAATGTGCTGATTTTTAGCAAAGGAGAGGGCAGAGCGGGGTGCAGATTGAATTGCAGGATGCTTAATAATTGCACTACACTGATTGCAATTTTACATTCAGTTTTCCGGAACAATCAGATTAGAAAGTTCGTCTGTGTGTGTGTGTGTGTGTCTGTGTGTGTGAACAACAATAGTGCCGATGTCGGCAGAAAACTGCAGCGGCAGTCTCATCTCTGTTATCACCGTAAAAGGATTGTACCTCTGCTGACTTTGCATAAATAAAGTGTTTTTCTCGTGGTTCTTAATCAAATAACAAGATAAATTAATGGTATTTAAATGAACCATTGTCCAACGCAGATAGCCATTCTTCTTCCTGTTAATGTGGGAATCACATGCTGGGATTTGTGGGAGTTAACGGATCATCAGTCTGCATCATCCGGGGATAAACCAGCACATGGGCACGAACATTAGGAGTGATTTATGCATGATGCTAACCTAATATGAATGAATCCAGCTGCAAAAACAGGTTTGACTAATGAGAGATAAGTTTGTGAAGGAAGAGCAAAATTCCTTTTTGCATGTCAGCCAGCTTCACCTGATACCCAGACTCAAATCAGGCCTGCTCCTAAAATCCAGAAAGTCTGAACTAAGTCGCCTGTTACCAAACACGAAGGCAGCATGGTTGCTTTTCTGTAGCACATGAATTATTGTGATAACGTCACAATAAGTCACATTTGACGTCCAAACATGAGTGCTTTTGAAAAACCTGATGGATTGAGCTCAGCAGGTTCCGTTGATCTGAAATCCAGGCTCCACTGCTGGAAAGAATCACCTGGCTGTGCTTTCAAAACCAAGACAACAGCACCTGATTAAGTGAGACAGACCATTAGTTTAATGTTTTATGCTAAACGGGTTTTCTCTAAAGTTATGTATTTACAGTTATTACAGTCTACATGTAAAAAACCCCTTTGGTTGTTCCACTTGTGACAGTTTCTAATCAGAATGACCTCATTTCTATTTGGGATGACAGATTTCTGAAATCACAAGGTGTATTTTAGTTCTACTTTTTTTTATTTTTTGTCTGTTAAAAAGAATAGAGATATAGATATAAAAGGACATGGACTCAAAAACAGTTTCCAAATGGACTATCAGGCTTCTAAGCTACCAAACAACACCATAGCATTTGTACACATGTATGTATCGATTATACTGTTTCTTTGCACTGCTTATATTTTTGCTTTTTATTATTGATCATTTTAAATAGTTTTTTTTTATTGTGCGTCTTAACACAATTCGTCATGCTGCTGCATGACGACAACAAAGCATTCTAATTCTGTTTCTAAAAATAAACAAGAAGAATACTCTTGAAATCTTGTGCTAACGATCATTGTCTGTCCTGGTCTAAACATATGCAATGGCTTTAAATGCCTTTTTTGGCAACAGAAAAAAAACGTCTACTTTTTGGCAGTTTTCCCAAAACCCTGTTGCTTTCTGAGCATAAACAGTGTTTTAAAAGGATACCAGTGTCTTAAAGTGTAGGGAACTTTTGTTTCCATTGAATTGGTTCAGGGCAGCCTGTAACGAGGGGCACATGCTGCCAGAATTCACAGACACCAACTTGTCAGGAATGCTATGGTCACCACAAAGAGAACTCATAGCTGCATTTTTAGAAACTATTTTGTCTTCTACCTGCATTCTTTTGACCACCAATAAAGGATAGGCAAACAAAACCTCCCTGTAAACTCGTGTTAAAAGTCCCTGAGGTTGAGCTCAGCAAACTGTTGTCCTTCTAACTGTGCGACATGCAGCAGTAAAGGCCCGTACACACCGGGACGAATTTCGCCCGCGATTTTTGCCGACGTTTAACGCCTCGTGACTAAACAAAGGGCACCAATGAGAGTGTGCACACCGACACGAAAAAACGGCACGCGTCAAAGCGTCAAAAAAAAAAAAACGCCTCGGGTTCGTTTTTTTGGTCTGACGCCGTGTCGAAATCTATTCGACCAATGAGAACGGCGCTTTTGCACACGTGTCTGGAGCTTCTGAAGTTACAGTAAAACACAACTTGGGGGCGCTCAAACACAAAGCTGCCTTGCTGAGCACACATACCAGTGAAGAAGATAGACGCCAAGTAGCGTCTACACTGCCGCGAAGAAATAATGACGGACATTCTAAAATATCCAAGTACCAGTTGCAGCTACTGGTGCTGGAAATATTCATGTTTTATTTGTATGATTCTGACAAGCGCCTAAATACTTGCTCTCTTCTTCTGAGTCAAAAGCGACTTTAAGAAGCGTAAAGTTGCGCAGCGCCACCTTGTGTACAGGAGTATTTATGTTTTACATTAAGCGCCATCTAACGTCAGGGAATGAAATTGCATGTTCGCTCGGCTCATCGTCAGCGAAAATCGCCTGGGTGTGAACACAAAAAACGTGGCGAAAAACGCTGGCGAATAACGCCGGGCGAATATTCGTCCCGGTGTGTACGGGCCTTGAGGCTGTGAGAAGCATTCATGCTGCTCTGTCTACTCATTCTGCCTTAAGGACTTTGCTGAAAGTCTTCAAGTTTTTCAATTCTGCCTCCTCGTGTCCTCAGAGCTGCACAGAAATGTTGGGTCGAGCCGACCAGCAACTGGAGCTATTCACCAAAAGGCGGCTTGAATTATTTCAGTACTTTTTATGATCAGCAGCGAGCCAAAGAAAGCAAACCACTTCTCTGTGTGTGCACGTGCATGTGTCTGCTCTGAGGAGCGAGCACAGTGGGAACTAAAAGGGGATCTAATTGAAAACAGCTGTTCCACTGAGAGTACTGGAACCGGGCCAGAGCACCACATTAGTCTGATTTGGACCGAACAGGAGACGAATGGCTGCAGAAGCAAACAACAGCAGGAGGGGGGCAGGGAGGGCTGTGGGTGCTTCTCGCAAGACTTTGATGACAAATTGATGTTTCTTTGTAGAAGTGTCAAGATTGAAACAGCTCAGTGTGCTGAGACAGGAGGGATGTACGCAAGAGAATCTCAACTACCAACTGCAACAAAAAAACGCCTCATTATGGGGGTGGGGTGGGCACCTCCGGAGCTCCGAGGGAAGCGTCATTTATACTTGTTTAGTACTCTTAACAAAAATGCAGAAAACTTTGCAGGGGAATCAGGAAAACTGCTGAGTTGTGGCTTTCTTTTGAGTTTTATATCCAACAAGGAATGGATATCTCTAAGTAACAATTTAACATATTTGTGTGATGTGCAAAAATTATTTTGATCAACTAAAAATGTACATTTCAAAAACAGGTTTTGCTTGGTTACTTGAATTTCTGATCGTCAGCAGGTGTCTTAAAAACCACTGGGTCTTCTCTTAGCATGTTGGAACAAGATGGCTTACCTTTTCTGTCTTCACTGCCTTTTATGAGCATGGAGGTTTTCTGTTTAGACCCATCTTAACTTAGCTTTATGTTTGCCCTCAGTTGGGGCAAAACTTTATATAGAAACAATTTTGGTGGTTCACCATGACCAAGGAAATGAATCGACACATCTGTTTCTTGCTGTGTCTCCACCAATGCAACATTGAACCGCCTGCTACTTTTCTGCACCTTTTGAGCAAACTAAAATTTTCCTGGTCTAACGTATCCGTGAAGACAGTTACTCTGACTGCCCACATCCAGAGTTCACACTGTTTTGTAACTATTTGACTTCATTCTGTAGCCTAAGTTCCTCTCAGCTGCAGAAAACTCTCTTGCAGCAGTCTTTTCTCCTTTGGGACATAGTTTTGGTTGAGTTTGGTGGACTACCAGGATCTTAAGGAGTCTTTGTGACACTTGAAGAGGAAGTGATGATTTTATTCTGTGTACCCTGCTCTCAGATGCATGGTCTGGCTTGGTGCTCCCCCAGGCTGATGGTAAAAGTGGACCTGCTCCTTGTTACAATGTTAGCCTAAACATATAGCTATCCACTGCTAATACTCTTCTCTGTAGTGAGGATAGAAACCCCCCTTTCCTGTGACCCATTACGTCTAGGTGGTCAGTCCTGCATGTGGCTGTGAGTCCAACCTTACACTGCACATCTTCAGGGTCAAACCTGCAACGTCTTCACTAATGGTGACCTTGACCTGCTCCCCCTGCCATCCTGCTTTCATCTGTGGGGGGTTCAGCTTTTGTTGTTTGGGTTCTTCTGAGGGTTTGTCAGCAGGGTCACAGTCGGCAGTATCAGCTTGACTCAGAGGACCAGTTCTGGATTTATTTTACAAACCTTTTTCTGGACCTCAGCCATAAGTTTCAAACAGCGCTCAGAACAATCTCTTTCACATTTTGGATCGCTTTTCTGGGTCTCGGCTATGATTTTTTTGGCTCAAACTGACGTTGTCTGACTCTGACCCAGTTTCTGTCCTTCACATCAGACACTATCAGACATGCCCGCTGACACTCTGTCATCAACTGTATTGTTAGTCTGTTGCCGGGACTCGTCCTTCACCTGTCACAAGTCTTTCCAGAGGGCTTACACCAAAATGTGAGTAGAATGAACTGCACCATTTCAGCTTACGTCTGTGCAGTCACCTATTGTCTCTCATCTCCACAGCGTCAGCTGTTACTGAGGCAACATTGAGGATCTCTTAGGATGTCCTCAAGCTGCTTAAAACTGGTGTTATTTTCCCTCATTTTTATATGCAGATACCAACAGAGCTTATACAGGAAGGGCTCCTCATCCAACCAAAAACCTGCGCTATGATTTAAAGAAAGTGTGGCAACTTTTTGTGCTCTCCATCCTCAGACATATGATAATCCAGTAAAACCGTCAGGATTCTGGATGTGTGGAATAATAATTTTAGCTGTCTCTGTGCAGTCAAGAACCTCACCCACCCGCTGTGATTTCTGGAGGAGGAAGGCACAGCTTAAAGGCAGGCAGCTCAGTTATTTTTAGAAGTTTATGGAGTTTTTTTTGTCTGGAAACTATTAGAAACACAGATGATTCTGACTCCAGGAAGGTGGAGTGGGGACTTGGTATTTCTGTTTTTTGTTTTACAGTAGAACCAAAGTTTAGAGTTAGAAAGTTAAACCAAGATTTTAGTCCAGTTAAATTTTAAATATCTGGAAATAGCTGGCTTTTGAAAGCCTGTAAACAGAGTACCGTATTTTCCGGACTATAAGTCGCCCTTTTTTTCATAGTTTGGCAAGGAGTGCGACTTATACTCCGCAGCCACTTATATTAGAACTAAATTGAAATAAATACATTGTTAACCCTCCTGTTATGTTCATTTGTGAGGAACAGAGATGATGTTCCTGGGTCAATTTGATGTATGAGGTATATTAAGTGTTAAGAGTATGTTAAGTGACTCAGAGAATCAGCAATTTTTTTTTACAGTTAAAAACATAATATTCTATTTTCCAATGATTTCATAGATTCAGAAATGCAATAAAAATGACAACTGTTTCTACAAATACAGGATGAAAACAGAGTATAAGTTGGCCAATGATGCTTCATGAAAGGAATAAATGAATAAGTATGAGAAAGAATTACTGTGAAATTATGAGATAAACAGTCTGCTATGATTGTGTCATATAAGGTTGTGAAAGTTATTAGTTCTTGGTCTCAGATTTTGTCAAATAAATTTCCCGTCAAAATGCGACTTATAGTCCATTGCGACTTATCTGTGTTTTTTTCTACTTTATAATGCATTTTTGGGCTGGTGCGACTTATACTCCGGAGCGACTTATAGTCCGGAAAATACGGTAATTAGTTTGCATTCTGAAGTATTGAGGTGGTGCTTTAATGGGATTTTTTATTTTTATTTTTTGTGAAGTTTACTTGAATGCAACATTTTTACTTTTTTGTAAAATAAAGAAAATTCTGTATGGGTCAGCAATAGGAACAGGAATAATTCTGGTTTACATGGTCACAAGAATGTTCTACATTAAGCACTATCAGCAGTTGATGACATCATGATGCATCAACGACCATCTGAGAAAGGAAACTCCTTTATTACAGCCCAGAAAGTTTGTGCTAATTTCTGATTTAAATATTCCTCATCCTGATCTTTACGTGCAGATCTTTCAGAAGTTTGGCCAAAAGTTTACAAAGTTTTAATAGAATCAAGGAACTAATAGACTTAACTTAATAGAATCAGTTCTTCTCTCCTGAGTGAATCCATGTGAAAATTTACATATGAAAAAGTCATAACTTATTTAGAAATAGTTGCATGAAGTCATACTTGTAAAGAAAAAAGAGAATATCCTAAACTCAGGGGAGGAAGCTGCAGTCCCCTCTTTGTCATTCCCTCCTGTTCCTTCTCTCCATCATCTTTCCTCTCATTTCTCCTCCCTGTTCCATCAATTTTTCTTACTCTAAATTATATTAGGACGGCTGCTCCAAATTCAGACAAAGATAACCTCCTCTTTTGTCACCGTTCTTTTTTCTTTTCATTTCCATCATGCTGTTTTTCTCCTTGTGTCGTCCTCTCCTCTCCAGAGTCACCATGATGCGTTTTGATCTCCTCTGTTTTGTCATGTGGGTCGGCTCTGTATTTCTCTTCTTGTTTTCCATTTTTCTGTCTGCGCCTGTCTTTCTTCTTCTCTCTCGTGTCAGAGAGCAGGGCTCAATCGTTTCTCTTTTTTCCCAGCCATTTTTCAGACAGACAGCCTCTGATTCATGTGCCCATCATCCCGTCCGCCTGAGGGCCATTGAGCCAGGCACAAAAGACACGAGCAGTCAAGCATCTCTGCCTCTTCTCTCTGCAGTCATTTTTGCTGCTCTCTTCTGCAGTTTCTGTCTTTTTCCCTCATCTTTCTCTCAGTCTGCTGTGACTTTACTGCTGGTCCTGCCCTGTCAGATTTTTTTCATCCCTCTCCCCATCACTCTCTTTGGCCCTCTTCTTTCCTGGCCTCCATCTCTCATCTGCTCTTGCATAACAAGCTGTCTGTCATTCATCGCTGTTGTTTAACATCACACCAAACATTTCAGGCTTGTGTAAGAGATTATTTACAGAAATGAACCAGTTTGGACTCTGATGTCAGCCTGAGAAACTCTGATGAAACCATAGGAACCTTCCACTGTTTGCACAAAGAGGTTCTGCAGGATTTTGAAATAGGACAACGGGTTCAACACTGAACTGCAACTTTTTAAAGCAGCTGCTGAACAATGAAGGGTTTCTGGTCCGCTGCGTTTCTTTCAACATGTGTCAAATTCGCTGCTGGGCACTTGTCCAAAAAGTTCTTAAATTTGACGCTCCAGCCGCTTGGGGGAGGAGCTACTGTCGACAGGTTTTAGCCTCACCCATAAATGGGAGCAATGACTGTGCATCTCCTTTATATTGCATGGAAGACATAGATGAGGTTGGGAGTTCAGGTTTATTTATTTTAAAAAGCTCTACATAAGCCTCAGTAATCATGTCTCCATGTTTGGGTTCATTAGATAATTCAGACATTCTCCATACAGTGAGGTTCACCATTTACTGCAGGAGCTGCGTCTGAATGATGGACAATTTCTTATTTTTTTTTTTATTGTCCTGTCCAACAGCTGGGCAAACAGATGAGAGCTGAAGGCCTCTTTTGTTGGACAAATTTATTTTAACAACAGGGGTTATAAATCTTCTGACAAACCAGAGGTCTGTCTGAATAAACCACTTTGGTAATCGAGGCCAAACTTTCATTTCATTTTAATCGTATTTAAAAATCTTTTGTGTTGGACCGGACGGAAAAGGAAAGGAAGGAAGAAGAGAGAGGGACGTTAGAGAGGGGGGATAGAAGGGTGATTATAGGAAAAGGGGGTAAAACCATGAAGCAGCATAAAGCAACAAGTTTCTGGATGGTTATCATTACCGTGAGGTTCAAGTCTATAAGGGCGGGGCCTGTCCACACACACACTCAATTGATATAAGCATACCTGTTGGCTCAAAAAATGTTCACATGTCAACATGTAAACAATACAAATAATGTTCACAGACGCTTACTTATGCCTTCAAACCAACAAGTGTCAAATATTTTATTCAGTCACGCAAACTAGGTGAGCTAACACCTGCGCTCAAGTGTTTATGTTCTTCTAAAATGGATGATGGAATGTAAAAAGAAGGAGGGAGAGTGCCCAGCCATCCCCACACCAAGACTCTCGCTGCAGTGGTAGTGGCAGCCAGAACCCCTCAACACCCGTTTGGTAGCAGATAGAGATCAACCGCCCCCGGGGTGATCACATCCGCCACCCAGGCCAGGGCCAGCAGGACCGCCACAGGGGCCCCCAGAGCCAGACAGCAGGGAGGCAGGGGGGGTAAGAGAGTGCTGCTCCGGCTCGACCAGGAGAGCAGCCCCCCCACTGGGCCGGGAGGGCCCAATGCGGGGCCCCGCCCCAGAAGAGCGCCCACAGGCCCAGAAGAGCACCCCATCCCCACCCCGGAGTTCTGGGCATCACCCCACCCCAACCCCGGGTATGAGCCATGATCCCCCAAAAGAGATTCGCCCAGTGCGCCAGCCAGCTACCCACCCGGCCCACGGTTGGTCCAGGAAGGAGCAAAGCAGAGGCCAGCCACCCCCGCCCAGGAGGAGGACACCCAAACATGGCCCAACCAGGCTCAACCACAGTTGGAAATTTGGCGAGGCCCAGCAACCAGGAGCAAACACCAGAACCCACACCACAGGGACTCGGACACCCCCCGGCTCAGTGGTGATGTGATCACCGGCTCTTGGCCTTGCTAGAAAGCTCAGGGAACCCTCTCCCTGCGTGGAGGGGGGGACGCCGGGCCCAGAAAGGCAGCACCCAGGGAACACGGCCGCCGTTGCCAAGGGCCCAGCACCCCCTACCAGGGATGGGGTAGGGGACAGTTGGTCCGAGGTCCCACCTTCCTTGCAAAATGCATGTGTGTGAGGGTGTGTGTGTGCATGTATGTGTGTTTGTACTGGAGTGTATATTTTGAGGGTTAAAGGGTGTGTGTGCTAAGGGGGTGCAGTTAAAATTGGTGGGTAGGGCACTGAGGGGACATCTGCTGCTTGCTGGCAGTGATTTCCAAGCACCCCCCCCCTACCAAGGGCCCTACATGTCTAAGGTGCAAATAAAACCGAGAGGGGGGGGGGGGGGGGGGCTATTCCATACGGCAACCATGGGAGGGGGACCACTGCCAATTAGCTCCTCCCCCCAAGGTGCATCACAGGCTGAACCCCCCCATCACCCTAAAAAGAGATTATAAGAGGAAGAGGGTAAGTCGGGGACAGCTGGTACACCAGCGGTTGGCAATTATTTTAACTCGCGGGCCACACTGGGTTAGAAAATTTGATAGAAGGGCCCGACCAGGAGTGTAGATGAAAACATTTGGATTTAAAATGATATTCCAAAACAGAATATTCTAGAGATTTTTGTTTTAAACTTTGTTCCAATTTTAGATTAATTTTTTATTGTGAAGCCCTTTGGTACCTTCAAGGAGTTGTATAGTGCTATATGAATAAAGTTTAATTCATTCATGATCCTTTTAATAAAAGGAAAACATTATTTATGAAATAAAACAATGACCAAATAACACTCTATGATTTTCAAAGACAAAAATTCAGAAAAAAATATACTGATAATATAGTTAACATGTCTCTTCAATCTGGAATATTTCCAGAGGCCTTAAAAACTGCAGTCATTAAACCTCTCCTGAAGAAAAGCGGTCTTGATCCCACTGTACTGAATAATTACAGACCTATCTCTAATCTGCCATTTTTAGGAAAAGTCCTTGAAAAAGTTGTCTACCAACAGCTCACTGATTTTCTCTTATTAAACAATTCATTGGATGTTTTCCAGTCAGGTTTTAGACCCCATCATAGCACAGAAACTGCTCTTATCAAGGTAACCAACGACATCCGCCTGAACACTGATGATGGAAAAGTCTCTGTCTTAATCCTGCTAGACCTGAGTGCTGCCTTTGATACTGTTGATCATGGGATCCTTTTGGACAGACTCCAAGACTGGGTTGGCATCTCTGGATCTGCCCTAAGTTGGCTCAAGTCTTATCTGGAAGACAGGAAATACTTTGTTGAAATTGGGAGTTGTGTCTCAGACTACATGGCCTTGACTTGTGGTGTGCCCCAGGGATCGATCCTGGGACCCCTTCTGTTCAACCTTTACATGCTGCCACTAGGGCAGTTAATACGCAGCAATAACATATCTTATCACAACTATGCAGATGATACTCAGATCTATGTGTCACTGACAACAGGTGAATATGGGGCGGTGGATTCACTCAGCCACTGCCTCCAACAGATCAGTGCGTGGATGCAGAACAACTTTCTCCAGCTAAACTCAAACAAGACCGAAGTTATTATTTTTGGCCCACAGAAACAAAGAGAAAGTGTCAGCAGCTACCTTCATTCTCTGTCTCTTAAACCCTCAAATCAAGTCAGAAATCTAGGGGTAATCATGGACTCTGACCTGAACTTTAACAGCCATATCAAGTCAGTAACATCAGCGGCATTTTACCACCTGAAAAACATTGCCAAAATCAAAAACATAGTGTCAAAGCCAGACCTGGATATACTTATTCATGCATTTGTCTCCAGTAGGTTAGACTACTGTAACGGCCTGCTCAACGGCCTCTCCAAACGAGCTGTAAAACAGCTTCAGTACATCCAGAATGCTGCTGCTCGAGTCCTGACCAGAACCAGGAAGTATGATCACATTAGTCCTGTTCTCAGGTCTCTGCACTGGCTCCCTGTACCTCAAAGAATAGACTTCAAAGCAGCTCTGCTTGTGTACAAGTCTCTCCATGGCCGAGCACCAAAGTACATCTCTGACATGTTAGTGCCATATGAACCATCTCGTACTCTGAGGACCTCAGGGGCCGGCCTCCTGTTGATGCCCAGAGTCAGAATTAAACAAGGGGAATCAGCGTTTCAATATTCTGCAGCTAAAATCTGGAACAGCCTCCCTGAAGGCGTAAGACAGGCCTCTTCTGTGTTCATGTTCAAATCTAGACTTAAAACATTTCTGTTTAGCCGTGTATATGACTGAAAGGTCCTACCTGCACTTTTCTTTCCTTTCCTTCCTTTATTTTTAAATCAATTTTCAATTTTCAATTTTCTTTTTTTTTTTTTTAAAGTAAATTTTTCGTTGATTATTTCTATGATGTATTGTGATTTTAATGCATTTTTCTGTTTTGTGAAGCACCTTGAATTACTTTGTGTACGAATTGTGCTATACAAATAAACTTGCCTTGCCTTGCCTTGATACATTTAAAAAAAAACAATTCTTGATCCTCTCGGAATTTCTCGGAAATGACGTCCAGGATCTCAGAATGTAAACAAAGATCTGATCGATCACAGATTTCTGATCTGAAGAGCTCCGCGTTTCTATACAGGAGACACGGCACGGACTGAGGAGATTGATTGATTGGGTCTCCAGCTAATCAGGACACAGAACAGGGTGTGCAATGCAAAAATGCAAAAAGGCAGCATAATCCCTCTAAAAGAACGAGCTAAACCGGGAAAGATGAACTGCTACATAGAAAGGAAAAACTGTCTTCTGTTCTGTTTGACGGAGATTTTAGAGGGTTTCAGGTTGGAGCACAGACTGCAGACGGGGGGAATAAAATGTCACGTCTTGATTGTGTGGCCAGATTAAAATAAATAAAAAACATGGCTCTCTGATATTGTTCAGTGGGCCGGACCAAACATGGAGGCGGGCCGGATCCGGCCCCCGGGCCGAAGTTTACCCACCCCTGTGGTAGACTTTACCCCTGTGGTCAAATAGCCGTCCCCTAGCTCCCCCCAGCATAGGGCCCAGGTCCCCTCAGCCCAGGGGCCCCATCCCCTGAAGCACCGACCCCCCAGGCCCTTCACCACCCACCCCACACAGAGAGACAGGAGCCAGAAAGCACCCCCCCCCCCCCCCCCCCCGGAGCAAGCCCAGGCCCCCGCCCCCATGAATGACGGACAATTTCAGCTGTACTTCCGTCTCTCTGTGACCCAGTCTGATGACTTGTTGTCCCACATTAGATCGAGTGCAAAAATGAAAATTAGAATACAATTAGATGATCTTTTTATTATTGTCTCAATACTTCAATACAAATTAGAAAAAAACATCATGAAGTTCAGGAGGATAAAGATCAGATTCTCCTCTGTGTTGGTTTTGGACTCCAACCACTGATCATGTCATCAATACATTGTTGCCCAAAGCTGACTCCCTGACTGGTTGACGTGAGGGGGGGTCTTCGAATTTGCAAATTCCAAATTGGCACATCCAAATCGTGTTGCCTCATTGACAAATGTATCAATGAGACAAAACATGCATGTTTCTGTGCATACACAGATGGACCAAATTGTGCACGGATAGAAAAAGAGCTACTTTGATCATATTGCTGTTCATGACTCAGAGGTAAGAAAATAAAAAAACATTTCATACCTTTTTCTTTGATCCAGATTTGCTCTTTGTGTGTATTGATGCAGTAATGAATATGCTTCTGTCTAAGGGCAGGGATGCCCAGTTTAGCCTAATCTGTTTAGTTTAGTGTAGCTATTGAATTCTATGACTTCCTGTTCTTTATGATTAAAATGAATATATGCTATATATAAATAAAATTGAATTGACCTTTTTTAGTTATAAAGTGATGAGACTGGAAGCTATTTAGCTGCTAAACTCCACTTCAAAGAAACATTTCAATATGAACCCATCATTACAGATTGGAACCACATATAGCATGAAACCTAAAACAGAAACTATACTTATATTTTACATATTTACATAAACGTTAAAAAGATAATAAAATAGCTTTAACTGCAACAACCTTTCATGTCTAGTTTGTTTGGTAAGACAAACTTTCCACCACCCACACTAACCTGCAGTAGCTGCTGTTGGTGGAACTGTATCGCTCAGAGATGCTGCAGCTCTAACATCTCAAGCATGAAAGCTTCTTAGAATGTGACTTTTTGTTACATTGGTTGTTATTTCGAAACTTCTGTTACAAAATGATATAGATACAAAACAACACACGTTTAGCCCTGAAATAAGAATAGGGATCTCACAGCAGAAAACAAACAAAAATTAAAGCTACAAGTAGCATTTAGCGGGCCCGAGCACGTGCCACCGCCTGGCACGAGCGACCGCCCCGTGAGCAACGCCCTGCTCGAGCCATTCTCGTCGTTTTTTCTTGTCCATTCTGGAGCTCCAAGCTAATGTTAATATGACAGCAGCCTGTGGGGGGGGGGGGGGGACTATAATCTGTTGCCTTAAGGGACAAAGACTTATGCATATAGCATTAAAAGAAAATTCTTAAATCTAAGCCTCGTTTAGACCTGCTCATTTTCTCATCAAGTAGAAGAAGGTTTTTATCAGATTAAGAAACAAGCAATGATGATAATTGCTATCACTGTCCCTAAGGATGAGAACAATAGAACTCATTCAATTTTCACTACAATGTCTAGATGAGTGTCAGCTATGTCTGATAACTTGGCGAATTAGCTGGACCGGGATCTTACAAAGTGCAGGTGGTTTAACGTCCAGTGTGATGAGTCTGTGGACGGCAACAGTACAGCATAGCTTTTGGTTTCCACAAGAGAAGAATTCCTGACACATCTGCCCTAACAGACAACTACAAGAGGAGTTGAAATGTATAACACGGTGAAGGAGTTTTTGTGCAGAAAAAGGTACCATTAGAAAAGCTGGTAGCCATACCTGCAGACGGGGCTCCTGCTATGATTGACCGACAAACAGGTTTCATCACTCACTGTAAAGCTGACCAAGACTTTCCAAAATGTCTGCATTACTGCTGCTTCTTTCACCAGTAGGCCTTATGTGCAGAAGTGATTGGCTCTGGACATATAATGACTCCTATTGTGAAAATCATAAAAAACCTCAGCTGCAAAGCAAAACAGAACAGGATTTTTAAGGTGCTATTGGTGGAGATATCTGCTGAATATGGTGAATATGAATATGGTGAATCTGAACTTGTATTCTTGACTGACATTACTGGAAAACTAAACCACTTGATCTGCGAGCTGCAAGACATTGGCAAAACTATATTTTTTTATTGACCAGCCTGCCTGAGCCAGTGTTTTTCTTGTGGGGATCTTTTCTGCCAGGGCTTGCCAGCTTGGTCAGTGGATGTTGCTGCAGTTGTCTCCCTTGCTGGGACAGCTGGAGTTAAACACAGCAGCCTCACGGCTGTGAAGTGGACCCCGTTGCTGTCCCAGTCTGGATGGGCACTGTGGTGATGTTCCAATGTTCAGGCTGGCTCCTGGTATGAAGAGATTCCCAAGTACCATTTCCTAACCGCAGAGCCAAGGATGTGTTTACATGTTTAGGTCAAAAATGTGATGAACAGCTTCATGTTGTCTATTGATGTAAGTTTAAACCTAAACATGTTTCCCTGTTACTAATCCAGTTGATATGGTTCTCCATCTGTTTCTAGGTGATAGAAAAGCATTTTTTTATATTTAGAGCTCCAAGCAAACAAACAGTTGTCTATATAAGAGCTTTTACAATTGTGGACTTTTAGCCGGTCTCTGAATACATGTGACCAATGTATGGTGGATTTTCACAGACTTTGTTTAAAACTGAAGGTGACAGAGACTTTGGAGAAGTGGCTACATTGCTCTGGACTTCTTTGTTTCATCCACAGAAGAGTAAAATATGTGATTGATTTTGAAAAGCTGCTGAAAAATGTATCTTTTTAAAATTGCAATTTCTAATTTGGGTTTTACATTTTGTGTTCCATTTTTTGTGATTGTATTAGAAAGATTTGTTATTTATTTGGTGTTTAAAGGTGGTACATATTGTATATACACAATCTTCTTAGAGACATTTGCTATATGTTGTGTTTGTTGTCGTTGTAGTTTAATTTCTTTGGATCTATTGAAAGGAAATGAAAAGAAGTTGCAGCATTGATTAAAAAAGCATAAAAGAGACATTTACTGTCTGATGTTACATCTGTAGGAGTGTACTGAGGCTGGGTTTTGTTTTGGAGCACATTCATATATTTTGTTTGTAAAAAAAAAAAAGATAAAATATAAAGTTAATTGTATTTTGGATGAATAAAAAAGCAATGATTAGTGCTAAGGATGTATAAAAGACAAACAAAACAAAGGAAATTGCTGTAATTTAGTGTTGAACTAGGCTTTCTAACTGTTCTACTTTCTGTCTGCCACTCCTGGCTAATTTACATGTGAGCACACAGCCGGGGGTTGGGGGGGGGCTAACTCCACTCCTGCAGCAGGGGAGACTGATGAAAAGCTTGAGGATGTAAGATTGAATAAATAAAATCCTAGAGTTGACCAGTTCATTTTATAAATGTAAATATTTTTTATTTTGGTGCTGATAAACTAAACAGAAGTTATGATAAAAATATTTGCTTGAGTCAAAATGTCCAAAAATTTGCTTTCAGCACAATAGGGTGATTAAGGTGGTTAAATGTTTCTCGTACGTATAGTGCTGCTTTTCAAACATGGAGCTTTGTAGGACGCATCTAATTCTGAAATCTCAGCTTCCTGAGACAAACGGCTGATTTCCTATGAAGCTTGATTATATGATCATGCTTCATGATCATTTATGAACATATATAGCTCGTCCAAAATTGTCATATCCATGGGTTCAGAATGGAAGTTTCATCAAATCTATTTAATTTCAGTGAGATCAGACAAGGAATGTGAACGTGAGAGCAACATTTGTGCATGGCGAGATACCCAACTTCGCCGCTCTGTCACGACCACACCCCCACGTTGAAAGATTTGTTTTTCATCAGAGTAAACTTCAATGGTTTTTCAACAGGTGGACGTCATTTTGAGGTGTGTTTGCTCATCCTACTTGGAGCAGTAATGCTCCGAGCAGTGATGCTCCAAGTAAAACATGTCATTTCCTGTTGCCAACAGGTGGCGCTACACCTGTTTCGGATTTTTCCACTGCAGATGTGTTCAAAGTCAGACTACAATCATGCACAACAAATTTGGATCAGATTAGATTATTTATGGCTGAGTAATGGCCATTTTTCTTTTCATGGCGTGATTTCGAAACGACCTCAAATTTTGACGCGCCGCCACGTTCACAAACAACCGTAAAAACTTAAAAGCTTCGCAATTTAAGATCGGACATGTGTTTAGTTTACAAAACCAAAGTTTGGAGTCATTGTTCAAAAATCTCTAGGAGGAGTTCGTTCTAGAACGAGGCCTGCAAATGACCAAAATACAGCAAAAATGACATATTGACACCAATATAGCAGACTTCCTGTGCGACTGACAGCTTGGTCCCAAGAGACTTTTTTGTAGGTTTCTATCTGATGAACATGTCCTGTAAAAATCAAGCTTGTATGTTAAAGAACATGGCGGGGCTCTCAAAAACAAACATGGTAGGTGGCGCTATTGAGCCGTTTTTTGTTCACCCATGCAAGTGCTGTGTATCTAAGTTGGAGATATGTAAGAGGCCTCTCATTCTGAAATCTCAGCCTCGTGATACAAACGGCTGAATTTTTATGAATTTTTAATTATCTGACTGCAACGCAATCAACCACTTCCTGTTTGGCACTGGCTTGCGCAGGCACCGTCAGGTGTACACCCATGAAACTTTAGACGATGAGAGAAGACCCTTATGAGTATCTCCTGTTGTAATTTTATGAATGTCGGACAAAGCACAGAGAAAAGATAGGTCAGAATGTGACATAAAATGTATTTGTCAATATCTAGGTGGCGCTATGGAGCTCGTCCAAGATTGTCATATCCATTGGTTCAGAATGGAAGCCTCATCACCTCTATTGAATTTCAGTGAGATTGGACAAGGAATGTGCATGTGAGAGCAACTTTTGTGTGCATGGCGAGACGCCCAACTTCGCCGCTCTGTCACGACCACACCCCCGCATTGAAAGTTATGGCTTTTTATCAGAGTAAACATCAATGGCTTTTCAACAGGTGGACATCATTTTGAGGTGTGTCGGCTCATCCTACTTGGAGCAGTGATGCTCCAAGTAAAACATGTCATTTCCTTTTACCAGCAGGTGGCGCTACACCTGTTCTGGATTTTTCCACTTCTGATGTGGTCAGGGTCAGACTACAATCATGCATATCAATTTTGGATCAGATTGGATTTTGCATGGCTGAGTAATGGCCATTTTTCTTTTCATGGCGTGTTTTCAAAATGACCTCCATTTTCGACGCGCCGCCACGGTCACAAACATCCGTAAAAACTTAAAAGCTTCGCAATTTAACATCGGACATGTGTTTAGTTTACAAAACCAAAGTTTGGAGTCATTATTCACAAATCTCTAGGAGGAGTTCGTTCTAGAGCGAGGCCTGCAAATGTCCAAAATGGAGCAAAAATGACATATTGACCTCAATATATCAGACTTCCTGTGCGAGTGACAGGTGGGTCCTTTCAGACTTTTTTGTAGGTCTCCATCTGAAGAACATGCCCTGTAAAAATCAAGCTTGTACGTTAAAGCGTATGCGGGGCGTCGGGACAAAAGTCACTGTAGGTGGCGCTATCGAGCCGTTTTTCTGCGCCCATGCCAATCTCCTATAAAATACAAAATTTTTCGCGACTCCTGATGTGTGTGCCAAATTTGGTGAGTTTTGGGGTATGTTAAAGGCCTCAAAAAGGCGACTCTTCCGGTAGAATAATAATAATAATAATAATTAAAGCTACAAGTAGCATTTAGCGGGCCCGAGCACGTGCCACCGCCTGGCACGAGCGACCGCCCCGTGAGCAACGCCCTGCTTGAGCCATTCTCGTTGTTTTTTCTTGTCCATTCTGGAGCTCCAAGATAATGTTAATATGACAGCAGCCTGTGGGGGGGGGGGGGGGGGGGGACTGTAATCTGTTTCCTTAAAGGACAAAGACTTATGCATATAGCATGAAAAAAATTCTTAAATCTAAGCCTCGTTTAGACCTGCTCAATTTCTCATCAAGTAGAAGAAGGTTTTTATCAGATTAAGAAACAAGCAATGATGATAATTGCTATCACTGTTCCTAAGAATGAGAACAATAGAACTCATTCAATTTCCACTACAATGTCTAGATGAGTGTCAGCTATGTCTGATAACTTGGCCAATTAGCTGGACCGGGATCTTGCAAAGTGCAGAGGGTTTACGTCCAGTGTGATGAGTCTGTGGACGGCAACAGTACAGCATAGCCTTTGGTTTCCACAAGAGAAGAACTCCTGACACATCTGCCCTAACAGACATCTACAAGAGGAGTTGAAATGTATAACACGGTGAAGGAGTTTTTGTGCAGAAAAAGGTACCATTAGAAAAGCCAGTAGCAGTGACTGCAGACAGGTTTCATCACTCACTGTAAGCTGTAAAGCTGACGCAGACTTTCCAAAATGTCTGCATTACTGCTGCGTCATTCACCAGTAGGCCTTATGTGCAGAAGTGATTGGCTCTGGACACATAATGACTCCTATTGTGAAAATCATAAAAAAAACCTCAGCTGCAAAGCAAAACAGAACAGGATTTTTAAGGTGCTATTGGTGGAGATATCTGCTGAATATGGTGAATATGAATATGGTGAATCTGAACTTGTATTCTTGACTGACATTACTGGAAAACTAAACCACTTGATCTGCGAGCTGCAAGACATTGGCAAAACTATATTTTTTTATTGACCAGCCTGCCTGAGCCAGTGTTTTTCTTGTGGGGATCTTTTCTGCCAGGGCTTTCCAGCTTGGTCAGTGGATGTTGCTGCAGTTGTCTCCCTTGCTGGGACAGCTGGAGTTAAACATAGCAGCCTCACGGCTGTGAAGTGGACCCCGTTGCTGTCCCAGTCTGGGTGGGCACTGTGGTGATGTTCCAATGTTCAGGCTGGCTCCTGGTATGAAGAGATTCCCAATTACAATTTCCTAACCGCAGAGCCAAGGATGTGTTTACATGTTTAGGTCAAAAATGTGATGAACAGCTTCATGTTGTCTATTGATGTAAGTTTAAACCTAAACATGTTTCCCTGTTACTAATCCAGTTGATGTGGTTCTCCACCTGTGTCTAGGTGATAGAAAAGCATTTTTTTATATTTAGAGCTCTAAGCAAACAAACAGTTGTCTATATAAAAGAGCTTTTACAATTGTGCACTTTTAGCAGGTCTCTGAATACATGTGACCAATGTATAATGGATTTTCACAGACTTTGTTTAAAACTGAAGGTGACAGAGACTTTGGAGAAGTGGCTACATTATTCTGGACTTCTTTGTTTCATCCACAGAAGAGTAAAATATGTGATTGATTTTGAAAAGCTGCTGAAAAATGTATCTTTTTAAAATTGCAATTTCTAATTTGGGTTTTACATTTTGTGTTCCATTTTTTGTGATTTTATTAGAAAGATTTGTTATTTATTTGGTGTTTAAAGGTGGTACATATTGTATATACACAATCTTCTTAGAGACATTTGCTATATGTTGTGTTTGTTGTCATTGTAGTTTAATTTTATTGGATGTATTGAAAGGAAATGAAAAGAAGTTGCAGCATTGATTAAAAAAGCATAAAAGAGACATTTACTGTCTGATATTACATCTGTAGGAGTGTACTGAGGCTGGGTTTTGTTTTGGAGCACATTCATATGTTTTGTTTGTAAAAAAAAAAAAAAAAGATAAAATATAAAGTTAATTGTATTTTGGATGAATAAAAAAGCAATGATTAGTGCTAAGGATGTATAAAAGACAAACAAAACAAAGGAAAATGCTGTATTTTAGGGTTGAACTAGGCTTTCTAACTGTTCTACTTTCTGTCTGCCACTCCTGGCTAATTTACATGTGAGCACACAGCCGGGGGTTGGGGGGGGGCTAACTCCACTCCTGCAGCAGGGGAGACTGATGAAAAGCTTGAGGATGTAAGATTGAATAAATAAAATCCTAGAGTTGACCAGTTCATTTTATAAATGTAAATATTTTTTATTTTGGTGCTGATAAACTAAACAGAAGTTATGATAAAAATATTTGCTTGAGTCAAAATGTCCAAAAATTTGCTTTTAGCACAATAGGGTGATTAAGGTGGTTAAATGTTTCTCGTACGTATAGTGCTGCTTTTCAAACGTGGAGCTTTGTAGGACGCATCTAATTCTGAAATCTCAGCTTCCTGAGACAAACGGCTGATTTCCTATAAAGCTTGATTATATGACTGCAACGGAATCGACCACTTCCTGTTTGGCAGTGCCTTACGCAGGCACCGTCAGATGTGCAGCCATGAAACTTGAGATGATGAGAGAGGACCCTTCTGAGTATCTCCAGTTTTAATTTCATGCACATCGGACAAAGCACAGAGAAAATACAGGGCACAATGTGCCCCATGCAATAACTAGGTGGCGCTATAGAGCTCGTCCAAAGTTGTCATATCCATGGGTTCAGAATGGAAGCTTCATCATATCCATTGAAATTCAGTGAGATTGGACAAGGAATGTGCACATGAGAGCAACATTTGTCTGCATGGCGAGACGCCCAACTTTGCCGCTCTGTCAAGACCACACCCCGCATTGAAAGTTATGGCTTTTTATCAGAGTAAACTTCAATGGTTTTTCAACAGGTGGACGTCATTTTGAGGTGTGTCGGCTCATCCTACTTGGAGCAGTGATGCTCCAAGTAAAACATGTCATTTCCTGTTGCCAACAGGTGGCGCTACACCTGTTTCGGATTTTTCGACTGCAGATGTGTTCAAAGTCAGACTACAATCATGCACAACAAATTTGGATCAGATTAGATTATTTATGGCTGAGTAATGGCCATTTTTCTTTTCATGGCGTGATTTCGAAACGACCTCAAATTTTGACGCGCCGCCACGGTCACAAACAACCGTAAAAACTTAAAAGCTTCGCAATTTAATATTGGACATGTGTTTAGTTTACAAAACCAAAGTTTGGAGTCATTGTTCAAAAATCTCTAGGAGGAGTTCGTTCTAGAACGAGGCTTGCAAATGACCAAAATACACCAAAAATGACATATTGACACCAATATAGCAGACTTCCTGTGCAACTGACAGCTTGGTACCAAGAGACTTTTTTGTAGGTTTTCATCTGATGAACATGTCCTGTAAAAATCAAGCTTGTATGTTAAAGAACATGGCGGGGCTCTCAAAAACAAACATGGTAGGTGGCGCTATTGAGCCGTTTTTGTTCACCCATGCAAGTGCTGTATATCTAAGTTGGAGATATTTATGAGGCATCTCATTCTGAAATCTCAGCCTCGTGATACAAACGGCTGATTTTTTATGAATTTTTAATTATCTGACTGCAACGCAATCAACCACTTCCTGTTTGGTGGTGGCTTGCGCAGGCACCGTCAGGTGTACACCCATGAAACTTTAGACGATGAGAGAAGACCCTTATGAGTATCTCCTGTTGTAATTTTATGAATGTCGGACAAAGCAAAGAGAAAATACAGGTCAGAATGTGACATAAAATGTATTTGTCAATATCTAGGTGGCGCTATGGAGTTCGTCCAAGATTGTCATATCCATTGGTTCAGAATGAAAGCCTCATCACCTCTATTGAATTTCAGTGAGATTGGACAAGGAATGTGCACGTGAGAGCAACTTTTGTGTGCATGGCGAGACGCCCAACTTCACAGCTCTGTCACGACCACACCCCCGCATTGAAAGTTATGGCTTTTTATCAGAGTAAACTTCAATGGCTTTTCAACAGGTGGACATCATTTTGAGGTGTGTCGGCTCATCCTACTTTGAGCAGTGATGCTCCAAGTAAAACATGTCATTTCCTTTTGCCAGCAGGTGGCGCTACACCTGTTCTGGATTTTTCCACTTCTGATGTGGTCAGGGTCAGACTACAATCATGCATATCAATTTTGGATCAGATTGGATTTTGCATGGCTGAGTAATGGCCATTTTTCTTTTCATGGCGTGTTTTCAATATGACCTCCATTTTCGACGCACCGCCACGGTCACAAACATCCGTAAAAACTTAAAAGCTTCGCAATTTAACATCGGACATGTGTCTAGTTTACAAAACCAAAGTTTGGAGTCATTACTCCAAAATCTCTAGGAGGAGTTCGTTCTAGAGCGAGGCCTGCAAATGTCCAAAATGAAGCAAAAATGACATATTGACCTCAATATATCAGAATTCCTGTGCGAGTGACAGGTGGGTCCTTTCAGACTTTTTTGTAGGTCTCCATCTGAAGAACATGCCCTGTAAAATTCAAGCTTGTACGTTAAAGCGTATGCGGGGCGTCGGGACAAAAGTCACTGTAGGTGGCGCTATCGAGCCGTTTTTGTGCGCCCATGCCAATCTCCTATAAAATACGAAATTTTTCGCGACTCCTGATGTGTGTGCCAAATTTGGTGAGTTTTGGGGTATGTTAAAGGCCTCAAAAAGGCGACTCTTCCGGTAGAATAATAATAATAATAATAATAATTAAAGCTACAAGTAGCATTTAGCGGGCCCGAGCACGTGCGACCGCATGGCACGAGCGACCGCCCCGTGAGCAACGCCCTGCTCGAGCCACTCTCGTCGTTTTTTCTTGTCCATTCTGGAGCTCCAAGCTATTGTTAATACGACAGCAGCCGGGGGGGGGGGGGGGGGGGGGGGGGCTGTAATCTGTTGCCTTAAGGGACAAAGACTTTTGCATATAGCATGAAAAAAATTCAAGCAATGATGATAATTGCTATCACTGTCCCTAAGGATGAGAACAATAGAACTCATTCAATTTCCACTACAATGTCTAGATGAGTGTCAGCTATGTCTGATAACTTGGCCAATTAGCTGGACCGGGATCTTGCAAAGTGAAGGTGGTTAACGTCCAGTGTGATGAGTCTGTGGACGGCAACAGTACAGCATAGCTTTTGGTTTCCACAAGAGAAGAACTCCTGACACATCTGCCCTTACAGACAACTACAAGAGGAGTTGAAATGTATAACACGGTGAAGGAGTTTTTGTGCAGAAAAAGGTACAATTAGAAAAGCTGGTAGCAGTGACTGCAGATGGGACTCCTGCTATGATCAATAGACAAACAGGTTTCATCACTCACTGTAAAGCTGACCCAGACTTTCCAAAATGTCTGCATTACTGCTGCGTCATTCACCAGCAGGCCTTATGTGCAGAAGTGATTGGCTCTGGACATATAATGACTCTTATTCTGAAAATCGTAAACAACCTCAGCTGCAAAGCAAAACAGCACAGGATTTTTAAGGTGCTATTGGAGGAGATGTCTGTTGAATATGGTGAATATGAACATTGTGAATCTGAACTTGCATTCTTGACTGACATTACTGGAAAACTAAACCACTTGATCTGCGAGCTGCAAGACAATGGCAAAACTATTTTTTTTTGACCAGCCTGCCTGAGCCAGTGTTTTTCTTGTGGGGATCTTTTCTGCCAGGGCTTGTCAGCTTGGTCAGTGGATGTTGCTGCAGTTGTCTCCCTTGCTGGGACAGCTGGAGTTAAACACAGCAGCTCACGGCTCTGAAGTGGACCCCGTTGCTGTCCCAGTCTGGATGGGCACTGTGGCGATGTTCCAATGGCCAGGCTGGCTCCTGGTATAAAGAGATTCCCAAATACCATTTCCTAACCGCAGAGCCAAGGATGTGTTTACATGTTTAGGTCAAAAATGTGATGAACAGCTTCATGTTGTCTATTGATGTAAGTTTAAACCTAAACATGTTTCCCTGTTACTAATCCAGTTGATATGGTTCTCCATCTGTGTCTAGGTGATAGAAAAGCATTTTTTTTTATATTTAGAGCTCTAAGCAAACAAACAGTTGTCTATATAAAAGAGCTTTTACAATTGTGCACTTTTAGCAGGTCTCTGAGTTCATGTGACCAATGTATGGTGGATTTTCACAGACCTTGTTTAAAACTGAAGGTGAGAGAGACTTAGAGAAATGGCTTCATTGTTCTGGAGTTCTTTGTTTCATCCACAGAAGAGTAGAATTGGTGATTGATTTTGAAAAGCTGCTGAAAAAAGTATCTTTTTCAAATTGCAATTTCTAACTTGGGTTTTACATTTTGTGTTCCATTTTTTGTGCTTTAATTGGGAAGCATTTGTTATTTGTTTGGTGTTTTTAAGGTTCTGCAAATATACACATCATTTTTTAGAGACATTTGTTATCAGTTGTGTTTGTTGATTTGTAGTTTAATTTCATTGGATGTATAGATGTCGTGTGGGGGGGAGGCTCGAGAGCAGGTAGGACCCAGGCGCAGAGACGGGAGGCAAACGGGTTCAGGGCAAGTGGGTTTATTTAACTAACAAAAAGCGCTGCAGAGCAGGATGACAAAACTAAAAACAAAAACTTACTGTGGCATGGCAAGGGACATGGACGCCAGACAAGAAGACGTGATCAACATGAGCAGAAGTTAATGGACCAGCACAGGAGGAAGGCAGAGACAAGACTTATATACAGACAGGGCAGACAAGACACAGGTGAACACGATTAGGGCAGATGGGGACCAAAGGAAGTAAAACTCAAGAAACATGACAAGACAGGAAACCTTTCAAAATAAAACAGGAAACAGAACCAAACAAGACAGAACAAGAACTAAAGCGAAAAAAAAAGACAACAAACTGAAACCATGACAATAGAAAGGAAAAGAAGTTCAAACATTGATTATAAAAAAGGATATAAGAGATAAAAAAAAAGAAAAAGGAAAAGAAAAAAAATAAAATATTGATTTAATTGCATTTTGAATGAATAAAAAACAATGATTAATAGAATCAGAATCTGAATCAGGAATCAGAAAAAGTTTTATTGCCAGGTTCAGTAGAGCGCACTTTACAAAACGAGGAATTTGACTTGGTGTATAGTGCAATTAAGAATAAGTTAAAAATTAAGTTAACAACAACAACACACTATATACAGTAGAGTAAGGTGAATTAAAGTGGGAGCACAGATGGGCTGGGATGGTGGGGCCTGTAAGTGGCACCGACAGTCCTTTGGTGGGCGGGGGGGGGGAGGGGGGGTCACCTGGGGGAGTTGGGGTTCTGTTCAGCAGGCTGGCTGCAGTGGGGAAGAAGCTGTTCTTGTGGCGCGAGGTCCTGGTCCTGATGGACCGGAGCCTCTTGCCAGAAGGGAGGGGCCGAAAGAGATTATGTCCTGGATGAGAGGGGTTGGCTACAATCCTGGCTGCCCGCCTCCAGGTCCTGGAGATGTGCAGCTCCTGGAGAGACGGGAGGTGGCAGCCGATCACCTTCTCTGCTGAGTGGATGACGCGTTGCAGCTTGGCCTTGTCTCTGGCCGTGGCCGCAGCGAACCAGACTGTGATGGAGGACGTGAGGGTGGATTCGATGATGGCGGTGTAAAAGTCTACCAGCATCTTTTCAGGGAGGTGAAACTTCTTCAGCTGCCTCAGGAAGTACATCCTCTGCTGGACCTTCTTAGTGATGGAGCTGATGTTCTGCTCCCACTTGAGGTCCTGGCTGATGATGGTTCCCAGGAAGCAGAAGGACTCCACAGAGGTCACCGGGGAGTCACAGAGGATGACAGGGGGGAGGGGGGCTGGGGCCTTCCTGAAGTCCACTGTCATCTCCACTGTCTTCAGAGCATTAAGCTCCAGGTTGTTAGCGCTGCACTATGACACCAGCCTGGCTATTTCACTCCTGTAGGCCGACTCATCTCCGTCAGAGATGAGGCCGATGAGTGTGGTGTCGTCAGCAAACTTCAGGAGTTTGACAGACAGGTGACCAGCTGTGCAGCTGTTTGTGTACAGGGAGAGTAACAGGGGTGAAAGGACACAGCCCTGGGGGGATCCGGTGCTTGTGGTCCGAGTATCTGAGACGAGCTTCCCCAGCCTCACATACTGCTGTCTGTCCGTCAGGAAGTCTGTGATCCACCTGCAGGTGGAGTCAGGCACATTCATCTTGGAGAGTTTTTAATACTAAAGATGTATGAAAGACATACCGAAAAAATATGTCTTTCAGTGTTTAACTGGCTGTCTTTGGATTATGCATGCCTGAATAATGGCCATTCTTACTCCTCATCTCTCTGTTCACTGCTTGCTAATTTACATAGCAGGGGTCCCAGCAGGAGGGGGCGGGGTTGTAACACGACTCCTTCAGCAGAGCCAGGCTGAGAGAGGCTTTGACATGTAAGATGTTAGATGTTAGAATGCCAGATGTTAGAATGACCAGTTCATTTTATATCTATGAAAATATTCAGGTAGCTATGGGACATGTTTAGCTATAGGTCTGTGAAAATTGGTGTCGATTGTTGAAACATAAGTTACCATAAAAAAATGTTTGTTTGGAGTCTAGACAGATTTAACACAGGTTTTTGGATGAAAAAGGATTTTTTATAAATCATCTGTTACACTTTTAAGTCTGAAAAAAATATGGAAGGCAGCAAACACAGATCCCTACCGTTTTTAATTTTTTTGTGCTGATATTTGAAAGATAAGTTATGCAAAAAAATAGGTGTTTGCAGTTTTGCCTAAAAAGACGTTTTCGGACCTTTTTGGATGAAATGATGTCTAAAAGTTCACCTGTAACTTCAATCATTCTGAATTTTTTTAGGAAGCAGTAGCAAATAAATGCCTATGAAAGTTGAATTCTTGGTGCTGATAACCTAAACAGAATTTATGCTAAAAATCTTTGTTCAGTCCAAAATTGTATAGGAAAAAAAGAGGTATGAAGTTTCTCATAGACCCTATTGTGTTACATATCAAAGCTGGAGGTTATTAAAGGCATCTAATTCTGAAATCTCAGCTTCCTGAGACAAACGGCTGATTTATAATAAATTTCTATTATTTGGGTGCACATAATCGACCACTTCCTGTTACGCAGGCACCGTCAGGTGTACACCCATGAAACTTCAGATTATGAGAGAGGACCCTTCTGAGTATCTCCAGTTTTAATTTCATGCACATCGGACAAAGCAAAGAGAAAATACAGGGCAGAATGTGCCCCATACAATAACTAGGTGGCGCTATAGAGCTCGTCCAAAGTTGTCATATCCATGGGTTCAGAATGGAAGCTTCATCATATCCATTGAAATTCAGTGAGATTGGACAAGGAATGGGCACATGAGAGCAACATTTGTGTGCATGGCGAGACGCCCAACTTTGCCGCTCTGTCAAGACCACACCCCTGCGTTGAAAGATATGTTTTTTATCAGAGTAAACTTCAATGGTTTTTCAACAGGTGGACGTCATTTTGAGGTGTGTCGGCTCATCCTACTTGGAGCAGTGATGCTCCAAGTAAAACATGTCATTTCCTGTTGTCAGCAGGTGGCGCTACACCTTTTCCGTATTCTTCCACTCCAGATGTGTTCAGAGTCAGACTACAATCATGCATACCAATTTGGGATCAAATTGGATTATGCATGGCTGAGTAATGGCCATTTTTCTTTTCATGGCGTGATTTCGAAACGCCTTCGAATTTTGACGTGCCGCCACGGTCACAAACGACCATAAAAACTTAAAAGCTTCGCAATTTAACATCAGACATGTGTCTAGTTTACAAAACCAAAGTTTGGAGTCATTGTTCACAAATCTCTAGGAGGAGTTCGTTCTAGAACGAGGCCTGCAAATGACCAAAACACAGCAAAAATGACATATTGACATCAATATAGCAGACTTCCTGTGCAACTGACAGCTTGGTCCCAAGAGACTTTTTTGTAGGTTTCCATCTGATGAACATGTCCTGTAAATATCAAGCTTGTATGTTAAAGAACATGGCGGGGCTCGCGAAAACAAACATTGTAGGTGGCGCTATTGAGTCATTTTTGTGCACCCATGCGAGAGCTGTATATCTAAGGTGGAGATATGTAAGAGACATCTCATTCTGAAATCTCAGCCTCGTGATACAAACGGTTGATTTTTTATGAATTTTTAATTATCTGACTGCAACGCAATCAACCACTTCCTGTTTGGCGGTGGCTTGCGCAAGCACCGTCAGGTGTACGCCCATGAAACTTTAAACAATGAGAGAAGACCCTTGTGAGTATCTCCTGTTGTAATTTTATGAACGTCTGACAAAGCACAGAGAAAAGATAGGTCAAAATGTGACAAAAAATGTATTTGTTTATATCTAGGTGGCGCTATGGAGCTCGTCCAAGATTGTCATATCCATGGTTTCAGAATGGAAGCATCATCATCTCCATTGAATTTAAGTGAGATCGGACAAGGAATGTGCACGTGAGAGCAACTTTTGTGTGCATGGCGAGACGCCCAACTTCGCCGCTCTGTCACGACCACACCCCCGCATTGAAAGTTATGGCTTTTTGTCAGAGTAAACTTCAATGGCTTTTTAACAGGTGGATATCATTTTGAGGTGTGTCGGCTCATCCTACTTGGAGCAGTGATGCTCCAAGTCAAACATGTCATTTCCTCTTGCCAGCAGGTGGCGCTACACCTGTTCCGGATTCTTCCACTGCAGATGTGTTCAGAGTCAGACTGCAATCATGCACATAAATTTTGGATCAAATTGGATTATGCATGGCTGAATAATGGCCATTTTTCTTTTCATGGCGTGTTTTCAAAATGACCTCGAATTTTGACGCGCCGCCACGGTCACAAACAACCGTAAAAACTTAAAAGCTTCGCAATTTAACATCGGACATGGGTCTAGTTTACAAAACCAAAGTTTGGAGTCATTATTCATAAATCTCTAGGAGGAGTTCGTTCTAGAACGAGACCTGCAAATGTCCAAAATGCAGCAAAAATGACATATTGACATCAATATAGCAGACTTCCTGTGCAACTGACAGCTTGGTCCCAAGAGACTTTTTTGTAGGTTTCCATCTGATGGACATTCCTTGAAAAAATCAAGCTTGTATGTCAAAGCATGTGGCGGGGCTCGCCAAAACAAATTTTGTAGGTGGCGCTATCGAGCCATTTTTGTGCACCCATGTCAGTCTCCCATAAAATATAAAATTTTTCGCGACTCCTGATTTGTGTGCGAAATTTGGTGAGTTTTGGGGTATGTTAAAGGCCTCAAAAAGGCGACTGTTCCGTCGGAAGAAAAATAATAATAATAATTAAAGCTACAAGTAGCATTTAGCGGGCCCGAGCACGTGCGACCGCATGGCACGAGCGACCGCCCCGTGAGCAACGCCCTGCTCGAGCCATTCTCGTCGTTTTTTCTTGTCCATTCTGGAGCTCCAAGCTATTGTTAATACGACAGCAGCCTGGGGGGGGGGGGGGGGGGGGGGGGGCTGTAATCTGTTGCCTTAAGGGACAAAGACTTTTGCATATAGCATGAAAAAAATTCAAGCAATGATGATAATTGCTATCACTGTCCCTAAGGATGAGAACAATAGAACTCATTCAATTTCCACTACAATGTCTAGATGAGTGTCAGCTATGTCTGATAACTTGGCCAATTAGCTGGACCGGGATCTTGCAAAGTGCAGGTGGTTAACGTCCAGTGTAATGAGTCTGTGGACGGCAACAGTACAGCATAGCTTTTGGTTTCCACAAGAGAAGAACTCCTGACACATCTGCCCTAACAGACAACTACAAGAGGAGTTGAAATGTATAACACGGTGAAGGAGTTTTTGTGCAGAAAAAGGTACAATTAGAAAAGCTGGTAGCAGTGACTGCAGATGGGACTCCTGCTATGATCAATAGACAAACAGGTTTCATCACTCACTGTAAAGCTGACCCAGACTTTCCAAAATGTCTGCATTACTGCTGCGTCATTCACCAGCAGGCCTTATGTGCAGAAGTGATTGGCTCTGGACATATAATGACTCTTATTCTGAAAATCGTAAACAACCTCAGCTGCAAAGCAAAACAGCACAGGATTTTTAAGGTGCTATTGGAGGAGATGTCTGTTGAATATGGTGAATATGAATATGGTGAATCTGAACTTGCATTCTTGACTGACATTACTGGAAAACTAAACCACTTGATCTGCGAGCTGCAAGACAATGGCAAAACTATTTTTTTTTGACCAGCCTGCCTGAGCCAGTGTTTTTCTTGTGGGGATCTTTTCTGCCAGGGCTTGTCAGCTTGGTCAGTGGATGTTGCTGCAGTTGTCTCCCTTGCTGGGACAGCTGGAGTTAAACACAGCAGCTCACGGCTCTGAAGTGGACCCCGTTGCTGTCCCAGTCTGGATGGGCACTGTGGCGATGTTCCAATGGCCAGGCTGGCTCCTGGTATAAAGAGATTCCCAAATACCATTTCCTAACCGCAGAGCCAAGGATGTGTTTACATGTTTAGGTCAAAAATGTGATGGACAGCTTCATGTTGTCTAAACATGCCACCCTGTTATTAATCCAGTTGATATGGTTCTCCATCTGTGTCTAGGTGATAGAAAAGCATTTTTTTTTATATTTAGAGCTCTAAGCAAACAAACAGTTGTCTATATAAAAGAGCTTTTACAATTGTGCACTTTTAGCAGGTCTCTGAGTTCATGTGACCAATGTATGGTGGATTTTCACAGACCTTGTTTAAAACTGAAGGTGAGAGAGACTTAGAGAAATGGCTTCATTGTTCTGGAGTTCTTTGTTTCATCCACAGAAGAGTAGAATTGGTGATTGATTTTGAAAAGCTGCTGAAAAAAGTATCTTTTTCAAATTGCAATTTCTAACTTAGGTTTTACATTTTGTGTTCCATTTTTTGTGCTTTAATTGGGAAGCATTTGTTATTTGTTTGGTGTTTTTAAGGTTCTGCAAATATACACATCATTTTTTAGAGACATTTGTTATCAGTTGTGTTTGTTGATTTGTAGTTTAATTTCATTGGATGTATAGATGTCGTGTGGGGGGGAGGCTCGAGAGCAGGTAGGACCCAGGCGCAGAGACGGGAGGCAAACGGGTTCAGGGCAAGTGGGTTTATTTAACTAACAAAAAGCGCTGCAGAGCAGGATGACAAAACTAAAAACAAAAACTTACTGTGGCATGGCAAGGGACATGGACGCCAGACAAGAAGACGTGAACAACATGAGCAGAAGTTAATGGACCAGCACAGGAGGAAGGCAGAGACAAGACTTATATACAGACAGGGCAGACAAGACACAGGTGAACACGATTAGGGCAGATGGGGACCAAAGGAAGTAAAACTCAAGAAACATGACAATACAGGAAACCTTTCAAAATAAAACAGGAAACAGAACCAAACAAGACAGAACAAGAACTAAAGCGAAAAAAAAGACAACAAACTGAAACCATGACAATAGAAAGGAAAAGAAGTTCAAACATTGATTATAAAAAAGGATATAAGAGATAAAAAAAAAAAGAAAAAGGAAAAGAAAAAAGATAAAATATTGATTTAATTGCATTTTGAATGAATAAAAAACAATGATTAATAGAATCAGAATCAGAATCAGAAATCAGAAAAAGTTTTATTGGCAGGTTCAGTAGAGCGCACTTTACAAAACGAGGAATTTGACTTGGTGTATAGTGCAATTAAGAATAAGTTAAAAATTAAGTTAACAACAACAACACACTATATACAGTAGAGTAAGGTGAATTAAAGTGGGAGCACAGATGGGCTGGGATGGTGGGGCCTGTAAGTGGCACCGACAGTCCTTTGGTGGGCGGGGGGGGGGGAGGGGGGGTCACCTGGGGGAGTTGGGGTACTGTTCAGCAGGCTGACTGCAGTGGGGAAGAAGCTGTTCTTGTGGCGCGAGGTCCTGGTCCTGATGGACCGGAGCCTCTTGCCAGAAGGGAGGGGCCGAAAGAGATTATGTCCTGGATGAGAGGGGTTGGCTACAATCCTGGCTGCCCGCCTCCAGGTCCTGGAGATGTGCAGCTCCTGGAGAGACGGGAGGTGGCAGCCGATCACCTTCTCTGCTGAGTGGATGACGCGTTGCAGCTTGGCCTTGTCTCTGGCCGTGGCCGCAGCGAACCAGACTGTGATGGAGGACGTGAGGGTGGATTCGATGATGGCGGTGTAAAAGTCTACCAGCATCTTTTCAGGGAGGTGAAACTTCTTCAGCTGCCTCAGGAAGTACATCCTCTGCTGGACCTTCTTAGTGATGGAGCTGATGTTCTGCTCCCACTTGAGGTCCTGGCTGATGATGGTTCCCAGGAAGCAGAAGGACTCCACAGAGGTCACCGGGGAGTCACAGAGGATGACAGGGGGGAGGGGGGCTGGGGCCTTCCTGAAGTCCACTGTCATCTCCACTGTCTTCAGAGCATTAAGCTCCAGGTTGTTAGCGCTGCACTATGACACCAGCCTGGCTATTTCACTCCTGTAGGCCGACTCATCTCCGTCAGAGATGAGGCCGATGAGTGTGGTGTCGTCAGCAAACTTCAGGAGTTTGACAGACAGGTGACCAGCTGTGCAGCTGTTTGTGTACAGGGAGAGTAACAGGGGTGAAAGGACACAGCCCTGGGGGGATCGGGTGCTTGTGGTCCGAGTATCTGAGACGAGCTTCCCCAGCCTCACTTACTGCTGTCTGTCCGTCAGGAAGTCTGTGATCCACCTGCAGGTGGAGTCAGGCACATTCATCTTGGAGAGTTTTTAATACTAAAGATGTATGAAAGACATACCGAAAAAATATGTCTTTCAGTGTTTAACTGGCTGTCTTTGGATTATGCATGCCTGAGTAATGGCCATTCTTACTCCTCATCTCTCTGTTCACTGCTTGCTAATTTACATAGCAGGGGTCCCAGCAGGAGGGGGCGGGGTTGTAACACGACTCCTTCAGCAGAGCCAGGCTGAGAGAGGCTTTGACATGTAAGATGTTAGATGTTAGAATGCCAGATGTTAGAATGACCAGTTCATTTTATATCTATGAAAATATTCAGGGAGCTATGGGACATGTTCAGCTATAGGTCTGTGAAAATTGGTGTCGATTGTTGAAACATAAGTTACCATAAAAAAATGTTTGTTTGGAGTCTAGACAGATTTAACACAGGTTTTTGGATGAAAAAGGATTTTTTATAAATCATCTGTTACACTTTTAAGTCTGAAAAAAATATGGAAGGCAGCAAACACAGATCCCTACCGTTTTTAATTTTTTTGTGCTGATATTTGAAAGATAAGTTATGCAAAAAAATAGGTGTTTGCAGTTTTGCCTAAAAAGACGTTTTCGGACCTTTTTGGATCAAATGTTGTCTAAAAGTTCACCTGTAACTTCAATCATTCTGAATTTTTTTAGGAAAACTAAACCACTTCAACTGTGATCTGCAAGGCAATGGTAAAACTATATTTTTTATGGAACAGCCTGCAGTGTTTCTTGTGGGGATCTTTTCTGCCAGGGCTTGCCGGCTTGGTCGGTGGTTGTTGCTGTTACCAATCCAGTTGATATGGTTCTCCATCTGTGTCTAAGTGATAAAATCAGAATCAGAATCGTTTATTGTCATTGTACATGGGGATACAATGAAATTGCAGCAGCCTTGGAGTGAAGGAGTTACATAAAATAAAAATAAAAATAGAATAGAAAAAGAAATACTGTATTTACAACTCTTAACAAAAATGAACAATATGGACAGAAACTGTTAAATATTAAATATTTGTGAATAAAATAGAAAGGAATTACATGAGTTGCTGTGAGCACAGCTTAATAAATATCAAGTTATTGCACAGTGACCCGGTTAGACAGTCAGGATATTGCACGCATTGTAGTAAAATTAGAGTGAGGTGTGGTTGGTGGACGTATGTGCATTCCGTATGATAATTGCCTGTGGAAAAAAGCTGTTTCTTAGTCTGTTTGTCCTGGTTCTGATGGACCTGTACCTCCTTCCAGAGGGCAGCAGTTCAAACAGAGGGAAAGCAGAATGGGTGGAGTTAGTGGTGATGCTAGTCACTCTGCTGAGGCAGCGAGACTGGTAAATGTCCTTCAGTGAGGGGAGGGGGCAGCCGATGATCCTCTGCGCTGTCTTTACCATTCTCTGGAGACTCTGCCGTTCTGCTTCAGTGCAGTGGGAAAACCACACTGTGATGCCATAGGACAGAATGCTCTCAATGGTTGAGCGGTAGAACGTTACCAGCAGCTCCTGGCTGACGTCGTTCCTCCTAAGTTTTCTCAGGAAGTGCAGGCGTTGCTGGGCCTTCCTGATGACAGTCATGGTGTTGTTAGACCATGTGAGGTCAGCAGAGATGGTGGTGCCCAGGAGGGTGAAGCTGTGGACCCTCTCCACACAGTTTCCATCGATGTAGAGTGGGGGTGGATCTGTTCTGTTTTTTCTGAAGTCCAGGATGATCTCCTTGGTCTTGGTGGTGTTCAGGATGAGGTTATTAGCCTGACACCACCTTGAGAGTTTCAGGACTTCGTCTCTGTAGGCCGTCTCGTCGTCCCCAGAGATCAGCCCCACCACAGTAGTGTCGTCTGCAAACTTCACCACGGTGTTGCTGGTGTGGGCTGGTCTGCAGTCTGCTGTGTACAGTGTGTACAGCAGAGGACTCAGCACACATCCCTGTGTGGAGCCTGTGCTCAGCGTCCGGGTGGAGGAGAGGTGGGGGTCAAGTTTGACTGTCTGTGGTCTGTTTGTCAGGAAGTCCTTGATCCACGAGCAGGTGAGTGGGTGGAGTCCTAGTTCAGACAGTTTGTTGACCAGAATGTCAGGAATGATTGTGTTAAAGGCTGAGCTATAGTCCACAAAGAGCATCCTGGCGTAGGTGTCTCTGTGTTCCAGGTGGCTCAGCGCAGTGTGGAGGGTGATGGAAATGGCATCATCCGTTGATCTGTTTGCTTTGTAAGCAAACTGGTGGGGGACGAAGATTGGAGGGAGGGAGTCTTTGATGTGTCCCAGGAGCAGCCGCTCCAGACACTTTGTGATGACAGCAGTGAGTGCAACTGGGCGGAAGTCCGTGAGGAAGGCTGTGGATGAGGACTTTTTGGGTATCGGGATGATAGTGGATGACTTCAGGCAAGCAGGGATGAAAGCCTGAGCTAGCGACAGGTTGAAGATTTTTGTGAAGACCTGGGAGAGTTGATCGGCGCAGGCCCGCAGAACCTTTCCGGGAACTCCATCAGGTCCCGCCGCTTTCCTGGGGTTTACCCTGCTGAACATCCGTGCCATCCGTGCCACGTCCATAAAGGCATTGTTTTTATATTTAGAGCTCTAAGCAACCAAACAGTTGTCTATATAAAAGAGCTTTTCCAATTGTGCACTTTTAGCAGGCTGAAAAAATTATCTTTTTAAAATTGCCATTTCAAATTTGGGTTTTAAATTTTGTGTTCCATTTTTCTGTGCTTGTATTGGAAGGATTTGTTATTATTTTGTTTAAAAGTGCTACATATTGTATATACACATAATTTATTTAGAGAAATTTGCTATACGTTGTGTTTTTTGGTTTTGTAGTTCAATTTCATTGGATTTATATTAAGGAAAAGAAGTTGCAGCATTGATTAAAAAAGGATAAAAGAGACATTTACTGTCTAAGTCTTATGTTACATCTGTAGAACTGTACTGAGAGTTGGGTTTTGTTTTGGAGCACATTCATATGTTTTGTTTGTAAAAAAAAAAAGATAAAATATTAAGTTAATTGCATTTTACATGACTAGAAAAGCAATGATTATTCATAAAAATCTATGAAAGACATACAAAACAAATGAAAAAGCAGTCTGCCCTCCCTCTTGTGTCTAAACTCTTGTCACCTCACCTCTGGGTTAGTTAGCATATGAATAGGCAGCTGGTGTGTGTGTGTGTGTGGGGGGGGGGGGGGGTGAAATTTGACTCCAGCAACAGGGCGGATTGAGGAGCAGGCTGCAGCATGAGGAAAAAACTGAAGCATGTAAGAGGAAATGACATCCTACAGTTGACCAGTTCATTTTATATCTGTAAAGAATATTCAAGAAGCATTTAGACATGTTCAGCTATATGCGTGTGAAACTTGGTGTGGATATTTGAAGCATAAGTAATTTTAAAACACACTTGTTTGGAGTCCAGACGGAAAAAGCACAGGTTTTGGGATGAATCAGGATTTTTTTTAAATCATCTGTTTCACCTGGACTTCTGAAAAAAATATGGAAGGCAGCAAACACAGATCCCTACATTTAAAAAAATAAATGGTGTTGATATATGATGATTAAGTTATGAAAAAAAATAGGTGTTTGTAGTTTTGCCTAAAAAGACGTTTTCGGACCTTTTTGGATGTAATGCTCTCTAAGATGTCACCTGTAACTTCAATCATTCTGAATTTTTTTAGGAAGCAGTAGCACATAAATGCCTATTAAAGTGTAGTCTTTGGTGCTGATAACCTAAACAGAATTTATGCTAAAAATCTTTGTTCAGTCCCAAATTGCATAGGAAAAAAAGAGGTATGAAGTTTCTCATAGACCCTTTTGTGTTACATATCAAAGCTGGAGGTTATTAAAGGCATCTAATTCTGAAATCTCAGCTTCCTGAGACAAACGGCTGATTTATAATAAATTTCTATTATTTGGGTGCACATAATCGACCACTTCCTGTTACGCAGGCACCGTCAGGTGTACACCCATGAAACTTCAGATTATGAGAGAGGACCCTTCAGAGTATCTCCAGTTTTAATTTCATGCACATCGGACAAAGCAAAGAGAAAATACAGGGCAGAATGTGCCCAATGCAATAACTAGGTGGCGCTATAGAGCTCGTCCAAGATTGTCATATCCATGGGTTCAGAATAGAAGCTTCATCATATCCATTGAATTTCAGTGAGATTGGACAAGGAATGTGCACGTGAGAGCAACTTTTGTGTGCATGGCGAGATGCCCAACTTTGCCGCTCTGTCACGACCACACCCCCGCATTGAAAGTTATGGTTTTTTGTCAGAGTAAACTTCAATGGCTTTTCAACAGGTGGACGTCATTTTCAGGTGTGTCGGCTCATCCTACTGGGAGCAGTGATGCTCCAAGTAAAACATGTCATTTCCTCTTGCCAGCAGGTGGCGCTACACTTTTTCCAGATTTTTTCACTGCTGATGTGTTCAGGGTCAGACTACAATCATGCACATCAATTTTGGATCAGATTGGATTATGCATGGCTGAGTAATGGCCATTTTTCTTTTCATGGCGTGTTTTCGAAACGACCTCCAATTTTGACGCGCCGCCATGGTCACAAACATCCATAAAAACTTAAAAGCTTTGCAATTTAACATCGGACATGTGTTTAGTTTACAAAACCAAAGTTTGGAGTCATTACTCTCAAATCTCTAGGAGGAGTTCGTTCTAGAGCGAGGCCTGCAAATGTCCAAAATGAAGCAAAAATGACATATTGTCATCAAAATATCAGACTTCCTGTGCGACTGACAGCTTGGTCCCAAGAGACTTTTTTGTAGGTTTCTATCCGATGAACATGCCCTGTTAAAATCAGGTTTGTACTATAAAGCATATGGAGGTGCTCGCGAAAACAAATTTTGCAGGTGGCGCTATCGAGCCATTTTTGTTTACCTATGCCGTTCTCCTATAAAATATGAAATTTTTCGCGACTCCTGATGTGTATACAAAATTTGGTGAGTTTTGGGGTATGTTAAAGGCCTCAAAAAGGCGACGGAAAAGTCGGAAGAATAATAATAATAATAATAATAATAATTAAAGCTACAAGTAGCATTTAGCGGGCCCGAGCACGTGCGACCGCATGGCACGAGCGACCGCCCCGTGAGCAACGCCCTGCTCGAGCCATTCTCGTCGTTTTTTCTTGTCCATTCTGGAGCTCCAAGCTATTGTTAATACGACAGCAGCCTGGGGGGGGGGGGGGGGGGGGGGGGCTGTAATCTGTTGCCTTAAGGGACAAAGACTTTTGCATATAGCATGAAAAAAATTCAAGCAATGATGATAATTGCTATCACTGTCCCTAAGGATGAGAACAATAGAACTCATTCAATTTCCACTACAATGTCTAGATGAGTGTCAGCTATGTCTGATAACTTGGCCAATTAGCTGGACCGGGATCTTGCAAAGTGCAGGTGGTTAACGTCCAGTGTGATGAGTCTGTGGACGGCAACAGTACAGCATAGCTTTTGGTTTCCACAAGAGAAGAACTCCTGACACATCTGCCCTAACAGACAACTACAAGAGGAGTTGAAATGTATAACACGGTGAAGGAGTTTTTGTGCAGAAAAAGGTACCATTAGAAAAGCTGGTAGCAGTGACTGCAGATGGGACTCCTGCTATGATCAATAGACAAACAGGTTTCATCACTCACTGTAAAGCTGACCCAGACTTTCCAAAATGTCTGCATTACTGCTGCGTCATTCACCAGCAGGCCTTATGTGCAGAAGTGATTGGCTCTGGACATATAATGACTCTTATTCTGAAAATCGTAAACAACCTCAGCTGCAAAGCAAAACAGCACAGGATTTTTAAGGTGCTATTGGAGGAGATGTCTGTTGAATATGGTGAATATGAACATTGTGAATCTGAACTTGCATTCTTGACTGACATTACTGGAAAACTAAACCACTTGATCTGCGAGCCTCAAGACAATGGCAAAACTATTTTTTTTTGACCAGCCTGCCTGAGCCAGTGTTTTTCTTGTGGGGATCTTTTCTGCCAGGGCTTGTCAGCTTGGTCAGTGGATGTTGCTGCAGTTGTCTCCCTTGCTGGGACAGCTGGAGTTAAACACAGCAGCTCACGGCTCTGAAGTGGACCCCGTTGCTGTCCCAGTCTGGATGGGCACTGTGGCGATGTTCCAATGGCCAGGCTGGCTCCTGGTATAAAGAGATTCCCAAATACCATTTCCTAACCGCAGAGCCAAGGATGTGTTTACATGTTTAGGTCAAAAATGTGATGGACAGCTTCATGTTGTCTAAACATGCCACCCTATTATTAATCCAGTTGATATGGTTCTCCATCTGTGTCTAGGTGATAGAAAAGCATTTTTTTTTATATTTACAGCTCTAAGCAAACAAACAGTTGTCTATATAAAAGAGCTTTTACAATTGTGCACTTTTAGCAGGTCTCTGAGTTCATGTGACCAATGTATGGTGGATTTTCACAGACCTTGTTTAAAACTGAAGGTGAGAGAGACTTAGAGAAATGGCTTCATTGTTCTGGAGTTCTTTGTTTCATCCACAGAAGAGTAGAATTGGTGATTGATTTTGAAAAGCTGCTGAAAAAAGTATCTTTTCAAATTGCAATTTCTAACTTGGGTTTTACATTTTGTGTTCCATTTTTTGTGCTTTATTTGGGAAGCATTTGTTATTTGTTTGGTGTTTTTAAGGTTCTGCAAATATACACATCATTTTTTAGAGACATTTGTTATCAGTTGTGTTTGTTGATTTGTAGTTTAATTTCATTGGATGTATAGATGTCGTGTGGGGGGGAGGCTCGACAGCAGGTAGGACCCAGGCGCAGAGACGGGAGGCAAACGGGTTCAGGGCAAGTGGGTTTATTTAACTAACAAAAAGCGCTGCAGAGCAGGATGACAAAACTAAAAACAAAAACTTACTGTGGCATGGCAAGGGACATGGACGCCAGACAAGAAGACGTGATCAACATGAGCAGAAGTTAATGGACCAGCACAGGAGGAAGGCAGAGACAAGACTTATATACAGACAGGGCAGACAAGACACAGGTGAACACGATTAGGGCAGATGGGGACCAAAGGAAGTAAAACTCAAAAACATGACAAGACAGGAAACCTTTCAAAATAAAACAGGAAACAGAACCAAACAAGACAGAACAAGAACTAAAGCGAAAAAAAAGACAACAAACTGAAACCATGACAATAGAAAGGAAAAGAAGTTCAAACATTGATTATAAAAAAGGATATAAGAGATAAAAAAAAGAAAAAGGAAAAGAAAAAAGATAAAATATTGATTTAATTGCATTTTGAATGAATAAAAAACAATGATTAATAGAATCAGAAATCAGAAAAAGTTTTATTGCCAGGTTCAGTAGAGCGCACTTTACAAAACGAGGAATTTGACTTGGTGTATAGTGCAATTAAGAATAAGTTAAAAATTAAGTTAACAACAACAACACACTATATACAGTAGAGTAAGGTGAATTAAAGTGGGAGCAGAGATGGGCTGGGATGGTGGGGCCTGTAAGTGGCACCGACAGTCCTTTGGTGGGCGGGGGGGGGGGGGGGGGTCACCTGGGGGAGTTGGGGTTCTGTTCAGCAGGCTGGCTGCAGTGGGGAAGAAGCTGTTCTTGTGGCGCGAGGTCCTGGTCCTGATGGACCGGAGCCTCTTGCCAGAAGGGAGGGGCCGAAAGAGATTATGTCCTGGATGAGAGGGGTTGGCTACAATCCTGGCTGCCCGCCTCCAGGTCCTGGAGATGTGCAGCTCCTGGAGAGACGGGAGGTGGCAGCCGATCACCTTCTCTGCTGAGTGGATGACGCGTTGCAGCTTGGCCTTGTCTCTGGCCGTGGCCGCAGCGAACCAGACTGTGATGGAGGACGTGAGGGTGGATTCGATGATGGCGGTGTAAAAGTCTACCAGCATCTTTTCAGGGAGGTGAAACTTCTTCAGCTGCCTCAGGAAGTACATCCTCTGCTGGACCTTCTTAGTGATGGAGCTGATGTTCTGCTCCCACTTGAGGTCCTGGCTGATGATGGTTCCCAGGAAGCAGAAGGACTCCACAGAGGTCACCGGGGAGTCACAGAGGATGACAGGGGGGAGGGGGGCTGGGGCCTTCCTGAAGTCCACTGTCATCTCCACTGTCTTCAGAGCATTAAGCTCCAGGTTGTTAGCGCTGCACTATGACACCAGCCTGGCTATTTCACTCCTGTAGGCCGACTCATCTCCGTCAGAGATGAGGCCGATGAGTGTGGTGTCGTCAGCAAACTTCAGGAGTTTGACAGACAGGTGACCAACTGTGCAGCTGTTTGTGTACAGGGAGAGTAACAGGGGTGAAAGGACACAGCCCTGGGGGGATCCGGTGCTTGTGGTCCGAGTATCTGAGACGAGCTTCCCCAGCCTCACATACTGCTGTCTGTCCGTCAGGAAGTCTGTGATCCACCTGCAGGTGGAGTCAGGCACATTCATCTTGGAGAGTTTTTAATACTAAGTCTAGACAGATTTAACACAGGTTTTTGGATGAAAAAGGATTTTTTATAAATCATCTGTTACACTTTTAAGTCTGAAAAAAATATGGAAGGCAGCAAACACAGATCCCTACCGTTTTTAATTTTTTTGTGCTGATATTTGAAAGATAAGTTATGCAAAAAAAATAGGTGTTTGCAGTTTTGCCTAAAAAGACGTTTTCGGACCTTTTTGGATCAAATGTTGTCTAAAAGTTCACCTGTAACTTCAATCATTCTGAATTTTTTTAGGAAAACTAAACCACTTCAACTGTGATCTGCAAGGCAATGGTAAAACTATATTTTTTATGGAACAGCCTGCAGTGTTTCTTGTGGGGATCTTTTCTGCCAGGGCTTGCCGGCTTGGTCGGTGGTTGTTGCTGTTACCAATCCAGTTGATATGGTTCTCCATCTGTGTCTAAGTGATATAATCAGAATCAGAATCGTTTATTGTCATTGTACATGGGGATACAATGAAATTGCAGCAGCCTTGGAGTGAAGGAGTTACATAAAATAAAAATAAAAATAGAATAGAAAAAGAAATACTGTATTTACAACTCTTAACAAAAAATGAACAATATGGACAGAAACTGTTAAATATTAAATATTTGTGAATAAAATAGAATGGAATTACATGAGTTGCTGTGAGCACAGCTTAATAAATATCAAGTTATTGCACAGTGACCCGGTTAGACAGTCAGGATATTGCACGCATTGTAGTAAAATTAGAGTGAGGTGTGGTTGGTGGACGTATGTGCATTCCGTATGATAATTGCCTGTGGAAAAAAGCTGTTTCTTAGTCTGTTTGTCCTGGTTCTGATGGACCTGTACCTCCTTCCAGAGGGCAGCAGTTCAAACAGAGGGAAAGCAGAATGGGTGGAGTTAGTGGTGATGCTAGTCACTCTGCTGAGGCAGCGAGACTGGTAAATGTCCTTCAGTGAGGGGAGGGGGCAGCCGATGATCCTCTGCGCTGTCTTTACCACTCTCTGGAGACTCTGCCGTTCTGCTTCAGTGCAGTGGGAAAACCACACTTTGATGCCATAGGACAGAATGCTCTCAATGGTTGAGCGGTAGAACGTTACCAGCAGCTCCTGGCTGACGTCGTTCCTCCTAAGTTTTCTCAGGAAGTGCAGGCGTTGCTGGGCCTTCCTGATGACAGTCATGGTGTTGTTAGACCATGTGAGGTCAGCAGAGATGGTGGTGCCCAGGAGGGTGAAGCTGTGGACCCTCTCCACACAGTTTCCATCGATGTAGAGTGGGGGTGGATCTGTTCTGTTTTTTCTGAAGTCCAGGATGATCTCCTTGGTCTTGGTGGTGTTCAGGATGAGGTTATTAGCCTGACACCACCTTGAGAGTTTCAGGACTTCGTCTCTGTAGGCCGTCTCGTCGTCCCCAGAGATCAGCCCCACCACAGTAGTGTCGTCTGCAAACTTCACCACGGTGTTGCTGGTGTGGGCTGGTCTGCAGTCTGCTGTGTACAGTGTATACAGCAGAGGACTCAGCACACATCCCTGTGTGGAGCCTGTGCTCAGCGTCCGGGTGGAAGAGAGGTGGGGGTCAAGTTTGACTGTCTGTGGTCTGTTTGTCAGGAAGTCCTTGATCCACGAGCAGGTGAGTGGGTGGAGTCCTAGTTCAGACAGTTTGTTGACCAGAATGTCAGGAATGATTGTGTTAAAGGCTGAGCTATAGTCCACAAAGAGCATCCTGGCGTAGGTGTCTCTGTGTTCCAGGTGGCTCAGCGCAGTGTGGAGGGTGATGGAAATGGCATCATCCGTTGATCTGTTTGCTTTGTAAGCAAACTGGTGGGGGACGAAGATTGGAGGGAGGGAGTCTTTGATGTGTCCCAGGAGCAGCCGCTCCAGACCCTTTGTGATGACAGCAGTGAGTGCAACTGGGCGGAAGTCCGTGAGGAAGGCTGTGGATGAGGACTTTTTGGGTATCGGGATGATAGTGGATGACTTCAGGCAAGCAGGGATGAAAGCCTGAGCTAGCGACAGGTTGAAGATTTTTGTGAAGACCTGGGAGAGTTGATCGGCGCAGGCCCGCAGAACCTTTCCGGGAACTCCATCAGGTCCCGCCGCTTTCCTGGGGTTTACCCTGCTGAACATCCGTGCCATCCGTGCCACGTCCATAAAGGCATTGTTTTTATATTTAGAGCTCTAAGCAACCAAACAGTTGTCTATATAAAAGAGCTTTTACAATTGTGCACTTTTAGCAGGCTGAAAAAATTATCTTTTTAAAATTGCCATTTCAAATTTGGGTTTTAAATTTTGTGTTCCATTTTTCTGTGCTTGTATTGGAAGGATTTGTTATTATTTTGTTTAAAAGTGCTACATATTGTATATACACATAATTTATTTAGAGAAATTTGCTATACGTTGTGTTTTTTGGTTTTGTAGTTTAATTTCATTGGATTTATATTAAGGAAAAGAAGTTGCAGCATTGATTAAAAAAGGATAAAAGAGACATTTACTGTCTAAGTCTTATGTTACATCTGTAGAACTGTACTGAGAGTTGGGTTTTGTTTTGGAGCACATTCATATGTTTTGTTTGTAAAAAAAAAAGATAAAATATTAGGTTAATTGCATTTTACATGACTAGAAAAGCAATGATTATTCATAAAAATCTATGAAAGACATACAAAACAAATGAAAAAGCAGTCTGCCCTCCCTCTTGTGTCTAAACTCTTGTCACCTCACTTCTGGGTTAGTTAGCATATGAACTGGCAGCTGGTGTGTGTGTGTGTGTGTGGGGGGGGGGGGGTGAAATTTGACTCCAGCAACAGGGATGATTGAGGAGCAGGCTGCAGCATGAGGAAAAGACTTAAGCATGTAAGAGGAAATGACATCCTACAGTTGACCAGTTCATTTTATATCTGTAAAGAATATTCAAGAAGCATTTAGACATGTTCAGCTATATGCGTGTGAAACTTGGTGTGGATATTTGAAGCATAAGTAATTTTAAAACACACTTGTTTGGAGTCCAGACAGAAAAAGCACAGGTTTTGGGATGAATCAGGATTTTTTTAAAATCATCTGTTTCACCTGGACTTCTGAAAAAAATATGGAAGGCTGCAAACACAGATCCCTACATTTGAAAAAATAAATGGTGTTGATATATGATGATTAAGTTATGAAAAAAAATAGGTGTTTGTAGTTTTGCCTAAAAAGACGTTTTCGGACCTTTTTGGATGTAATGCTCTCTAAGATGTCACCTGTAACTTCAATCATTCTGAATTTTTTTAGGAAGCAGTAGCACATAAATGCCTATGAAAGTTGAATTCTTGGTGCTGATAACCTAAACAGAATTTATGCTAAAAATCTTTGTTCAGTCCAAAATTTCATTAAAAAAATCAAGTGATGAAGTTTCTCGTAGACCCTATAGTGTTACATATCAAAGCTGGAGGTTATTAAAGGCATCTAATTCTGAAATCTCAGCTTCCTGAGACAAACGGCTGATTTATAATAAATTTCTATTATTTGGGTGCACATAATCGACCACTTCCTGTTACGCAGGCACCGTCAGGTGTACACCCATGAAACTTTACATGATGAGAGAGGACCCTTCTGAGTATCTCCAGTTTTAATTTCATGCACATCGGACAAAGCAAAGAGAAAATACAGGGCAGAATGTGCCCAATGCAATAACTAGGTGGCGCTATAGAGCTCGTCCAAGATTGTCATATCCATGGGTTCAGAATAGAAGCTTCATCATATCCATTGAATTTCAGTGAGATTGGACAAGGAATGTGCACGTGAGAGCAACTTTTGTGTGCATAGCGAGATGCCCAACTTTGCCGCTGTGTCACGACCACACCCCCGCATTGAAAGTTATGGTTTTTTGTCAGAGTAAACTTCAATGGCTTTTCAACAGGTGGACGTCATTTTCAGGTGTGTCGGCTCATCCTACTCGGAGCAGTGATGCTCCAAGTCAAACATGTCATTTCCTCTTGCCAGCAGGTGGCGCTACACTTTTTCCAGATTCTTTCACTGCAGATGTGTTCAGAGTCAGACTACAATCATGCATATCAATTTTTGATCAGATTGGATTATGCATGGCTGAGTTATGGCCATTTTTCTTTTCATGGCGTGTTTTCGAAACAACGTCGAATTTCTACGCGCCGCCACGGTCACAAACTTCTGTAAAAACTTAAAAGCTTTGCAATTTAACATCGGACATGTGTCTAGTTTACAAAACCAAAGTTTGGAGTCATTATTCACAAATCTCTAGGAGGAGTTCGTTCTAGAAGGAGGCCTGCAAATGTCCAAAATAGAGCAAAAATGACATATTGACATCAATATAGCAGACTTCCTGTGCGACTGACAGCTTGGTACCTACAGACTTTTTTGTAGGTTTCCATCTGATAAACATGCCCTGAAAAAATCAAGCTTGTACGTTAAAGCGTATGCGGGGCGTCGGGACAAAAGTCAGTGTAGGTGGCGCTGTCGAGCCATTTTTGCGCACCCATGCCAATTTCTCATAAAATACGAAATTTTTCGCGACCCCTGATGTGTGTGCCAAATTTGGTGAGTTTTGGGGTATGTTAAAGGCCTCAAAAATGCGATTCTTCCGGCAGAAGAAAAATAATAATAATAATAATAATAAACCTAACAGATACAATAGGGTCCTTGCACTCCGTGCTCGGGCCCTAATAATAAACCTAACAGATACAATAGGGTCCTTGCACTCCGTGCTCGGGCCCTAATAATCCGAGTAAATACAATAGGGTCCTTGCACTACGTGCTCGGGCCCTAATAATAATAATAATAAACATTCGAATTACAATAGGGTCCTTGCACTCCGTGCTCGGGCCCTAATAATAATAATAATAATAAACATTCGAATTACAATAGGGTCCTTGCACTCCGTGCTCGGGCCCTAAAAAAAGCGACTTTAGCCCTTGGAAATGACACTCCACCCCCCATAAGAATTAAACAATGAAGTAAAAGACAGAGACTTTATCTTGTTTATGTCTACTATGGATCCAACATTTTTCCCTGTTCTGTTTTTTTTTAGCATTTTTTTAAACACTCAGTCTAATTTACCCCTATAAAATAAAAAAAAACCTTGAAACAAAAGTATGTTTGTGAGAAATGAAAAAAAACACACTTACATTTAAGGTGAAAAAACGTTTTCTTTTTACATAACTAAAGATCGAACCGTTTTAGAGCTCTGACGTGAAGATGATCTTGGCAGCGTGAACCTGACAAGACGCTTTTTATTATTATTTTGTGAGCGTACAAATGATTTTTAAGCATCATTCCTTCTTAATTTTCAACTTTTCAAAATATGAGCAAATCTACCAGCTCTAAGGCTACAGCCTTATATGGGCTTGATGGGGCTGTCACACTAAATGCGTTTCGCGAGTCAAGGGCAGCCAGTTTCAATGTTAGGTCAAAGTACAGACGTGATCAGAGGTCTAGTAGCACATTTGCAGCACGTGAATCACGTTTAGTGTGAACAAAACATCAGACTAATTTTTTGTTTAGCCAGCAATGGATCATACATTTTGATGACGGAGCTTGTAGGTCTACATTTTAGGATTCCTAAAGTTACAGTTTCAAACAGTGGGAAATAGCAGAAAAACCATAAAACAAAGACTGACAATTATTTAAGTACCAACGGCCGATGTGGCTAACAGGGCTTCCTTGTAATTTCCTGGATCTTTTTTCTCTTTAGTCCACCAACTCAAAAGATGGAGTTTAACGTTCAGGTAGAGTCTTCATCAGTGTTTGAAGGTATATGCAGCTGCTCATAAGTCCCATTTAAAAATGTTTCACTTTTTTTTTTCAACAATCACAGTATCCTCTACCTTTGCGGTAATGTGCGTCACAGATCAATCCAACATCAATTATTTTGATTGGTAAAAGAAATAAAAAAACTATGGACTTCATGTCAATAGTGAAAAAGTTTGATTCAGTTTAAAAGAATAAACCCCTGAAAAATAATTTTGCAAACTGTTTTGGATTGGGACAAGGAACAAAAAAGATGCAGACATTTTATCTAAAATGTTAAAGAAATATGGAATTTAGAAGAAAGTCCACACAGTAAGAATTTGCCTGTGCATTCTTAGAATGACAGCACAGACTATTTTCCATAACTTGAATAATTCATGTAGTAACAGGATTCTGTGCTGAAAAAAGGTATTTGATGAAATAAAAATTTGAAGACGTCAGCATCCATTAAATCTTTGTGTGCTGTTACTGTTTAAATTGTCTGTTAATTGTGGTGTTAAACATTTCAACGGATTTTCTGATGCATATTTAGTCAAAAGGTCCAGTTAATTGAATTTTGTTCAGCAGCAACTCCAAGCAATAACTGTTGGTGTCAAAGGATAATTTTCACAAACCGGAATGACTTACTCGATATGAACAAGTACTAATGTCGAGGTACAGATTGAAATAAAGAGAGGCTCAATATCTGGGATGCCTCAAAGGACTCCTGCAGTGATTGGTAGTCAGGACATGGACCCTTTCTTTTTTATAAAAATATAACAACATTTACTTTCCAAATTCTAAAAACAAGATTTGTTTTCTACAGTCTGTCACCTTTGTTGTACATTACAACTAAGATTTTACTCAGTCAAATACAGTAAGCTTGTGGTGTAAGTTTCTATACAATCTGCCAGAGACCTTTGGAATTGACAAAACAGGCTGTTGTGCAGCTGTAAGCAGCAGAGACAGAGAGCTAAAAATCAGGTCTTAGTTTGTGACTCCCACAGGGTTTTACTCTGAGGGTGATATACATGTTCTTTGATTTCTATCACAAGTTCTTATCCAAAGGAACAACCCTTAATTTGGTTGTCTCAACTTCATGCTCCAGCCTGTTGGTCCAGGGCTTCTGTTCAAAACTGTTTGTTGGTGATAAAAAAGAAAACAACATGCTAAACAAATGAACAGACTCAGCTGTTAGCATTAGCCTTCAATCTCAACAAAAAGCAGGAAGCTAATGGAAGTGAAGTGCTCATGTAAACAGTAGGCCCTACAGCAGAGCATTTGTGTTGCTTAGGAAGGAAAGTGTGGCGACAAGAACTGCACTCAGAGATGCAGACACGACAGCCAGGTTCTCCTACAAAGAAACAGAAGCAGTGCAAATGAAAGTAATACTTCAACTATAGTTTTGGCCAGGTGTCGATCGATATTAATGCAAACATCAGTGGCATTATTATTGTTATTTGTTGTACAATTCATTATTGTCACTCAAGGCCAGGGTAGGAGGTGAAGGCCTGCAGCTGCTCAGGTGTACCAAAAGGAATTGCTGTTGATTTATTTATTTTTTAATTTCTCTAAAACATTTATGTCTAACTTTTTTAAAAGTTATCTTTTTGCAGGTATGACAATAGGTGCTGAGTTTATTTCCATTTCTATTGATTTATTTTGCTTTGTGAGCATTTTTATGTGACATTTCACTGATAAAAATGAAAGACGGAGGGTCTAAGGGCAGGGATGCCCACTTTAGTTTAGTCTGTTGAATTAGTTCAGTTTAGAATTTCATGATTCTTATGATTTTATGTTTACTTTACAATTACCGGTACAAAGCCCATTGAGTCGTCTGTCGTTGTGATTTTTGGGCTATATAAATAAAATTGAATTGACTTGAAAAAAATATGTGCAGCTTTATGTACTTTTCTAGTCACATACTACAGTTACTAAGGCAGACTGATGTGCACATTGCCTTTGTTGAATTTGAGATCAGATCATCCTTAAGCTGTTAGTTTACTACAACAGTCAGATGCAATAGGGGATAAAATGCTGGAGTATTGTTTGTATGTTTTCTGTTTCAGGGATTGAATTACAAAAACGACTCAGTTTGTTTCTGCAGACGAATACGAGACTCTGAGGATTTTTAATGGGACCCCCTCAAGGTTCTGTTTGGCTGCTTCTTACTCTGTTATAAGAGAAACCTTTACAATGCAGTTATACTCAGTTACGCCTTTGGTGTCTTTGAGTCATGAACATTTGGAAAAAGAAAATGCTGGTGGTGTAGTGGTTACCACTCTCACCTCAACACAAGAAGGACCTGGTGTGAATCCTGAGTGGGACCTTTCTGTGTGGTTTCCATGTTCTCTTCATGCATGTGTGGGTTTTCTACAGGCTCTCGGCTTCCTCCCACAGTCCAAACACATGCTTCAAATGTTAATTGTTGTCTCTAAATCGGCCCTAGATGTGCATGTGAGTGAGTGAGATTGTGTTGCCCTGCAACACACTAGTGACCTGTTCAGGGTGTACCCCAGCTTCACCCATAGCTGGGTTGGCTCCAGCAAACACTTGACCCACAAAAAGGATTCAGCAGGTTCTGAAGATTGATGGAATAAATCAGTATAATGCTTTTAGGCTAAATAAAGTTGAGAGACAAACGCTGTTTGTGTATTTCTCCTACTTAAATATTGAGTCTGTTAAGACCAGCATGAGCTACTTGACCAAACCCTTCTAAAAGCATGGAACTCACAGATACACACACTTTACAACCCAATAATAACAAAAGTACTACGACAACACACTGACATAAATCTCTGCAGACACACAAAGATTTACCTCACAATTTGCCTGCAATCCAACAGTCACATTTTACCACGAAAAGAATAACAGAAATCTGCAGAAAGGCCCTGATCAATGCTTTGCCTCTGCACTCACACTTGGCCCTCTGCTAATTCACTTCAGTTCAATTTTATTAACATAACCCAATATCACAACAACAGTCATCTCAATGGGCTTCATACCAGTAATTGTAAATTGAAGATGAAATCAAAAGGATGATGAATACATAGAATTCAATTGGAAAATTCTAGTAACTCAACAGACTAAACTGGGCATCTCTGCACTTAGAGCCTCCTACTACACAAATCCCAGGACCTCCTACAGATCAGACAGGATGAGGGAGTCATGAAGGGCCATCTCTGCTGTCTCCATGATAGTGCATGAAGAGCACTGCATGCTTGGCAGCACAGCGACACATGCTGCATCCCTTACTGTTCACTTTGCATCTTCTTGTAATTAAAGATGTGGTTTTCAGCCACTGTCCCTGTTTTCATGAGAAGGTGGCAGGTCTAAGGTTAACAGCACGGGTTAGGATTCACCCAGGTCATAACTGATCTGGAATGGAAGTTGTGTTCATTATATTCTTAAAGGATTTGGCTCAGGCTTTACAGCCAAAGCATCATCCGTGATACACTTGTATTCAGAATGTTCCACATCTGGAATGACAGTGATGATATTTTATTGTCAATTTGATTTCATTTATATACTTTGCCTTGTTCTTTCTATAAAAATGTTAGATCAATACGTTTTTCCAATTAATGACGTGTCAAAGTGTTGATGCAGTGGCTTCAGGGCACAGAGTGGGCAGATAAGTGAAGCATCAGATAACCTGATGTTCTGGTTAAGCCTGTGTGTCTGAGGCTGATAATGAGTTTCAGGATGTGCCCCATACGTTTATTTTTGGGTTTAAGGTGATATTATTCCAGCTTTTGAGCACATGTCGTTTACATATAATCACCTTATTCTCATCTACTGTTGCAAACTCAACAGATCTGAAGGTCTGTTCTATTCATGAGCTGAAAGGTTTCTGCTCTTAATTAGACGTTGTTTAAATTAACAGTTTGATTAGTATAATCATTTCGGTACAAGTTAAAACTTGATAGAACTTGTCATTGATATCAAAAGATATGTTTAAAGGATTTTAAATTAAATCTATTAAATCCAGTTGTTGACTTTCTGGTTAGCTGTGTTTACTGTATATTAAATGGCAAAAAACCAAAGCTTTTTTTTAACAAGCGACAATATATTGGCTACCAGAAGATAATTTATGATTAGAGCATCCGGTCTAAACTATTTGCAAAAAATGTTAACTTTTTGAATAATGAATTAGAAATTAGGAAAATCTAAGAAAACTTAAGTCAAATAAATACAATTTCAAAACCAAGGCAATACTTGTCTGAACTTTTTCAGAATTATATCCTAACTATGATGATGGACAATATTGGAAATAGTAATTGCATGAATAATGCTGCAGTAAAATTTAATGACTAATGTCTAAATGATTTTGCATTTTGGAGGTGGAAGTCTTTGAAGTTGCTCTCGTGCTTCAACTTCTTGTCATTCAGTGTTTGGAAGTTGTTATTCAGTGTTTCTCTCTACTTAGACAGCTCCTCTGACAAAGGGTCTGACCCGATTACAACTTTACAGGATTTTCTGATTGGTGTTTTCCTCTTTCTGTTTCCTGACGCAGAACTCAACAACAAACAGAGCAATGCTGGAAAATACAGAATCTAGAACCGTAATTGAGTCCTGGTTTGTGCACTTGTAACATAGTGATCAGGAACAGTGGTGTACTGTCCCATCATCAAAGTTTCTCTGCCTATAGTTCCAGTAGATCGATGAGGATAGAAGATAGTAAATGAAGATGCAAGAACACCTAGATAAAAATGGGTCTATAACCACTAGAAAATACCCACAGTCCTTTCATCTAAACTGACAACAGTGTTTCCGACAAACCTATTTTATAAACGGACTTTTTCCATCTTTAGTGGACACCAACACTTTACTTTGAAGATTTATCAAATTTTCAGACACAGCAGCACATTTTGCTCATTTAATTTATGAACTAAAAATCCAATATTATTCAGCAATTTTAGATGAATGTTATGTTTGAGACACTATTTATAAATATTGTGAATCTGCTATCTCGGATGTCACAATGATCTGACTGATTGCTTCCCTGATTGTCACTAATGTTTGTTTGTTTGTTATTGAGCCTGTACACGGTCGCTGTAACAAGCAAATTTCCCAAGTTGGGATTGAGAAAACATCTTTATTAGTCGCTCTTAATTTTTACAGGAACAGGATGGAAAATATTAAAGCATTCGGTTCCTCAATACAGCCCTAGTAGAGGCTAAAGGCTTTGTCTCATGGTGCAAAGCAGAAACTTTCAGATCAACAGCTGAAAAATCTCCCTCCACAAGTTAAAACTCATAGTGTTCCTTGCAAATATGTAACATGAAAACACACAAACTCACATTCACCCACACTCTCACAAAGTCCCACATAGATACAAAGCCCACACAGAGACACCCACTTCCACAATATATGAACACACAAAAACTAGAAGACATAAACAGAAGTTCCCTTATTGGAAAGTTATATGTTAATTACACCATTTACCAAGACACCATTAGTGTGTGAGTGCATGAGTGTATGGGTCAGTGAGACTGGGACTGTAACACCTTTTGGGTAAAAAAGCACTATGTAAGTATATACCATTACACACTCTCACACACACGTATGTACACACACACACACACACACACACACACACGTACAGACATGAACTGACCCCGTTCTTGCGCTGTTTCAAAACGCTCCCTTTAGAGTCACGATTCCTGTTTCCTCTGAATCAGTCCAAACATAAAAGCAGCAAGAATGCAGAATTTTAAATGAACAGAAGTCATATTTCACGTTTGAACACCAGTTATCAGAGCTTTTCCCTGCTCTCGCCTCAAAACGTCTCTGGGGAATTTATTGATCAGCAGTGAAGAGGAGTTTGTTTACTCCTCGGGGTTTGGGATCCGTAATTAACATCCTTGAGAGATTTATTTTTTAATCTTTTAATCAGCACTGAATGTTTATGGTTTTACATGTAATCACTGTGTTCCACAGTCTGGACATTGAAGTTAGTTTTCTTCCTAATTACTCAAAAATAACTTTATTTTAAATCATAAGTCTAAAAGTAATGTCCTTTATTCTGTGATTTGCTTACAATAGTTAAAATGACTTGATCTGTTTTTACTTCTTTTTTCCAGACACTTTCAGGTGTTTTATTTAAAAAAAGCTTAGCTAGCATAAATGATTGATTTGCAAACTAAAATGTATGAAGTTCCAACCTAGCAAATATTGTTACCACATGATATGACCGATCAGCTCTGAGAAATTAGATGTTTTCCTCCTAAAATCTTCTGAAAAACAATATTGTAGATGTTTAACGAAAATGTGTCTACTTTATATTTATGATATACATTTGTTTACATGTTTGAATGTTAGGGCTCCATGACAGTACGCTACAAAACAAAAGTAATTGCTTTTTACAGGGACTAGAACACATGCATCTATGGGAGCAAAGATTTTCTTGTTGGTATCTCCCAAACTGATGTAATAGAAAACAAAGAAAAAGGAATAAAATAGAAACAATAAGAAAAAATCAATACAAAACAAACTAAATGAACTGCACCCCGGTCAAATGAGCAGAACCAAACCTAGTTATCTTTGGAAAAAAACATTATAACAGTGAAAATACACTCAAGTACACCAGCTACTCATTAATGTAAATTTCTAATCATTCAATCGGATGGCAGCAACTCAATGCATTTAGACATGTAGACATGGTCCAGAGACGATCTGCTGAAGTTCAAAAAGAGCATCCGAATGGAAAAGAAAAGGGACTGAAGTGACTTTGAACATGGCAGACAGGCTTATAGGATTTCAGAAACTGTTTATCAACTGGGATTTTCAACCACAATCATCTCTAGGGTTAACAGAAAAATGTCCAGCGAGCAGCAGTTCTGTGGGTGGAAATGCCTGATTACAGTGTACCATCTACTGATGGTTACTTCCAGCAGGATAAGGCTCCATGTCATAAAGCTGGAATCATCTCAGACTGGTTTCTTCAACATCACAATGAGTTCACTGGAGTCAAATGGCCTCCAGTCACCAGATCTCAACAATAGAGAACCTTGGGGATGTGGTGGAACAGGAGATTAGCATCATGGATGTTCAGCTGATAAATCTGCTGATGCTGTCATGTCAATATGGACCAAACTCTCTGAGGAATGTTTCCAGAACCTTGTTGAATCGATGCCACCAAGGATTAAGGGGGTTCTGAAAGCGAAACAGGGTCCAACCTGGTACTAGGACGGAGTACCTACAGGTCAACTGGAGGAGGAAGCCCCTCACCGAAAGTTTGATCTGAAGTTCACTTGCACATTGATCAGAAAAAAAACACTTGGATTTTCTCTCTTTAGTTTCCTCTGGATAGTTTTCTGTGTTTTGTTTAGTTAAAGTTATTTATTATTTTTCCAAATAGTGATTCTTACCGTCATTAATGACTCAATTGCTGCAGTTTTCTGCAAGCATATGGCAGTGGCCAGACGCCAGCTGCTGCAGGAAATCAAACTGTGAAAAAGTCCTGAAGTCCTGCTGTCCTCATTTCTCTGTCCACCAGTTTTTTTCTCCTGGGAATCGGTCTCCATACTGTGTGGTTACATTTAATTACAAACCTGGAGGTAAGTTCACGGCACCAAAATAACTCTTTTCCTCTGTGTTAGTGTTTGAAAATCCCACCCAAAGTGCTGTGTTTTCTCCCACCTCTACCCCCTCCAGCTGCCTCGTCAGGAGTTACTCACTTGTGTGTAAACGGGTTTTATCAAATGAAGTTTGCTGCAGGCGCATACGCTCCCATCACATTCATGAATGTGTGAATCTGAAAATAACAACACTGGGGAGTGCAGAGAAGCTGCAGAGGTGTGAGGTGTGCCTCAGGACTCGAGTTAATGATTCACTCTAACTAACCAGCAGAAGATGATCAAAAGAAGATGATCTAAAACTCTGCATCTGACAGCTAAGAAATCATCTAATTAAAAGCAGATAATATCCCCAGAGATGATTCGACCACGTCTGTGCACGTCTGTGCCGAACTATCACGATAGATCGGCAAAAACATTCTTTCTAACACATCTTTGCGGCTCCCTGTGCTTTCATCTCAGTGGGAAACTGATCCAAATGGCTCTTTGAGAGGTTCAGGTTGCAGTAAGAGTGGTACCGTTAAAACCTTAACGATACCCATCCCTAGCCCAGCGTATTTTCTACGTCACAAATAAAATCACCTTGAAGCACCATTTTTTCGTCTGTTCATGATTTGCAATTATTTGAACAAAGAAATACTCTGAAATGTGATTTGATCTTAATTCACTTAATATATGTCCTCAATCATCAGAAAAACTGCCACAAGAACATGTTAAAAACACCAAAAACACCATTTTCATCTGAGTGGGTCTTCAAATAGATTTATTTATGCCATAAATCTATTGTGAAATTTAAAATATATTTTAATATTCACTTTTTTCTACTTTTTTTGGATGGACTGTTTGGATTTAGATCAGTGCCCAAGCACTACTTTAAACTTCTCCTTCAAAGGGATTGCTCAGGTGACTTCAGCTGCTCTGTGTGAGAGAAGCCAGGATCTACTGTTTGAGTCTACAAGGTTAAAGATTCAGACAAGCAGCTGCTGGTGAGGAACCAAACTTCCTTAAAGCTGGACATCCCTGATGGATTAGTCTGTGCTTACTGCAGAGAAATGTTTGTTTCTGCAGTTTTTTCCAAAAAGCAAACATTTGTGTTCTTCAGCTGAGTCAGGTGGTGGGGGAGTTGGGCGGCTTCAAGGCTTTGCTGGTGAATATCAGCCGCCTTCCAGGAGACCAAACCAAGCAGATAATGAAGCAGCAGCACCTTACCGGCTGGCAGCTCAGAAAGCCCTCTTGCAGGGAGGCTGGCTATGTGCGTGTGAGTGCTCTGCTAAGTAGGCCGTGATATTAGCACTCGAGTTATCTCAGGGTTGAGAGAAGACACTGGAATCGAAAGACACAGTATTGATTTTCTCTGGCAGAAGCTAACTTGGGAAATGTCCCGAGAAGACCCAGGGAAAATGCCCTGTGCATTGCTCTATAATGACAGAGCTGCAAAACTGAACAAACAATCGATTTATCCAATTTACCTCTCAACTTTTTTATCATCTTTTTGAAGAAACTCGATCTCAAAGGAAAAGAAAATCAGCACTTCTGCTGTTTTGAGAATATTTCTGTCAAATAAGCTGCCATGCCATCGGTTTTTCAACGTCTGGAAAAAAGCAAGCTGCTTAGAAACAAGAAAGTCAAAAAAAAGGGATCTGCAGGTTGATCCGACCTCCCGGCTGCCTGAGAGACAGAAAACAGGGGGGGGGGGGGGGGTGTTAAAAAACATTTAATTTGTTTAATTTGGAGGAATGTTTTCCAAAAAACTCTGGTTCTTAGAACAAAACAGGAATTTCCCTCTATAACTAAACTGATTTTTGTCTCTGCTTTCTACCCACAAACATTCCTCTGACCCCCCCCCATACTCTCAGCCTGCCCTCACAGCACACAATCTCACAGTTAACGAGAGTTACTCCAATGGCTGGGTTGCCATCATGTGATCTGCAAACACTCATTTCATTTTCAAACAATTCTCTGCGGCTCAAAAAAAAAGTCATTGTGGTTTTTGGGTTGCTCTGCAACCAACCCTGTCTGTCTGCTTCAAGAGGTCTCCAAGACCCTCCCCATGTTTGTTAAAAGGAGGCTTATGGGACCTTACAGGGCGGCTGTGGTGCAGAGGTAGAGCGGCCAATCTCTGATTGGAAGATCACAGGTTCAGTTAGTGACCATGTGTCAAAGTATCCTTGAGCAAGACACTGAACTTCACATTGTCCCTGGTGGTCATAGGTTGGCGTCAGTGTTAGCCAGCGGAGCTGCCATTAGTGTGTGAAAGTGTGTGTGTGAGTGGGACTGTGGCTGTAGAGCACTTTGGGCCCTCAAAAAAGGTATATAAGTGTTAAACAACTATTTACCTCCCCATGTTTGTCACAAGGAAGTCTGGAAAAAAAACTATATTTTTTCTAAAGGAGACTTGTAAACTTTATTTACTTTTGTTCATTGCCCTCTTCTCCCTTTCACTCATTCTCCCTCAAAGTTCAGGGCCTCTGGGATCAAGAGCAGTAAGGGGGTAAGAACCTGGGTTGTAACTTTTTCATATTTTTGTGTGTGTGTTTAGATTTCCTTTCTTAGGTCCTTTTTCTGCTTCCCGACGTGTTTATTTCATTTTCCATCTCAGCTTTCTGTGAGTTTATCTGTCATTGTGTGTCCCTCTAAGGTTTGCAGTTAGCTTGTGGGTTCTTTCTATACCTTTTTATTTCTTTTGGTTCATGTGTTTGCATTTCCAAGCATGCATTTATTTGTTTGCTTGTTTTTGTCATTTTGCTGTTGTCTGTTTTTCAATTTTCAAAAGTTCCTGCCTGATGATTTTTTCTTAGAGTTCTTTCCAACCTCCAATTCAATGACACCAACTGCATCAACCTCTGCCTCCTTTGAGTGTTTCCTCAGGCCTCATAAGGATATGGGATACCGTTAACTGGCTCAATATGCCATGACTCTTATTTGGTGACATCTAAAACTGGAAAAAATGTTATGACTTCTCTCAGGACCTCCACGGATTAAAACACAAGGGCCTGGTGCTTTAGAAATACATATCCAGAGAGAGCGAGGGAGAGAGAACTGGGGGGGTTGAGGATCCTGTGAAGCAGTTGAATGGTGACAGTACAGCCATAGCTAATGTGATTCCCCTGCCGTGACTCAGAGAGGAGGCATATAAATATCCACACAGGCCCCTGACGCTGACATGCAGCCCTCCCCAGCTAACCACATAAACCCACAAGACATCCAGAGACACAATTTAAAATGCAGGAGTCTTTCTTGCTGCTCAACTGTGAACCTGTGTTTACCTTAGAAGATATTTGTGTCTCGAGAGCTGAGTTTAAAGAAACAAAACGGGCTGTGGATTCCTGGAGCCACAGGAAATGAAACAGCAAGGAGGTCCAAATTCCTTGCAGACCTCTGTGTGAGATGAGGCGTTTCATGAGGCACTGCCACCTGCAGCTGTTAGCACACTGGGCTCTCTGCAGACAGGGATGCTCACGTTAATGTGGAGATGATGATGTTTGCAGCTGTGCTGCAGAGCCCTCCCTTAGTAATGAAGACTGATCTGTTTATGCGAGGCAGCCGAGGCTCAGCTGCTGGAACATCACTGGTTCAGTCCTCAGACCTTCCACATATAAAAGGGCTGTGATTCGGTGTGTATTTATAGAGGCTAAAGCCTGATCTGCAGAGTTCATACACAGAAAACACATCAAAACTTAAAGCTCCACAATTCCCACACACAACTGAGTGTGGCAACACATTTATTCTCCAAATTTTAACCCCCTCCCTCAGGGAGTACAGATCTAGTCAAACCCCTCCATCCAACCACTTAGTGTTGAGAGTAAAGAAGGGAGCCATCTGGTCCCATTTTTAAAGTCTTTGATAAGACCCAACCATGGACTAGAACCCATGAGATCCTATTCCTGGGGTGGACACTCCACCAGAAGGCCACCAAGAACAACAGCTCCAACTGCTAGCTATTATACAGTGGGGAAAAAAAGTATTCAGTTAGCCACCAACTGTGCAAATTCTCTCACCCTCAACCCTATAGAAAATCTTTGGAGGGAGTAAAAAATCTGTGTTGCCTAGCGACATCCCAAAACTATATGGGGGAATGGTCCAAAATACCAGCAACAGTTTGTTAAAACCTTGAAGAAAATGTTCGATTGCTGTCATTGGCGATAAAGAGTATGTAACAAAGGGTTGAGATAAACTTTTGTTATTGACGAAATATTTATTTTCCACCATAATTTACAAAAAAATTATTTAAAAATCAGAAAATGTGACTTTCTGGATTTTGTTTCTCAGTTTGTCTCTCACAGTTGAGGTTTACCTATGATGCAAATCACAGGCCTCTCATATTTTTAAGCAGGATAACTTATTTGACACAAGTGGTGTGGTTTTTTTTGCCCCACTGTAAATATAGTTAAACTAAAAATTAACTTAAAGCCATTAGATCCATATAAGTATTTGGTCAATAACAAAAGTTCACCTCAATACTTTTTGATGTCATCCTAGTTTTCAATGAAAGAGGTCAAAGGTTTCCTTTAGGTCTTCACCAAGTTTATACACGCTGTAGCTGCTATTTTGGTCCATTATTCCATCAAGATCTTCTCAAAAGCTGTGATCTTTCAGTGCTGTTGCTGGACAACAAGGACTTCCACTCCCCTCTACAGGTTCTTTATGAGAATTAGGTCCAGAGACTGGTTGGACCACTTTTATATAAAGCCACTTTTCTGTCCCCCGGGCAATGTGTTTGGGATCTTTGTCCTGCTGGAAGATCCAACCATTCATCTTCAGTGCTCTCACTGATGGAATTATCATACAAATGCGTTGACCTGTCCCTTTGCAAATAAAAAAGAAGCCCAAAGCATAATGTTACTACCCCCATGCTTCACAGTTGTTATGATGTTTTTTGGATGGAACTCAGCATTATTTCCCCTCCAAACACGGCAAGTGCCATTTATACTAAAATGTTCAATTTTGTTATCATATGACCACATGACATTCGGTAACACTTTATATTAAGATTCCTTAACAAGCTTTTTTAATGCATTAACAAGCATTATAATAGAATTTTTAGGGTGTTAGTAAGACATTTATTAGTACAATAAGTCTAATAAGGTTTATTAAATTACTTAGTTAATACACTTCCAAGCATTATTATTAGGATGTTTTTAAGATGCTCATGATACATTTATTGACATTATAGATGCCTAACAAATTTGTCAGTTTTAATAAGCTTAATAAGATTTATTAACAACCTTTGTTAACAAATTAAGAAGTATTATTATTAATAATGTTTATAATGCTAATAATGCCTATAATGCTTATTAATGCGTTAACAAAGCTTGTTAAGGAATCTTAATATAAAGTGTTACCTGACATTCTCCCAATCCTCCTTTGGATCATCCAGATAGTCTCTGGAAAACTTTATACTTATGTACGTACGTAACATATGATGGCTCAAGGATGGGGATCTTTGGAGTTATGCATGATTTAATCTGTGAATCCAGCATTTGTACCCCACCAGGTGGGATCTTGCATGGAGCTCCAGGTGGAGGAAGATTGTCAGTGATCTTGCATGTCTTCCATTTTTTTTAAACAACTGCTCTAATAATTGATCTCTTCTCATAAAGCTGTTTGTTTATTGTAAATTGTTTCATTTCAATCTTGTTTAGGTCTACCGTCTTGTCCCTGGTGTCCTTCAGCAGTTCTTTGGTCTTGGTCATGTTGAAGAGCTTGTAGTCTGACTGTCCAAGGGTGTGTTCAGGTGTCTTTTATACAGATATTCAGCTCAAACAGGTGACATAAACCCTTGTGCTGTCCTATGGCCCCACCCTTCCATTGACGTGTTCTCCCTATAGTTGACGGTGTGGCACCGTCAGATGACGAGGGGGACACACATCGTGTTTTATTGTTTGTGTATTTATGTGTTTTATGTTTTAAACATTACTACCTGTGGTGCCACCTGGACAATAATTGAGAGCAACGCGCAACAGGCGTGGCTTAGAGTTCAAAAGGGAGCATCACAGGTAGTGAGATGAGGAGTGAAGGAGGTGACGCGTGCTGGTGCGGCCCGGCGTGAAACAACTTGTGTCCTGAATAAAGACAGAACCTCCTCACCTTGGCTCCTCTGCATCCTTTCTCGGCGGGACCCCGCCACACTACACCATGACAAAGGTGGATGAAGGTGGAAAGATTTCATGTAATCCATGGACACCAGTGAAGATCACAAATCATTGAAGAAAAAAGGTTCAGCGCACTGTCTAGTGGGTCTAGATGACCCAACTCCCAATGGTAAAGTGCCTAGGATAGCACAAGGGTTAATACACGAAATGAGTGAAGGATAGAGGAGCTTCTTAAAGTAAAAGGAGCAGTTCTGTGAGGGACAGAATTATTGCTTTTTTGTGGAAACTAAATTATTTGCTTCTGCGCCATTATACAAATAAATTCTTAAAAATCCATTCATTATACGAATCAGTGACTGACAGATACATTTTTCCCACAATATTTATCAAATATTCATGTTGCAGCAGATAAACACTCGTTAATCAAGAGGAGCAGCTCATGTTTCAAACGGAATATCAAGAAAGCTGGTTTCAATGACTGAAGAGGTGAAACTGATTCTGTGGTCCTGTAACAATAAATTCTAGAAACTGGGAATATTGCTTTGAATTTGAGTAGAATAAGAACTCTGCAGCGTCGCGTGGCGGTCGGGAACCGTACCACTGGACTGGCAGACAGGGGTGGTGGTTCCCCTCTTTAAGAAGGGGGACCGGAGGGTGTGTTCCAACCATAGGGGAATTACACTCCTCAGCCTCCCTGGGAAAGTCTATGCCAGGGTACTGGAGAGGAGAGTCCGTCCGATAGTCGAACCTCGGATTCAGGAACAACAGTGCGGTTTCCGTCCTGGTCGTGGAACAGTGGACCAGCTCTACACCCTATCTAGGGTGCTGGAGGGATTGTGGGAGTTCGCTCATCCAGTCCATATGTGTTTTGTGGATTTGGAGAAGGCGTTCGACCGCGTCCCCCGTGGCATCCTGTGGGGGGTGCTCTGGGAGTATGGGGTCCGGGGAGCCTTACTGAGGGCTGTCCGGTCTCTGTATGACCGGAGTAGGAGCTTGGTTCGCATAGCCGGCAGTAAGTCAGACCTGTTCCCGGTCCACGTTGGACTCCGGCAGGGCTGCCCTTTATCACCGGTTCTGTTCATAGTTTTTTATGGACAGAATTTCTAGGCGCAGCCAGGGGCCGGAAGGGATCTGGTTTGGGGACCACAGGATTTCCTCTCTGCTTTTTGCAGATGATGTTGTCCTGTTGGCTTCATCGAACCGGGACCTCCAGCGTGCATTGGGGCGGTTTGCGGCCGAGTGTGAAGCGGCTAGGATGAGGGTCAGCACCGCTAAATCTGAGGCCATGGTCCTTGACCGGAGAAAGGTAGCTTGCCATCTCTCTGTGGGTGGAGTGTCCTTGCCCCAGGTGGAGGAGTTTAAATACCTCGGGGTCTTGTTCACGAGTGAGGGAAGATCGGAGCGTGAGATTGACAGGCGGATCGGAGCGGCGTCCGTAGTTATGCGGTCGCTGTATCGGTCCGTCGTGGTGAAGAGAGAGCTGAGCCGAAAAGCAAAGCTCTCAATTTACCGGTCGATCTTCGTTCCAATACTCACCTATGGTCATGAGCTATGGGTCATGACCGAAAGAACGAGGTCCCGAATACAAGCGGCTGAAATGAGCTTCCTCCGTAGGGTGGCTGAGTGCTCCCTTAGAGATAGGGTGAGAAGCTCGGCCACCTGCGGGGAGCTCGGAGTAGAACCGCTTCTCCTCCACATCGAAAGGAGCCAGCTGAGGTGGCTCGTGCATCTAGTCCGGATGCCCCCTGGACGCCTCCCTGCAGAGGTGTTCCGGGCATGTCCCACTGGGCGGAGGCCCCGGGGAAGACCCAGGACACGCTGGAGAGACTACGTCTCTCGGCTGGCCTGGGAACGCCTCGGGGTCCCCCCAGAGGAGCTGGAGGAAGTGGCTGGGGTGAGGGAAGTCTGGGCATCTCTGCTCAATCTGCTGCCCCCGCGACCCGGTCCCGGATAAGCGGAGGAAGATGGATGGATGGATGGATAGAATAAGAACTTAGTCTTCTCAACAACATTGTCAGGTTGGGAGGGCTGGGGAGCATGAAGGACCCAGAATGCAGAGACGGGAGGCACACGGTTCCAGGGCAAGGGCTTTAATCACAAACAAAAAGCGCTGCAGAGCAGGATAACAAAACAAAAACTAAACTTACTGTGGCATAGCATGAAAACATGGCATGAAGGGAGTCAGGGACGTTAAAGACATCACATGAGAGACATGAGAGACATTAAAGACGTTAGAGACGTTAAGGACGTTAAGACATTACATGAGAGACATTGATGGACCAGCACAAGAGGAAGGCAGAGACAAGACTTAAATACAAACAGGAATGACAAGACACAGGTGAACATGATCAGGGCAGATTGGGACAGAGGAAGTAAAACTTAAGAACATGACAAAACAGGAAAACTTTCAATATAAAACAGGAAACAGAACTCAAACATGACAAAAACAAGATGGAAAGCAAAAACCAACACAAAGAAACCCAAACCATGACAAACATGAGTCAATTTCTTTTCCAAAGTGTCCCCCTATGCCTTAGTCACAGGCACCTATTGGAGGAGTTGACTTGTATGGGTGCTGCAGGTTTTTGGGTTGTCTGGATCTGTAGAGGGGTGTAGAGAGGAGCGGATGGATCTTAAGAGGAGCACAGGTGTGTCTTGCAGTGTATTGTGGGTGTGTTGTGACTTATTTATAAGACAAATGTAAGTTACACGCACCTATAGCGTATAGGTAATGCCAAATTTCAGGCGTTGGTAAGGTGCTCTGACCTAACAGCCCTAATGGTGTGCAGCGTTCATGGGGGGTTGTTGAACAAAATGAAAAATCTGTACGACATGGCTGCGTCTCACCTACTTCCCCCTTACTTACCCTTGTGTGATGTATAAGTGTTCATAAAGACCTGTTGTTCGCAGCAAGCCTGTAGAAAATGTGCCTGAACGTTTTTGCTCTATGGGCTATGAGCTGTCTACACTTCAAAGTGATATAAAGACCACCTCCGTTTACACATTTTGTGCCCCACAAACAGCCTGTATCCATCTGTAAGGCAGTTGTAACTAAGGCATTACCAGGATTTCTTAGCAACGTGGACAGTGAGTTGGATAGGTTTTGGTGACATTGATGTTACCAGGAGGAATGTGTTTACTGTGGTTAAAAAGTATCAACATAAGATTGATATTGGTGAAATTTGGCTTGCATGTACGGGGTATCGAATCAATGCTGAAATCTATGGAATTGCCTAACACTAAATGATGCTGAGTTCTGCATGACCCCAGTTTCTGCTGAAGCTAACGTGACTCTAATGAGGAGAAAAAAACAGGGGCATCTTTCCTGTAATTGCGTCAGCACTTCATTAACAATAATGCAGTTAAAGAGAGGGCCGCTGGAAAATATGCAGCTAAAAGGAACCCCTCCCCATCATTCTCTGCACACCCGCTCACATGAGACTGCGGTATGTTAATGTCAATCTCACTCTGCTTGTTATCTCTGCAGCTGCCCTAATCTGATCTCTGGGAAAGTCAAGGAACAACATGCCGTGTGTTTGGAACAATCCTCTCCTGAGGTAAAAAAAAATTCTATTTGTGATCTTGTAGTCCTCTATGGACATTAAAAATGCTATGAAATGCCACAGTTGTAAAGGGCAAAGCAACAGCAGAGTGAATGTTCTGCTTACAAATACTTCAGATGTGCATTCATTTTTTTATAAAATAGAAAACAGAGGACAAATCCAGGCTCCTGGAATATGTCCATCTTTAGTTGAAATTTGTACTCATTAAACCACATATGGTTTAGTTCAACATGAAGCATTCTGAGCAATTTTGATTTTAGGATTGTTTTCCACTTGTGTGCCATATACAGGTGGATCTCACAGGTCTCGACATTCTTTACACACCGTAATTCTTAGACCATTCAAAAGAATTAATGTAATTCTAACAGATTCTGAAGCTGAGAAACGCTGCTTTCTTCAGAATTACTGTAACGTGTTGCATATTGATGCATTTCTTAGCTTCAGAATCCATTTGAATTACTTGGAGTTTCTTGCATAAATGCTCGAAGAGTTATCCAAGAGGGTGCGTTATTTACTGTTGTTGGTGACAGCCCTTGTGTTAAAGGGTTAAACACCACTTACGTGTTCTGAGAATTGAAAAGAATATCTGAAATTATCTTTGTTTAACATCCAGGGCTGAAAGAATTACCTTTCCAGTTTATAATAATGATAAACTACGTTAGCCACCTGTTGTAAAACTACACAGAAAGGGTCAATGAAAACAGCCTCATGATATTGTTTATTAATTCAGCTTTGAATCTCATTAAGTCTGAAGCCAAATAAAACCCCCATACAATAAAAATCTAGATGAGTACGTGGAATTTGATCAAAAACTGTTTTTAAAATGTTCAAAAACCTCCAAAAAAACCAGCGGATTGGTCTTCCCATTAAGCAGTGCCCCGTTCCGCCAGTTTTCCAAGTGTATAGGGAAACAAGAGACTGTATTTTACAACAAGCTATGAAAGCTGTAAATTGCAGGGATCCCTGGAGAAACGTTCAGTAGGAGGTAATAGAGGTTCATGTCAGAAACAGAGAATATTACATGCAGGGTGAGATATGGCATTAATCCTATGAAACAAAACATTTAATCAATTAACCAAATCCGCCATGCCGGATATTAACATAGGGAGGTGCATTTCCTAAACTTTTATAGCTCCCTCTACTTGAGCCCTGCAGTCTGGAATGGCTCCATTTTGTCAGGTCACTCTGTAGTGAGACCAGATGGACAACCCAGGAGATTGAAGTTGTAGTTTGTATATAGAAAAACAAGAGCACAATCATGATTCTTCTAGACTGCAATCTGATGATGTCTTGGTCCGGCTTCACATGGTGGGATACTGGTGAATTGGAAGACTCCAGAATTAGAGAAAAAGAAATGACTGACTGCTTAAAATGGTGAATGTAATATCTCACCTCAAAACATTCTCATAACTGAACTTTAAATCAAAAACTGATAATGGACAGCTAATGAAGCTGCAAGGCTTTAAGCTTTAAACAAATAAAAATAAACGAATTTCAAACTGCTTCTGAAACTTATATAAGATAAGGTAGACATTTACAATAAAGCCACCAATGTTTTTTTTCAGAAGGAGAGGCATATATACAAGAATATTAGTAAAGGTTGCACCAGATTGTGTATTTATATGTGCTTGGAATGAGCAATAGCGTGTTTCCTCTTTGGTGCTGTGTCTATATTATAGTCTGTCTCATTCACCTTGGTGGTTTTTGTGAGTCATACTGAAGTACTACACGTTTTACTTTTTTCTTGGACCCACTATGTACCTGCTATGTTTAAGAATGAGTATATGAGATACGGAACAATTGATAGATGGGAAATAAATCTGACTGAAAGCTTCACCTGTCACAATCCTCACTGAACTGACTTAAACAGTAAAGAACTGGTGGTGCAGGACCCAAGGTGCAGCAATATGGCAAGAACTTAAATATTAAGTTTATTTATTAAACCTGACATGTTTAATACTAAAACTTACACATGAACAAAGGGTAACAAGGGAGAAATAAAGAGTGATGAAGCAGATTATTTGACAAGGATGAGCTGAAAACCAGAAACTCTAATACACTGAGGATGATTTTGACTAAAATGGAATGAAGACTGCTGTGGAAAATTATTAAATGAAACCATGTGTGACTGTGACAATGGGGGGGGGGGGGGGGGGGGGTAAGCTGGAAAAAGAGAACATTATACGATAATCAAGAACATGTTTTCGGAAAATATAACAAACCAAACCAAAGGGCAAAATTCCTACTCAAAGTTGCAACACTCAGAAACTGTCATTATCTTTTTTAAATCACAATATTATTAATCAATTATAATTTACATTTTATTTTAAATTTGAAATTAAATTGTGGAACTACAAAACACTTTTCAATAATTCTATACATGTTATTTTTAAATTAAATTTTGGGTTGGAAATTGTATTTAACAATAGCAATGAATTATCAGTTTATTATTATTAACATTGTTTTAATAAAAAACCTTTATTATTAATACAGAGACCCTCCTAGTCCTCCTTCACTGTTGGGCGGGAAACCATCCAGTTTCGGTTTGCCGACAAACACTGCTTTGGGTGGGTTTGGGGTCAGTCCGGCGGTTTTAGTCCTCATCAAAATACTTTTCAACTAGGGATGTGCTGTCAGGGGAGGCACGTGAGGCGGTACCACGCACGTCATCGTCCTCGCCATCATGGGCGACTTATAATACAAGAAATGTGTCCAGTAACCAGTTTTTTAAATTCAGTTACTTTGCATCATTTTGATCCTTATTTTCCCTAAAATGTGTGAATTTTGCATATTCCTTATTTAGTTACAGCGAAGGCTGTTAGGTAAAACAGCCCACAGCAGATCTTGCAATCCTTTACAAACTGGGTTGATTTTGTGCCTTTACTAAATGTCCTCACTTTCTATTTAATAGTTATTTTATTTCATGCTTGTCTAATGTTAATTTAGTGTTTAGATCTGACATAAAGTATGTCACTTGATTAACATGATGAACAGCCAATCCAACATCTTCTGATTAAACAGTACGTGATTGCACATGCGTGACTGAGACGCTCCTGATTCACAATGTTTTGAATTAAAAAAATTACTCAGAAGTGCAGCTTAAGCATAACTTTCTTACGTCTTCCATCATCAGAAAAAATCTCCAAGACCATATTATAAACACCAAAAACCAATTTTCATAGGAGTGAGTCTTTACAAAATTAAACCATTTTCAGACAGCAGCACCTGCATTCATTGGAATCTTCCATGTGTTTTGTGCATACAGAACGTCTCAGGCTTTACTGAAGGACACTTTTTCCGCCGCGTTGATGGTTGGGAAGGATGCAGAATGAGGGATAAAGAAACAAAGGGACAGACAGTCGCCCTCTCCGTCCTCTGAGGAGGCAGACGTTTGACCTAATTAGTATGCCAGCGTATGGTCGAGCAGGGGAGGGCGTTCGTTCTTAACTGTGTGACGATTTAAGGAGAGAGAAGAAACCTCGTGTCCTTTAATTGTCCGTCCACCTCGACTGTCCTTTGTGCCCAACAGCTCTGCCTCTCTGACCTACATCTGTTCTCAGACTCCATTGTGTTTACATTTCCATGTCAGAGAGACCTAACATCTGTGAGTTACAGGAAAGTGAAGACGACTGAACTTGAGGCTTGAGAGGGTTGTTGTTTTCTGCATCGTCACTGTTTTCTATGAAACAAAGAGACATTTATGAAGCACTCACATGATCCTCTGGCTCACAAGGACAATGGGCCAAATACCTCATTCTAGCTGAATTCATTAATCCTCAGCAGAGGCAGACAGCGCGGCAGTAACACTGATGTCAATCTGAAAACAAAAGGCATGAAGGAAAGAGGGACGGGAGAAACCGAAAGAGCATGTTGGCATTTGGTAAGCAGGGCACTCAAAGACCCCTGCTGTTCATCATATCTCACATCTCAGACTCACTTCTCTTCATCTCCTTTGGCCTTTGGTGCAAAAAGACATTGGCACAAATCGTCTATGGTGCTCTGGAAATGAGACGGCGAGGACGTTGAGGACAGAGACCAGACGAAGACCGGATGACATGACAAGGGCGGGGAGGGATAGACAAGTAATGAGGAGGGAAATAAAGCAAATTGAAAGAGTGCGTGAAGGAAAAGGGCAAACAGGATGTGGACAGACTGAAAGCAAATACAGAGACAAAGAGAATAAAAAGGAAGATAAAAATTCTGTGGAGTGAGCTGCAGCTTTAGCTATGTCCTGTAACTCAGTGAGTGAGCCTTAAACAAAGTGAACTTGCTTGTGTGGTTATAAACCAGGAGATGAACCATTAGTATGGATGAGATTCAGCTACTCGTCCCTGTAGTGGTTCCATGAAGGACGGTCGGCTTTTTTATCTTTGAAACTTCCCATCATGAATCACCAAATATCTGAGTCCTGATGAACCTGATCCCTGCACATTCACGTGCACGGCCTGTTCTTATTCTACAGACACGTCCTTTCACTGGGGGTTGACCTTATTCTTGAAAAGGGCGCAGTGATCAGCAAAATTATTTGTCCGTAGACCTTTTTCTGAATTAGATAATTGATAAGTGTTAGTGTTTTTGACAGATAATCTGCAGCTTTTTTTGTGGCTCTTTTCACTAATCAAAAGCATTAATTTTACATTGATTCATGTCTAGAATTACCTCAGATTTAAAGGATGCAGACATTATTGAAAGAAACAAGCAGCAACATTTTTAACCCTTGTGCTATCCTAGGCACTTTAACATTGGGAGTTGGGTCATCTAGACCCACTAGACAGTGCTCTGAACCTTTTTTCTTCAATGATTTGTGATCTTCACTGGTGTCCATGGATTACATGAAATCTTTCCACCTTTATCCACCTTTGTCATGGTAGGGAGAACACGTCAATGCAAGGGTGGGGTCATCTAAGATAGCACAAGGGTTAACTTCAGTGCATCTATGGATTCAAAGACCTGCGGACACCTTGAAACCCAAATTAAGCCCCTGGATGAAGATGATCAACTTTAGAAAGCCTTCCTCTCATTTTGTAACCTAAAAAGGCAATAAAGATCCAAGAAAGCAGCAGGAAGCTTCCCCAATCAGACCACATGGATGCTAGTTGGCCTGTTGGTACAAAGATGATCGTTCATTTAGGTTTTTGTTCACATGATGATTTTCTTCAGATTTCTGCAGCAAACTTCATGTGGGATTGCTAAATTAAACGTTTGCCATTGGAGCTTTCAGATGTGCTTTTATTTGAAAAACATCAAAATAAAACAGAAGTACTGCTTTCATTTGTTTTACAGTTCAAAGCACAGTTCTCTCACTCCTTGCCTTGAGGGCCAGTGTCCTACTTGTTGTCCAACTAACCTACTGTTGAGGGTTCTTATTGGCTAAAAAACACCTAATCCAGGAAATAAATGGCAGATGAGGCAGACACGCCTGGTTTAAGGTATTTTGTAACCCTTGTGCTATCCTAGGCACTTAACATTGGGAGTTGGGTCATCTAGACCAGGGGTGGGCAATTCCAGGCCTCGAGGGCCGGTGTGTCTGCATAATTTCCAGATACTCTTCCCCTACTCATGGCTGATTACCTGGTTCAGGTGTGTCCAGCCAATAATCTTGCCCTACTCATGGCTGATTACCTGGTTCAGGTGTGTCCAGCCAATAATCTGGCCCTACTCATGGCTGATTACCTGGTTCAGGTGTGTCCAGCCAATCAGAACATGCCAGAGCAGGGTATGCTGGAAAACATGCAGGACTGCGGCCCTCAGTGCCCACCTCTGATCTAGACCCACTACATTACATGATGGATTACATGAAATCTTTCCACCTTTATCCACCTTTGTCATGGTAGGGAGAACACGTCAATGTAAGGGTGGGGTCATCTAAGATAGCACAAGGGTTAAAGGTAGCTCCATAAAACAATAGATTCATCTTTGTGCAGTCTTCTTGGCCTCTTCAACGATATAATCCTGATGTGTTGTATTGATAGGCATATTGTCAATCTAAACAAAGACAATACAGTGTCTGTGTTTAGACAAAACAGTGATTTTACATTAGTATTGATATTGAACGATACTAGGCTGTCTTGGCTGCAGCTCTAAATATGTCCTGCCCTTGTCATCCCCCACCCCGCACCCCCCTGAAGATAGAGAGAGAGAGAGATAGAGAGATAGAGAGCCAAGAAAGAGGCAATGAGGCAATGGAACTACAATATAACACCAGTTTAATCAAAAATATGAAGGCAAATCCCACAATTCCTGCTCCTGATCCCTACATTGGGTGAATAGTCTAATCCAAAACGTAGCCTGAGAAATCCAACATTAGAGCAGATTTTAAAAAAAGAATAAAACATGTAGATGAAAGGTGTGTGAACCATTAAATAGGGGGCCACCTAATTACTTTCATGTGATATATAACTTTCATGAGCTTTTGTGTTTCTCAGGGTGCTTTTGGTCTGAAGGGATGCATTATGGGAACTGATGTCCCAAGGGGATGACAATTGTTGATCAGAGCCTTGCTAGACTGAAAGAGAGCCTCTTTCTGTTTTCTGCGGGGCAGAAAAGCACTCCACATCAAAGACTCTTGAAAAAGATTTGAGAGAAGTCTGAAGGAAACACTGACATGTGCTGCTTGAATTTTTCAGAGAGGTGAACTGCCCTTCACTCCTCTTGCTCAGCAGGCTGCTGTCCGAACACAAGAGCTGCCTGAACAACAGAGGAAACCAGAAAAAACACCACCACGGTGGATTTTTACCTAAATTTAATCTTCCAATTTAACGCCATGAAACACCCAAAACTTCAAGCATCTGCACCAAAATGCGACAAAAAAAGGTTGACTCAGGTTAAGCTTCTATGACTATCAAAGGTGGCCCACACACTCAGGTGTGACAAGCATCTAAACACCTGCACATCTATAATAACAAGTTATAGGGAACTGCTTTAAGGACCACAAATGCAGGTTGGTGTCAGACACTAAAACATGTCATAAACAAACTTGAACATGAGGAAAAACATGGACTAAGAGAACAAGAGAAGGATGACAAACAGATGACCTGAAAACCAGCCTGTTCTATGTGCTAAAAACAGAAATGAGTTTGAGTTACCGGGGGACGTAAACTTAAACTTGTGTGGCAGAACATGACAAAACCACAAAATATCCCAGAAAAACAAACTTTAGTGCACACTCATCAAACTAACTGACTTTAGGGAAACTGACAGCAAAACAAAAATAAAAATAGAAACTTAAAAAACAAAATTTGCAGCTGTAAAGAAAAAAAAGGGCAAAAAAACTACGTTCAAATAGTTGGAACCACCCACCCTCCCCCGTGATCTGTATGTCTCTGTCAGCTTTACCAAATTTTAATCCACCGTTTCCTATTTTCAGACAGAAAGCTGTGCATTTCCAGCCTGTTGCGGAGGTAAAGTTCCTGTTTCCTCTTTGGTCACAGTATCCTGAGGGAGAAGGCCTCTCACAGAAATATGCTAATGACAACATATTTGTGCTGCATTTGTGGTATTTCATATTCATCTCTTTTTTTGAAATTCTTTTCATGTGCAAATGAAGGCAAAGCTCAAAGCAGTCTCACCTACAGTACACGCACTATTGGAGCTGCCACCAGCCCCCCACCCCTGTCTGCAGGAACTCACATCAACATAAAAGTTAATCAACTTCCTACAGTAAAAACCTTGCTCTGGTTCCCACATTTTTCTTGTTCCTGAAGATTAAGAACCAGGTCTAGATCTTAAGCCAGGTCTTGGCTTGACCGTTGAGGTTTAGGTTAACCTATAAACCCTAAAACAGGTTTAATAGCAGTCTCTGAATGGATGAGTGCATGATCCACCCAGATCACATCTCTGGGGTGGCAAGATGGCTCCGCTATTGTGTTGAGCACATGCTGTGTACACAACAAGCCACCATGGACGTCTGCAGCTCGTTCATCCTGATCAGGTGCCCTGGATTGTCAAAGTGTGGACAAACACCAGCTACTGTGTAGTTTACTGGAACCCACTCTGGTAGAGAAGACCCAGCTGGAGTCGTGTTGTGCCAACCTGTCACCCGTCTGCTAGGAGACGTCTGCCACCGTGCTGCATTGTTTTCATGATATTAGCGCTGATTCCCAGCCCAAAAGGCACACACCCACACATTCATCAACAAATTAAGCATGTCCCATTGGAGGCCTTTTGTCCCATGTGCAGATGGGGCCTTCACACTACAGCCTTTTGTTTGCTGCTCCTGTTACCAAACACGTCTGAGGACAATGGTTCCATTGAAAGTGAATTTGGTCTGACGCACTTGACCATGATGGAGGGGAAAGTTGTTGGTGTGAGGCCTGCTATTGAGGGTTTTGCATGATAGAGGCGGTAAGGTTTGGCATGGACCTTAAGAAAATAAAAATAAAAAAAAATCTTGAAAAGGCACTCATAAAAATAACTAGTTTTCTCATAAAAAGCTTTTTCACCAATGTCAATAACCAACTCAACACTTCAAATTCCTTTATTTTTCAATAATATATATTTTCCATATAAATAAAGGTCAGTCCTGATCTTTATTTACATATAGAAAGGCTCTACAGAAAAGAAGAAATGTGTTTGGCATTTACTGCAAAAATGCTCCCTGATATTTGTTGAAATTCAAATCTTTATTAACTCTGTCCTCCACATATTAAAATTCAGATATTATAACAGTCTCTTCACCATCACCCTCCACACACACACTGCTAGTGGCTGAGAAAAAAAAATGATCTCCAGCCCACTAAAGGAAGAAACTAGAGTTATGGTTTCACCAAACTCAACCATTTGGTCATCTTTGGAAGAGTTTCCATGGAGCGTTAACACCACACTGACTTGAACTCAAAAGTTAGGTCGATTAATTACTGGATGGGATTTCCTAATTTTTAATGAAAGACAGCAGGAATTTACCAATAGGGTTATATCAGTAAGATATTGATGTTTTGCTCGCTCAGGGCTGAACGCTTTCTTCTGCCACTGGCATGATTTTTGATTAAATAAATGTAAAAAAAGATTACTGTCTGAAGAATCAAATGTAACTTCTTGTGTTCAACAATCTATGCCCTCAGTAGTGAGAGGGAGAACCATACCAGCTGGTTCCTCCTCCTCGTGGTACTCTGCATTATGATTAGGTAGAAGAAACCAGCTGCACAGTTGAGCATCACTCTGGTAGGACTGTTTCAGTTTGAGTTTGAAGAAGAGATGATAAAATGGAAAGCTGGAGTCCCCAGAGAAAAACTCACGCATGCACGGGGAGAACATGGAAACTCCACACGGAAAGGCCCCCCATTGATGTTCTGTTTCAGGTCCCCCTGCCAGGACTTGAACCAGGGGCCTTCTTGTTGTAAGGGACTAACCGCTGTACCACTGCGCAGTCCTGCATCTCACCGTCCAAAAACATTCTTCATAGGTTAATTGGTCACTCTAACTTGTCCATAGGTATGAATGGGTGTGTGATTGTGGCCTTGCGACAGACTGGCAACCTGTCCAGGGTGTCCGCTGGCTTTGCCCGGAAGCGGCCGGGATAGGCTCCAGCAGCCCCGTGACCCTGAAAGGGACCAAATAGATTAGTAGAAGAATGATAAAATGGGCCTGATGAAGAGTTCTAACCTGACACATCCAAGCTGGACATTTTAAATGCTGGAAATTTTAGAGAAGATTTAATGGATATGCATGTTCTTTTCTTTTGAAAGGATTTTAGTGGTTTAAGAGCTGTTGGCGCATCAAATAAAGAGTTTTGAAATAAAGAATTTTTAGTTTAGCTATGGTTCAAATCCAAGACAGCAAATGCAATTTCCAGACAATTTCAGTTTTAGCAGTTTTCAAAGGTTAAAGAGCTGAAGTGTATCTGGGGAAGTAAGAGCCCAGAGGGTTGCTGGGAAGGGTACCTTACTATGTACAGTAAATGATATATTTGGTCTTTAAAGGTAGTTAAAAAAATGATAAAGCTATCAGTGAATTTCTGTCCAAGCTCCAACAATGATGAGACTGAAGACATGCTGTGCAGACGGTGGTTTTATTTTAGCTGTGCCCCACAGAAATGCATTGATGGCTCTCTGCAGACCTCGCTGCTGCTTTAGCGTGCTCCAGGATGAACCAGAGAAGCAGGGGGAGATTATCTGCTCAACCTGTAGACCCTGAGGCCAAAGGTTTAAAAACGCGTGAAAGTTCATGAATATATGAGAAGAAAAGAAAATGTTTCATTTGTGGAAAAAGATCCCTCTTGGTGGGTTCAATGGACTATTCCCTCTTCTGTTCTTCTCTTTTAGCTTCATCAGACTGGTGTCGACATGAACTCCCGATTTAGACGTCTTTAAAGTGTGTTTGTGAGCATTTTCTTTCTGTGCCAAACAAACTTCCAGGGAAGCACTCTGGGCACACATTAGCATGAAAACTACTAATGCTTGCTGGTGGCTTTATCTAAGAGGAGGCTGTTAGTTCTGAAAAGCAGCTATAAATAAAACAGTCTCACAGGCAATGAACACATTCTTTTTCCATATTGCTTAGCTTTTTATGTATTTACATAATGCGCGATTCCACAGCGAGGTGATTCAGCTGCTGTGAATTCACAATGCATCTCAGTGGGACGGTGACGGCATGGAGCAGGTGGCTGGGAGACCGTGGAGACGCAACCGCATCAGTGATCATGATGCCACATTAACATCCAGAACATCTCCCTGGAGTTGCACTTATGAACAGAAAGGATGGGTTTATGTCAGTGGTTTGACATCCTGAGCTGAGCAGTGACAAACTCAAACATCTGTGGGGGAGTCTTGTCTGCATTCTTTAATGTAAATTTAAAAACTTCTGTCACATCAAAGCAGCAGAACCCTGAGTGATGGTGGAGGCGTTCTTAAATATTAGAACTCGTCAGGAAAAAAAGAATGAATAATTTCTCTTCTTTCACATCAGGGAAAGAAATTAACTACAAAAATGGCAAAAATCTCCATCCAGTCTGTGACTATGCATTTGGACGTTGAATCTTTCCCTAAAACAAACAGGCTGCTCCTGCGCAGCCCAACTGAGACAGCAAGGAGAAGGCCAAATGAGTTTCGTGGAAATGACTGGAGAATAGACACGAGCACAAACAAGATAACAAAGAGACAGAGGTTGACAGCGACACGCTTCTTGGACAGAAAAGGCAGAGGACGAGGAGGAAGAGGAGGAGGGAAGGGGCAGAAGAAAGAGAATTAAGCCAGATTGAGAATGTCTGCCTGGGGTGGTACCAGTCACCCTGAATTATAAATGGTCTCTCACTTTCCGAGCCAAAGCACACAACCACAGTATAATTCCCATGATACATTTCCACTGGCAGGCCACCCCGCTCCCCCTGGGTTAGCCCTCACCACTGATCTCTTTCCTCTGCTGTCTTTCTCCATCACTCTCGGTCTCCGGACAGACGGATTTGGTCAATTCTGGCTCGCTGGCTCGTTCCATCCTCTTCCTCCGTCTCGTTGTGTGTCACACCTATTGCCTTCCCATCATAAAACAGCCTTCTCGCTCCCACCTCTTGCCTCTCCCTGCTCTGCGAAAAGAAGGCATTGCTTCGTCAAACTCTCCGCTGGCCCAGTTCTCAAAACCTGAATATCAGAATTTTCTTCTTTCTTCTCTATGGTCTGTCTTTCGGAGAGTCAGCAGCATGTCTCCTAAAAAGTTAGGACTTTCTTCTTTTTAATGACATTCTCCTGTTCTTCATGACGTCACTGATTAAGCCTTCAAACTGTATCACTACACTTTTGTCTCTCATCTACTTTACAATTTCACACTGCGGATAAAAACATCATGGTGTGACGCACTGCCAAAGCAGGATCCCTACAAAGCTACAATTACAAAAAAATAAATCTTTAAGCAAAAACAAATCTATCAATGGGAAAAGATGGTCTTATCAAGAAATTAAATTTCATTAAACAATTTCAAGATCTTCCAGCTGAACATGATCTTTATGACATTCTCAAAAGTCCCCCTGGCTCCAGACATTTGGTTTCTAGAACAGTGCATTTATTTGATGACAGCACCAGGGTGGCATCAACAAAAATGAAAGATGCTTGGAGTGAGGAGTTGGACATAGAAATATCAGAATCAATGTGGAAAAGTGTTTATCCAAGATTCACTCTTGCTCTGTTAACAGCAGACACCAACTGATACAATTTAAAATCATCCAGCAGCTCACTATTCCAAAGTACGATTGCACAAAATATATCCTTCAATTACTCCCATTTGTGATAAATGTAAAACATCTGAAGGCACATTGGCTCATGCTTTTTGGTCTTGTTTCTCATTGGCTGGCTTTTGGAACAGAATATTTGACTGGTATTCCAAAGTCCATGGTTGCTTTATTCCACCCGATGCAGAGCTTGCCGTTTTTGGCTGCATACGTACTTGAGCTATCCCGACTGTAGTGCAGCAGCCACTTGGGTTGATGACTGCGAAAAGACACATTTTGCGAGAGTGGAAATCTACAGCTTCTCCCTACTTTACAGTGTGGCTCACTGACATGCTATCTCTCATTCACATGGAAAAAATTCGCCATGTCAGGACTGCCTCAGTTAATGTTCACAATAAACTCTGGACAACATTTCTTGTTAAAATAAGTTAAAATTATTTAGCTCTTTATTGAGACTGCATTTTTCTTTCTTTTTTTTATGTCCTATTTGGACGGCCTGTAAATAAATATTGAATAGAATGTAACTGGCAATTATTTATTTACTTGTATTTTTTCATTCTGTGTTGTAATGGTCTAAAGAGCACCTGAACTGTTTGTTTTGCTTGTCTGTGATTTTGTCTATTTGAAAACGAAAACAAAATATTGAATTTTTTTTTTTTTAAATTTCAATCATTTTTTGATCTGTAGTAAAAACGTTCTCAGTGGTCTTGCACTTGTGATTCTGTGTCGTTTTCAGGACATAGTTTCTGCAGAGCAGCAGGGGTTCATCAGATGTTCCCCTCTGAGTTGTAGGCAGGATTGTTGGCACGGAGTTAGCCCATCCCTGCTTCCCGACATCCTTCTGTTGACATGCTCTACTGCTAACTTACACTCCCCCCCGCACACACACACACACACACACACACACACTCCCCTCCCCAACCTAACACTATCAGTGGAACAAAATTGGCGAGCAATATCGGAGCAATCCAGCCGGACAATTTCAAGCCAAATACCAGCTTAAAAGTGGAAAAACAAAGACGCACATGGTCTTAATCGTCTCTAAGTGGATGCTTTGGAATGGAGTAGAGGGGGGAGCGCGTGGCTCGCCGAATGTAGCTTCTCTGTCACTGCTACAAGCTTTTTCTAACTGCATTTTTTGTCTGCTTCTGATTCACAACGATTTGAATAAAGAAATACTCAAAATATGAATCGTTGCTATCTTAATTTTCCTAATATATATGTCCTCCATGATGAGAAAAAGGCCAATAACACAATTTTTATTGAAGTGGGTCTTTGAGAAAAAATGTTTTAGTCACTAAGACTTGTTTTTATAAACTAAGGTTATTTTACCATTGAACAACTGATAAGATTATTTTTCTTGCGAGACAGAAAATACATTTTTTCCTGAGACAAAGGGTCTTTTTTACTTTTTTAAGATTCACTGTTTGCAGTGTGTGGATTATCTTAATAAGTTCTTCCTGCTCTTGGAGGTGAAGCAGACTCTGTGGACACAGATCGCAAACACAAACACTAACATAATGGTAGCTAAAACTGGTTGTGGAGATTGAATCATTACCCTGTGACAAAAACGTTTTACAGCCAAACTTTGGACTCAAAAATCAAATTTCAGACATCAACTAATAAACTCTCCTTAGTCGCTGTTGCATCTCTGGGCTTCTGGTTGGACAGCGGTTTCATTGATGCCATTTTTGGGAATTAGTTTTCTTGCAGTGACTGGTTCTTCAGGGGACAGCCAACCGAAAAGGACTCTTCAATGGCACACGAGAGCCGTGTAAAAGTGAGCCCTTGAACATTTGTTGGAAACATTTTTGTGTCCCAGAGCTCTGTAATCTTTCTCCTGGACACTCACAAAATGGATTTTATGCAGAAAAAAAACTGTCTGTGCCTGTGAACACCGAGAGAAGAAATCTGAAATATTTCCTGCTCAGAATCAAAGGTTGTTCTATCTTATTTTGGCAGGGTATTTCCTGATTTCACATTCTTTCTCCGACTGAAAATATGTCCGGACAAAATCTCAGCTTAATTTGGAAGCAGATTTCCAGAGGAATTCCCTCAAAACAGGCATTCAGAGTTAACTGAAGTCACCGTTTTTCTGCAGAGTGCCCTGAATCGACTCTTAATTCTGAAGCCGATGTGGATCTCTAGCTGCCAAAGTCTAATCAGTCTGAGAGAGGTTTGTTGCTTTGAAGAAGTGCCCTGAAGGCATTGCTGAGATATCATCTTCATCAAAGCAGGATGGACAAATCCAGAACACGATTCCTTGGCTCAAGCAGGCAGTGAGACTCCCCCGCCCCCACCCCCACCCATCCATCATGTTAAAAGGGGGAAAAATCGAATCATGAGTGTCCTGCCATCAACAGCCAATGAGCTTCAGCCCAATTCCAAACATTCACCCTCATCTGTTCCCCATTTCAGACTCTGGAAATATTTCTCCATGCTGTTCAGTTAATGTGTTTCCATCACACACACACACACACACACACACATATACACACGCAACCCAAAAACTTTAGTCAATAGAGAGTCATCTAGTAAAAGTTTGTGTTCCACGGCAGGCTGGCCTTCACAGAAAGAAGGTTCATCCATGTGAAGAGTTTTGTATGAGAGCTCACTTCTGTGTGAGAAAAATATATACAGATGTGTAGAATTGTGTGAAAATGGGAGCATGCAATGTGTTACAATAACTCAGACTCATACAAACAATCACAAACACCTACAACACCACACACGAACACACACATAGATGTGTGTGCCGTTGTGGTTTTAGTCGTCCTGCTTCACATTTCCACTTCAGCTCTGAAAGCAGAGCTGCTGCTCAGCTCTCCTCCAGGCTCTCCACAACAAGGCAGTGCTTCCTGTTTGATGTCCGTGTCTCGGATCGGTTTATCTTAACATCTCCTCCCTCTTCCTGCAGGGAGAACTCAGCCCACAACAAAATTTAAGGCTGTGATGAAGACTTCAACAGATACTGAGAATTCCGCATGCACTCCTTTTTCCTCGCTTCCAGCTTCTGCTCCAGTTACAACTGAAACCCCTGAGGTGTTATGTGCTGGAAATAGTTTGTCCTAACCAAGTTAGTCTCAAGGCGTGGCCTGATCGATCTGATCCGGAGTGCATTGACCGCTTCGTTTGATATGTGTCCACATGCCGGTTAGGAAGCGGCTGCAGGAATAGACTCATGATATTAAGGTGTTTGGCCTGTCCACCAACACAACCCTGCACCAACTCTAAACCTTAGCTCTCCTTTCCAAGCATCTTGTGTGCTGCATCACTGAGATGCTGGCGCCTCTCTCAGCTACTCCTGGGTGAAGGTGGGGATCACCCCGGGCACTTTAACTTGATCATCGCAAATACAACTACCCGCACAAACACACACCTAAAGGTTTGATTTACAGTCCCTAATCACACAAAGGATGTTTCTTTAGATTTAGTGGGAGAGGAAATAGAAAACAGGATTTAAACCTTCTTACTGAAAGGGGAGTGTGATAACAACACCAGTGTGCATCCCTCCAGCAGCATCCTCAAATCAAACATTTAGACTAAATCAATGTTTAAATCTGGGAAGTATTATGGTCTTAATAAGCATTTTACAAGTCAGTGGGTTGAATCAATGAGATGCAGTAACGTGACAACAGTCTACCATTTGGTGCATCCAGAACAATGACCTTAAAGGCTGATTTACATTGGTCTGCGATGCGTCTCTATTGTGTTGAGCTGACACAAACAAATAGAACATTTATTCATCAATCAGAATGTTTACATCGCCCCCATCAGGTCTGCTTCTGACGTCTGTCCCTCTGCAATGCGAGCTTTATGCAGGAGTTCTATATCCTGTCTGCTGACATGTCATTTTAGCAGCAAACAGCCAGAAAAACAAAGTTTCAAAAATAAAAACTTCTGTTCTTTTTTTAAAATAAACTTTACAACATTTTATTTAATATTATTGGTGACCACATGATAAGGAGGGAGGGACAACAGACAGAGACAATTTAAGCGAACTGAAGGTCGTGAGACGGACTCTCCACGTAACGCAGGGGAGTTGCACCACAGACAGACCGGTGTAAATTTGACATCGGTCCTGGGTCTACCCATCATTGTCTTGGACATGACACCCACACTGGTGGAACTGCTTTAAGACAGTATCTAATGCAGCCATGAAAAGAATGTGCAGAATCAACTGAAACAATGTTTCTCTGTGATAGTTGTGGATCAGCCTCCTGCCTCTGATGTTCACTGAATAAATGCAAACTTGTTGATGGTGTTTTTGCTCTGACCTGGTAACGTAACTTACCATAGATGTAAGTACTGCTCCCCTCTTTAGACCCTCTCATCTCTCCACAGTGAGGCTAAGAGGCGCCGTGCTTGGCGTTGGCTGGGGGGCGGTGTCAGCTTGTGTCGGGATCTTCTCTGTCCAGAGCGATGCTGCAGCGGAGCCCACGCTCTGCAAATGTCAGGAGAGCGTTGGACCTCAAGGGTGTTTGGGAAAACAAACACGGAGACATGGCAGCGCTTCACCTCGCCTCCGATCTGTCGCCTGCACGGTGCAGAGCATACTGGAAGCCAGGCCTCATTAGTGGCCTTTGCCTGGCTGACAACAGCCTAAAGGTGGCAGAGCTGATGTGTTCACAACCGCGGTTTGTTGCAGTAGTGCTTTAATATCACAATCTAAGGCCACATTCTGCTCCCTGTCATCAGAAGGAACAACACTTCTCATGATTTGGTTTAAACCAGTTTATCTTTTCGGGGTAATCATCAGGGTTTTCTCCTATAGCTCCTTTCATCATCTCAGCATTCTGAGAGATTGAACTTCCAAATCTTCACATCCTCAACGGCACAAATGAAATTAAAGTTCTTTTTTATTGGTCTAAATTACAAGACCTAAAAATAAATATGCAGGATGCATGTTTATTAAAGTTCGTGTGGACCTAATGTCTTCTCATTTTTATTGGCTTTTTTAGCTGGGAAGTGAGAAAAAAACTGTATTTTCTTACAAAGTAAACTCAAATAATGTGCAGTGAAAAAAGACTTTTGGACTGTGGTCCTGCAGGCTGTCAGATCTGATCCTGAATATTAAAACCTCTGCTTCTGTTTTCAGGGTATGTCATGTGACTCTACAGCTCTTGTCCTTTTTCTCCAAAGCTTACATTTTCTGTAACTTAACATGCTATATTGTGTTTGAAATCAGATTTCTATCTGGTTTTAGGGTTTGCTTCAATCTCTATCATGGCTTTAATTTGATGGATTTTGACAGTCTTGAACAATGTCTTTTTCTTGGCTGATTTCTTTGTGTTTCCTTGCTGAAGGTTTGAAGTGTTTTCTGGTCCACCATGCAGCCAGCATCAGCAAAGTTCACGTTATTGTGTTTGAGCAGATAACTAACCAGGTTTTTGGACTTAACGGATCTGGAGATGGTTACCCCATGAGGACCAGCCTAACTGTGATCCATGCCAAAATCGTAAGGTTCTTCATACTTTTAGAAGAGGTTTTGACGCTTTAAAACTGGAGATGTCGCCGGTGACATCTAAAGAACATACACTCCTTGAAATACCAAAACTCTTTCAAAACTCAATCAATGTGAATTCTGAAGTGGAGAAAAGCGGCTTTTCATGTCGGCTTTAAATTCCAAAATTATAAATTCAACATTGCTAACGTCAAGTGTTCCATAACAATCTAAAATCGCTTTTCTCCTGATGTGCTGATATACATGTATGTGTTTTGCATAAACACTTCCCTATAGAGCTTTTCTCCACTTCAACATCCACTACAATTACATCAACTGATGAACAGTTATGGTGGTTTAGGAGTCACCAAATCTTTTGACAACAGGGCCAGATTTGGTGAAGTGAAAATGTGTGAGGGGCAACCATTCAGTCAACGTTTCTCAAACTGCAAATGTACTATTCAACAAAAAAAACTTTTGCAATGTGATACTTTTCATTTCTTCACATAGCACAGAAATTCATCTAAACACATTTTTATCAAAATTACTGTAAAGTTTGATTTGAAAACCACAACGGAAATAAAAAAAAATGTCTGAAAACAAAAAAAAAAAGAAATTTGAATGCAGGATGTATTTTTAACCACCTGATGACGACTCTGATGAAGACATGTCAGGTATGTTAAAACATAACCTGTGTCTGATAAGAAAAGAACTAAGAAGGCAGGTTAGATTATTTTAAGACAGACTTTGGACATGCCTGCAGTATTCAGACAAATGCAAATACTAAAGCCAAAGCTCTGGTGTTAAAGAGCTAAAGCAGATTGAAGTGAGACATGAGCTCTTCTAGGATCACATTCACAGTCAGATGTCTTGCAGAACTGTTAGCATAGATAGGTTCACCTATTTGAGGCCAGCAGAAAACCCATCAGTTCCAAAGAGAACCAAGTCAAACAAGGCCCTTTTCACGGTTTCTCTGGGTTTTGGAGATCTAACTCAGTTTCCCCCCAGGTTTTGGGGTGTGGGGGGCACTCCTCCATCATATATGTGATTAGAGGCAATGATGCACGTTCAGCTGGTGTGGTGTCAGTGCAGCAGCACGGAGACTGTGGGAGATCCTGCCCCCGGCTCAGCTGTGTCCTTGTTTGTCAGATCGTAAGGTTTCGTCAGGTTTGTTCATCTCCTGAGTTCCAACGTCTCATGATGCAACAACTGTTAACAAGTGGAAAGACTAGAGTCTTTCTGCGAGCGGGCAGCAGCAGGAGGAAGAATGAGACACCCAGGAGTGAAACACACACACATGCTGGTTAATTATGTGAGAATGAAATGAAGTGTGAGAGCTGGCTGTGAGTATCCGTGTGGGTGTGGCTGCATCCGTGTGCAATGAATCTTCTTTACATCTGGCTAAGTGTGCATTTGTGTGTAGGTGTGTGTGTGTGTGTTATTTGAGAGCACCAGGGAGCAGTCCATTGTGGGGAAAAAGAGGGAGAGCTGAGCGGTAATTCTTCTTATCATGAATCATTTATGAGCATTTGTATTTGTGTGTGTGTGTGTGCCATGTCTTTGTGTATGTTGTGTGTTTTTATTGCCTGTAAAAGCCCTGACCTCCCTTGAAACAAGAAAAGGTTGGACCTCATCCTTGAGGCGTTTCGAGAGTGCAGGTTTTGAAGTTTGGATGGCGTGTGCAGACATGGTGGAGCTCCGCCTCCAAACTCTGCCCTCACCCACACAAGTTTTCTGCTGCTTCACCTCAGATGTGTGCTTTTGCAATCGGTTTTCTGCTGTTGGCTCAATTGTTGAGCCTTTCTTTTCAGGGCTACCAACACGCCCAAAATAATCATTATCAGTATCTGTTGACTCACTGCATCACAGTCTATCAATAAGAGAGATAAAGTAACCATCAAACGTCTTTTTATCCTTGTTTTCTAAAAAATCTTCTGCTGAAGCAGGAGATGAAAGCAGTTTTTGACTCTGTGGATCGCACACATGGGCATCCCTGTTTCCTCTAAAGCCAGCAACATAAAAACAAAAAAACCTGCTCCACACCAAGGACAGGAGAAAAAAAAAAGTGGCACCCCACAGAAGGGGCCGCAACATCAAGCTAGGACTCAGCAGTTCACCCGAAGGACAATACAGTCACCAATACAGGGGCCAAGGAAGACATCTATGTCCCAACGGTGAGCCCTTTTATCAAGGGGGGCTGGGGTCCAGCAGACAAAAGTCCCATTCACGGCCATCATAGACCAACAATCAAATCAAACTTCAATTATGAAAAACGCATCATTGTGCAGTTCAAAGTGCTATACATTAAAAACAAAAGTATTACAAATATTACAATATAAACCCAACTCACCCTTTACCCCCCACCCCCATTAAAATACCATTTGAAGGAAATGTAAGGAGGGCTTGGCTCTGCCAGTATTTGGGAATCTCTTCATACCAGCAGTCAGCTCAGCCACAGGAACATCGCCACAGTGCCCACCCAAACCGGGACAGCAATGGGGTCCACTCCACAGCTGTAAGGCTGCAGCCGCCCCAGCAAGGGGCAACAACAAAAATTGACCAAGCTGGCAAGCCCTGGCAGAAGGGACCTCCAGAGGACACAGTGGCTAAACACTGGGGCTAAAATCATAGTAAGAAGCCAAAATGAAATACATGAGAGCTGAATACATGACAAGATATATGTAAAAAGCTCATAAAAAATGTGTTTATATGTATATATATATATATATACATATATATATATATATATATATATATATATATATATATATATATATATATATATATATATACATATATACATATATATATATATATATATATATATATATATATATATATATATATATATATATATATATATATATATATATATATATATATTAAAACTAATAGAATAAATGAGCAGATAAGATCCACTACAAGCGAAATTAAGTGGTGGGTCTTGAACCTCTTCTTACAATCCTCTACGGTCTCTGCGGCCCTGAGCCCTCCAACAGGCTGTTCCACAGGTGAAGACGGTAACGGCAGAGCAAAGACACACCATAGATTTTGGTCCTCACCTCTCGTCAGAACTGAGTTCTGTAATAATTTTAACTTTAAAAGACTTTTTTTATCAGACACAGGATATGTTTTAACATACCTGACATGTTTCGACGGACGCGTTCCGTCTTCATCAGAGTCGTCATCAGGTGGTTGTGTGTGATGTACAGTACATAAAAACAGTTGATTGTCACTGAAGCGAAGTCACCTGTCAGACTTTGACAGCGTTTCCATTATAAAATGGACCCATTGAGTCAGACCAAACTGTACCCTTTTTGGGCCCTTAGTTGGTTTTAGGTCCAAAGAAAAATGGAATGGACCAGTTAGGGTGGAGCTACTGTCATCACATGATGTAACCCATTGACTGGTGGAAGTTCATTACGGCAATAAAAAGCACCACACCAGCGCCAACATTTACAAACGTTCACTTTTTCTGTTTCAGTCGACATGTATCAGAAAAAAAATGTTGGCACTGAACTACAAATGTTTCTTGCCGTCCATTGTTGTTGTTGATGTCTTTGCTTTTGCTGTACTCGCACTACTATGACCCAAAGATATCAATCAATCTATACCTGCATGCGCCGTGACGGTCCAGCTTAAAGTGGAAAGGCTCAAAAGAATTGCCTGGACCATTCTAAGCCAGTTTTAGTTTAGATTTCTTAGTTATAGATATCTTTACTTTTATTATTTTATCAAAACATACTCCCATGAAATCTGTTTAAAATCTTAAGAAGTGTATTCCAACTACTGAGACAATCTGCAGCTATAAAAATGTGAATGGCTGATTGATTTGAAACAGGCAGTTTCACATTAGTACATTTCTCCCTGCAGGTAAATTCAGACAAAGAAAATAAATCCTGAAAGGATTTCATTTGAATCCCTTGTCTACTCCTGTCACATCAGTCTGATATTTTGGAGTTCCTGCTGGTTGGTTTGAAGCCTTGGTGGTTTGGTTTGTGAGAACATGGCATCCGATTATGGAGAACAAACTACGGGTCTTGCAGACAGAACGATCCAACAGTCACATTCTCAAAGTGATCATTTTTGCAGCTATTTTATTGCAGGCGTGTTCTGCCGACAGACTTTTGATGCATCTCCCTCATCTATCAAATCCACAGAAGCTTCATTTGGATACAAAGATGTAGAGAGAAGCTACAGAAGAGGCATTTTCCACACACCCATTTCAATCAGCTGCATGAATACTTTTATATTGGTCTTTTACTTAGGAGGAGATCCTTATGGTGTTACACTGCATGTTATTTCCAATTCAAATTCCTGATTCCTGAACATGTGTGCTGCTTGTGTTCAGACACTTCTGGTTTACAGATCCACATGAGCTCCTGCTCTCTGTTTTTGATCTTTTGTGTTTCTCAAATTAGCAGAGAGGATGAAGCTGAGGTGGGACGATCGTCATCGCAGTTCCTGGCTTGTAGTCTGAAGGTTTTCTTTCTCTCTTTGAACTGAAGGAGTTCTGAGAGAGCGTTATCTCTTCAAAGTTCAGACACCATGAGGCAGCAGATTCCTGAGCATGTGCTGTTTGTGTTCAGGAGGGCAAATACTCCTGGTTTACAGATCCGCATGAGCTCCTGCTCTCTGAATCGATCTGAAGCCCATCAGGCTGAGTTACTGTGAGGCCAGAGAGGACAATTATCAGGTTCTAAACTTAATCAGCTTTAGAGCCATTAGAGCAGAGTAGCAGGAGAAAGAACAAAGCAAAGATTGTGAATCAGCTTTCGATTAGGCCTGGGAAAGATGTAGAAGTATCCATAAAGGAAGAAAAGGAAACATTTATTCCACGACATAAAAGCTCAATCATTTATGATTTTATGTAAAAGTAAAAAATAACTCTAAATCAATTTTGTATTTTTTTCCGTTGATCTGTGATCCTTGACAGTCTCCAACTCTTTCTATGAAGCATTGACATCTTCTCTGCTCAATGTTTGTGGATTCTGCTGTGTTGTTATTTTCCAGCAGTTGGGATTTAACCAATAGAAGAATCACAGTCATTCCTGTTTCTTGGTTGGTTAATAAACCTTTTTTTTTTAAGTTTGTTATGGTGTGCTCTTGAGGTGCTGGCTGTTCTGTTGTTCAGCTCGCTGCTTTTAGAGTTGTCTTTTTAGAAGAAACAGAAAATCCTGTCAGCTGCTTTGTGGCTTTCCACTTCTTTAGCCTGCTTTCACAGATGTTTCCTCCTATTTTTTAATTATATACTGTCATTTATTTTTTTTCCTTCAGGTTATTATAAGGTGAAAATATTAGAAGCTTTTTTTTACATCTAGCTTTTTTACTTAAGTCTAAGCTGCTTCCATCAGATGATAATTACCTCAAATAAACTTAGAACACAAGAGTATTTTTCATAAATTACCGACTGAAATGATCACCCCCCCCCCCCCCCCATCACTTTCAGCTGTGATGCTGCTGAGTAAAAAAGTACCTTAAAACTTCCAGAAGTCCGAGCTTCCTCTTTTGTAGCTCCGCCCCTCAGCCATTCTGCATCAGGACCAGAAAATCTCACACTCTCATTTAATCTCCTGAAGCTTTCAGAACCAGTGGAGTCACTTAGTGAGAAAACAGCAGCTGTTCTGACTTCAAACAAACTCAGAGACTGTGTTGCATGAATGATGCATTATGGGTATCCTGTATCCTCTCAGGCGCACAGATTCATTATCAAGGGCCAGAAATGTTACCTGTGTAAACTCAGTTTAAACAAAAGTGGGAGTCTTCAGGCATCAACTGAGATCTAAAATGGCAGAAATTTAAAATTGATGTTCAGTGATGTTATTATCAGTCTGCACCTAAACTCCTTCTGTAGACGCCACGTAAACATGGATTATGCTTATTGTTCGTTTCCCCAATAAAAACACAACTGTCATGTCCTGTCAGTCTTGTTTTGTCGTGAGTTGTGCACTTTTGGTCAATGTCTGTTGGTTGTGTATTCTTGTGTTGCCATTTCTGTTTTATTTTGAAACACTGACTCGCCTCTTATTTCAGGCCTTGTCACTTCCCCGCCCTGCTATGTTTCCCTATGGGTGTGATTGTCTAATCCTCCCTGATTGTATCCACCTGTGGTTCCCTCCCTGCATGTCTTAAATAGTCGGAGTATTTTTTGTCCCTTGCCAGTGTGTTTGGTCTTATCCCTTGCTACAGCAAAAGCATTTACCTGAGAGTAAAAGCCCTAAACCTTGCATCTGAGTTCTGTTCCGACAACAACAGCATTGAAAGTCCAGTTGGTTGGGATCAAAAGGAAACCCAGAATAACAAGAGTTAGGAAAAGGTCTGACTATTTAGATTACTGCTTCATCAAAACTTGGAAAATTCTTCCCATTTCCAGATAAATCTGATCTAAGTCTGGATTCCACTACTCTACCTGAGACTCTTTTAGATAAAGCAGGGAGCATCATGACCTCCATGGGTTAGCTTTTTTAATGAATGCACAGCATTTTGTTGACCATGGCAAAATCCCCTCTGGCAGCTTTACGTCTGGTCTAATCCAGGTTGCCTTCTGGTCAGATCCAGATCTGGTCCATGTCTGATTCAGGTCATGATCCCAGTCTGGTTTCCTCTGCTGGTCCACTTGGTGTTGCTCAGTTGTGAAAGTTTACTTGAGCTTTGGTTTGGACAGCTGTTGAAATGATTAGATTTGCAATTTTGTTCTCTTTCTGGTCTTCATTTTCTTGCTGAGAGCAGTCTGAGTGAAAGCAAACCAAAACTAATAACGGAAACTTAGAAAAGAAAAACAGTCAAGCCAGCTGACAAACTCAGGTTTGAAACGGTCTTGGTGGTGTTCATGGTTATTCAGTCGAGTTTTCAGAGAAATTACAAAAGTGAACATTTTCAATGCCCCCTCAAAGCCATCCACTTCTAGACAAATAGGTCCATGTAGGTCTTTGTCTTCTTAATCGGAGCTGACATCTGGCTCAAAACCGTACGGCTGATAGCTCCAATATCGCTCACCATTGTTGTTGCACTGCCATGGGGGGTGTGAGGGACCGTAAGCTAGCAGGAGAGAGTGTAAACAAAGGAATGATGGGTACTGAGGACAAGCTTACACCGCTCCAAAGGTACCGTCCCCAACTCAGAGGTGAATTTCTAACTGAATACAGAAAATGATATAGAGAACGACATGTATTTTGATTTAGACTAAAAATGGCAACATTATAATTAAAAGACCACTGGGAGCACTTTTACAACAGATCAAAAGATGATCAGTTGGACTGAAAGTAATTGTGAAAGGCTGTAATCATCCTGGATTTTCAGCCTTTCACAAAAAAACTGAACTGTAGCACCTCAGTCCAAATTAATTGATCATCGTTGGCTGGTCTCACACCGTTCTTCAGGTGATCCTTCAGGACTCAGCAGCCTCTAAGTGTCTCCAGTCTCATCCTCCTTCTCCAGCAGCACTCCTCACCCATCAGCCATGTTCACTGTCAGCCAAGAAACAGTGACACCAGCGCTAGAAAGAAGAGCTTCTGCCTTTCTTTGAAGGATTCTGGCTGTAAACACGCTGCAGCACAAAAGGATCACACTTTCGTAATTGGCTGTCTCTTGCGGGGGTGGGGGCATGAATAAAACATTCCTCACAATTATTCATGTCAGGGAAATAAACAAATGATTGCCTTTTGTAAATATTTCATTGACGGAGTCTCCTGGCTGCCTGTGTGGCCCTGATGGGGGGGGGGTTGGGGGTAGGAGGGGTGATCTGCTCTCTGCACAGACATTTTGTTAAACATTAATGGGGCCATCACTGTATGGAGGTGGCTTTAATCTTTCTTCCTGACTGAGCCGCCTGCCCCCGCCCCCCCGCACACACACACCTCTCATCTTTGCTTTTCATCCTCTCTGCTCACCTCTACAGCCTCCCCGCCTCTCTCATCCTGATCTCCTCATCCTCCTTTCATCTCTCTGCCCTCCTTAACCCCTCCTTTGGGTTGAAGGGTTGGTCGCTGCTCTGCACTTCATCGCCTCACATCTGGGTTATTCAAATCAGGTTAAAGTCTTTCAGCCCCGCCTAACCTGCCAGGCCACTTCCAGTTACAACAATTTGTCAGGGGTTTTCTGCAGTGCACGGGGGGGGGGGGGGGGGGGGGTTCAAACCGTCCAGACAGATTTGAAGAGTTGTCTTCAACTCGTCTCTGTGTCTGTTCTCCAGGTAAAAGTTTATTTGTTTCTTTGTTTTCGTAAATGTGTGTTTGTCACAGATCTACAGATCAAGTCAAACTACGTCTTCACTATAAAGTACAGTTTGAAGGCGAAAGGCTCAGAAAACCTAACTGAGCCAAGAACAGGTCCAAAAGATGCTGAGCAGAACCAAGGAGACTGAACAGTTTAAACTGTAAAAAATGTATCAACTTTCGTTTTACAATGGAAAGATGAGAAATGGCAAAAAGATCAACCTAGAGCAAGAAACTGAATAAAACAATCCTTTTTTCCACTGAAGATTGGGGCAGAACCAGCAGCAAATGCTGGAGTCAGAGGTCCAATTCTATCTTGGGGTTTGTAAGCTGCTGTCATGATACACACCTGAGACACATCATATCTTTGAAACACGTGCACTGACAGTGGATGGTCCACTTTGACTCAATGTCTTCAGCCTCCCTAGATACCTTCCTAAAGGTCTCCTGGATTGGGAGTCTGAAGACTTCTGGCAATTGTTTTAGCCAGATGAACACAGTTTACACGGTTGAGTCTGTCAGATATTTTAAAGGAAACAATGGATATTACATCAATATGAAGTTTAGGCCTCTTATTTTTCCTCTATGTCAGTGGTCCCCAACCTTTCAGACCATGGACCAGTTTTAATGTCAGACAATATTTGCACCCCCGGCTGTACAAGGCTGAAGTGGGAATCCGATTTTTTTCTCCAGTTTCCCTTAACTTTTGAGGGTAAACTTTGTCTTCATCTTCTGTAAAGGAATTGCAGTTTAAACTTCTTTTGTTTACTAGATTTTATTCAGGAATCTTTCAAACGTGATACAAATGTTTTCCTTAACCCATAAGCTAAAGCTTTTCTGCAAAACAAACTTTCCAAATATGTTTATTTTTTGGTTAACTTTGCTAGCTCTAGGATTTATATAGGAAAAAATAAATAAAACAGACAAAAAATATAGATTGCGTGATCTTCCTCTGCGGTGCAATACCAACCGTCCCAAAGACTAGTACTGGTTCACGGCCAGGGGGGTTATGGACCACTGCTCTATTGTGAACCTATGGGAAGCTGGCCCAATGTATTTTTTTTTCCCAAAGTTTTTAGCTCAACCACCAGGAACTTGTCTGTGAGCCCCAACACAAGGAGAGTCTCCAGAATGTAAACTGGGTGGAATGACTCCAGAAGGCATTACAGATGACTGTTTTTAAAGTTTCAGTAAAGGGGATTTGAACTGCTCTCATTGTGGCTTATGACCTCAAGCCTGTCTGCTGTGGGCTACCCTTTCATGAGCATTTGCCCCCACCACCACCGCCACAATATGGTGGCGGTTCCATACCTTTCTGGTCTTCTCCAGCAGTACAGACAATGACAACGGGAGCAGCTAATGGTTTGTGCAAAATCTTGAAACAATAAATTTTGACCATTTTAGGTTTCAGTTTTCTCTGCATTAAAGGTTCAAATGTTATTTTATTTGCAAAAGGAAAACATTTACATTGAAGTTGAAATCAAAGCTCAAACTGTGTACTTTGTTAAGGTTATGATGTCAGTTTTATATGATAAAATGATTATTTAAGCCTACGAGGTGAGTCTGTGTGGAAGGTGAGGGCTGTTCACAAGTGTGCACAAGTCAGCCTCTCTTCATTCTCTTCAGCCTATTTTTCATTTCAGCAACAATAACCTCTGATTTTCTTCAGACTGTTAGCAGATTACTGCTCTTCTCCCGGCAGACCCCTAAAGCACCTTTGCTTTTTCCATCACTGCTTCTTCTCATCTTTTGTGCTGTCTTAAAGCGTCTGACTTTGTGTTGCATATTCATTCCTGCAGAATTAGCATCACAGATGCTCTTCCAGCCTCTTTGTTATGCTTCAGGGGGAGGGAGACTGAGGAAAAGTAGATTATATTTTGCGTTTTTTTGAGGCGCCCTCAAAGCTTTCTAGGCTTCCTCCAGCTTTTGAGCGTTGCTTGCGGCTTATGGAGATGCTCTCTATCTATGTGAGGAAAAGACAAGTTTGACTTAAGATGCTGTTTCTCTGGCCTTCCTGTTAACCAGATCTTTCCTCTTTCTGTGGGTGGGTTTCTTCCTTGAGAAGCATTAAAAGAAATTAGAAAAAAATCAGATAACAAAATAATTGTTTACTTTAGGGGAAATAAATGACGACACTACACTGCGATGGACTGGCTCCCTGTGTTCAGGGTGTACCCTGCCTTTGCCCTTCAGTAGGTGGAGAGGCTCCAGCATCCATGTGATCCAGACTGGGAAAAAGCAAATTTGGAGAATGGATGGATGGAAATGACGACGCTGCTGATTCTTTTGATTAGTTATACACAAAAACACACTTTCTGTACAAAGAATTTGCTGCACACGTGCTCTAGATTATTTCTCTGTTTATTTTAAGAATAAACAAACTCCCTGCATGAACAATAACTCTGAAGTGTGTAGTATTCAGGTATGATTCCTTGTGCAGCTGGATGTTTGTTTTGTTTTTTTGTCTGTTAGGGTTCTGTCTCTCTGTAGTGAGGCCTAGTTTGTCCTCATTTTGCACCATAAATGATGCAGACCCTGCTCTGCTCAGTCATTTGAATGTCAGACATGCAGTTAACACAACCAAAGCACACGCAGGAGAAGCATGACAATAAAATACTTTTGCCAAGCAGAGGTACAGTGGTCATTGCAAGAATGACTAGAAAAAGGAATGAGTAAGTTGTGAAATAAAAGCTAGACTACTGTGTCTTTTGTTAGAACTCATAAGCCAGGCACTGGTTTTTATTAACACCTGCTAAAAGGTGATGAGGGGAATCTGTGGAAATTAAGATATGACACATCCTAATTAAACTATTTTTGATTTTTAACTAGAACATATAAAAAGTTTTTTCTTTTAACAAACAGGTCAGTTTTCTCAAAGAAAAAATTCCCACAGACTTTAAAAATAATAATAAAAGGTTCTATTCTAATTGGACCACTGCTTGTTGGCGCATTTGCTTAAATGGAGAAAAATGTCCCATGTTTTTCTCCATGCTGCTCACAGCAAGGCATTAAGAAGTTTTCCAGCAAAGTATTGTCCTTTTGTGCAGAGAGAACATGCAAAGAAAATGAAAAGAATTGTTTTTTAGTTTCCTGCTGCTTTACTTTAACCCAGGTATGCAAATAGGAGCTTCTTAGGACCATCTTCTTAAGCTACATCAAACACAGAGTTTCTTCCCTTTGGTCCGCATGGGGCCAGTCACATGCTGTGGAAGGTTCTGGTGGGTTCTGTCTCAGCTGTCTGACCGAATGAAGGCGCACCTCTCAGCCAGCACATCCAGGCTGAACTCCCCTGACAGTCCAGGCAGCAGGTCTGCATGTCACGACGCTCACACAGACACGCGTGTTAAAGTTCTGTACATGAGTGCACACGTGAGCATAAACATGCTCACAGGGCACCTTAGCCACCGGCCTGGCCCTGCTTCATCAGACCTGGGATACCCCACCACCACCACCCCCACCTCCTTGATCAAAGTGCCCTAGGCAAACTCTGGTCCTCTGCTCCTGCCTTACCTTCATCCCTCCTCACCAGCCAGCCTCAAGTCGCTCTCGGGAGCTGCTGACCCAGCTCCACCCGCCTCAGTTAGTGTGCAGCAGTCCGTGCCTCCGTTTCCTTCCACTCCGTTTACTCCTCTTCAGAAGATGAAGTTGATGAGACTGGAAGTCTTTTTTTTTATATCACAACTGTTTAACTTTTACCTTGAATAAAACAGAAAACACAGAAGTGGAGGAGCATAGAAAGAAGAGACGCCCCATCACTGCCACCTACATTCTTAAAATCTGACTAGTGTTTTGTCTATTTTACTTCACAAGTCTTGTTGGAAAATAAAATCATGCCTTTATTGAAACCATTATCCATTTTCTTTGAAATCCCCCAAAGTTCCCCTGCATGTTTTTTTCCATTTAAAGTATTAGCAGTTTTAGCAGAAACACCATAGACAAAGTCCTTTATTTTTTCAACAATTTCTGTCTCTACCATTCAACCCTTCAGCTTTTGCAGTTTGTTTCATTTTTTTAAACATTTATACAAAAACCTCTTTTTGTCTGTGTTCAACCATCTTAACTAGTTTAACTTTTATCATGAAACTTAAATGTTTTGGAAAGAAATTCAAAGGAGAGAATTTCAGGCTGTGAGCTCACAGGAAAACAGCAGTCAGTGCAGAGTTTACATTTCTAAAACAAACTTCAGTCTCTTCAGAGACCAACTGTTAGCATTAAAGCACACTTTTGCAAGAGCAGCTGTTTTTATAGCTCTAAAAATGTGTTTTATGCTCTTTATTGAATTAAATAAAATGAAGCTTTTGCCATGTACTATTCCCACTTTGTCCTATTTAGGGTTCGGAGTTGCTGGTGCCAATTCTAGGTAGGGTGAAGGTGTAACTCAGTCTGAACAGTTCACCTGTCTATCACAGGATCAAACACACAAACACCTAAGGGACAACATCCAGAGGTACTTAACCTTTGTTCTATCTTAGATGACCCCACCTTTACACTGACGTGTTCTCCCTACCATGACAAAGGTGGATAAAGGTGGAAAGATTTCATGTAATCCATGGACACCAGTGAAGATCACAAATCATTGAAGAAAAAAGGTTCAGAGCACTGTCTAGTGGGTCTAGATGACCCAACTCCCAACGTTAAAGTGCCTAGGATAGCACAAGGGTTAAACATATAGTATGAGGCATGCTTTTGGATTGAACAAGTCCTCAGAAAAAAAAACATGAATGACGGTTTGAACCTTCTCGCTGTGAGGCAACAACACAACCACTATACCACCATGCAACCCACCACAGCAGAATCATAATCTTATATCAGTTTGTCTTTTTATCAGACAGCAAAGATTTTTTCAGCTCTTTATGATTTTCCAGGGATACATTTTGAATAAAAAATAAATAAAAACTTGTGATGTGCTGAGAACATGAGCTGAGAGTTTCTGTCTGGGCTTTTTCAGTGGCCAGCAGCAGTCCACTTGTTGAGATTTGCCTGAACGTTTGCCTATAAAATGAAGAAATGTTTTTGTTGATGCAAAACTTAAGTAAAGCAGCTGCCTACTCAATCAAAAACAGAAGAAACTTTTCAGCTGAAACATTTAGAAGACTGAAATCTGGTGGACAAAATACTCTTTTCTGCTTCATCGCTCCTTCACAAACATTCAGAGGAAAAACAGTATTCTGAGAATAAAATAAATGATCATAAGAATCATCTGGTCTTTTGTCACTACAATGTGTTGCTGCTCACAGTGAGTTTCTATGCAAACATGGAGTAGAAATGTAGCATGAAGCCTTTGGCTGAGCTTGGTCAGGTCAGCAAACTAGAGGTCAGACACTCCTGTTCTCAGTCAGACGCTTCTCTGATGCAAATCAAGACTATTGTTTACACTGCAACCTGTCCTCACTGCCACATTTAACCAGCAACTTCATGTGGCAAAAATTCTGGGAAGAACTCGATCTGATTTCCAGGTGTCATGGAAGCGTCTTCTCCATCCAGGCTGCTGCAGCATCTTTGAGCCTCTAAAACGAGAACATACATTAAAGACCCACTCTGATCATCTTTTGATCTACTCTAAAAGTGTTTCTAGTGGCCTTTTTTATTATGATTATGCAGTTTTTTAGCCAAAATCAATAAACCTGTGTTATTTTCTTGGAAATAGTTGCAGCAGACCAGCAGTAGTTCATTCAAATTCACCTCTGAGTTGTGGGTGGAACAACCCCACCTCCTTCCCCCTCCTGTTGGAGCAGAGAGCCAAAAGTATTTTCAGCGTCAAAACTCATTTTCCAAACAGCATTCTTTTGTCTTCTCACAATGATTTGAATTAAAGAAATACTCAGAAATGCATTTTACCCCTATTTTTGTGAGAGGACATATCCAATAATCTAATCTGGCAGGTTTGATACTGACCTAACTTGGACCTGAAGCCCTCTTTGTAAAAGGCCACTTGAACTCTGGTTTGGACCAAACAATAGAACAAACAATAGAACCTCTGTTTACTTGGAGATGAACTCTGATGTGGTTCATTTCACATCACATTATGAATTTATGCAGTTTCTTTGTTTCTTTTGTTTACTAATGCAGTCAGTCAGTCCTTTTTAATTTGGGTCACATTTGTGACTTTCAAGTTGTCTTAAAAATAACTAGGACAATTAGACTGCTAAGTATGAAAAAAAATTAGCTGCCTACTAAAGCAGAAGGCAAAAAAACACAACCGATATGATGATGTTGTAGTGGGATTTCACCCGATGGTCCTCTTGGTTTGGCAGGTGTGAAAGCTCACTTTTTCTTTTCTTCAGATCAAATGTGTGGTTGCCTCTTCCTTGTCCTCTAAGACCTAAATCATTCACTTTGTTCCTAACCTTCTATTCTATCCCTCTCCACTGTAATTCCTGTATTGATTGCTCAATACAAGAATTACCCTTCCATTCAAAATCTTGGTATACAGTCAGGACCATAAATATTTGGACAGAGACACATTTTTCTAAATAAGTTACTGTACATCAGCACAGTAACTTTTAAATAAAACAACTCAGATGCCATTGAAGTGCAGACTTTCAGCTTTGGGTAGAACAAAAAGATTGTATAAAAATGTGAACTACTAAAGCATTTTTTAAACACAATCCCTTCATTTGTATGTAAGATGTTGATGTTCAAGTAAGGCAATCTGGTCTCACTGGAATGAAGCGGACTGAACTGAATTCTTTACTGAATCTTGCTTGGGGAAAAGGAATTTCTTCTGAAAGTGGTTTCTTTGATCCACCATTGCAGTCTTAGCAGGCATTTTTACAGCCATCTTGGTTTTCATGCTGTACAGCTGCTTCTTTGAACAACATCTTTCCAGAAGTTTTTTTGTTTTGTTTTGTGGGCTTGACTGTTTGCCACTTCCTGTTTAAAGCCAGAGATCGTTCTAAAATGGAAAATAAGATATCTGGTCTAAAAAGCAAAATAGTTTGCAGCATCACCTGACAGCTAAGTGAAAATTGTAAGTGTTTTGAATAGATGAGGCCTTCAAACTGAACTGCACTGTTGACTAACTCTTACAGAATGCAGCAAAAGACAAACAGTAGGTCCTCCTTGCTTTTTGCTCCTGCTTTATAACAATGTTCAGTCTTGCAATCAAACCAGGATCCTTCATAATTCTACTTCCTGTTTCAAGCATGAACTGCAGCTCAGCACTTTCTATGCTCTTTCACTGTGATTTTTTTTCTCCCATCAGCTGATTCTGGGCTATTTTTAGTCTGCAGACTTTCTACAAGATCTAGTGTAACTTAAAAAAAAACATCCTGCCAAAACTGATTTATGAAAACAGCAATATTATGGAACTGAATGTTTAATGAAAGACATATGTTTTGTCTTCTTCTGGTATTTATCTTTTCAAGTTTCTCCCATTCCTCTGTCAATTTTTCTGACCAAGCACACGGCTGTTGCTGTTGGACGAATGTTTTTGTAGGAGGTGCTCAACAAGAAAAGAAATCTGAATGAATACACATGAAATCTGAGAGGAAATATTACATTTGGAGCAGATCAGGTTTGCAGAAAAAGGCAAACCGGATCAGTAGAGGAGCAGACCTTTGGAAATTTAGAGAAGAAGCAGAAAACAAATTTCTCACAAACACACTTAGCCTAAAAACATGCTTTGCAGAATCTTGGTTTTTTATAAAACCTTTAAAAATCCTCAAACAGCAGCATTATTCTCAAATACCTTTTTCCTAAAAACAGCAGCGCACACACCTTAAAAAAGTTTGATTTAAATCAAACCTTTCTGCTCAAACTTGGTAACAAACGAGCAGGATTCACCTCAGGAGGCTCTCTTTTGCTTTTTGAATTTTGCGGCATTAGGGATGACATCCAGACAACATTCACTCCAATTAAATAAAAAAGAGCTGCTGTTGTGATGTTTCGTGCTGTGAAACCGTCTGTTTCTGCAGAGCTACTGGAACTGACGAAAGACATCAAAAGGTTTTAAAGAAAATCGCTGTGCATGTATCTATGACAAAAAAACACCTCATTTGTTTATTAAACAGCTGAAGTAAAAGTTTTTTACAGTCCAGTAAACATCAAATGTCATCAAAACACCTTAGCACGAGCAGATGATGAGTTCTAAACCTTGTTTTAGATATTAAAGCCATCGGTGGGGAATTTTTGAGCCGATTGTTGTTAGGATGCAAATTTGGATTAGAATTAGCCCCCCTCTGCCTCATCTGAAATGTAAGCATCTGAATGTGCAGAAAGGATCGCTCACAGGCCGTTTTTTCTTCTCCCACAGACGGAGACTTTGTCGGGTCTCCAAGCATCTGCTCGGTTTCGTCAGCAGTGCCGCCCGGTACTGAGCAGTGTGTCCCACAGACAGCTGCAGACAAACCCCTCCACCCCATCCCAAAGTTTGTTCAGGAGCGGGATCAAAGCAAACCGCTGCAAACCCGATTGGTTTCCAATGGCATCAGTCTGACAGAGAAACTGAGCAATCCGAACAAACCCCTGCTGAGGCAGATCAGATGCCTCGGGGCTACACTGAGCGGGAGGGGCAGGGGTGCACATGATCCCACTTATCCTCTAAATTTCCACACTTGGGATGTAGCATCAGCATTGGCATCATGTCTATTCATAACATGGAGAGGAATACTGGATCATGTTAAGAAAACATTCAGACGCTTTACAGGGGTTTAGTGGCACGGGAAAAAAAAAAGAACTATTTCCTTTCTTTGAAAGGCCTGAAATCCGAGTTTTAAAAGGAGCGTTTGTTTGAATAAATATTAGTCTTTTATTTCACATTCACAATTCTTTATTGAAGAGAAGAAAAACTGAAATCTGAATAAGTCAGTGCTTGTTCTGCTACAAAGGTTTGCAGATGTTGGTTTTGGCAGCTCTCTGAAGGTTCACCACAGCATCTGAATCAGGTAGAAGGTTCACCACAGCATCTGAAAGGTGCTTGCACCTTTTTCTTCTTTTTTTGTCTTCTATTGAAGCACTGCTGCTGTGCTCAGATGTTTAGAGTTCAGCTCTTGTTTTTGTTTTTGTTTTCGTGTTTCTTTTCTTCCAGTTTGTGCCGGACAGCAGCAACGCCACACTCCGAGTTTTGGTTCAGTTCTGCATGTTTATCTTTGTGTCACAGAGTTTATTTTGCTGCAAGCTAAAGGACAAATGATTTGTCTTCTCTAAAAACAAAACAAAACAAAAAAAAAATCCCTGCAAGACTTACTTGCAATAGTGTTTCTTTTGACTGCAAGAGGAATATCCTGATGTTTAAATACAGTGTTTCTTGCTATTAAAACTCATACATTTTCTGTTCATGCACGTTTCAGCAGCCTAAAGCCACATTTAGACATATAAGCAGAACTCTGGAGAACAGACTTTAAGTCCAAAGCAGTTTACTAGAACCCATTTAAAGACAGTCATAACAATCAGAAACTAAAAAGTAGGCGATCCATAGTTTCACCTTCAACAAACTTACACCTAAATAAACGAATCAACAGACTTTCAATGAAAAAAAAAAATCATCAAACTGCAGTATCAGTTTAAAATGGAATTCAGTAAAAAGATAATTCCAAGGAAACAGCAGCCAAAACACACTGAAGGAGACAGTTGGAGCAAACAAGCAGCATTGACTTGCGGTTCTCAGAGGATGAAAAGACCTAAACCCAGTTTGACAGAGAATCAGACTTTTCAAAATTTAAACTTCTTTCATTTTCAGGTATAACTGTAAAAATGTATTCATCTCTGACTATAAGTTCCTTAACCTTTCAACGCTAAAGCTAAGCTTTACATTCTTTCGACTACCATAACTCCAAACATTTGCACAATTAACGTAATTCCAGCAGATTCTGAAGCAGACAAAAGCAGCTATGCACTGATATTTAACCATATCAAAATGCATCTCAGGTCAAAGTCGATATGAAAAGATTCTTTTCTCCGCTTCAGAATCAGCTGAGTCACGTTGATCACAGCAGTAATGGCCATCATGATCAGAAACACAAATAACTGATGTAGTTTTGTACTTTTACGCTCTGGGTCCTAGAAGGTGAGGAATAGTTGTTCAAGAAATGTGTCAAAGAAGCCAAATGTTTCTCTCCATCTGTTTGTTTTTCTAGCGTAGCATAAACTGCCACCACTGCTGTTTTATCCCTCTGGGGAGCACACGTTATCTGACAGAAATCTGCAAAGAATGACAAGTAGAGTAGAGTAGAGTAGAGATTTATTGTCATATGCACAGCTTACACTGACATGAAATGTGTTCCAGTACAACCCGAACAAGACCAGACATACAACAGCAATACACACAAACGGTTCAAAGTTGACTGAGGCGCAGCCATGGTAGATGCGCCTTGCTTAGCATGGTTATACATGGTTAACGATACAGGGGGAGGGGCATCGGTGATAAAAAAAAGTCCTATCTCAACTCTACAATGTATGGACATAACAAAAAAGAATGCCAAAAGTGTGATTTCTTGTGACTTTGTTGCGGTCGGATTACCTCTGTGTCGATCATGTAAATGTAGAGCAGACCTCTGACATCAGTCAGCTGCTTCTGCAACGGAAAGTTTTATTTAAACTTTCTGAAACCTGTGGTCAAAAGTCCATAAATCATCAGAAAACAATTCCCAAAGTCCTATTAGTCAGACAGAGCTGCAGCAAAATTTATTTTGCGTTGAAATAAATTAGAGGAATTCTTACATTTTATTACCCTGAACAATTATAGCAAATAGCAGTTTAATGTTCATCCCGCTCAACCCCCCCACATGTGAAGATCTTGGAACCCCCCACCCCCCATGTCTGACTTGTCTGAGGCAGAATGAAACTGTGAAGCTGCTCGCCATGGTAACTGTCCGTGAAGGTCAGCTGTTGCTTTAATCCGCTCAGTTGGCCCCAGTGTCCCCCTGTCCGTCCCTGAGGCCGGCCCCCTGCTCTGTCCTTGGACCCTGGTCCCAGACTATCACGAGCATGCACGTGTGGGAGCGTGCACGCTCACCTGAGGCTTTCATATCTTCTACAGCTCTTGTTTGTTTCTGCCGCAGTTTGACATCTCTTGTATTCTCAGCTCCAATCTCTATACCCCCCCCCGGGACAGAAACGACACTGGAGTCACTGAACTCTCTTTGACACGTCTGCCTCCGCATGTCATTCAGCGCATGTCTGTGCTAACCCCCCCCAGACCGCAGATGGGCTCGATTGCCTCTCTCCAAACCCCTCCAAGATTACTGGCTGTTGGTTGTTATTTTTATCTCAGTAGTTAGGGTAAAGAGACAATTTGCCCACAGACTTCCTCTGTTTGGGTAGCAGCCAGGATAACCCCAGCCTCGTCTGCCTGTCAGAGTTTGGAGCCTGGCTGATCCTCCGCAGGGCCAAACTGTTTGTCTGGAAACGCGCGATACCAGGATTAAAATGCTGCAGAGAACCATGTGGTTACAGGGACGCGATCACCCTGACCTCCAGTGACCAGCATCACTAGATAGTTTTGTGTTTCCAACCACTGAGCCTGCAGAACTACAGAAAGAAACTCCATCAGCAGGCCAAAGGGATAAATTAGTGATCACTTTCACTGCAGCCCTTTAAAAGCCCTCACCAACACAAACTCCCACCCCCTCCCCTACTTCAGTTTCTGTGGAAGCCTCTGGAACTTTCAACCCAAATCTAGTTTCTGTAACCAAGATTGATGGAATCTGGTTTCCTGGAGTTAAAAAAATCTAACTTTTCAGGACCCAGCTTTGAAAGAGAGGAGAACCTGAGTGAAAGCAAAACAGGAAGTGCCACCCGGTTATTTATCATGGAGGTGAAATGGGCTATTTAGCGCTCATGCTCACTGCAGGAAGGCCTCAGTTCAAGCTGGGGGACCTGAAACAGAATCACCAATGACGGGCCTTTCTGTGTGGAGTTTGCATGTTCTCCCCATGCATGCGTGGGTTTTCTCCAGGGCCTTCTACTTCCTCCCACCCTCGACAGTTCATAGGTCATAACCGTGCACTGGCTCCTCCTACAGTCAATGGGGCAGACCAGAATTTCGGGCTTCCGCTTCCGGAATGCACGTCATTATGTAAGTTATTAAGTCCGGTTGGGAGCTCTACTAACAAATTGGGCATTCATTGATCACACCCTGACAGTTCAACGTATTCATGCTGAATCACAAAAACCCAACACTGGGACCAATCAGGGTTTTAATAGTGACGTGAGGGTGGCATCCGCTTCAAAATACAGAGTACCAGCCGGTGTAAATATGATCATGAAGGAGACATTAGTAACTGTGGTTTGTGTATCTGACTCCAAGACGGACATTTATAGGGACGGAGCTGTGAAAACAAAACTTTGTTGCATCGCTTCAACTTTACGCACAGAGCCTCTTCCTATAGTAAGTGGCAGACAAGCGCTAATAAACAGTAAAAACACAAAAGAAGAATATACTCCATGCCGCTACCTGCGTGTCTGGCGCTTGTCCGATGTGAACACAACTGACTGTATACGCATTTATAAAACTTAAATGACAAAAGAAGACGCGACGACATCTAAGAAAACAACTGAATTTCAAAAAGTGGTGCATTCGTACTACAAAAAAGATAATGTGTTTATCAAATTGTGTGTAGACTCATTGAACGGATTGGATGAAGGTTTAAAAAAAAGCAAAAGTTAACAAATATTCAAAATGACTTACAAGAAGTCACTAATAGTTCTTTATAAGGCCAGATACGATAAAAATATTAAAATGTCACTTTGCACAGTTACCATGCAAAAATTGTACCGTGAATGTTTTGTACATATCTGTAGAATTGAATTATGCGGATCATCAAGTGTTGTAAAAAAGGGTGGGATCAGACAAGATTTCTCTTCAACCCACTCCATTTCAAGCACACTGTATTGTCTTACGCCTTTTAAACTACTGTGTGGATTTTTCATTTGTCTTTGTGTTTAAGATAAAGAAACTGAACTGAACTGAACTGACAATACTAAATTAGCGTTGACAATTTTAAATTGTCGATTAGTCAACCATTACCCTGCGACAGACTGGCGACCTGTCCAGGTTGTCCCCTGCCTTCGCCCACAAGTGGCCGGGATAGGTTCCGGCAGCCCCGTGACCCCGAAAGGGAAAAACGGTCAAGAAAATGAACGATTAGTCAACATTGTCAACTAATTGTTGACAGTCCTTCTAAATTTGTGAGTATGTATAAAGTATATGTGTGTGTATATATATTTATATACATAAATATAAACAGTCAATAATTAAATTACAGTTTTTTTGTGTAAATTAAGACATTAAATGATGTAATATTTATGGTGAATGCATGTAAAGTAGTTTACAATATTAAGGTATTTACTATCACTATTAAAGTAGTCACTTGTTAATTCTGGCAACTGCCAGTTTTTGTCTGTTTGTTTGTTTGTTTGTTTTTTTGGGGGGGGGCTTGGAGTGTGTATGCGAGTGTGTATGGGTGTGTGATTGCGTCAGACAGACGACCTGTCCAGGGTGTACCCTGCCTTCGCCCATGAGTAGCAGAGGTTTGGAGGTTTGGAAGATGAATGAGAAATTAATAGTTTCGGCTTGTGCCCGGTCAGAATTATGCGACACCAAATCATAGAATATATATATATATTCTAACAGAACCTTGTTCTCACATCTGAAGCACTGCACTGAAGCATTCATCCTAGCAGCTCAGGAACAAGCCCTGAGCACCAGAACCATAGAGGCTCAGATCTACCACACCAGACCAGACCCAAGGTGTAGAACTACCACACCAGACAAGACCCAAGGTGTAGATCTACCACACCAGACAAGACCCAAGGTGTAGATCTACCACACCAGACAAGACCCAAGGTGTAGGCTGTGCAAAGAGGCGCCTGAAACAATCCAGCACATAACTGCAGGGTGTAAGATGCTGGCAGGGAAAGCATACATGGAGCGCCACAATCAAGTGGCTGGAATAATATACAGGAACATGTGTGCAGAATATGAACTGGAAACCCCAAGGTCAAAATGGGAAACACCTCTGAAGGTGGTAGAGAATGAGAGGGCAAAGATCCTGTGGGACTTCCAGATCCAGACTGATAGGATGGTAATGGAGAACCAACCAGACATTGTAGTGGTGGATAAAGAACAGAGGAAAGCCGTTGTGGTGGATGTGGCAGTGCCAAGCGATGGGAACATCAGGAAGAAGGAAAATGAGAAACTGGAGAAATACCAGGGACTCAGAGAAGAACTGGAGAAAGCATGGAAAGTGAAGGTGACAGTGGTGCCTGTGGTAATTGGAGCACTCGGGGCAGTAACCCCCAAGCTGGAGGAGTGGCTACAACAGATACCTGGAAATACTTCAGACCTCTCAGTCCAGAAAAGCGCAGTGCTAGGAACAGCTAAGCTACTGCAGGAGCCTCAAGTTCCCAGGCCTCTGGTAGAGGATCCGAGCTTGGAGGAGAAACCACCCATGGAGGGTGAGAGGGGCGTTTTTTTTGTTTTTTTTTCATATATATATATATATATATATATATATATATATATAGCAACAGTCCAGTGTGAACAATACATGCTAAAAGCGTGTTCAAAAACACACGTTCACCGAGTTTTAAGCGTGCCACACATGCCAGATGTGTATGTAGCATGATGATGATTGAAACAAACACATAATTGCAACTCAAACAATTTATCATAAAGTGTAGACAGCTGTGTGCTACTCCATGGAAAACCACAGGGGAGTAGGTGGAAGTCTCCAGAAGCCACAGCCAACCTGCACAGAAGCAAACAATTGAAGGCACAAAAGGAAACTGACAGACTGCCATGTTTCTGTTTACAGAGAAAAACCTCTTTATTAATAAGCATTCTGCATTACAGTCACATCTGTTAGATTTGTCCCATTGTGAACATTACAGGGAAAGCCACACACTTAACATTTCTGTCCTCAAATTAACAATTTGAACTGGATTTACAGAATCAGAGTTTTTGTGAAGGAGAGCCAATCACATGGACCAAAATACAGAAATGCAATCCGATATACCAATTTAATACAAGCAATTCATAAAACACAGGGAACCAAGGCAAAATGCTCCGTGTAGAATGCATTACAGGCAGATCCCCTCTGTGAAGACATGAGGAAGGAGGTGAAACCTAAACCTGAATGAAAGGAGCAATCCTGTAGAAGCAAGACAAAACAACTGTAAATGTCTTTACTTGAAAGATATTCTTAGTCCTTTCTTGTAAGCTTTTCTTAAAGTTGTTGTAATAACTTAGCAACACTTAAACAAATGAAACTAATGTCTGTTTTTCTGAAACAAAAACATGGAACATCTGATCTTTTTGTTCAACTGTTTCTAATGTTTTTGTGAAGCTTTTCCTTGTTTCCCATCTTAGATGCAGAGATGTCAAAAACTACAAAAATAAGTGTTTGGCATAGAGGAAGATGAGGGTGAATAGATCTGATGTTGAAGGCTCATCCAGCTGCTGTTCTGGAAAAACTGAAACCAGAATGTGCCACAGTCTTTCTGAAGAACCTGAACTGGCACATTCAGCGGAGGCAGAACCATACAGTGTGGGCGGTTTTTCATGCACATGATCTGCATTTTAAAGGAATTATGGAGATCAAATCAGAAGATAATTGAATTACAACAGAATCCCTGGATTTTCCTGCAGAACAGAAAAGCAGGTTTTCATACACACAAGTGAGGATGGCCTCTGCTGTTCCTTATGTTCCTTTGGCAGCTGGGGTTGGAGGTCAGCTGTCAAGCCAACTTTGCTACAGAAGGAAAAGTTGCATTTTGTGGACATTTCTGTTGGTGTCATCTCATTTCATCTGTGATATTTGAACACAGCTGCTTCTTTAGGAAAGGTTAGCTTTGACACTTCTGCTCCTGTAAAGGAAGCAGCAGATGCCATATGACATCTCTTGGTTAGATATAATCCATCTTCCAGGAACGTCATTCAGTGTTGCTAAAACTCCCAGGAGCTCAATGCACAGTCTGATAAGGGTGGTGTTTGGGTTGGTTTCATACTTTCAGATTGGTTTCATACAAATGCTCAAACTCATAACAAAACCTCATAACAAAACCACTAACTTCTTCTATATCCTTGGATTGGTGCTTCTCATCTTATGTCTTATCCCTTTTGTCATGGTTAATGATATTCACTTGTTTGGTTGTAGAAGACATTCAGTCTTCATGAGACATGTTGAGACTTAAACCCCAAATTAAGGTACGGTCTAGATAGATGGATGGATGGATGGATGGATGGATGGATAGATGGACGGATGGATGGATAGATAGATAGATAGATATTCTGCTAGCAGAACAGAGCAGCTTTCATGGAGGTGCCCCCCACCCCAACTTTACATTCTTCCAGACTTTTCTGTGGCGACCCAACAAAATTAAGTTTCCTCACTGTTTGAGGAAAAATGGGTCACAGCTGTTGTCTATCTCACCCCCCCCCCCCCCACTCCAAAAAGTCTAGCCAACACAAGACCCCCCCCCTCACACACACACACAGGAATCCTAACACACACTGAACACAGACCTCAAGTTTCAGGAGTTTATTTTTCTGAGATGAGGAAAACAGAAACTCAAATTCCAGAAGACACAAGATTCTTCGGGAGGGAGGGGGGCTTAATTTCTGCAGTGGTAGGAAACAGCAGCACCGTGTGGAAGCTTGTGCAGGGGCTGATAGTGAGCAGCTGAAGTTGGAGTTGGAAGCTCCTTTAGTTCTAAATTCCAACGTCTCAGATTCATAGAAGATTTCTTCTGCTTCCACATCACAAACTGCAGAAAACTGTCAGAGCCCATGAGTTCTCAGTTCTTCTCTTATTGTTTAACCAAGACTTCTCATTGACTATTTGTTAAACTTTATCTTAATCTTTAAAACAAATTTAAATTCAAGTGCATTTGACAGGGGCTGTGGAACGTAATAACTTCTTTTCACAACTCGTACTTTTTTTTTCTTTTCAGCTTTTAGTTCAAAATTCCTCTGCAAGTGGCTGGATTGCTCAATTGGTCAAGTGCAGGAAGCGCAGTTGCACATCAGAAACTAAGGTTCAATAACCATGGGGCCCGATGAGTTTCACCCTTCGCGCTACTGCCTAACTATGTAGCCACAAAGGGCCCAGAGTCTGAGTCCCCCTGTGCCAGTCCCCAGTCTAGATCAAATACAGCTTTGTGTCACGAGTAGAGTCTGGTCTAAAAGTATCTGCTAAACCACCTGTGTGAATCAGTAAAAGCTGATTCGCTGATTTCGGCATATCCCCTGAAGGGATATGCCGAAAGGTGTACAACAGTTTAAAAGTCCCACTCCAATTATCTTTAGATCTGTTTTAATCTAAGTATTCGCAGTGGTCATTTATTTCTGAATGTGTTGTTTTCTGTCATAGGACATAGTTTCTGCAGAGCAGCAGGAGTTCATAAGAAATTCACCTCTGACTTGTGGATGAGACTGTTGGTGCAGAGTTAGGCTACGTTCACATTGCAGGCTGAAATGACCCAATTCTGACTTCTTTGCCCCTATGCGACCTGTATCGGATCTTTTCATGACAGTCTCAACGACACGGATCAGATCTTTTCAAATGTGACTCAGGCCACTTGGGTATGTGGTCCTGAATCAGATACGTATCCGATCTTTTGAAATGCGACCCCTGTCTGACCGGCCAGGCCACATGAATGCGACCCGTATATCATTGATACGCTACAAACGTCATAATTCTGCGTTGAAGTAGGCAGGAACGAGAACGTAAACATCATAATTCTGCGTTGAAGTAGGCGGGAACTAGAACAAAAACATCAACCATAGCGGACGATGCTTTTGAGACCAGTCAGTGGAAGGGAAGCGAGGTCACCAATTCGAATAATTTGGGGTAACAGCTCTACTCAGGCCAAAGTCAAGGGCTCTTATCGCAACCTGGCGGAATTTCCAGCGAAATGGCTGAGCATGGGTACAGACGATCCTGGCTCCTCACATCAGTATCCCACCACTCCTGGCTGCGACTCCACACCCATACGTTTTTCTGTACCGACTTGGCTAACACAGCTCCACAAAACGCCATGGAAGAAAACCTTGCTATCCTCCTTTTTAATTTTCTTCTCAAAATGTGAAGATTGTTATTGTGCTGGCACCTTTGTGAAAATAAATGTAATAATGCAGAAACAGCTCCGCTGTTGACAACACTGTTGTTGACATCAATTGTTAACATTTGCTACTTTTTCAAACAACGAGTGACATCGTTGACCGTTGAGTACTATTCTGCGCATGCGGGTCACTTCTGGGTCATTTCACGTTCACACAGGAGATCACAAAAGTTCGCATTTGAGTGGAAATGTGAAGGGCCTTCCAAAAAAATCGAATTTAAAAAAAATCAGAAGTGAGCATTAAGCCCTGCAGTGTGAACATAGCCTAAGTCGCCCACTTCCCATTATACAGTCCCTCACACCCCCAATCTAACATCACCGGTAAGATAAAAATGGGGAGCAATATTGGAGCTATCCAATTGTACAGTATTGATCCAGATACCAGTTAAAAATAAGAAAGCAAAGACGTACATGGATCTATTTGTCTGCAAGTGGATGATCAGAATGGAGTGGAGGAGGGAGTTAGTGACCTGCTGGAGTAACTTGTACCTCACTCAAGCTTTTTCCAACGTCATTTTTGCATATGCTCCTGACTCAAAAACACCATTTCATTTGAGTGGGTCCTAATAAACTGAATAAAGTGTTGATCCATCATTGATCCAGAATAGGTCATTTGTTACAGTCCATGAAAATGTAGTAGAGAAAGGACTGAATAATAAAACAATTATTTACTTGTTAATTGTCATGAAATACAAATAAAAGCCTCTGGAGCAGAAGGTTTATTTGATGTACAGGTTAAGAAGAGAACTGCTTCCTTTTGCAACCTGCCTCTAGCGGTTAAGTGGATGAGCTCCAATATGTAGTGTTTCCTGGTTAGTGTAGAGTAAATGGTGAGCACTTGGCTTTAACCCAGCAAGACCCTGCAGTAAGGAAAAACTGTTGGTTCCATTGATGTATTTGTTTTCAAATGCCTAGACTTTATTTTTTCTTCTAAGATCGTGAATACTGAATTCACACTATTATCTTCCAGTTTCCAACCTCTAAAATTCTATCATCAAACGTTTACTTCTGTAAGTACAGTATATATATATACTTTGGTTCCACACGTGCAGGACCTGAGGTTGGTTCCTGAAATGAACTTCAGGTAACTTCAGCAGGGAGGTGCTGGTTGACTTCACCTTCACAGTTTCAGCATGGCTCCTAGGTTCCTCAGCTAGGACACTGACATGGAGGATCATTAATGCCCCCACCCCACTAACATATGCATTGGTGCAAGTTTGTAAATATGCTGTCAAACACTTTCTGCCAGTTTTATGTGCTATAAGTAATGCAATGTTCACACTGCAATAGTCTTAGTTCCTGCGGTGGGGATCCATGCTGCATGGGGGTCCCCTGAAGAGCACTCAGGTGAAACATATCTGTCATGCACTGAATCCTTTAAATTACAAATTAAAATAAACAAAGTCACTGCAGAAGAGTCCAAATATAGAATTGAAAATCCCCCAAATTTTTCTGGTCAATCTGACTTCCTTCCACAGTCCAAAGATATGCAACATAGACTGTCGCTAGGTGTGAATGTGAGTGTCATGTTTCTGTGTGGCCCTGTGATGGACATGGCGAGCCCTCCAGAGTGGACGCCACTTTTGTCCCTCAGTAGCTGAGATGGGTTCCAATATCCCCATGATCCCAAATGGGATTAGGCAGGTTTGAAAAATGGATGGGTAGATGGTGACATGATTGTAGGGATACATGACGCCCACGTGTTGTACTACAACACGGGAGTCACCCAACTACTGAGTCCGTGTCCTGACATGGAAAAAATTAAATTTATCTCGTTCCCACAAATTAATATCTTGTTCCCACGAAATAATAAAAAGAAATAATTAATTCGTGCGAACAAAATAATTATTCACGTCATGAGTCATTTATAAACACGGATATGGTCTCTGTCCGGCCGCAAAAGCTGCTTTCAGCGGTAACTTCGTGTCTCTGTGACCCACATTTGTTCAAGAAAGGGAAAATAATAACAAGAATGATCTATTTATTATTGTCTCAATGAATATAAGAAAAATATCATAAGATTTAGGATGCCCAAGCGTGTTGCTTCGCCACAACGCAGCGATTCTCCGGACATAGCTCCTAGCTCCGCCGCAGAGCTCTTTAGCTTGTCTTGACTGCATTCGGGCAGTTGGTTGGCTGTCTACCAGCCAGCCAGGTGCGGTATGGGATATTGTAGTTTAGGGTCCAATTGGAATAATGATATCAGGACTTGTCTTTTATTAACATACCAATCACTGTGTCCCTATAACTGTAGTGTAACAACAAGACAAATGATTGGCTGGTCAAGATGCATTATGGGGTATGCGTGATGCACGATGGGACACGTAGCATGTAGCCTAGTAGCCTTCGGATGTAAAGTGACTGCTTACGAGTAATGATGCTTTTGTAGAGCTTTTTAAAATAAATAAATCTGATCTCTAAACATCCTCTGTGTCTTCAATGCAATGTAATGAGACACACACAGACAGAAATGTGAAGTTATCCGCTGTAAATCTAAATATTGCTCACATCTGTGTTTATAAAGCTAGGAGCTATGTCCGGTAGGCAAAGCAGAAATCCGTGTTTATGAATGACTCATGACGTAAGTAATTACTTCGTCCGCACAAATTAATTAATGCATGGGAACCCAATATTATTTTGTGGGAACAAGATACTATTTCGTTTGCACAACTTAATTATTTCGAGGGAAAGAAATAGTATTTCTTTGGAACGGAATATTATTTCATGGGATCGGAATATTAATTTGTGGGAACAAAATATTAATTTGTGGGAACAAAATATATTTTACTTGTATGGTTCATGCCTTTTTCCCACTCAGAAAATCTTTTTTCAGATAAAAGAAGGGTCTGGTTTTCTGCTCAGTCTCAAGTCATGTGGATTTAACAGCTGTTCTTTTAAAGTAAAGTTTATCTGAGATCTGCTTTAAAAGGTGACTTTTTTGAGCAACTTTTTTCTCAGTCTTAATGAAAGCAGCATTGCTCCCCTCAAAGAAATGTCGGTGACGTACCTGCCTGAGCAACCTGCACAAAGCTTGAAGAGCAGAGCAATGTGAGTCAATGAGGTCGCTTTCTCTGCAGTGCACACATTATTCATTAGTGCGGTTTCAATTTTAGCAAATGAGAAGATAATTAGTTCCACTTCCACATCAGAATGCAGCCCTCTACAGCTACAGCTCTCATTTTCTGGTATTTGGAGCAGTCCTGATTAATCACTTCCTCTCAAAAAGACTCCCTCAGCTTCCCTATTCCTTCTTCATCTTTGAGTGTGCAGGTGGGGGAGGCGGTGAGGTGGGGAAGGAAGATAGCTCTGGTTTCCTCCACATGAGCCAACATCCTCACCCATGTTCAGCCCCCTGAGACAGAGAACTACCCCCCCCCCGCCCCCCAGCCTTTCTTGGCACATTCCCCTCTATGTCAGTGTTGTGCTTTAAGGAAAAATAAAAACATGCAGGAAGATTCAGAGATTACTGAGCCTAAAAAACACATAGCTCTTTTTACCCTATGGGCCACTGACATGCACACTCACAACCACAAACCTTATTGTTAGATGGTTTCTTCAAAGGGCTACAAACAAAAAACACCCAGATCTTTTTAGAAAACATTCATGTAAATCTTCATTGAATAAACTCAATAAACAGACTTGGTAAAAGACAAAAACTGAACAGGTAACATTGGAGCGCAATTCAGTCACACATAATATTTTTCCATCATGCATTTTCAAGCTGTTAAGCTGTATTTGTGAGAAGGAAAAACTATATTTTATGCCACTACTGTTTGAGAAGCAAAAACAGAAATCATCCATTTGAGAAAAAATTTCTTGGATCAACAAACACACACAGACACACCCACAAAAATTGCACACAATAAAAAATAAGATACAGAGACATCCACACACATGCGCACGGACGTGCTCTTTGTGCACACATGCTCATACAAAAACAAAGTGACTTCAACAGAGAGGTGGATGGAGAGATGAAGATGCCTTCAGGTGAATTCTACTTTGACTCTAAAGGCATCAAGAACAATAAAGCTGAGGATGATGCTTCTGACTGAATGTCATGTTCAGAGATCCACCTCCATTTAACAGGTAAATCAAACATCAGAAAATGGTTACCTGAAGAAGACATCAGAGCGTCTGATGTCCTACCCACTAACCCAATAAAAATGATGTGATTTACAAACTGAATTCATTAATCTATTTCCTAATCTCACGTGGTCCTGTTCAGGGTCACAAGAATGCTCGAGCCTACCCAGCCACCGTCGGACAAAGGCTGGGTTCACCCTGGAGAGTTTGTCAGTCTGCTGCAGAGACGAACAAAAACACACACTTATGTTCACTTTTCTGGGGCAATTTTTAGAATCAGGGACAATAGCATAAGTTATTTTAGGATTTTTTTGTCAACACGTTCTTGTTTCAGCATTATTCCTTCCTTTTCCTTTTGGATTTAATGGTTAGGTGAGGGTGTCTAGCTGCAAATTAGATCTGAATATTTTCTCTCATGAGCTTTGCTTTCTAAAACAGACAAGTAGGACTTTACAGTCAAGACCACAATGATTCTTGAGTTTTTAGTTATGAAGAAACTGTAAACGAGAAATGTATTTAAAGCTTAAAGATTTTTATTTTAGGAACAGACACTCATCTAGCCTTCCCCTAACTAGCTCAAAGGCGGTCGAAGGAAGTCATTTTCACAACCATGACCCTTGTTCAGGTCCATCGACAGAAACTGTTGCAACTTTTACTTCCTCAGTTTCTTCTTCTGCCTTGCACTTTTAGGCTTGGCTGCTGCTGATCCTGTCCAGCTCCAGAATAAGTAGAACCAGCTGGTCTAGTTCTGGTTTACAAGGACGGTATGGTCACGCCACGTGAGCGCATGAATTTACAGAGATGAGAGAAATCCAGAACAAGCAAAGGCAGTTCTAGCTTTGGAATGGAAGGTGTTCAGCAGCAGACCCATACACGGATGTAGGAGCCTCTGAGACAGAGGGCTCAGGGCAGTAGCTGGGGTCTTAGTGACAGACTTCAAGTCCAAACAGAACAAACATAACTGTTGGAATCTCAGACAAACGGAGGTTTTCTCTTTGGACTGCAGTCTGTATTTACATTTCCCGTGCACTACAAACCATAGCATGCGAACGTTTACAGCTCTGTGTGCATAGTGCAGAAAAATGTGGTTTGTGCAAAATATCAGTGAACATTTATGGCCCTTCTCAGTCAGAAAAGCAAACAGACTTTATGATGGAGAGCTTTAGTTTTTTGCAGACTTTTCTTTTCCCCTTCAGACCTCAGTCTCAGACAGACAAAAGTCAAGAGTTAAAATGTATCCTGTAATGGTATGCATGTTCTAGACATCCTAAACGTATGAACAAATATCTTTAAAATAGCACAGAGAATCATACAGAGACTCAATCATTAGACTAAGCCAGGCACTTTCCCTTTTCCAGAAGGTCTGGGCTCTAAGATTACACAGGTGAGAAGCTTTTACTTTTGAAAACAGCAGCAGCATCAGAGCTCTCTAATATAACCATTACTCCTTAGCACATTTTAAGTTCTGTCTATTTTTACTCCTGCCAGTCTGCACCTCAGCTGGCTTGAAGCTAATACCATAGAAACAGTCTGTGCCACATAAAGTATTTACAGATACGCCTCTTACTCTGGCCAATCACACAGCAGCTGGTAAACGGTGGAAGAGACGATCTTGACAGCAAACTACAAGACCAAAAGGATGCTAGGTGTTTGTACTGCTGCCACATATGATTCAGCTCAACTCCCATCATGCAAGCTCATTCCCATGAACTCAAGCATATGTTCTGCCTTCCCCGACATGGGAAAGATGCCTGTAACCTGACTTGTACATCAGGAGAAGATTGTGGTTTAGATTTGTTTTGGTTGGGGAAGAGCTTTTTTTGTGTTGGTAATAAACGTGGCTGTTTGAATTTGATAGATAAACATGTCAAAATCTATTCCCTTTCGCACGGGTTCATTTTATTCTTGCTGAACTGAGGCGACTGATTCTTCCAGATGATCTGCTAAAAAGACTAAAAAGGTGGCAGATCAAGAAAAACAAGCTTTTTTTTACCAATAACTGTGCATGAGAACTGGCATTCCAACCCGAAGTACCCGCTGGTTCCAAGAAGCCAAAATCCCATAGACTTCTTTTAAGAAATAAACAGCTGCTGCTCTGTCATTCTATTTGTCAGAATAAAAATGCTTGATCTGACACTGTACGTTTTTTTTTACATGTTCTAAAAAATTAAGACAACTTAAAATGAAGACTATTCTTCCTAGTTTTTTTTTTAATTATATATATTTTTTGCAAGTTATTCAATTTATAAACTGACCAATCAGGTGTCTCAATAAAAGTAGGTGGTCTCTTCTTGAACGTTCAAAATGTTTGATTGACAGATATTGTGTAGCCTGCTTTCAACTGGTAGGGGTGGGGACTTCTAACAAGTTCACTTCTGATTGGTGAGAGTGGCTAGAAATGATGAATCAGACCAATCACTACTTACTGGCGTCGCCTGGCTCCTACAAGGCAGTGTCCATATCGTGAAAACGTTTGGTTGAAGGCAGAAGTAAGTAATTTTCTGTGAATGACGTCACACTAACTTAGTCCAATTCTCATATACAGTCAAGGCATTTTACACATTCCTGTATCTTCATTTTGGCTGCTGTCCTCTGGTGGTGTGGAGGTATCAGTGCAGTGCAGTGCAGCAAGTAGAAGAGCCGAAAGAAGAGCTGCTAAAAAAATAAAAATAGATAAACTTTGTTTGACCATTCAAAAAATAATTGAATTTCTCCTCTTCCTCCTGCTTGTTCTGCATGAAAAACTGGAAGAAATATTTGAACAAGAACCAGATTTTTCCCATAAAAAATAAACGTATGCTTTTTCAGTTGGTTCCTTCTGAATTTTTTGTTATTCTTTAAATTTTTGAGCTGCTAAAGTTTGGAAAACAGACTTTAAAAATGGTGGAAAAGCAACAAAGGTGAAGCTTGCATGCCTGCATTTCCCTTTAGGCCCCTAAAAACCTGACAGTACCCCAAAGATCTGGAGAAGTAACTGCAGATGTTAAAAGCAAATTGCTTCATTATAGTTTGAAGGATTTATGTAAGGACAGGCGGGTTAAAAAGTACACAATGAAAATCCCAGAAGCAGAATAAATTTCCATCAGTAAATAAAAGGAAAACATTCCTCAGGTGTTCATCACAGCTTCAGCTTTGGAAAAAGAAGAGAAACATTTTTCTTTAAATTCTGATTCACATGCAAGAAAATCTGCATTTTCCTTTGAACCACTGGGTCATAATGTGTTGACTGAACTCATCTTTTTATTTTTTAATTCATAGGTAAATATACATTTTCTGAATTGATGTTTTCTCAAATCACTGTGATGCTTTAGTGACCTTGCAAACAGATGAACAACAAACAATAGAAATTTATAATAGAAAATAACTCCTCATCCATTGCTGATTTTATATGATTTCCTCTCCTGATCATCTCTCTGCCCGCCCCCCTCTATTCATCCTCCCCCTCTTGCTCTCTTGTGTTCTGCCCGCCTCTCTTAAGCAAGAAAATGATGACAAATTTTGTCCTGACATCTGAGACCGAATAAAAGCTGGAGTTTATTCCAGCTGCTTCTCCAAGCTCCAAATCAAAGAAGGCTCACAACAGAGGGTTTTAATCTCCACCCACCCACCCCCACCCGCCACTTGCTCCCAGATTATTATGTGTCTTGTGTCACACTGGATGTTTGTTTTCTTCTTAAAACCTCTGTTGTTCTTCACAGAACCTTGGTGCTGCCTGCTTCAAATGTTCTCCAAACTGGTACAGGATGACGCGACTCCATCAGGCTTCTAGAACTGCCGTCTCAAAGAAGTCTGACAGAAAACCGAGGACCCTGAACACATTGCAGACTTAAGGACATTTCCCTCTTTGGGCTCCATGACTCTAAAGAGAAAAATGTTATGAATTAGCTAAAAACTGTTGTTTTCATAGTACATATTCATTTCACTGTGTTTTAATAATTGTAAACATCACCTTTTGTACAGTAAAATTCAGATCCTGTCCTTTTCACATTTTTTTTTCACAGGTATTTTGGAGGATGCACTTTCATCTGTTTAAATTGTTTAAACGCACTCTTTTTTTAATGTTAAATGCATTTCTTAATTGTTCTGCTTTAAGTAGTAAGGTTTCTTTTTCTTTAAAGAAAAACACTTCATTGATGTGGGTCATCCTGCACCTGATAAATAAAACCTTAAACATAAAATACAAAACCCAAACTATGAGAAATGTTCCATAAGAGACAGACCTTAGTTAGACCGATTGACCTGCAATAACTGGGAAAAAGAAAAAGAAAAACATTCAGACCTCCATAGGCTTTCAACCCACTGTGTGACATTTGACTTCTATGGAAATTTAAAGTATTGTGGTGGAGGAATTGCAATCTGGATTTGTGCTGCAGCTGCACAGTCTGAACAACATGCAGATTCTGTCGTTTTTGACCCAGTGTGTCATGGTATGACTATAATTCGGAGTGACCCAGATGCTGTAACCCAGAAGGAGACTCGGACATTAAGGTGAGTTTAGAAGTTTTTATATAGGAAGGTGAATTTTGGCTTATTTCCAACAGAGGCGCGGCGGCTGGCTGGAGGAGAGCAGTTGCAGGATTCCAGAGGTGAGACGGCGTGAAACCAGAGGACTGCGACCAGGTGAGATCCAGAGTAGATTATTCCTGAGGCAAAGACGAGAGGAGCAATAAGTAACAGAACTTGGTAAACAAAGCAAGAACATGAGCGAGCCTGACTATGCACCGTGGGAGGTAAAACGAACTGGCACCGACTGAAGATCCAGGAGATCCTTAAGAAGGCAGCGGTGATGAGGTAAGTGGTGGCAGCTGGTCGCGTCCAGAACAGAGCAGACGGGGGAGGGGGAGAGTAGCTGGCAGAGGCACCATGTCAGTACCCCCCCCTCAACGACCGCCACCAGGCGGTCCAAGACGACGGTCAGGATGGGCGCGGTAAAAGTCGTCGATGAGGGTATGGTCCAGAATGAGGGAACGGGAGATCCATGAACGTTCCTCCGGACCATACCCTTCCCAGTCCACCAAGAACTGCACCCCCCGCCCACGTCGCCGGACATCCAAAATCCTACTGACCGTAAAGGCCGGGGCGCCGTCGATGGTACGGGCGGGCGGCGGGGAAGTGGACGGCGGGCAAAGCGGACTCTCAGTGACTGGCTTGATTTGAGAAACGTGGAATGTGGGATTGATCTTGAGGGCCGCAGGAAGACGAAGCTTGACGCAGACAGGATTGATGACACGGTCAATGATGTAGGGTCCAATGAACTTAGGAGCCAGTTTCCGGGACGAGGCCTGTAGAGGAATGTTACGAGCAGACAACCAAACCTTCTGTCCAGACTGATTAGTGGGACTCACCACCCTATGACGGTTGGCTATCTGACAGTTGCTCTCCTTGGTGCGGAGGAGAGCCGCCCTGGTCTGTAGCCAGATGTCACGACACCGCTGGAGGTGGAGCTGGACCGAGGGCACTGCCAGATCCAATTCCTGGGAAGGAAACAAAGGGGGTGAGTAGCCCAAGGAGGCCTCAAAAGGTGATATCCCGGTGGCAGTGGATGAATGGGAATTGTGGGCATACTCCACCCACACCAGGTATTTGGACCAGTCCTCCTGATTCTGGGCCACCAGACATCTGAGAGCCGCCTCCAGTTCCTGGTTTGCCCGTTCGGCCTGTCCATTGGCTTGAGGGTAGTACCCGGAGGTAAGGCTGACAGTGGCTCCGAGGGCGGAGCAGAAAGCCTTCCACACTTGGGAAGTGAATTGCGGTCCACGGTCGGACACGATGTCGCTGGGAACCCCATGATGACGGAAAACGTGGTGGACTAGGGCATCGGCAGTTTCCATGGCAGAGGGCAACTGTGGCAGGGGAATGAATTGAGCGGCTTTAGAAAAACGATCAATGACTGTGAGAATTACCGTATGGCCTTGTGATGGCGGAAGCCCCGTAACGAAATCCACCGCAATATGTGACCAGGGACGGCTTGGCGTGGATAGGGGCAGTAGATGTCCAGAGGGAGGCCTGTTGGAGGACTTAAAACGGGCGCAGGTACTGCAGGCAGAGATGTACTCCCTGACGTCCCGCTCCAGAGTGGGCCAGAAAAAGCGTCGCTTTAAGAGGCGGATGGTCCTGTAGACTCCCCCGTGGCAGGCAATGCGGGACGTGTGTCCCCAGGCTATGACCTCAGACCTGAGGGAATCAGGGACATACAGAGTGCCAGTGGGACAAGATGTTCCGGCGGGGATCTCACCTTGAGCTTGCTGGACTTTGCTCTCGATCTCCCAGGTGAGTCTACCAACGAAACAGGACGTAGGAAGGATGTAACAGTCAGAGTTGGAATCAGTGGTGGAATATTTACGAGACAAGGCGTCAGGCTTAACATTACGGCTGCCGGGACGGTAAGAGATAGTAAAGTGGAAGCGGTCGAAAAACAAACACCACCGGGCCTGGCGGGAGTTTAAGCTTTTAGCGGAGCGGAGATAGGCAAGATTCTTATGGTCTGTCCACACTATGAATGGTTGTTCTGCTCCCTCCAGCCAGTGGCGCCATTCTTCCAAGGCCAACTTAATAGCCAGTAACTCCCGGTTGCCCACATCATAGTTTTGCTCAGCCGGGCTTAGTTTGCGGGAAAAGAAAGCGCACGGTTTGAGCTTTCCAGAGCTGTCTTCCCGTTGCGACAGAACCGCCCCCACACCGGAATCAGAGGCGTCCACCTCCAAGATAAATTGCTTGGTGACGTCTGGTTGGATCAGGATGGGGGCTGAAACGAAAAGCGTTTTTAGTTTCTGGAATGCAGAATCGGCAGCAGGGTTCCAAGCGTAGGGTTTATTAATGGAGGTGAGTTGAGTGAGAGGCGCCGCTATGCTGCTGTAGTTCCGGATAAAGCGGCGGTAAAAATTTGCAAAACCCAAAAACTGTTGAAGCTTCTTTCGAGTCTGGGGTACTTCCCACTGAACGACGGCCTCAATTTTAGCAGGGTCCGGGCGTATGTTGCCAGCTTCAATTATGTATCCCAAGAAGGGGATGGTGGATACATGAAAATCACATTTTTCGGCTTTAACGTATAACTGGTTGACCAATAATCTTTCAAGGACGAGGCGAACATGGTCTTCATGTTGGATGGAATTTGCGGAGTAAATGAGGATGTCGTCCAAATAAACAAAAACGAATCTGTTAAGGAAATCCCGCAAGACGTCATTTACAAGGCGTTGGAACACTGCAGGGGCGTTGGTGAGGCCGAACGGCATAACAAGATATTCATAATGGCCTAGTGGGGTGTTGAACGCGGTTTTCCATTCATCCCCTTCACGAATGCGCACAAGGTGATATGCATTGCGGAGATCGAGTTTGGTAAAAATCTTGGCCTGTTGGACAGAGTCGAATACAGAATCAATTAAAGGGAGAGAATATTTATCCTTGACCGTTATTTGATTTAACTCGCGGAAATCAATGCATGGACGTAGCGTCTTGTCTTTCTTCTCTACAAAGAAAAAACCTGCGCCGACAGGAGAGGACGAGGGGCGAATGTGACCTTGAGACAGAGCTTCTTGAATGTAGTTCTCCATGGCGACCTTTTCAGGTCCAGAGAGATTATATAATTTCCCCTTGGGGAGAGGAGCACCGTTTAACAGTTCAATGGAGCAGTCGTAAGGTCGGTGCGGTGGAAGTGAACTAGCCTTAGCTTTACTGAAAACAGTACGAAGATCGTGATAACAGACTGGAACCTTAGACAGGTCAATTTCTTTATCTTGAGCAGAATCAGGAGCGTTGGGAATGGGCAAGGCGGAATGGAGACAATTAGCCAAACAGTAGGTGCTCCAGTTAGTGATACGGGGCGAACTCCACTCTATGCACGGGTTGTGAATCTGGAGCCAGGAAAACCCCAGGATTATCGGGGTCTGTTGACAATGAGTAATGAAAAACTGATGGTACTCCCGGTGATTTCCATTGGTGAAAAGGAGAACTGGGCTGGTGCGTTTAGTGATGCGAGTAAGTTGTTTGCCTCCTAGGCCGGCAGCCTTAACAGGATTAGCGAGAGTTTCAACAGGAAGAGAGAGTTCCTGAACGAGACGTTGGTCAATAAGACTATGTTCTGCTCCTGAGTCTATGAGAGCCTTGACTTCGAAGACTTTATTTCTGTGACTGATCTTGACAGGAACAAATAAAAACTTGGAATTGTGGATGAGTTCCGAAACTTTCCCCCGTGGCCTGTCCTCTACTAGCGGGGGGTTTAAACGTGCGTGGCATTCGGAAACCATATGACCGGCTTGGCCACAATAGAAACATAAGCCCTCGACGAGCCGTTTTAAACGTTCTTCGGGGTTTAACTTAGAATGACCGATCTGTATGGGTTCCTCAGAAACATTGGCAGGAGTTTCATGATTTGAAGGATGAATCACATACACAGGAGGAGATGGAATAACCGGAGGAAGCGGAGGCTTACGTCTTTGTTCTGCAAGACGTTCCCGTAGTCGGGCGTCAGACCTTAGGGCAGCGGTAACGAGATCTTCAAATGAGTCCGCCTCTGGCTGTGAACATAAGTGATCCTTGACACGTTCGTTTAGTGACTGATAGAAAACTCCTTTAAGAGCAGGATCTGGCCAACCCGTTTCGACCGCTAAAATGCGGAAATCTATCAGATGATCGCTTACCGGGCGGTTACCTTGTTGGAGACTTAGTAACCGTCGGACTGCTTCTTCCTGCTTTCGAGGCTGATCGAAGACTAGTCGGAACTCCGCTATGAACCGGTCGTACGGAAGATGAGTGATGGGATGAGAGGCCAGAAAGGCTTGGGCCCATTGTAGTGCCTTGCTGCGGAGAGAGTTTACAATCAGTGAAATTCTGCTATGATCGGCTTGGTAGTACCTGGGAGCCTGTTGGAAAATGAGTTGGCAGTGAAGTAGGAACCCTCCACAGGTTTCAACATCGCCGTAAAAAGGTTCCGGCTGGAGACGGACATTTTCCGGGATATCGGCAGAAGTGATGTTGACGGGAACTTGAGCAGCGGCTGCGGGATTAGCATGTTGGCTATTAGCAGCACTGAGTATTTGCGTGATGCTGTCGAGGCGACGAAAAAGATCCCACTGGGCCGAGGACATGAGAGTGATGGCCTCCGCTTGACGTGTAAGAAGATTTCCTTGTATGGATAAGGTGTGTTGGAGCCCTTCAGGGTCAGCTGGGTCAGGAGTTTGGCCAGTTCGTTCTGTCATGGTATGACTATAATTCGGAGTGACCCAGATGCTGTAACCCAGAAGGAGACTCGGACATTAAGGTGAGTTTAGAAGTTTTTATATAGGAAGGTGACTTTTGGCTTATTTCCAACAGAGGCGCGGCGGCTGGCTGGAGGAGAGCAGTTGCAGGATTCCAGAGGTGAGACGGCGTGAAACCAGAGGACTGCGACCAGGTGAGATCCAGAGTAGATTATTCCTGAGGCAAAGACGAGAGGAGCAATAAGTAACAGAACTTGGTAAACAGAGCAAGAACATGAGCGAGCCTGACTATGCACCGTGGGAGGTAAAACGAACTGGCACCGACTGAAGATCCAGGAGATCCTTAAGAAGGCAGCGGTGATGAGGTAAGTGGTGGCAGCTGGTCGCGTCCAGAACAGAGCAGACGGGGGAGGGGGAGAGTAGCTGGCAGAGGCACCATGTCACAGTGGAAGGGAAAAGAAGTTGTAACATAAAGAAATAAAATATCCCGAAAATGTCTGAGGGGCTGTGGTAAGGTGTAGCTTTAAAGAAGTAACACAATAAGTCAATAATGTGTGCATGTAAAGAACATGCAAACTCCACACAAAAAACCCAGCTGGCATTTGAAATTGGGCCTTCTTGCTGTTGGCAACTGTCTAAAACCACTACACCACTGTGCATGCCTGTAATCTTTATTATGTAGTATTTAAATATAACGTTGAACAAGTGTATTGTTAGTCAACTTTGTAACACATTTATTTGTGCATTGCTGTCATGTCTTTTGATACTAGTGGATCTGTTTCTGGCTTTCATCCACCAGCAGTTAACACTGAAACCTGAACACTTGATCAGGAGTATTTTTATCTTGTGACGGGATGCTTGCATTCCTTAAAAGCTAAGCCTTAACAACTTAGAAGTCTGCTTGGTTGAAATCTCCAGCCACACTAATGGCACAATCTGTTCTTACTGCCAGGCATTTCTTAATGACCCTTCGTAGCTGTTCTATAGCTAACTTAGTGCCAGCTTGCAGCGGCATGTAGAAAACCGTTATCAGTACCGATGTAATTTATCTTGCTGAATAGAAAAGGTCTGCAAGTCCATATCATACTGCAGTATCTGGTGAGCAGAGTGTACCAAGGCCTCTGGCATCTGGTGTAGAGATAGACAGACCTTGGCGTCTGCTTTTTCCCTGAGTTGCTGTTGTGGTACACTCTGTACACAGTGCTGCCTGCTCGGTCAATACAAGGATCCGGTGTTTGGGAATGTAACCATGTCTCTGTTATTATCGCAACACAGTACCCCAAGGAGTTTGATATGATAGTCTTAATTCGTTGTTCTGTTGTAAAGTGACTGTGCATTAGCAAGAAAATGGCTGGGCATGGCTGTTTAAAAAGGTTAACTCTTGGTTTAGCCTTCCCCCCCACATTTCTCCTGTATCATTCTCTAAATCAAATTCCTAGTTCTTGCACAGAATAGACTCTGAGTCTGCTATTCAGGGCCTGTTTGGCTCGGTCATACAGTATCTCATATATGCACACATAAACAATGAGACTGATTCTGCTAAGATGAAAGAGTTTGGCATGATGGACGCGACACTTATTTAACACAACTGCTTTCTTCCTTTAAGTTATGAAGATTATAGAACATGGTTTTAAAGGAACCACACAAGGATGCCCAACACTGCATCATAATTGCCTGAAAAGTGTGGAAAGAGCTTTTCTGAAGCAGAACAGGACATCGCTCCACACAGCAGACATCATGCTGCTGATCAGAGAAACAGGGGAATAAGATTTTCACAGCCAAAAAGAAAAGAGAACATCATCGTTCCTTTGACGCGTGGGTAATGGGGGTCAACAAAAAGAGGAGAAAATGAAGGAAGGGGGCAAATAAAAAAGAAGCAGATCAGAAAAACAAACAATGCTATGCTAATCTATGCTAATCACTCTTCATCAACCCCCAGCTCTGTTTTTTTCTCATCCAAAGCCCCCCAATTCATTCTGTCTCATCTAATTTTTCTTTTTCATTCTGTTTGAGGAGGTCCAGTGTCTTCTGCTGTGTTTGACCACAGTTTTACCCCTCAGGTGATCACGGGCAAGTGGATAAAACCAGAGAGAAGTGCTCTTTCATCTGGAGGCTTGAGCTTAAAGCAGACCTTCTCTGAAATGGAATATGGACAACCACCAAGGTTAGGACCAAACTCTGATTATGTAAGCAGAAGCGATGCAGCCATGGATCTGGTGATGAGATCTGTGAGGCCCCAACAGTTTCAACGTTCCAGAAAAAGCCACATTTACTGCATTAAGAAAGCGCTGAAAAGGGGGACGGGGCCTAAGCAAGATTAGTCCCGCCTTCTCCCTGCCTCGATGGCAGCTGTTAAACTCTGTCTGGTTGGGAATATTTCTCAGAGCTGCAGGCAGACGAAATCAAACTCCAGACACACATAAGAAGTCAGCTGTCACTGCAGTCTTTCCAACAGTGTGAACTTGGCTGGCCAGGGGGGGCCCCACTGCTCGAGTGGGGGCAGCAGTGGGAGGGTGTCTGATGCTGTAGGAGCTGCGACAGTGGGAGCAGCTGGTGCGCTGGCAGGATCAGTTCCAGAAAAAAAAAACACACTGACAGAGAAAGATAGAAGGCATCAAACACCCAAGCCCCCCCACTCCACCACCCCGGGTAAACAGTTCAATAAGATTTGTGCCAGAGATAGCACTGGTGCTTGCTCTGACACCAAGCCCGGGGCCCCTTAACCATCTGATGTTGACTGAGCGCCTGGCTCTCTCTGCAGCAGATTTCATGGAGAAGCAGTCTCTGAATAAACGCACACTGGGGGGGGCATTGCATCAGATCTACATGTAAAGAAACTGTTGAACTCCACAATACTTCCTTGACTGATTTGATTTTGATGTTTTGGAATGGGATTTTTCAGGGTTTGTTGTCCTCGTGGGAACATTTCCAATCTACACTACATCTACTGAACGTTTCTGTGACAACATTCCAGTGTCCATTAGTCCAGAACGCTCAGCTGCTTTCTTTTCTTTCTTTATCCCATAAAAGGAAATCTATGGCCCCACATTTATTTGAAGGAAAGGTTTGGACTCTGGGACGACTGCTGTGCTTCTTGGGAGACTTTGAATGCACTGAACTTCTGTTTTTGTCCTTTGTGCAGAAATGTGACTCGTCTCAAATGCGGTTCTGAAGACTTGAGGGTCTGAAGACTGAAACATGTCTGGTGAAGCACAAGTGCATCCAACCACACATCTGACCATGACTCTATATAACTCAAGTACATCATGCAGGTTCGAGAAGGCACTACACGCGCCTTGTTCAACGCACATTTAGGCCATGGGCTTCACACTGGACTGCCGCTACCAAATTAGGGCATGTCCACCATCTACAGCCCAAAGAGGAAATGTCGATATGGTGCAAATCTCGTGAATCTTGCTTCAGGGTTTATCTTTCACATTTCTATAAAGATTTTTTAAAGACTTGATGTCGTATTGTTCCGGCTATACACAAACTGCAATTATTAATTTCTCCTTCAAGGTCAATTTTCCAACAGCTGACACTTCTGTGAATGAATGGGGACACCATCCAAACGCAAGTCCCTGATTAGTCAAAGTTCAACCAGGTTTAACTTTCAACGCACGTTCAATGGCCACGCATTTTGAACGTAAAGCCTGAAAACTGTCCTAAAAACTTGCGTAGCGGCGCGTGAACATAGGTTTAGAATGGGAAAGCCTCAAGAGTGCATTTGCGTTTGGATACCTTTCATTGGAAGTGGTCACTTCAACGCACGTTGCTGAGGGCCATGTGAACATAGCTTCAGAGGGAAGACTGCATTTAATAGTTTATTGCAGGTCAAAAGTTAAAATGGAAGCTAACTAAAAACCTGGCACTTTCTCACATGTTTAACTTGTTGGGTTATTTAAACCAAACATTCATGATGCAGGCTGTAAGCAAACAGAACCAGGACCCATGAGGAGAATATAACAACCAAAGACATAGTAAATGTAAGCTTCTTAACGTTCCATTCATAGAAAATAATGAAAGACGACAGAGGTCTGCATTTTCATCTGGAGTCTTGAAAGAAAATTATTTTTTAAACAAGATAACACCAGGTTATTCAAATTTATTTTTTTAATTATGTCCCGTAAACCTTTTAGAAGCTCAGATTTCTTGAGTGCAAGTAAATCTGATTATCAGACTAATCGGATTATCTGCCCTTGCAGTACGGATCTGCAGTGATCTAATGCTGTGATCTGCTGCTAAACGTGCCAGGTGTGATTTTCCAACACTCTGGTGTCAGTTACGTAACATCCCGACTTGCCTGTCCATCGCTTGAAAAATTCTGTGTACAATGGTGACCTTCTCACCTTTGACCTGGATTGTTCTGGACAGCCTTAACCCTTGTGCTATCTTAGATGACCCCACCCTTCCATTGACGTGTTCTCCCTACCATGACAAAGGTGGATAAAGGTGGAAAGATTTCATGTAATCCATGGACACCAGTGAAGATCACAAATCATTGAAGAAAAAAGGTTCAGAGCTCTGTCTAGTGGGTCTAGATGACCCAACTTCCAAAGTTAAAGTGCCTAGGATAGCACAAGGGATAGGTGAGGAAGAAGTCAAGTCAGAAGAACAGTCATGGTCTTGCATGGACAGGTATTGATCGAGTGTGTTTAAGTGTTCAGCTATGGGCATCCAACAGCTCTAATCTGCACATAATCACTCTCATTGTGAGCTGTAAGTCTTGAGTCCCACATTTCATTCTAGTGATTTTAAAAATGTCAAAACACAATCTGATGATCTCAGATCTGAGATTTAGAATGACATGCAGTTCATCTACATTCACAAAAAGGTAAAAAGTGGCGTTCATTTTAAGGTTTACAAAGCAGTATGAAGTTCATCTGCACAGAGGAACATTTTGATTATCATTAGGATAAAATAATCAAACCATCAACCTTGATTCTGCTTTGTCCTGCAGATGTTTTAGCATCTGCTCCAAACTTTGTCTTCCATCATTGGAAAGCGTTGAGAAAGTTGTCAGACAGATGTTGAGCTGAAGTTCAGAAGTATGCAAGATTTTTCCTCAGTTTTTAGGGAACATCCAGGCTGAGTTTCTGAAAGCATTGTGTTGATTAACACAATTTCACAGTTCATGTGAAAGTCATCTAAAAACCAATTAAATGCGGTTCACGCTGCATTCCCCTCATTTCCACAGATCACAGGGAACTGCCAGAAGAATTAAAAGGTAAGATCTGGTAATTACCTTCAAACTGCCCCCAAAATTTCAGATCTATTATCTGATTTCTCAGCTGAGTTTATCAGGCCTTATCAGACAGCTGGCTGATTACCGAGACCAAAAGCCTGCAAAGGAAAATAAGGAAGACACAGAAGTGTTAAATGCAAAATGACAGAAAAGGCAGATCATAGAGGTTACTATAGATTTTGAGGAAAATCTCTGTGGGCACCCTGTCTCTCCATCCAGCAGAGGTAAAACTGCCTGAAAGAAAAGGAGGGAAGACTAAATGAAAATAGATGGAGCTCCATTTTTTTTATTTTTTTATTTAATTCTTACTGCAAGCTCAACCTATCCATATACCATCCATCATTCATTTGTCTGCCCATCCATCAATTGATCTATTGACCCATCTATTCAATTATCCGTATAACCATTATCTTCTACTATTAAGGGTTGGCTTTGTAGTGACAACAGTCTAAATTAAGATTTCCAGACCTCCTTCTCCCAGTTCCTGCTGGAGGACAGAGCATGTTCCTAACTCCAGAGACATGATCTCTTTGCACCTCCTGGGTCAGCTGTGGGGCTTCCTCTCAGTTGAACATGCCCGAACCCCCTTTTCAAGGTGAGTTGTCATTATTTCCAGATTTCTAAACCTTCTGGTTCATTTTATTTTGAAGAAAGTTCTATTCAAAAGGTTTAAAACATGGTGAGAGTTTTATCCCACCTGTTTTTTTTTATAAGTGAACCATGTCTTCAGACCTGGAGATGAGGATTCTCATGTCACTGCTGCTTCACCCTTTCGTGGAGGTTATGATGAAGCCAGATGATTTTCTTTTGGACAAAATGTTTTCTCATAAAAAAATATGGTTTGATCCTCTCGTCATGCTACCTTGATTGTCTGCTGTACCCTTTAGCAGGACAGCAAAAGATTGCATTTCATTTTGAGACTCTGCATTTCAATGTCATGTTTAAAACAAAAAAGAAAAAGACTTGCATGCCTGAGGTACTCCTTTGTTATGACTACAGAACAATTTCGAACACAGACACTGGAACCCGGAAAAGAACACAAGGAGAGCGAGCGTGGCAGGTAAGTGGATTTATTCAACAGATAAGTTAGAGGGCGAGAGCAGGATTCGTGGTGTCCACAACACGAGGGGCAGACTTCGGTGGCATCACTGGTGGATTCTTCCGCAGGTCTTGGAATGCGTAGTCGTCGGTGGAGATCCGGGGAACAGGAGGAACGGTGTGTCCAGAGGAGAAAGCAGAATGTGGGTTCCGGGCTGAGGCTGATTCAGGCGACCACTTGTGGCTATGGATTTCTGGAGGTGAGTAGAGAGAGATATTAGGCGCAGGCTTGACGTAACGAGAAAACATAGAACTATGCGGGAAGACCAAGAATGTACCATCAGGGGCAACGGACTGGCGAATAATGCTGGTCCTGGACCTCCTTAAGTAGGCAGGCGGTGATGATGATGTAAGTGGTCGCAGCTGGGTTGAATCAGGAACCAAGCGGAGGGTGAGGGGGAGGAGTCTGACAGAGGCAGCATGACACTCCTGACCTTAAAAAAAAATACCTTCAATGCAAAATTTGGTATCTTAATTATTGGGTTTGGAGAGCATTCAAATGAGTCAGATTTCCTTTTTTCAAACGACTTTTTTGTGACCATGTTAGCAAGCAAACCATTTTTATCCTCAAGAGAATAGTAATGAAAACTCATTCTATGAGAAATAAAGACATTTTTTTTCTTCAGCAGAAATTTTAAAATCATTTCTGAAACTTTTCCTCCAGCTTGGTCAGTTATGGTACAAGATTAAAAAGGCTTTGTTGTAATTCCAAGCAATAGCTGACCCAGTGATAGCGACATAAGATGATGTTTCTCCAGGATTTGGTGCTGCCAAAACACATAATGCACCTTATCACTGCATAAAGTGGATTGCTGCATGATCAGGCATTGCAAAAAAAATAAACAAACCCAGCAATAGGAACTTTATCTCCAGTGTTTACATTCTTTGGACTACCTTATCTCTTCAACTGTTTATGCAGTTCCAGCGGATTCTGTTGCCGAGAAATGTGTCTTTGAGCCAAAATAGTGCTACGTATCGGTGCAAAGTCGATCTGAAAAGCCCTTTTTCCTCACGTCAGAATCAGTTGATTCATGTTGATCACTTTAACAGTTAAAGAGTAACGGTCTGTCAAAGAGCCTGTGTTGTGTAAGTGTCGCCAGTGACATCTTTAGTGTCAAAGGGTTAACACTAAATGTAACACTAAGTAATGTACAAACGTGCGTTATATAAAAAAAGTATATGAAAAACAGTGTGACAATAAAATGTTTTCTGCTGAACTGTTTCTAAATCCACTGGGATCCTCTGCTCTGTGTCATTAAACTGCAGCTAAGGCCATAGCTCTTGAATGCATGCTGTTTGGAAGCAAAAAATGGGCAAACCTGTAGAGGGCACACATACATTTTAGGATCGGTGACTGGAAGCCAGTTAAATGAAAATGTCAATGCACATTTTCCTATGGGTTTCCGTTAGGTCATAGCAAAAACTTGCATATAGCACATAAAGGTGAGTAAGGGTTAAGTAGGTGAGACGCAGGCGTCCCTTCTATAGCCTGGGCACTGCACAAGGAGCCTATTTGTGCTGTTTTAAGTGATAAGTGCTTGCCCATTGCGCGCTTCTCATGCATCCATAGAGCACTCCTTGCTTGCACCCTGACTGTTATATAAGAATGTTAGACAGAGTGTAGTTTGTGTGGTCCTCCAACAGGCATTCTAGGGCCACTTAGGTAAAACCTGCAAACCCTGTAGCATTTGTGTGAGGTCAGCATGAAGCAAGTATACACACCGTTCTAATGACTGGAGCGTGGCGTAAGGACACTGTACGACAGCATCACCCATCGTCATAAGTGCATTTAACTAACATTTTGCTTACAAATACGTCACAATACATTTACCTACCACATGCACAACAACTGGCATACCCTTTTCATAAAGTGGCCATACGAGCCTCAGGGAAACTGCAAGACAGACCTGCGCTCCTCTTCATGGGCCCGGACAACCCAAAAACCTGAAGCACCTGTACGGGTCAACCCCCCCCCCCCCCCTATGTGCCTATAAGGCATGAAGTAATCTCGGACTGCAGTGACTAGACTCCAGCAAACATGATTGGTCTGCAGCCCATCAAGCTGGTAGATCTTCATTTGCTGCTCCTCCTAGCTTTCCTGACATCTAGCATACGGGGAGACCTGTCATTGTGCAAGCAGATCAGGTAGAAGATTTAAAATTGAAGCAGGAAGTAAACAGGAAGCTCATCTAACAATGAGAACAGGTCAAATTGGCAGTAATGAAATAAAATGTTGCACCTCAGTCTGCTGTCTAAGACTTTAGAAATTTCACAGAGATAATAGAAGTTTGATTAGAAGACATTTATCTAATTTTAAAGTGTAAAATAATGTTCTTACTTAGGCTAAGTTTAGGGACTAAATATCCCACATGATTGTCATGGAGACAGAGGCCCATGAGGTTGGTTTGGGACCAAACACTTTTATGTGTTCCATGTGAGAAACTCCTGAAATCTTCCTTATTCTATTCAGATTGTCAAAAATGACGTGTGTTTTTTGTTTTTCCTCACTCAGGACAAAAGAAGTGTTTACAAAGATACAGATTAAACTATCAAGATAAAAAAACAGCATCACAAAAAACTGTAAAACTATATAGTAACTGCAAAGCATTCATATTCATATTCCCTCCCTGAGGTTGTCAATTCAATTCAATTCAATTTTATTTGTATAGCCCAAATTCACAACAAAGGTCGTCTCGATGAGCTTTGTATTGAAAAAGTTAAAACATAAAATCAAAACGATCATGAATACGTAGAATTCAATAGGAGAGTACTAACTTGAACTAACAAACTGACTAAGCCAAACTGGACATCCCTGCCTTTAGACTCCCCTTCGCGGTAAGGAAAAACTCATACAAAAAACGGAATCCGGAAAAAACGAAGAAATCTCAGGGGTGTCCACATGAAGGAGGGATCCTTCAACTGACAAAGGTTTTGTTTTAGGTTCTCCTTCATGTTCACTGTGCTGCATACCTCTCATTTGGTTTTGACATGAGGAAGTCAGATTTTTTGTCTAACATGGCAGCACTCAGAGCAGAGTGATACCTTTGGAAGAAAATCGCTGACATGAACTTCTCAGGGGAGTGGAGGACATCCCTGAACTTCCTATGATGAGGGAGTGAAAGCTGGACTCCAGCTCTGGTCTTTCCACATCTCCGAGTGGATATTGAGTATCTGACATCAGGCTCACTTTTAATGAAGTGAAAAGGAAAGCAATCATTCCTGACTTCATAATGGGTTCCTCTCTGGGATCTTCCACAGCTGCTGTCGTTAAAACTCTGAATATCTGGGGTGTTAATAACTCCCTAAAGGGAAAAACTATTAATTCAAAGAGTGCTGACAGTTTTAGACTCTGATACACATATTTCTGATTAGCTCTAATAGCTGAAAATGTGCACAGCAGGACACCGGTATGTAGTCAAGAGCAGCAGCTCCTAGAAAGCAGATGGCAGAGTTGATTTCCAGTGCAGACTGAGTGATGCTGGGAGGATGATGAAGCTCTAGCTTGGTGGAGAAAAACTCCAGAGCCTCAACAAAACCTGAGAAAACTGTTTTATTGATTTAAAACAAACCAGAGGTTTCAGTGATTTTTACATTTTTGCTGCTTACTGTGGTGATGATGATGGTTGTGCCCCGACCTCCACCTCCAACAAATACATCAATGACAATGAAAGCAACAACAGAAAATGAGTGCAGCTCATCCAGCAGCTGCTGTCCTACTTTTTCTGAACAGTGACTGAGATTCTAAAGGTCAGTTGGTTGAAGATTATGACAAAGACTAAAAAGAATCACACATATTTGTTTGACTCTAGAAAACAAATTTAACTGTCAGACAGAAAAATATCTAGAGAGGACAAAAACAAAATTGGTGCATCAATTTTGAATTATTTTTAAATGGTGGTAATTTTGTAGTTGTTGTTTGTTTTTAATGTTTGGTGATAGTTATCTGGTTAAATAAACTGAAGCAAAGAATCCATCTATAGCTCACCTGGTTTGTTTTGTGCAAGTTCACCTTCAGTAATCATGTAGCTGCATGTGTGTGGTCATAAAATCGCTTCCTATGGTTTGTTTGTTTTTTTGTCACCTTCATAACGTGGATAAATGGTTTATTCTACATCAATCAAACTGAACTTCCTGTAAAAATGCTCATATTTGTCAGCATAAACATTTTTGCTCTGACACCTTTTTTAACATTTTCTTGACAAGTCTATTTTTTTAAGATTTTTTTTATATATGTAGTGCGCGTTTTTCAAGTCATACACTGATCAATCACATGTCTCAATCAAAGCATGTGGTCTCAAGCCCAATGTTGAAAATGTTTGATTGACAGATTCTTCAGAGCCCGCTTTCAGGTGGTAGGGGTGTGGCCTTCCAACAAGCTCCCTCCCAACTCTGACCAATCACTGCTTACTGACGTCATCTGGTTCCAACATGGCAGTGTCCATGTTGCAGAAAAATTGCGAAAGAATATCCTTCATTTGGTCTGAGCAAAAAGTAAGCCATTTTCGATGGATGAAGTCACACTCACTTGGTCCAGGTCTCAGATACGCTCAGTAGGATGCATTTAGCTCACCACAGACAAGAGCAAACCATTTACCTGGGTGGTTAGTATTTCAAATTCTAAGCCTAAGGCCTTCATCACAACCTTTGCTCTGATTCCCATTTCTCATCGGTCACTGTTTCTTCATCCTTCATTGATATTTGCCAATAAACATTTGTTTGCATTTTTATCAGGAGTCTAGTGATGCAAATTTAAAGTGTTACCTTTCTTGGATTTTCCTCAAGAAACTGAATTTCAAATGTAAAGGGATTTCCTGCAGAAACACGCTCTGCATTATCCACGTCACAGCCTGATCAGTGTTCTTCAGGATAATCGTTTTTATATTCTATACAAATCCGTGCGATCAATTTAATGAGCAACACTTTGAACAAATCCTATTTTTCTTCTGCTGCAGGCTCAAGCAGCTGTGGAGGAGAGCTTCTGTGAGAGCCTGCATCAGACTTTCCATTGGTTGATTTATTATCTCACTTAAAAACAAAAAGCTTCCAGATAATTGCATGATGCATGGTGGATTACCTTTGATAATCAAATATGCTGAGCATCTGGTAGCTGCGGTGGAGCTCCCAGGCACTAATGTGCTTCATGTGCTGTAATTGGTGTAATCATCCAAACAGGTCTGCTTAGCTGCTGTTGCAGGAGAGAAGCTCCAGACCAGATCATGCACATCATTCAGAGCTTTATCATTCAGAAAAAAAGAGGCATTATCCATGATACTACCACCACCAAACACAACATTATGTTGGGCTCCGTCTTATCTTTCCTGCACCTCGTCTCCGTTCTTCTGAGCAGCAGGAACTCGGGTAAATCCAGAAAGAAGGTCATAAACATGGTCATGTGGCTTCATGTATTTTAAATTCCAATATTGACATATTTTTATGATCTTTAATTTATAACTTTTGAATTTACTTTGACAAAACAGCACATGGCAGGAAAACCGGAAATACTCGATCTATGTCAAAAGAAAATGTGGTGGAATTCAATAAGAAACTGTTCTAATGTTCTCTTTCCAACCACTTGCCTATATAATGGAGGAGAATATAGGCATTTTAAGCAGAGACTAATATTGTTAATGATAGTTTTTAACACTGATGCATTCAATGATAAATGTTGTTGTTCCTCTTTAGACAAGTGATAATGGAACAAGTTTGGTGAAACTATCGGCATCTAGCTTTTCTTGATCATTATATCAGACTTTTCCTCTGATGCACAGCGTGAAGCTCAGATGAAACAAAGATTTATCAGCATCACAATTTATTAAATGTTGTGAATCTTTGGAATGTCGGCTGGGATCATTTCACACACACATCCTGCACATCCATGGACAGTCTCATCCATCAGATCCATTGCTTTCGGTTCAGTCTATTCTTCTTGGCCATCTGCTCAGAAACTGGATCTGACCTCCTGCATGTCTGAGCTCTGAACCTTTAATTGTTGAACACCCACAAGTGTTTTAGTTCTTTCATCTATCTGGTCACTTCAGAGATATGTGTAGGCTGAGCTAACTCTTCCTCTCCCCAGAAATGATCCAAATGAAACGGAGAACCCTATCAGTTCAACTCTCAGTACCACCAGACTGAAAGAAAAGAAAAAAAAAACTAAGAAATTTCAACCTCCAAAGTTAAATAGAAAATGTTGATCCATAGGTTTTGGCTAATTACAGTTTTCCATCCCTATATTGCCATTCACCTTTCGTAGTCTTGCTGTTTCACAGTTTCTTTTAGTACAATTTTGCATGCTTTTTCTTTTCCAGCTCATTGGGTTCAGCCTACTGATTGGTTATAGACCAATGTCAATATTCAGTGGGGGGAAAAATATTTAGTCAGCCACAAATTTTGCAAGTTCTCCCACTTAAAAAATTTGAGAGAGGCCTGTAAAGTTCATCATAGGTAAACCTAAACTAAAAGAGACAAAATGAGAACAAAATCCAGAAAATAACAGTGTCTAATTTTGAAATAATTATTTGTAAATTTTGTTGGAAAATAAGTACTTTTGATCACCTACAAAAAAGCAAGATTTGTGACTCTCACAGACCTGTAACTTCTTCTGTAAAAGGATCCTCTGTCCTCCACTGGTTACCCGTTTGAACTGGTTGTCTATATAAAAGACAACTGTCCACAACCTTAAACAGTCACACTCCAAACTCCACTATGGCCAAGACCAAAGAGCTGTCTAAGGACACCAGAAACCAAATTGTTGACCTGCACCAGGCTGGAAGACAGAATCTGCAACAGGTAAGCAGCTTGGTAAGAAATCAACAATTATCAAGAAATGGAAGACATACAAGACCACTGATAATCTCCCTCCATCCGAGGCTCCCCACAATATTTCACCCCATGGGGTCACAATGATCACAAGAACGGTGAACAAACATCCCAGAACCACACGGGGGACCTAGTGAATGCAGAGAGCTGGGACCAAAGTAACAAAGGTACCATCAGGAACACACTACACCACTAGGGACTCAAACCCTGCAGTGGCAGACGTGTCCCCCTGCTAAAGTCAGTACATGTGCAGGCCCGTCTAAAGTCTGCTAGAGAGCATTTAGATGACCCAGAAGAGGATCAGGAGAATGACCTATGGTCTGATCAAACCAAAACAAAACTTTTTGGTAAGAACTGGTTGTGTTTGGAGGAGAAAGACTGCTGAGCTGCATCCAAGAAACACCAGACCTACTGTAAAGCATGGAGGTGGAACCATCATGGTTTGGGGCTGTTTTTAAGCAAAGGGACCAGGACGACTGATCCGTGTAAAGGAAAGAATGAATGGGGCCGTGTTCGGTCAGATTTTGAGTAAAAACCTCCTTCCATCAGCATTGAAGATGAAACATGGCTGGGTCTTTCAGCATGACAACCATCCCAAACACACTGACCGGGTAATGAAGGAGTGGCTTCATAAGAAGCAGTTCAAGGTCTCCAGATCTCAACCCCATGGAAAATCTTTGGAGGGAGTTTAAAGTCCTTGTTGTCCAGCAATGGCCCCAAAACATCACTGCTCTAGAGGAGATCTGCATGAAGGAAACATGCAAACCAATACGTAAAAGGTCAATGTAAAAGACCTTTTGCAGCCGTACACTCCCAGCAGGTCCCTAAGATCATGTGAACAGGGTCTGCTGGTTGTTAAGAGAACCCGGTTAAAGACTAGAGGTGACAGAGCCTTTGCTGCAGTGGCTCCATCCCTCTGGAACCTCCTTCCTCTCAGCCTCAGATCTGAAGACTCAGTGTTTTCTTTTAAAAATCAGCTAAAACATATCTTTTTAAAATTGCTTTTTCATAATTATTTTTTATATTTAGTGTTTCACTGTGTTTTACTGTGATGCACTTTGTGATTTGTATCTTGAATGTGCTATACACAATAAGTGTTAGGTTTGGAGTTGCTGGACCCAAAAAGGCAGACAGGGACTTAGTTTGATTTAGTGAGTTTTATTGTAGGATGAAAAAGGGGTCGGGCGTTGGATCTTTGGCGTTGGTCTTGGTTCTTTGGGGTTTTGTTCTTTGGGGTGGATTGAGAGTTTCTTGTGGCTTTTGTTCAGGAGGCTTGAGTTCTGGAGGCTTTGGTTCTGGTGGCTTTGGTTCTGGTGGCTTTGGTTCTGGTGGCTTGGGTGTGGACGTTGGCCTTGGTTTTGGCGTTGGCTTTGGGCGTGGGCTTTGGCTTGAAGTAGGCTTTGGCGTGGGCTTTGGTGTAGGCTTTGGCGTGGGCTTTGGCGTAGGCTTGGATCGATGAGTCCTTCATTAGAGCAGTAGAAACCGACAAAGGCTGGAGGGCGAGATGGAGTAAAATAGGTTCACTGATTGGATGCTGAACAGGTGTGTGTGACTGGATCCTCAACCATGTGTGCGGGGGCGACCCCGACGCCTGACATTAAGTTTATTACTATTATTATTGTATTATTATTATTATTATTATTATTATTATTATTATTATTATTATTATTATTATTATTATTATTATTATTATATTTGACCAAATACTTATTTTACACCACTTTAAAAAGAATTTCTTTTTTTTCTCATTTTGTCTCTCATAGTTGAGGTATATCAATGATGAACATTACAGGCATCACTCGTCTTTTTAAGTGGGATAACTTGAACAATTGGTTGCTGACTAAATACTTGTTTTGCCCCACTGTATCTCCTCTGTGTCTTGTCTCCAGAACAGAATGCATTCATTTTACCAAATCTACATACATTTTTAATTGTGATCAGATCTTTGTTTTGATTCTATGCTTCTGTACTTATTTTTTAAGAACGTTTGAAATTTTAGACTTACAGAAAGGTGTAAAAATGTTGATGTCTGAGAAAAGAGAATAAAGTGTGTAATGAAGGGTTTTACAGCCTCAAAGCATCTTTAGCAAATGTAAAAAAATATAGATGACTCCTTACAGATTTCACCTTTCTCTGGATATATTTAGAACGTAACTCTGGTGATAAAGGACGGTTCAGGCTTCCACGGCGTGCGTTAAAAATAAATAACCGCACACTTCGTCGGCCATTAACCCTCATTTGTAAAATTGTTGAGGATACTGATGCCGATGTGAGCTTTCTTTGATCTTTAAGAAGTTTCAGTCAGGATTCAGAGAACAATCAGCACTGAAACATCTGTGCTGAAGGTAACCATGCACTCCTTATGGCTGCAGACAGTTGACTTGAATCATTACTCGCATAGCAGATCCGTTGATTACTTTTTTTTTTATTCAAAACTCTTGTCTGGATGACCATTTGAAATAAACCGAGTTTATCCGGTTTACCTGCCAGGTGCTGTTTTGTCAAATTAAATTCAAAGATTATAAATGAAAGATAAGAAAAATGTGTCAAGATTGGAATTTATTTGGATGATACATTTAACCCAGACTATTGATAATAAATCTTGTTTGATTTGATAGTTTGATTCAAAGTCACCTGAACCAACCTGCTCACTAAACTAATTATTTATAATCTAACAGAATGAAATCAATGCACCACGCACAGTAGTGCAGTGAGGAAGAGGAGCAGATCTCTGCCTCAAGATTGCCGTCTTCTGCAGGCCAGCAATAATCTATTAATAAACAGTTTAAATCTTCCTCCGCTCTCCTAAGTGCTGCAGAGAACACAAAGGAACCACACAAATTCTTGTCTTGCTGTTCTTCAGAAAACACAAGTGTTTCTACAACAAAGAATGGAAACGCATCTTTGTTCAAATCCCACATATCTTCATACTGTAACACTTATATTCCTTTCATGTTTGCCTTCATCTCTCAACACATCAGTTGGCTCTCCTCTTCCCACCCCCGTCATACTCCCTGATTCTGGTAAAACAGCAGAATCAGGGAGGCAGCAACAGGTAATGCTTCAACTGCTGATTAGCAGAACAGCAGAGGTTTGCACTGAAAACCAAAGAACTCAAACCCCCAACCCCCCCAGCTGATACAAAGTCACGTATTTCTCAGTTTTAGATTCATTGTAATAGTACTTATTATTTACTCAGGTATTTTTTTGATAATAAATTATTTTCAATATTTTATTTCTATTTTCTGTTTTTTCCAAAGCGTAACTAGGAGTCATTGAGTTGAAGGTTTAGAAGATGCTTTGTTAAAAGAAGGCGAAGTTGAACAGATTTGGCTGCAAAAATCTTATGTCAAATTCAGATTTCGATATTTTGCAGCTTTTTCAGTTTTGCAAATTAATCAAATGTTTGCCCATGAAGTTAATGTTAACAATTTGTTTCTTTTGCGAATATCTGTGTGTAGAAATCTTTACACCATCTAAATGACATGAAGAGTTGAGAGAAAAAGTTTAGTTCCAGCGCAGATTTGGAGACGACTGCTGCATAACAGGGCTGTGAAAGTCAGAGAAATGTGGGGCATCCTTTTTTTTTCCTTACAGTGTGAAAACTGCAGTCTCTGAGTTGTTTCAGTTTTAAATTCCATGATGAAGGAGGGGCCCTTCTCAGATCTGGGGGACGTTGATGCTCAAACTCAAAGATGGATTTCCATTTTTGAGGGATGACTGACTGACGGTGAAATCCTCGGCACACAAATCCAAACATGTTATGCTGTGACCACAAAGCAGGGAAACATGGGTCTCTGCTCTTTCTGCGGCTCAGCAAGCGTTTTAGCAAACAAATGCCCTACTGTGGCACAGAAACATGTTGATAATGGCTCCATCCCACAAAGCTGAGACAGGTCGAGGAGGGGTGGGTGCTGCTCAGATGGTTGGGATGGATTTATGATGGGATTGATGGAAAAATGGATTGGTTCATAAGCGGCGAGGGAGAACAGGAGGTGGTTTCCTCTGAGGTCCCCAGAGGTGCATTCAGGACCAGATGGTGTTTACTGAATCTGTGACTCCACTGACACCAGAGACACATGTGCACAGACCCCAACACACCATGGAGCTCAGACATGCATGAGCACCAGGTCACTCTCTGCTGTGTTTCAGAATGCCGACGTAAAGTTGTTTTTATTTCTAATCATGTTGAGTTTTGCTTCATTTAAAAGTGGTGCTTGTGTCATGTGTGTCCGCTGGCCTCTGCAGTGTTCCTCAGGTGCATGTTGTCTGGTAATCATGTCTTTAATTCAATTCAATTCTGTTTGTATAGCCCCAAATCACAACAACAGTCGTCTCAATGGGCTTCGTACCGGTAATTGTAAAGTAAGCATAAAATCATGAGAATCATGAATACATAGAATTCAATAGGAAAATTCTAAACTTAACGAACTAAACAGACTAAACTAAACTGGGCATCCCTGCCCTTAGACCAGGGGTGTCAAACTCGTTTTGGTTCGGGGGCCACATTCAACCCGTCTGATCCCAAGCGGGCCAAACCAGTAACATAAAAGCAAAAATCAGCCTTGTTTTTTTTTACTCATTTGGAAAAACTGCCTCAACCAACATGGTAGCCTAATCACTTATTAGTACACATTCATTCACAGAGGCCAATGGATCTCAAATAAAAAACATTTCACTTTAAAAAAATTGGTTTATTCAATTTTATACAGACTGAATATTTCACATCTGACACTGAAGCAATCTCAATAATAAACTCAAGAGGGGCTACAGAAAAAAATGAAACACCCGCCTAAAATGTAAATGTCATGGTTTGAGTTTGTTGTGTCTTGTTTTTCAATTTAGTTCTTGTTCTGTCTTGTTTGGTTCTGTTTCCTGTTTTATTTTGAAAGGTTTCCTGTCTTGTCTTGTTTCTTGAGTTTTTCTTCCTTTGGTCCCCATCTGCCCTGATCGTGTTCACCTGTGTCTTGTCTGCCCTGTCTGTATTTAAGTCATGTCTTTGCCTTCCTCCTGTGCTGGTTCATTAGTCTTGTCATGGTGTTTCATGTCATGCTGTCTCTTGCCACGTTCCATGTTACATGTTCCTCGCCACGTCAAGTAAGTTTTGTTTGTTCAGAAATCCTGCTCTGCAGCGCTTTGTGTTTGGTTTTTGTTTATTAAAACCCCTAGTCCCTGATCCTCGTGCCTCCGCCTCTGCTACTGGGTCCAACCGGCTCTCAAGCCACCCCACAACCGTGACAGTAAATGTGCAAATCAATGAAAAATTAAACTAAATTAAACTTGCATTCATTTGTAAACATTAGAATTTGGAGTTAACCTCCTTTCTCTCCTGAAACATCACCCATCCATCAATATCAGGATTCAGATCCTGTGCAGAAACACATTTACTGTCATTCAAGTGTTCAAAACACAATGAAATGTCCTAGAGTCTTTTCCTGGTTGCTGCCTGAATTTTGTGGCAACACCTGTCTTATACCTGACTTTTAATGGGACGTCATCAAGGACCAGACTTGACATCAGTGAACAGACTGACATCAAATGACCAGTTCACTCCAACATCATCCAGCACTGTAACTGGAGAGCTGACTATGTCATCAGCTGTTGTTGTGTCCATCAACTCCAGAATCTCCACCGTGACGGTCTCTTTAACACCTCTAATAAATATGCACAGCTGTGCAACATCTGTGATGTCTGTCCTCTCATTGATAGTGACCAAAAATGCATTAAATGACTGGATTCCTTCATTTGGCCTCCAAGTCTCCTCAGAGATGTTGTATGTAATTGTAATGCTTGACAGACTCATGCTGGCAAAGGTCGACTGCTTTTTGGGATCAAGACTTCTGCGGTCTTCAGCATTTTTGTGGTTAGAGTGTAAGCACTGGGACTGGAAGGTCGTGGGTTCAAACCCAAGCGAAGTCATACCAAAGACTTAAAAAATGGGACCCAATGCCTCCCTGCTTGAGACTCAGCATTAAGGGGTTGGATTGGGGGGTTAAATCCATCAAAATGGTTACCAAGCGCGGCTCGTCTGCAGCTCACGGCTCCTACAGGGGATGGGTCAAATGCAGAGAACAAATTTCGCACACCAAGGTGTGACAGTGTGATTTAATTGATTTAATTTAATTCATTAATTAATTTTTCACCATCTGAAAATGGTTTGGATGTTTTCTCCAACTTGTTAACAATAAGGTAGTTGTCAATGCTCCATCACTGAGGTCACGGCTGCAGTAAATGCAGACGGTTGTTTTTTCAGTCCAGCTAATAGTTGGTAAATCTTCTCTTTTCTTAATTGCAAATGGTGAAACTTTTCTTTATGGTGAGTTTCATAGTGGTGCTGAAATTTTGTATTCTTTAAGAACCTGTTGATGAAATACCAAGCATGCAGGTTTTGCATTCAACTCTGTGAACAAATAAAACTCTTTCCATTGTTCCTGGAAAGCTCGGCCTCTACTTCAACCTTTTTTTTCCATCCACTTTGGTCATTAGTGTTCACTACTGATCATTCTTATAGCAACATAACAGTGGTGAGGCTACATCTTACTCAGACGTAGAGCTGTTAGGTTTCGCTTTTAGCACATGCAGATATGCTGTTTCACCTGTTTTGCTTTTCCTTTGCTCCCCCTAGTGGCAGAATTGCGCATTTCGGTTATTTCTGTAAAAAATCATAACTCGTCACAGGACTAGAAACGTGCTTTTTTTTCAAATATCCTTATAATTTTTCCTCCCCTTTAGTAGGAGCTCATCAACTAGAATTCTATGTCGCACCGTCTTGACTTGTTTCCAAGTTGAAGTTTGATTCTCTGTGCCTCATCTGCCTTTGTGATTCTAAGTCCTGTGAGTTTTTTCCCCTGACTTTGTTCCGTCCATCTGATCTGGATTATTGTGCATGTCTGGATGGATTCACGTTTATGACCCTGCTCTGGTCTGGCCATGGATTCAAGTGCTACTTATTGCAGCAGTAGGAAAAGTGTGGATTCTGTGTCTTTATTTGATTTTGATTTTTATTGATTTATTTCAAGCATTGTAGTCAAAGCAATAAAGAATTTACACATATTTATCAAACTCATTACAGAAATGATGAAATGCATAGATTAAAAAGACAGAAAACAAAACAAAAATGTCACTTAAATCATATATGCTTAATTAAATACAGTGATAATTAACTGAGGTATAAGTAGAGTTTGATTTATTGCTTGAAAAGGAGTGGGAAGAAGGAAGCTTATATAATCCCACCCCTACTGAGTTCATTCATTTGATAGTTTAATAGTGTTTTTAAATCTGGTTCTGATCAGATAGATTCTCTTCAAGTAGCAAAATCCAGTGCCTAGAAATGATTGATGATCTTCAGAAAACATTCATTCATGATTTCAGTAAACAGTAACGATACCGATATGTAATAATAATTGATTATCATTAGAACACATGATAACATCAAACTAGTAATTATTGCTACACATTGCAGATCAAGTAAATAAAATTAATAGCTTATTGATTGTAATTCAAACATTTCAGTAATCATTATTGCTCATTACAATGCAACACTCATTGGTTGTAATTAAAAGAGCTTTGATTATTTCACCACACTCAAGTTCACACATGTGTTTGGAATTATTCAAACACCTGTTGATCCTTAAATCCTCTTATCTTCATATCCTGAAATAGGAGTTTCTTTATACATTTTCTTGAATATTTGAATATTTGAACATTTTTTGAGCTCATTACTTAAACCGTTCCAAAGTTTAGTGCCACACACCGACACACAGAAACCTTTCTTTGTGGTTCTTATCAGTTTGATCTTGAAGTTCCTATATCCCCTCAGTCTGTAGCCTCCTTCATTTTCTAAGAACTGTTTTTGGATATTGAATGGTAACGATTTCCCACTGGCTCTGTATAAAAGTTGCGCAGTGTAAAAATCCACAAGGTCATACAGTTTTAAAAGTCTTGATTGATAAAATAAATTGTTTGCATGATCAAGATATCCGGTTTTATGTACAATTCTGACGGCTCGTTTTTGAAGTAAAAAGAGAGGATGTAGTGAGCTCTTGTAATTATTCCCCCAAATTTCTATACAGTAGGTGAAATATGGTATATTAAAGAACAGTACAATAAATATCTACTGTTGTATCCTAATATATGTTTAGATTTATTTACGATTGAAATACTTTTTGAGACTTTAGTTTGTATGTGTCTGATGTGTGGCTTCCAACTTAGTTTGTCATCGATAAAAACCCCTAAGAATTTGATTTTCTGTAACACTTTTGATTAAGACATTATTTATTTCAATTGAGAGCTCTTTATTTGCATTGAAGTTTCCAAAAAACATCAATTTGGTTTTATCTAGGTTCAAAGATAATTTGTTGTAATCCATCCATAATTTTATTTTATTTAACTCTGTGTTCACCACCTTGATAAGTTCCCTATGATTGTCTGTAGAATAGAATATGTTTGTGTCATCAGCAAATAATATGAGTTTCATAAGCTTTGAAACATTGAATATGTCATTTATGTAAATATTGTATAGCAGCGGGCCTAGAATTGATCCTTGTGGGACACCACAACTTATCTCGTTGGTTTCTGATGTATATTCATCATCCATCCATCCATCCATCCATCCATCTTCCTCCACTTATCCGGGACCGGGTCGCGGGGGCAGCAGACTGAGCTGAAATGCCCAGACTTCCCTCACCCCAGCCACTTCCTCCAGCTCCTCTGGGGGGACCCCGAGGCGTTCCCAGGCCAGCCGAGAGACGTAGTCTCTCCAGCGTGTCCTGGGTTTTCCCCGGGGCCTCCGCCCAGTGGGACATGCCCGGAACACCTCTCCAGGGAGGCGTCCAGGGGGCATCCGGACTAGATGCCCGAGCCACCTCAGCTGGCTCCTTTCGATGTGGAGGAGAAGCGGTTATACTCCGAGCTCCCCGCGGGTGACCGAGCTTCTCACCCTATCTCTAAAGGAGCGCCCAGCCACCCTACGGAGGAAGCTCATTTCAGCCGCTTGTATTCGGGACCTCGTTCTTTCGGTCATGACCCATAGCTCATGACCATAGGTGAGTATTGGAACGAAGATCGACCGGTAAATTGAGAGCCTTGCTTTTCGGCTCAGCTCTCTCTTCACCACGACGGACCGATAGAGCGACCGCATAACTACGGACGCCGCTCTGATCCGCCTGTCAATCTCACGCTCCGATCTTCCCTCACTCGTGAACAAGACCCCAAGGTATTTAAACTCCTCCACCTGGGGCAAGGACACTCCACCCACCGAGAGATGGGAAACTACCTTACTCCGGTCAAGGACCATGGCCTCAGATTTAGCGGTGCTGACCCTCATCCCAGCCGCTTCACACTCGGCCGCAAACCGCCCCAATGCACGCTGGAGGCTCCGGTTTGATGAAGCCAACAGGACAACATCATCTGCAAAAAGCAGAGAGGAAATCCTGTGGTCCCCAAACCAGATCCCTTCCGGCCCCTGCCTGCGCCTAGAAATTCTGTCCATAAAAACTATGAACAGAACCGGTGATAAAGGGCAGCCCTGCCGGAGTCCAACGTGGACCGGGAACAGGTCTGACTTACTGCCGGCTATGCGAACCAAGCTCCTACTCCGGTCATACAGAGACCGGACAGCCCTCAGTAAGGCTCCCCGGATCCCATACTCCCAGAGCACCCCCCACAGGATGCCACGGGGGACGCGGTCGAACGCCTTCTCCAAATCCACAAAACACATATGGACTGGATGAGCGAACTCCCCCAATCCCTCCAGCACCCTAGATAGGGTGTAGAGCTGGTCCACTGTTCCACGACCAGGACGGAAACCGCACTTTTGTACCTGAATCCGAGGTTCGACTATCGGACGGACTCTCCTCTCCAGTACCCTGGCATAGACTTTCCCAGGGAGGCTGAGGAGTGTAATTCCCCTATGGTTGGAACACACCCTCCGGTCCCCCTTCTTAAAGAGGGGAACCACCACCCCTGTCTGCCAGTCCAGTGGTACGGTTCCCGACCGCCACGCGATGCTGCAGAGACGTGTCAGCTAAGACACTCCCACAGCATCCAGAGACTTAAGGTGCTCAGGGCGGACTTCATCCACCCCCGGGGCCTTGCCACCGAGGAGCTCGTTGACTACCTCAGTGACTTCAGCTCGGGTAATAGACAGCCCCACCCCAAAGTCCTCGCTCTCCGCTTCTTCAAAAGAAGGCGTGTCAGTGGGATTGAGGAGATCCTCGAAGTACTCCTTCCACCGCCCGACAATGTCCCCAGTCGAAGTCAACAGCTCCCCACCTGCACTGAAAACGGTGCCTGTGGAGAACTGCTTTCCCCTCCTGAGTCGCCGGATGGTTTGCCAGAATTTCTTCGAGGCCAACCGATAGTCCTTCTCCATGGCCTCACCGAACTCCTCCCAGGACCGAGTTTTCGCCTCCGCAACAGTCCGGGCCGCAGCTCGCTTAGACTGCCGGTATCTGTCAGCTGCCTCTGGAGTCCCGCAGGCCAGCCAGGCCTAGTAGGACTCCTTCTTCAGCTTGACGGCATCCTTTACTTCCGGTGTCCACCACCGGGTTCGGGGGTTACCGCCGCGACAGGCACCAGAGACCTTGCGACCACAGCTCCGAGCAGCAGCAGAGACAATGGAGGTGGAAAACATGGTCCACTCAGACTCAATGTCCCCAACCTCCCTCGGTACCTGTTTGAAGTTCTCCCGGATGTGGGAGTTAAAGACTTCCCTGACGGAGGGCTCAGCCAGACGTTCCCAGCAGACCCTCACAGTACGTTTGGTTCCACAGGTGAGGTTATGAAGACTTCTCTTTTGGGGGATCCATCATCAGTGTCTTTCAGAAGTCGAGCCAGAAGGAGAACATGTTTCCCACAACACAGTTTTAAGTTTAATGTTTTTATACATGTCCTCTTTATGAGAAAAATGCTACACATGTTAAAAACACAATTTTCATTGGAGTGGGCCTTTAAATTTGTTGGAGCCGTGAGTAAGCTATTTCCTGGGTGACATCACTTCCTCAATCCAGTTTATATAGAGAAGACTGTTCTTCCTGTTGAGTTGTTCATCCATCCATCCATCCATCCATCCATCCATCCATCCATCCATCCATCCATCCATCACTCCCACATCACTCTCTCGTAAATTAAGTAGTCAGCTGGATTTGGTCCTTCAGGTTGATTATAGTTTTTATGAGGCATTACAGAAATTATTCAAAAGCAACATTAAAATGAAAAGCAGTTAAATGAGCTTTAGGTTCAGTTTGCTCTCTGGTTAATGTAGGCTCTGTAAAGTAGACCCCTTTACTTAGAGGATGTTTGTGTGCTCCTGGAGAACCTGACGCTGAGTCTGTTTGCCACTGTCTGACCCGGGGATCACTCCAAAACCCTCCTTCAGAGTGGTGGGGTGCAGGGTACAGCCAGCATGTCTGCACTAATGTTCCATTTCCATCACCTTACACTTCCCATTACTAATTAATCCACAACATGTTCCACTCTGCTCTTTGACTCATTACCCCCACCAACCCCATACTGAACAAGCTTTTCTAATGTGGGGAAAAGAAGAAGTTCTTACCCCTTCCTGAATAAAACATTCTAATAATTCAACTTAAGCATTTAGTTTATGTATAATGCAGGAACGTGAGGGAAGTGCAGGAGGTGCTGACAGTCTGTGGGTTTGCACTGATTTATTCATCAGGGATGTTTGACAAGTGTGAGTGGCGCTTCCAACACACCCTGACAGAAAATCCTGGGAGATGCTTGTTGGTTCCACAGGTGAGGTTATGAAGACTTCTCTTTTGGGGGATCCATCATCAGTGTCTTTCAGAAGTCGAGCCAGAAGGAGAACATGTTTTCCACAAGGTGAGGGCAAATGAGTGAATACCCTTCTGTCCATGTCAATATTAATATGAGGATCACACAAATCCCATAAAACACAATCTGTCACATTCATCCCTTTTAAACCCCTGTTCAGAGTTGGGGGGGTCATGCAAAACCCTTTGTTTGCATTTCACTGTGTAAATTCACTTTGAGATCCATAGATGCAAGGCTTGATATAGATATTATTCTCATTTTTATTATCATAAATGCTTGGAGTTTCTTAGATTCCAGATTCTGATCATTATTATATTTCTAAATAGTGTTACACAAAGGTTTTTATAGATTATTGATGGTCTTACTAAAGCTCAGATGTTTAGTGATGCATCCTCCTCCTCAATAGAAATCCTTTCAAAGTTTAATTTTATTGTCCAAGTCCTGTTTTTACTCTGTGAGGGTTCTGTTGCTTGGTTTGGTTTTTATGCTGTTTTGTTCATGTTCTGAGTTGCCCTGTCTGTCACACCAGATCCAGGCTGTTCATCCACAGCTGTCATCATTTCAGTAAATTGCCCTCAGCTTATTTAAGTGTCTGGTTTTCTGTTCATCCTTGTCAGGAGATCTGCTCTTTACTACTTTGTCACCTTTTTGTTTCTCCCTGTAATTGTTTGTCATGTTTCAGTTTGTTTATTAAGTGTTTTATTTCCTGTCACTAGGGATGGGAATAGAAGCCCCATGAAGCTTTCCTTGGGGTTCATGTAATTGTGCTGGAAAAATGAACCAACCATTCAGGGCTTTGAAATCACACAGAACTGCTGCGTCTGGTGGCGGACTGGACGGATTTCATATGCTTCAACTAAGCTCCTTGCAACACTTCAATGTGAAAAGTAGGATGCAGACACCATGACTTTTCCACTAAACTATCTCTGCTACCACTGACATTTCATCCCATTATATATTTGTAAAAGTATTTTCCTTATGAATAATGTTCATAGTGTACTCTCTTATTAGGAGAAACCGAGTTGAAACAATCCTGGGCCACAGTACGTTTTTTACCCTATCTGTCACCAAGCCTGGTCTCCTGCATTTTGGGTCCTCCACCACCAGTTCTTGACACATTCCTTGTACAGCATTTGCATACTCTACATTTGTTAAGTGAATATAATGCCTGTGCACTGTTTGAATTTTTCCTGTGGTCACCTAAAGGCAGATCTGGCTCCCAAAGAGTTTACCTGGGGGGGGGTTCTGCTCATTTTCTGGAGCGGTGCACAGTTATCACAGATTCTGCCTGTACATAACCTGTTTGTGAGCCTTTTCTATCATGGACTTGAAGCTATAGAGCTGTTCTCTTCTCAGAGGTCAGAGGATCACCCTGGTCTGAAAATGACAACAAAGTACCTTCAATATTATAGAGGATTAATATGAAAACCATTGGCGCTGTCCTTACCCTGTCACATGGCACTGTTGCTTGAAGCCCAGCTCTTTCCTCCTTTTTTGACCTTTCTTGCTATGGTGATACATTATCTAGTTACCTTGGCACAATTTGACTCACCTGATCCAGACACTGTCCTACTGTGAAGCAGCAGAAGTTGCTGGAGTCCATGATGAAGCAGAACCAGCATACTGTGACTTTCCCTACAGCTTCAGTCCTGTGCCCTCTGATTTTTTTCTGGCGGTGGGTGTTCCTCTTTCTGCTGTGAGGTTCTCTGCATGTGAAACAGCTCAGAGTTGAGGTGGAAATCATCTGTACGGCTGCTGGCGATGAGCATGGCGGAGCCTGGGTTCTCATCTCTGAAATCAAGCTCAAATGTGATCGTCTTAAATAACCTTACCTCACAAACACAGGGTAGAGGGAGGGGGTCACGGCTCCTTTGGTAAATAAGTCAAGACATGCTTTTGCTTTTAACACCACAGAGAGCCCTGTGAGCAGAGCCAGTTTGTGTTTGAATCAGTGCTAAAACTGTGTGTTTATTATAGTTTCTCATTGACAGTCAACATAAGCTTCAAGAGGAGTGTTGAGGTCACTTTATCTGTGTCTGCCATCCCACATAAACAGAAGGTTTGTGGGTAGAGGCATGGATGAGCTGCTGTCTGCTGATTGTTTGGCTGAAGGTTCAAATCTTGGGTCAGTTGGACAACACTCCACCACCTTAAGGTGTCTCCACACACCTGATAATCAGCAGCAATGAGTGCTCAAGGGCCATGGTTGGGTTGGGCAGCTCTTTTATTGAGGGAAAAAAAGAGAATATTCTTGATACATACTTTTTCTACTGGACTTTTTTTAAGTAGGACACACAAACACATACATTTTATGTTTATTTTTGGAAATATTATTCTCCACTCCATTAGTGTTTGATGCTTGCACAAACTGTTGAGAACACGTCAAAACGTACTGGTTTGCAACTGAACCCCAGGAGAAAACAGGCACTGATGGATGATTAAAATGATTTATTAGGCTCAGGCAGCAACAGAGATCTAGAGCGTAAGGCGGCAAGTCTGATTGGCAGGGCACAGGAGTCACTGGGCCAAAACAGAAACAGTCTTAATATACATTAGACAAAACAAACATGGCAGCTGTCCTTTAGAAATATGGAAACTCGGTAGAATTGAAGTCAGTGATGTCACTCTGGTCATGGAGCTGGGAGCGATAAATACTGAAGAAGGTGTAATGCTCCAATAAGTTTGGGAAATATTAAATAACATCATTAAAAATGGGACAAAAAAGCGAACTTATCCAGATTACTTTACAGATGAGAAGGGTCAAAGCTATGACATCAATGTAGCAGCAAACAGTCTCAATAACTACTTTGTAAACGTGGGTCCAGAGTTGGCAGCGGAAATTCCAAAATGCAAAACTAGCAAAGACAATAATCCACCCATCGAAAGGATCCCACACTCAATCTTTCTCTCTGATGTGAACGAAAATGAACTGATATCAATTGTGAATAATGTCAAGAGTAAAAACTCAAAAGATTGTGAGGATATAGATATGAAGGTGGTGAAAAAAGTCATCTATAGTTTATCTAAGCCTCTGACATACATATGTAACTTATCATTACGAACTGGGAGATTCCCAAACCAAATGAAAACAGCCAAAGTGATTCACATCTATAAGAGTGGAGACAAACACCAATTTACAAACTATAGACCTGTTTCTCTTCTTCCACAATTCTTAAAAATTTTAGAAAAAATATTCAATGATAAATTAGCTTTATTTATTGAAAAACGTCTCTCGAAGGGGTACTGGAAAGTGCCCCAATGGGGGACTCCATTGTCTTCCTGGGGGACTTCAATGCCCACGTGGGCAATGACAGTGGCACCTGGAGGGGTGTGATTGGTAGGAACGCCCCCCCTGATCTGAACCCGAGTGGTGTTTTGTTATTGGACTTCTGTGCTCGTCATAGTTTGTCCATTACGAACACCATGTTCGAGCACAAGGGTGTCCATCAATACACCTGGCATCAGGACACCCTAGGCAGGAGGTCAATGATCGACTTTGTAGTTGTTTCAGGCGACCTTCGGCCCTGTGTTTTGGACACTCGGGTGAAGAGAGGGGCGGAGCTGTCCACCGATCACTACCTGGTGGTGAGTTGGATTCGCTGGCGGGGAAGGAGGCCGGAAAGACTTCTGTTAAGCAGCAGAATTGGTACGGGTCGGGGGGGCTAACGGGTCGGGGTCTCCGCTGAGGCAATCAGTGGTTAACTCGGCCGGTTGGCCTCCTCGGTCCCGTCAAGGCCTGACCAGAGCTCCTCTAGGGCCGGCGTCTGGGGGTTGGGGCCTGGGCTTGCTCTGGGGGGGGCGGCGCTCTCTGGCTCCTCTCTCTCTGTGTGGGGTGGGTGGTGCCGGGCCTGGGGTGTCGGCGCCTCCGGGGGTGGGGCCCCTGGGCTGGGTGGCCCTGGCCTCTGTGCTGGGGGGGGGCTGGGGGACAGCTGTTTGACCACCGGGGGACAGTCTACCAGCTGTCCCCAACTTACCCCCTTCCTCATATAACCTCATATTAGGGTGAGGGGGTGGGGGGTCTAGCCTGCGATGCGCCTTGGGGGGGGGGGCTACTTGGCAGTGGCCCCCCTCCTATGGTTGCCGTATGGAGTGGGCCTCCCCTCTTTCGGTTTTATTTGCACCTTAGACATGAAGGGTCCTTGGTAGGGAGGGTGCTTGGACATCACTGCAAGCAAGCAACAGATGTCCTCCTGGCACCCTACCCGCCAATTTTAACCGCACCTTAGACATTTAGGGCCCCTTGGTGGGGAGGGTGAGGGGACATCACTGTGAGTAATCAGGAGATGTCCCCCTAGTGCCCTACTCGCCAATTTTAACTGCACCCTCCTAAGTACACACACCCCTCCCCCTTCAATATATCCATTCCAACATAAACACACACACATGCACACACACACCCTCTCATACACACATACACGCACACACATTTTGCAAGGAAGGTGGGACCTGGGTCCATCTGTCCCCTACCCCTTCCCTGGTGGGGGGTGCGGGCCCCTTGGCGATGGTGGCCGTGTCCCTTGGGTGCCGGCTCCCTGGGCCCGGCGGTGCTCTCTCCGCACGGTGGGGGGGTTCATATTACACCTGAGCCGGTGGTGTTCGTGTCCCTGGGGGGTGGGTCCTGGTCCTTGCCCCTGAGCGCTGGGCCCCGCCAAACTTCCAACATGGCCGAGCCTGGTCGGGCCATATTTATAACACCCCTTGTGGGCCACCCTTTTTTCCCCGGGGTTCCCCCCTCCTGGGCGGGGGCGGCGGGCCCCTGCCTTGCTCCTCCCTGGACCAACCGTGGGCCGGGTGGGTGGCTGCCTGGAGTGCGGAGCGGGTCTCCCTTGGGGGGTCCTGGCTCGTACCTGGGGTTGGGGCGGGGGGATGCCCGGAACTCCTGGGTGGTGGTGGGGTGCTCGTCTGGGGCTGTGGGCGTCCTTCTCCGGTGGGGCCCTGCGTTGGGCTCTTCCGGCGCGGAGGGGGGGCTGCTTTCCTGGCTGGGCTGGGGCGGCACTCTCTTTCCCTCCGCGCCTCCCTGCTCTCTGGCTCTGTGGGCCTCGCGGCAGTCCTGCTGGCCCTGGCCTGGGTGGCGGTCTTGGTCGCCCGGGGGGCGGTCGTTCCCTGCCTGTTCCTGTGTGGCGTAGGGGGAATTCCGGCTGCCGCTGCTGCTGTGGCGGGGGTCTGGGTGTGGGGGTGGCTGGGCGCTCCTCCTCCTTCTTTTCACATTCCACCATCCATTTTAGAAGAACATAAACACTCACCTGAGCACAGGTGTTAGCTCACTTTGCACTTATAGTTTGCATGATTGAATGAATGAAAGATTTCACACTAGTTGGTTTAAAGGCATAGGTATGCGTTCGTGAACACTATCTGTTTTGTGTACATGTTGACATGTGAACATTTTTTGCAGCTAACAGGTGTGTTGATAATATTTGAGTGTGTGTGAACAGGCCCCGCCCTTTTTGTACTACATTTGAACTGTACCGTAATGATAAACAACCAGTAAACCTGTCTGTTTTATGCTGCTTCATGGTCTTACCCCCCCCCCCCCCCTCACTATCACCCCCCCCCCCCCCCTCTGACATCCCTCCCTCTTCTTTCCTTCTTTCCTTTTCCGTCCGGTCCAACACCAAAGATTTTCAATCATAGTTGAAATGAATAAAGTTTGGCCTCAATTACAAAGGGGTTTGTTCAGTCACACCTTTGGTTTGTCTGAAGATTAATAACCCCTCTTGTTAAAGTAAAATATGTCCAACACAAGAGGCCCTCATCTGCCTGCCTAGCTGTTGGACAGGACAAGTTATTAAAAAAACAAAAACTTAAAACTGTGTTTCTTACTCATACAGCCCAGTTCTTATATACAGTCAATGATCGTCATGCTGTGATGATAACTCCAGCCAAATGCATGTGTCTGTAATCCCTAGGAAGGCCTTCTGGGTCAAGAAGCATACACAAACACAGTCTGCTGAACCCACCTGACCCGGAGAAGCCCCTCCTGTTGTGGAGCAGCAGATGGTCTGATCTGTGCTGCATATGTTCTGCCTCTGCTCCTTTCCTTTGTCAGAGGCTCCATCCATCTAAGGGCTTTCATTTTTCTGTTAAGCAGCAAATACTTCCAACTTCCACAGCCAAAGAAGTTGGAAGCGGAATATTCTGAAACTTTTCGTATTTTGGACAGGATCAGACAGAGAAAGAAAATGCCTCAGGAAGTTTCAGACCAATCTCACAGAGGACTTTAGGTGGATAAAAAAAAAGAAATCTTCAAGAGCTAAAAGACAATTCTACAGCTCCTCTATGGTCTGTTTTTAAGCACCTTATTGGTTTGATTTATTCTGACAATTTCAGTCATTTGAATCATGCTCTATTATGCTCAGCATGGCCCGGAACGGAGCAACCATACTGATCTGAGAGTGAGGAGCAGAAACTGAAACTGAACTGAAATCCCCAGGAAAAATCAGATGGGCAAAGTTGACCTTTTTTTTTAAATCTGTTACAAGATTAGCATAAAAATGTTGATATATTGCTTAAATTCAGTGTGTTGAAGATAGTGACTGTGTAGAAAAATGTGTTAAAGTTTGTGGATGGACAGAGTAATGCCTCAAAACAGTTCAAGAAAAACATTGTTATTCAATGAGAACAAGTTCACCTGTTCAACATACTAGTGTGGATCAAAATAAAAATCAATTGTCTGCTATCTGACTAAATAACAAGAAGCCCTCAGCTGCCTACTTCAGAGTCCAGTGTTTGCTCAGAGAGTTTAAGAAAAATAAAAGAAAGTTATTTCTCTTAAATGTTCTGAGCATTCAGTGTAGTAATGTGACACCAAAAGGTATTTAATGGTGAAATCAGAGGTGATGTGAAAACACAGACCATCATGAAATACAGAGATGAAACCGGTTTGCATGATAATTAAGTGAAAAGTAGTTTAGCTTAAATAAAGTTTAACCCTTGTGCTATCTTAGATGACCCCCCCCTTCCATTGACGTGTTCTCCCTACCATGACAAAGGTGGATAGAGGTGGAAAGATTTCATGTAATCCATGGACACCAGTGAAGATCACAAATCATTGAAGAAAAAAGGTTCAGAGCACTGTCTAGTGGGTCTAGATGACCCCACTCCCAACGTTAAAGTGCCTAGGATAGCACAAGGGTTACACATTAACAGTCAAATTCGTATTGACTCAACAATGAATTGTGAAGCTATGACGACTCAATTAAGAGGTAAACTGTCATGAATCGGAGGAGTGGCAGACCCAGAACGAGGACACAGGTAGGTTTGAGGTAAGTAAGGATTTTTATTCTTTCCTTCCAGGAAGATGGTGATAGCGTGAATGCGATCCAGAGAGGAGCGAAGCTTGAGGCGTGGCTGGAGGTAGTAGCGCGGCTAGCGGAGCGTGGTGTTTCCAGAACAGCAGGGGGGCTCCAACTGACTTCCACACAGGTGACACTCGAGAGCAGGAATCCTGAGACAGGAATAATAATGTTAGTTGCGTAAAGTTAGTTGCATAAACATGAGCGAGACTGAGACCAGGTTAGTCACCATAAGGGGTAACAATCTGGCAATGAGTTGTGGAGCTGGGTCTCCTTAAGAAGGGCAGAGTTGATGAGGATGAATTGGTCACAGCTGGTGGAGTCAGGAGCAGAGCAGGGGGGCGGGGCTGACAGAGGCGCCGTGACATAAACTATCCAGTTTTGTTAATTTTCCTAAATGTCAAATAAAGATCATCAAGCCAAGATTTTAGCAGAACTTTTAACAAAACACCATGTAGTTTATTGTGTAGCCCGTGTTGCTGCTTCCTCACATTTTCATGTTTTTTGGCAAAAAAAAAAAAGTTTTTTTTTTTATTTCTGTCATTCTGTCACCGTTATAAACAAACAAAAAAAGGAGTTGTTCCAGCTCCTTCAGAAGTAACAGATTGGCACCAGTACCGGATAAAATCCAAACGGGGATCATCCCAAAATATGTATCTCTTTTCAGACAAAATGTCTGACCAAACCTGACACAAAATATTCCCTACAGTCTGCTGGCATGTGTGGGCAGCCACCCTTCCTGTTTGACTGTGGCGAGCCATCATTTTCTGTTTTCATCCTGTGAAAATAAAGAAAATAAGATGCTCAAATTTTGAATTATTCTGTTGTAACAACCAACAGCAACGCATGTGTGTACTATGTTGGTGGCTACACACCAAAGTCACCCATTTTAACTGTCGCATGTATCAAAACAACCTGTGCTTAACTCCCAAAATGGCAGGCAACATACAGTCAAATCTTACATTCTAGAGATTTTGCCAGTGATTCTTTCAGGGAGGGGTAACAAAGAGTGTCCTCTAAAAACGTTTAGGTAGATTCTTGTTATCATAAATCTTTTATTATAGTTATCCACTGTTTTGTTCTTCAAGAAATATTGCTTGGGGAGTAAAGGACCTTCTGAAGGATTTATGTCACATTGGGACAGTACAATCCAAGGTGGGGGCAGATTCACAGATGTGTGGGGACGTTTTATGGCCATAGAAGACCTTGGAATATATTCCTCATTAGTGACACACAGTTCTTTAATTTGTCACGGCTTGATAGATTAAACTTGTCAGAAGACATCATAGTATGCTGCAGGTAATTCTAGCCCAGTGTGACCTAACAGCTTGTAGAGCCAAACCAAATTTCCCAAAACAAATCCTAAAAACAAACTATACCTACATAAAAGTGCATGAGCATGACCAAACAACCATCTAAAGACATCAGCCTTTTGGGAGGCACAAAATGCACACAGGATGTTAATAGTCACTGTGCACATGTTGAAGACAGTCATGCACACCTGACATCAGGGCAGCTTTGTCAGAGCATTCCCTCTGGGATTTGCAGGACAACATTTCCGTGACCCAACTCCCAACTCCCAATGTTAAAGTGCCTAGGATAGCACAAGGGTTACACTTCACCCCCAGCTAGTTTACACCCCGTCACTACCCCAACCTAACATTAGCAGTGCAACAAAAACGGGGAGCAATATTGGAGCTATTTAGCCGGTTTTAAGCCAGATTCCAGGTCAGACAAGGAACACGAAGACGTACATGGATGTAGCCGTCTGCAAGTGGATGCACTGGAATGGAGCAGAGCAGAGAGCTTGTGGCCTGCGGATTGTAGTTTGAACGTAACAACCACAAGCTTTTTTAAATGGCATGTTTTTGTCTGCTCCAGATTTACATCATTTTAATCTTAATTAATAAGTGTCTTCAATAGTGAGAAAAATGCTAAAAGAAAATGTTAAAATCACTAAAAACAGAATTTTCATCCTTGTGGGTCTTTAACTGTAATTAACTGCAGTTTACTCGTAAATATTTTTTGATCAGTAAATGCTTGCTTCGAAATATCTATTTTGAAATTATAACCTTTGACGTCTGCTAACATTTTCAGAAGTTTCGTGCAGAAGAATAAATCCAAAGTGACAAATGAATATCTGAGTATTTTACATTAATGACAGTTATTGTGTCTTATGAATGCCATCCATCCATCCGTAGTCTTAACTCACTTTCAAGGTCACGGGGGTTGCCAGAGCCTAACCTGACCACTTTTGGCAGAAGGCGAGGTACACCCTGGAGGGGTCACCAGCCTTTCCCAAGGCCACAGTCACACCCAGGGACAATTTAGTGGGATAAATCAACCTATGAAGCATGTCTGTGTGAAGAAGCCAGAGTGCCCGGAGAGTTTCAGGAAAGATAACTAACAATCTTTGTTGTTTTGTTTTTTGTCAGATAAAAGCAAAAGCAGAACAACTAGAGAAGAAACCCCTTAACCTTACTGAGTTTAGTCCATGAAAATGAAAATACAGTGTTTATATTTAAAAACAAAAGAGGTAGATATGCTGTAAAATCAGACCAAACTAAGATTCTGAGGCCTGTATGTCTCAGATAAGCTAAAACAAATCTTTCAAGACAAGTTATTGAACTTGTAATGGATAGAATATTACTCAAAATAAACTACTGATGTCTTACTCCTGTTACTATTACTTCTGTAATGGGTTACTCCAAACACTGCACGTTTGTGGTCTCTGAAATCTTTTTCTAATCAGCTGTTCCATAGTCGGTTGTTACCGAATATAATTACATTCAATTGTAAAAACAGTTACATTTAAAGGAGTTGACCTCAAGTGCTCTCAGTCTGGCTTTAAAATAATTTAAAGAAATAAGTTCAGTGAGCTTCCAGGTTTTTTGCAGTGAGTTCCATGAAGTGGGAGCAGCATGAGAAAAAGATCTTTTTCCCAGTTCTGTGAGGACATACTGTATGGGACACTGAGCAACAGTTGATCATTTGATTGCAATGAATAAGAATCAACATTTCTCCTCGTTAGTAAATCTCCAATGTAGGAGGGAAGCAATCCAAGTATGGCCTTGTAAATAAACATGTACCAGTGTCCTTGCCTTCTTGTGGACAAAGATAGTCTGATATCTGATCCTCAGCAGATGAGCACAGTCTTGGGACACATTTGGTCTTATTTTTGCTTAGAGATCAGTTTTCTTTGTAGAATTTTCCGAGTCAATTCCTGACTATTGGAAAAATGAAAGTCAGTTAAGACCAGTCTAAATATCGAAGGTTCTGATTTCTTTGTCCAAGTAACCACGCACCAACATCTACATGAATGACATGAGGAGGTTCTTCAGGCCCTGTAAGAAGTTGGTGCCTGTCAAGATGAAGCTTAAGAGTCAGGAGTAGGTGGTCTTGCAGAGGAAAGCCAGAGAACTGCCGACTCCAAACCAGCAGTGAACACATCTGAGTGTTTCTGAATATAAAAGAGTCTGAAAGCTCCCCCAGAGGCAGAGGCTCCACAACCCTCAGAGGACAAACGTGGGCCTGAAGTGAACGAGAAGCTGTTTTATGTCATTTTTCTTTCTGACAGATTTGTTTAAATCACTAAGGAAGAAGATGTGGAGAAAAAAAGAAGATGCAGAGAAACCTAACGGGAAACACCGTCATTCAGACCAAACAGAAAGTTTGAGCTCAAACTAAATGTAGGACACGCTCACTGCAGTGTAGGCTGAATAATTAAAACCCAGAAATAAAAAATATCAATGTTTAATAACCGCAGAGACAATTGTCTCACAACAAAAACCGCGAGTGCAAAGACTGTTAGTTCTGCTGAGACATCGCCTGTCATGTTGTCGGGAGAAGCTGGCGCTCATCTGAACCTGCTTCCTGCAGAGTTTCAGGAATGAAGCAGGCTTTGGAGCAGAAGCTGTACAGGATTTCTGCATTCAGGGAGCCTTAGAGTGAGTTCTTATGTTCAGCACTCAGGCAGGATCATGTAGGATAGAGCAGACAGACGTGCACTGGTCTAGACCAGTTACTAAAAAAAAAACATACTCCCCCATGACATATTATCTGCAGCATTTTTTACTTAGCTGCACATTAGGGTCTGCAGACATCTGAGCATGAATAATTAAGGTGATGACGTCACTGCTGCCTAAACACAAAGCTGTGGGATGTTTGCATCTGACGAAAAAACCCTTCAAAGCCTGTAGAATGTGTTCATGAAGGGCAGCAGAGACAGTCATTGAGGGAACAACATTTTCAAGCCTCTGCCTCAGGAAAATAGGTTCAGCCTGAACAGTAGAAGGTGCAAAAATAATGGACCTAACCAAAAAAGTCTGTCTTCCTTTGTGCTCTTTCAGGACAATTAGATCCTCTTTCACATCTGCAATACTGACAGCTTTTAAAGTATGACTTACAGCTTATAGAAATGACACAGAACAGTATAGCACAACTTTTTATTGTTTGGTTGTAGATTAAGTGAAACAATCTTGCTAGAAAAGCAAACGCAATGCTGCAGGTGAAGCTTGTTGAGAGGAAAACAAAAGACTGTGAAGACCATGGGAACAGCAGAGCGAGGGGCTGAAATTTGTAGTAAGGTTGTATTCAGTACCCAAATATTTTGCAATCTGTTCCCTAAAAAATCAAGTAAATATTTGTGATGTCCCAAATCACTGATTTGTGATTTGTTAATCCAGTATTAACACCCTTCAGGAAATTACAGTTTTGCTTTAAAATGTCAGAAAGGTGGTGGATTTTAAGTATTTAAACTAAACTGAATGTACAGTATGTGCTTCTGTCAGTGGAAGTGAATACATGGGGGCAGCAGTGGGTCAGGTGGTTGAGTGGTTAGATCCCTGCTCCCCCCAGCCAACTGTTGTTGTGTCTTTGGGTAAGACACTTCCCCACTGGTGTGTGAATGTGTATGAATGTCCCGGGGATGGACAAAGGGGTCGTAGGCTCAAAGTGGCAGCCACGCCTCTGTCAGTCTGCCCCAGGGCAGCTGTGGTACATCAGTAGTTACCATCACCAAGTATGAATGAATAATGGACACAATGGAAGAACTTTGAGCGTCTGGAAAAGAGCAGATAAATCCAATCCATCATTATTATTATTATTAAGTATTCAATGTAGAGTGTCGATGACATTGACTGTATATGTGAACTGGACTGAGTGACCCCTCCCCCTTGCATTCCAAACAGGAACTACCTGCTGGTTCCAAGAAGCCAAAATCCCATAGACGTCTATAGAGAAATAAACAGCTGTTACTCATTCTATTGATCAGAAGAACCATTCTAGCTCTAATAACTTCTTTTTAACATGTTTTTTATGATCCTCATTTATTTCATGATATTTTTTTCTGTAGTGTAATTTATTCAAGTCATGAACTGACCAATCAGATGCCTCAATAAAAGTAGGGGGTCTTAAGTTAAACCTTTGAAATATTTGACACACTTTATGGAGCTTGCTTTCAAGTAGTATGCGGACTTTCAACAAGCCCACTCCTGATTGGCAAGCGTAGTTGCCATAGAAACATTGACTCGGACCAACTCAAACCAATCACTGGTTACTGATGTCATTTAGCTCCACAATGGCGGTGTCTGTATCGCAGAAAAATTTAGACTAAATTGACCTCAATTGGTAGGAACCAGAAGTAAACCATTTTCTATGAGTGACCTCACATTCCCATTTTTCCTATTTTCACTTTAAATTTTAAAAAGAAGTTAGCATGTAAAACTTTTACACCTTGTCTTCTGTGTGAAGGGTGTCGATGCCTCCTTCTGCACATCTGTTCAAGCTGTATTCTTCTCCATGATTAAATAGCTTGTCCCAAACTAAGACTACTTAGAGGTTCAAGACTTAGCCTTTGCAGGTGTTTTAGATGATTGACTGATTATGCTGTGACACAGAATTTTACACTTAAAATATTTTCAAAATGTTTACATTTTCAGTTTTCCGGGTGGGTGGGGTGCTCCTGCCCCAGGTGGAGGAGTTAAATTATCTTGGGGTTTTGTTCACGAGTGAGGGAAGATCGGAGCGTGAGATTTACAGGCGGATCGGAGCGGCGTCCGTGGTTATGCGGTCGCTGTATCAGTCTGTTGTGGTGAAGAAAGAGCTGAGGCAGGAAGCAAAGCTCTCATTTTACTGGAGGATCTTCGTTTCAATACTCACCTATGGTCATGAGCTCTGGTTTATGACCCAAAGAACGAGGTCCCGACTACAAGCAGCTGGAATGAGCTTCCAGCATAGGGTGGCTGGGCGCTCCCTTAGAAATAGGGTGAGAAGCTCAGTCACCCCGAGATAGATAGAGTAGAGCAGCAGCTCCTCCACATCGAGAGGAGCTAGTTGAGGTGGCTCCGTCGTCTGGTCCTGATGAAACCCTGAACGAAAGATTCCTTAACGAGCTTTATTAATGCATTAACAAGCATTATAATAGAATTTTTAGGGTGTGTGTAAGACATTCATTACTACAATAAGAAATGTTTTTGCATGTTCAGTCTGCTTTAATATTATAAAATTCTTTTTACAGGCTTTATATTCTTTTTGGTTGTTTGTGGTAAAAGCATTCCTCACTTTAGATGAGGTGCTGCAAAACATTTAATTGATTCATTTGTTAAGCTTATAAGCAGTTTAGTAATGTGGATTTAGAAGACAATGGTCTGACTTTAGATGTTAATGAATATTATTAACACTTTCAGGTATTTGCAAGACATCTATAATGCTAATAAATATCTTACTAGCATCTGACACATTAATAAAGCCTATTAATTTGTTAAGTCAGTTAATAAAACTTATTAAGCTTATGAACACTTAGGCTTGTGTGAGACATCTATAATGCTAACAAATGTCTTACTAGAACTCCAAACAATAATAATACTTCTTATTTTGTTAACAAAGGTTGTTAATAAATCTTATTAAGCTTATCAACACTGACACATTTGTAAGGCATCTATAATGCCAATAAATGTATCATTAGCATCTTAAAAACGTCCTAATAATCATGCTTGTAAATGTAATGTAAATGTAAAACTAAGTAATTTAATAAACCTTATTAGGCTTATTGTACCAATAAATGTCTTAATAAGTCCCTAAAAATTCTATTATAATGGTTGATAATGCATTAACAAAGCTTGTTAAGGAATCTTAATATAAAGTGTTACAGATTCATTTAAAACTTCTAGAACTGAATAACAAAACATTGAACTCTTTGTGACATTTAAACTATTTAAAAGTATACTGGTAGTGGGGCCACCAGTCCTGAAAAAAGGTCTGCTCAGTTTTAATCTAGCTGTGGTTAAACAGCTAATAGTGATGCAACAAAATCAATTATCCATACACAAAATATAAATAAAAAAGATTAAACATTACAACCAAAATGTAGTTTAATAAAAATTAAAATCAGCCAAAAATGCAAAGCAATGACCTTTTCATAAAAGCATGATTCAACACAAATTGCATGCATGGATTTAGTAAAGGTTAAAAAGTTTCGCTTTGTTAAAGAAAGAAAAAATTGGCGGTGTTCCACAAATCACAAAATCCACTTCAAACTTCTCTTCAAGAGTGAAGACAATAGTTTGGCGTTAGTTTTCATTTCAAGGTTTATATCAAGCTCTACAGATTTCCTTCTGAATTCTACTTCAACACACATTTAAGATCAGGATTTCTTCAATCCATTTTTGTCTTCTGAGAAAAAAAAAAACGTCCTGCTCCACAGCGAGCATGATTGGGAAATGTCTCAACCTTTTAGTTCTGCTACTGATTTTTCATGGACTGTCAACAATTAAAACATTGTTACAGACTTCACTGTATGTGAACATGCTTGCTCAGACCATGATGCTACCACCTGCCTGTCTAGTATGCTATACTTTGATTAATTAATGAGAAACCATCCTGTTTAAACATCACCTATAGTATTTATTATTTGAAGTAAATAACCCATTAAAAGTGGATTGTTATCCATGTATTTTGCTGAGGAGAGGATGAATGAACTTTTCTTTGTTCTTAGGAACTGCAGTGGAGTCCAGGATCTGGGGTTAGGAGACTTCTGTCTAAGTTTCTTTTTAGGCCTCCCATACCTCCTCATTCTGCAACTGCTTTTGCAGAAACCAAAACCAGATCAAGTTTCATCTCTTCATCTAAGCCGTGGACCTCGCCTCATGGCTCGTCTCACACCCCAAGCTGTGCCCCAGTTCCATGTAGATGAAGCCCATCTGCTACACTATTCAAACATGTAGTTGTAGAGTTAGATCCGCTAATTCTTCTTTAACAGTCCTGGCACACCACCCTGTCCGTCCTGGAGTGAATCCCTCCTTCATGTGGACATCCCTGAGATTTCTTCTTCTTTTTTTTTTTTGTTTCCTGGAATCGGGTCTATTTTAGGAGTTGTTTCTTACCAAGAAGGAGGGTCTGAGGGCAGGGATGCCCAGTTTAGGTTAGTCTGTTTTGTTTTGTTTAGTTTAGCAATCAGCTATTGAATTTTATAACTGATTATATGTTTTGTACACTTTGTTAAGCCCGTTGAGACCACTGTGTTGTAATATTAGGCTATGTAAATAAAACTGAACTGAATTCCATAATTTTGCAGAGACCCAACTAAAAAATAGTGTTTATGTGAGAAACGTCCAAAAATTGCCTTCAAGAGACCCCATATATGTCCAAGCTGATGTTCATAATGTCTGTCAAGTCCAGAGAGACAGGAAGCTTAAGTTCTGTGTGCCTCACCTCTGTAGATGTTTCTCCTGCTGATGCTCTTCGTGAGCTCTCCACATTTCTATTCCTCACAATCAGAAAAAGGTTTTGGCAAGCACCTTTTCTACAGTTTCTGTTGTTGTGCCTCCATGGTTGTGAGGCACTGGCATGTCAATGCATTGTGAAAAGAGAAGATTCTGGATTAAAAGCATTTTGTCTCCACTCAAAACCTTTAGCTCTCAAGCTCATTGAAAAGCTTAAATAGAAGGTCATGAATGGTTTTTCAGCGTCCTGCAGGGCTTATCTGATAACAGAAAGGCGGTGCCTCAATTAAAGAGGAGCGTACAGGCGGCGTGATGAAAATGAGCTGCCGCTTGTCAAAAGGGTTCCTGACAGTGTTTAGCATCTCCAGGTTTGGATGGAGGTCCGGGTGCTGTCAGATGGGCTGCTGCCTCAGTCCATGTCAGCCTCTTTAATCTCTGCTGCCGTCATCTCAGCAGGAAAATGTGTTGCTGCAGTTTTCTGTCAGTGCGTGCGGTGGCGGTGGTGGGAGGATCGCCTGCAGGAACACAGTTAGAGCAATCTTTGCAAATTTCTGTCAAAGTCTGAATGAAGAGGAACATGGGAAATGATTAACAGCTCATACTTCCATAGGGAATTACTACAATCTTAGAGGTAACGAAGTGCTTCACAGTCTCATTCACCCACGAACACACACATTCACACACATTCACACAATGATATGAATGTGTGTGTATGGATGAATGAGACTGTGAATGTCAATGGCACCAACCCATAACCACCAGTAACCTTATAAATGTGAAGGAAAATGTACTTTGGAAGGGCAAGATTCTTGATTCAAATGTTTCATTTGACTAATTACAGTATTTTGTTTTTCAAACAATGTCTATAAATAGACTAATAACTTCAAACACATTAAATATTTTATAAATAATAATGTAGTTCAACAGTAGTTACATTTTCGTGTCACTTCAAGCAAAGTTGAGCTAATTACTGAATGATTACCAAAAACGTTCTCACCAGCTTTAAATAACACCATTTAATCACTTTGAATCGTTGAACTCCCTAAAGTAAACTCAGTAATAATCCACAGAAATTAGCTTCTCTTCAACAGCATAAAAACACCCTTTCACAGACAATCTAACTGAAATTTGTCTATTTTTCATCAGAACTTTTATCTGAAAAATTTCAGATTCAGGAAAGATTTAAAAAACAATTCAAATGCGAACGAATGTAATGGGTTAAAATGCCTCTTCAATATGAAATGTGTGACAAAAAGTACAATCAACCCCCGATGTATTTAAACCCCTGGCAAATTTTCACACAAGGTTACTTTGAACTACTAAATTTAAACCTAGTTGGAAATTGTCTGGAACCAATTGTGAAGGACCTAAAATTCATGACACAGGGCTTGATGGCGGAGTCTTTAACCTGTAGTCAATTAGGTATGACAAATTGTGCACCAAACAAGATTGAAAACAGGTGACACAGATGACCTGTAAGTATTACCTGGTGATCACTCAAAGAAAGCTGTGGTAATCAGCAAATACAGACAGGAACAACACAAACATGACAAAGCGAAGAAACACTATTAAAATCACACAAAAAGTTTGTTGTACAATAAAAAAAAAATTTTTTTAACCAAAAGGTGATACAGCAAAGTTTTGCAAAGGGTTGAAATTAAATGCAGAGTGTAAAAAATAAGAACTGTATTTAGATTTTTCCATCCAAAAGTTTATGGTCACACCCCCACCCCCCAGGAAAGATCTTCCTTGATTATAAGACTGGAATCTGAAAGAATCTGGCTCCTGATGTTGGAAGAACTCCACACTTCTGTGATACAGAAGCATGTGGGTCTCAGAGGGACATGAATTCTGGTTGGTCTAAAAAAAAAATAGAAAAGATTTTCGGATCCAACATGGTTCTGACTGGTGGGACTACTTAAATCTAAGAGCATTACTCGCCTGCTTACATGCACCTGCAAACAACAAGCATATCTTCTTATTTTGTGTTTGGTATGATTTAACTGTAAACTCACCTATAAATGCACAGGAAGTGTGAGTAAGTGGTGTGGCAAACAAATGAGGTTCTGGTACTTTAAGAAAAATGATGAACCTGAATAATTTTTACTTTTAGATGACCCCTGAGAATGTTTTAGATGAAACTGTAGCCCGAATGAAGCATCATCCAATCTCGTGATTTGCTGGTTTACGAATTTCAGAATTTGGGTCCTTGAATGAGTCCCACCACCCCATGACGGGCATTTGCAGATTGGCCAAATTCACCCGCGGACAGTAACAAGACAAAAAAAAAAAAACTTTTGCTGCAGGACTATAGGCTGCTGGGGGTCATAAGGTCACCTCCCTCCATTCTGCTCTGGGAACTCTGGAGGCCATTAAAGGACACATACATGATCACTTCTGTTTTTATTGGACCAGTCGCTCCAGCATAATACCTCAAAGCTGCTGGAGCTTCCCTACAGACTCTGAACGCCTCTGTTGGGCTGACACCTTCTGACAGAAGAAGATCGGGCATGTTTCAGATTACCTGCAGAAAGTCATGGTCCGGTTTTCCATGCTCACTTTACTCAAGTACCAAATGCCTCCTGAAGCCTAAAGAAGCCTCCATCATGAACCTAAAACCTCCACAGCTTTTGGATGTCTCACAGCTGCTAAAGACGTTATGGAGTTTTTGACATTGTCCTTAATATCATCAAATTTCTGACTCAAAGAAGATGACTGACGACGAGTCAGAGAGTATGCTTCCTGATGTACCTCCTTCTTCTAACGGTCATTTTAGTTCAAGTCCCAGTCCGATCCTCATTTGATCTATTGTAAAAGCATTCCCAGTGGTCTTTTCATTATGATTATGTCGTTGTTAGGCAAGATTAAAAAATCTAAGACAGAGTTTCTGCAGAGCAGCAGTAGCTCAATAGAAATGTGTCAGAGTTGGGGGCAGGACTCTTGGCACAGTAAGCCCTCCCCTTTTCCCATCATTCACCTGTTTGCGTCTCCCTCTAGCTCACAAATCCTACCTAATATTAGCGGTGCAACAAAAATGGTGATCAATATCTGAGTTATCCAGCCATACAATTTAGATCCAAATTCCAGCTCAGATGAGGAAAACAAAAACCTTCATGGATCTATTTGTCTGTAACATCAGAATGGAGCAGAGCAGGGAACTGGGGGCTTGCCGTTTAAAGTTCTGTGTTACGCGCTTTTTCCAAGTGCATGTTTCCATCTGCTCCTGACTTAAAGTGCTTCAAATAAAGAAATACGCAGAAATGCAACTTTAAGATTTACTTGTGTAAATCTTTTTTTTTTTTTTTAATTTTCTACACACTTTCTCATTCAAATGAATGGGAAGGTGTGTCCAAACTTTTGGTCTGTACTGTATTTCTTCCATTATAAGATAAAAATCCACATGAACATGCTTGAACCACTAAAAACACAGTGGGGTTTTTATACCAGTCAAGATTGTTTTCATCATCATGTCTCACCAAGAAGATGGTTTTCCAAGAGAACAGCCCGATCATTTTTCCTCCCAGAAGGACCCTCTGCAGTTTAGGCTCCTCAGGACAGCAGAGCATTGACTCAGAGCAGCAGTGATTCCTGATGAGGCCTGAGCCTCACAGACATTCATTAGGCACTCTCTCTCAGAAAAGAGCAACTGCACCAGACATGAAAAACTACTTTAGCTTCTGGTTTGCAGCAGTTGCTGCTGTCTTTACAGCACACGCTAACACACCTGCTACCAGCTAACACTTATGGCATTAGAAAATCCCAAGCTCCGGTTCATGTCTGTGCTCCAGCCTGACTTAAATCATATCACATGGATAAATAAGAACTAAAGAAAAGTTTTTGGAGGAGAACTTCCAACACAGCTGCCAGTCAGGGGTGAGCGCTGAGGTTTCCAGAGTGACCTGGGGGCAGAGGTTTGCCTCCACGCTGTTGTTGCTTTGTTATCTGATGGAAAGCATCTGAATCCTGTGCTGGCCTTCAGCGACACGTAACCTTTCCGACAGCTCACAAACCTCATTAGATGGACTAAAAGAGTCGCCTGGAGGACAATAGACGGAGAGGCAGCATCTCTCCTCTGCTTCTTGCCTTTGATTCTTTGGTTGAAGGCCCAGGAGAAGCATGCTGAATATCAGCTCAGGTGGAAAAACGTTACAAAGGAGATCCGAAATTCTGCCTGGGTGACCTGAGAATGAAGATCTGTTTGGTCACAGTAGATCATTACAGACACTGACTCATCAACAGACTCTGCTTATGAGCTGTAAGGACATGGCAGGAGAATCTACACATGTTTAATGAGACTGTTAGAGAAAGGAGGTCACTGAGAGAACCTGGGGGCAGGAGGCAACCCGGTTAAGACTTTAACACTCCTGTTATAGTTTTTGTTTCTTTAGTTGTTGTAGTCGTTACATACCAATGGCTTTAATTGTCCCCTGAACTGTGAACCACGGTGGGATTTGGGAATTTTGCTTTGTAGACAAAAAACTGATGAATGTATACATTATGTTAACCCAATGACCAGGCCTTGAACATTGGAACTAGGATATATCTAGAATAAACTACATGGGGATTTCCATTCCAAACTAGCTTTTTGCTTTTTATTTATTCATTTATTTATTTTTTTGTGTTGCTGAGTTTGTCTGTGTTCAATATCTCCCATATACTGGCAGTTTTTAATCAAATCAAATGAAACTTTATTTATAAAGCACTTCTAGTATGAAAGCACAACACAAAGTGCTTTATATTAAAACAAAACAAAATAAATAATATAAAAACTAGCACGAAAATGCCCTCTGCTGCTCTCATGTCCTCAGGCTGACTGTTCAACAGACGAGGAACATAGTGTTGAAAAACTGCCTCTCCATAGGTTATTACAGCTTGAATGGTTAATAGACCAGTGCCAGAGGATCTCAGGTTCAGCGAGGGTTCATGTTTTACTAAAAGATCTGATAAATAAGAAGGCGCAAGACTGTTAAGGCATTTAAAAACTGTTAAAAGTATCTTAAAATCAAGTATGGCATTTAGATTGTTTTTTGTCCAAAGAAGGACCATATAAACATTTCAGTTCTGTTACACATTGCAAACTAGGTAATATTTTTGTTAATTTTTTGTAGGAATAACATGGTCTGGAACATTTAGATGGGTTTTTATTGAGGTAGGGTCATTGCCAGGAACCACAGCATCCACTGTTCCTTCAAATGTTGCTCCACTCAAAAAGGCAGCAAGCAGATTTTTTACTGCCATTAAAAATCATTATGACAAAGAAATAAACAATCAGAGACATATTTCTCTTGTCTTTGTTCATGCAATTGATCCCAAAGGTTTCAGAACTGTAATTCCTTCTGATCATGATGTTCCAAAATGTATCTAAAACCTCCAGCTCACCCCAGATGTCGAAAGGCAGAGTTCTGATAATAGTTGTAATAAGATCATATTACAGGAGTTGTCGTTTCTTTTTATTGGCTGCAAACCCTTCCTCAAACCGGGTGGTTTTTGTTTGATTCAGCTTGTGATGCACAATCATTTGCTGTAGGATGTGAACACTAGAACTACTCTGCAAAGAGCTGGTTAGGTTTGAACAAGTGAAATTCCACTAAACAAATGGAAAAAATGTGATGATTTTTACCAAGGTAAATTAGTGATTGAGCAATGTAAAAAAAAGTGACCTGAAGTAAACCTCCTTTAAGTTGCGGGTTCTGACTCTTGAGAATCAGATCTGCAGTTCTGCTTGTCTTTGTGTGAAACTGTTGTGATTAAAAGGGAGTTCAGAAAAAATAAAGGAAGTAGAGCTCAGTGAAGTTCTGTTCTTTTTGAAGTTTTGCCAGATTAGCAGTCTGTGTTCAAGAAAGTTGAAAGCAGCGGGTCGCAGATGAAACAGAAACATCTCTGCAAATATATTCATCACGCCTCTGATCTCTGTTTGTGATTAACTCAGTGAAAATGAGTGGGAGACATTTCTCTGACTGACATGAATCTTTTATCAAAACCTCACTTTTGTTTCAGATAAAAGTCCCATATTTTGGTCATAAACACTGCAGAAAAATATCTTCAACCTAAAAAACTAACTTTAGTTCCAGTGTTTTTAATGTTTAGAGAGAGCCTTAAAACGTTTTATTCCTCTTCTCATGGTTTCAACTTTTTTCTATTTGTGACAAAATATTAAAATCAGAAGTTTTTGGTAAACTCATTCTAGAATCTAAATTAAAAATGTGTTTGTTATGTCTTAGGCAAGTTTACTTTCTGTGTTTTTTTGACATTTACCTCCTGACAATGGGCTGCTCTGTCAGAGTTGTCTTGAGTTGCAGTTAGGCCTTCTCCTGATTGAACCAAAAAGGACATTTTCTTTTCAGTTTGATGTTTTTTAATCATTTTCAGTTTCATCTTTTGTGTCTGCTGGACTGCAAACACCTCAGAGCCCTCCTGAATAAAAGGAAATCCAAGCATTCAAACTCTGGACAAGTGTCAGATAGTTGTTTGATAGATCTGACAGTAACAGTCTGATGGTAATTGAACTATATGAAACCTAAAAAATGGTGTCTAGGAGTGAAAACTTAACAAGGTGCTATTATGTCATCCAAGATCACTTTGAGCTGTGTTGTTGGACTTCATCTGCTCATGTCCTGTTGGATATCTGAACTTGACTGCAGCATTTGGCGGTGCCGTTTCCTCTTGTGTTGAAGGGACTGCTGGAGCGTTCAGGCCAAGTTGGTCATTCCTGAATCCAGAGCTCTCACTTGCCTCCCCTCCAGGAAAACAGGAGGCCCCTTAAGAAGCTGAGATGAGGAGTCACTCCTGCTGTATCTGTAGACTGCTGTTTTTGGAAGTTGCTGACAGGCATCTTTCAGCTGACATACAGGTGGAGGGAGGACAGATGGAGGGGGAGTTCCTGCAGATCTGTTGCATTCACTGACTGCAGGACATATGAAGCTCCTCATTTCTTTTGTTCCAGCTTGTACTTCAGTGTATAATGCAACATGTTTGAACACTCTTTTAGTAGAGTTTAAGACTGAGGATCTTAGTATGAAATTGTGTCAATCACATTTTTCACTTAAAACCATCTTTTTAAACTTAACTGTTTATAAAAGGAGGATTTTTGTGTCGTGATTCTGAAAAACTATTTTCCAGTCAGCATATATATTTTCATTCCATCTTATTTTGGATCACTGCCTTATTTGTCTGACATTGGTATCAGTATATTTAGTGTTAAATAAAAACAGGATAAAGGAGCTGAACACTTTCTTTTAATAAAGCCATGTCAAATTGGAGTGAACCTGCTGAAGCTTTTCTCTGTGATTTGAATCCTGAACATTCATGGTTTGGTCCAGATGAGGTGGAGCAGATGGAGCAGAAGAGGGATCGTGCTGTAATCATCAGTCTGTGATGTGCTTGAAGTTCAGGCTGGTGGGACAGCAGGCAGCTGTTTTTTAGTCCTGGAGCTGTTCTGATTGGAAAGGGGGGGGGGGGGGGGGGAAGGCCACAGAGACCCCCGGAGAGACAGAAAAGAAGGGGGCAGAAGAAAAATATCACGTGAGAAAAGAATGAGACAGAGAACGAGGGAGACAGTGGAGACCTTTGAACAGCTGCTGTCTGAGCCCTTAAAGATTTTTGGGGTCTCCTGAGTCCTTGATGACAAACACACACACTCTCACACACACACACACAGACTCACGACAGCTAACAAACACAAGCAGAAGGAAAAGAGCGAAATCCTAAGGACCTCGTCTGCGGACTCCATGTTTCTTCATTAAAGCCTCTTGTTTTCACCTGAAAACGATGCAGAACATCTGCTGCTTTTCCATGAGACGGGTGTCAGGAGATCCAAGAGGGAGTCCAGGTGTAAGCTAAAGCTGCATTCACATACAACGTAATTGGCAGGGGCATCCAGTTTCAATGTTAAGACATTGTGCAGACGCAGTCAGAGGTCCTGTGGCACTTTTTGAGTATAGGCGCACCGTTCTGGCAACACCCCAGTTCTGGCGGCACAACAATGGGGTGCGGCAAAAATTCTGAAGAGCCAAAGATATTTCTTCGCACTGAGTGAGTTTATATATCTGAATTTTGCCAAAGAATTTGTGTTGCATCAACCAATCAGGAACCAAAGTCCAAAACCAATGTGGAGGACAATCTGATCGTTCTCCTTCTGAACTTAATGAGATTTATTTGCGCTGAGAATTTAATAAAAAAGTTCCTCTGTTTTTATCCTTATTTCAGTTTTTCCCTCCTCAGACTAATGCGGGACAGAAAATCATCAAACTGGGTCACGGAGAGACAGGAGTACCACTGAAAGCGGCCATCATTCAGCTGCAGCTTCTGTAGGAGACGGTGAAGATCCCTATACTGGGAGAGTCTAGAGGATTTCATGCATCTACTGTAGATGTGGAGAGATGCTCACTGATGCTTTTGTAGAGTTCTTAAAAAAATACAAAAAACTTGAGATCCATCCATCAATCCATTTTTTAACAAGCCATATTCCTTTTGGGGTCACCAGAACCTGTTCCGGCAACTGCTGGGCAAAGTCGGCGCACACCCTGGACAGGTCGCCAGTCTGTCCCAACGGCACACAATCACTTCAACACACACATCCACCCTTCAGAGTAACCAATTAGTCCATGAAGCATGTTTTTGGATTGTGGGAGGAAGTTCGAGTACACAGAGAAAACTCACAATGCACAAGGAGAACATGCAAACTCCACACAGCAAGCTCCCAGCCGTGATCCAGGGCCTTCTAGCTGTGATAGAGATAGAGAGTACTTTATTAATCCCGAGGGAACTTGCATATCCATCCATTACTCAACAAAATCCACAATACATCCAATATTAGGATCATAAAATCCTATCCCATTTTTTATGGTATGAACTCAAAGATGTGAAACATTTTCCACATACACAAAATAACCAGTTCTCTGAAATATTGTTCACAAATCTGTCTAAATCTGTGATAGTGAGCACTTCTCCTTTGCCAAAACAATCCATCCCACCTTGCAGGTGTGCCATATCAAGATGCTGATTAGACAGTATGGTTATTGCACAGGTGTGCCTTAGACTGGCCACAAGAAAAGGCCACTCTGAAATCTTCAGTTGTATCTCACAGCGCAATGCCACAGATGTCTCAAGTTTTGAGGGAGCGTGCAATTGGCATGCTGATAGCAGGAATGTCCACCAGAGCTGTTGCTAGGGAATTGAATGTCCATTTCTCCACCATAAGCCGTCTCCAAAGGCGGTTCCGAGAATTTGGCAGCACATCCAACCGGCCTCACAACCGCAGACCACGTGTAACCACACCAGCCCAAGACCTCCACATCCAGCATGTCCACCTCCAAGATCGTCTGAGACCAGCCACTCGGACAGCTGCTGAAACAATTGGTTTGCATAACCACAGAATTTGTGCACAAACTGTCAGAAACCGTCTCAGGGAAGCTCATCTGCATGCTCGTCGTCCTCATCAAAGTCTTGACCTCACTCCAGTTCGTCGTCCTAACCGACTTGAGTGGGCAAATGCTCACATGCGATGGCGTCTGGCACGTTGGAGAGGTGTTCTCTTCATGGATGAATCCCGGTTTCCACTGTTTAGGGCAGATGGCAAAAGTGTGTGTGGCGTCGTGTGGGTGAGCAGTTTTCTGATGTCAATGTTGTGGATCGAGTAGCCCATGGTGGTGGTGGGGTTATGGTATGGGCAGGCATACTGTATGTTATGGGGGAAGAACACAGGTGCTTTTCATTGATGGCATTTTGAATGCACAGAGATACCGTGACGAGATCCTGGGGCCCATTGTTGTGCTGTACATCCAACAACATCACCTCATGTTGTAGCATGATAATGCACGGCCCTATGTTGCAAGGATCTGTACACAATTCTTGGAAGCTGAAAACATCCCAGTTCTTGCATGGCCAACATACTCACCGGACATGTCACCCATTGAGCATGTTTGGGATGCTGTGGATCGGCGTATACGACAGCGTGTTCCAGTTCCTCCCAATATCCAGCAACTTCGCACAGCCATTGAAGAAGAGTGGGCCAACATCCTACAGGCCACAATAGACAACCTGATCAACTCTATGCGAAGGAGATGTGTCGCACTTCATGAGGCAAATGGTGGTCACACCAGATACTGACTGGTTGTCTGAGTCCCCTGACCCCCTCAATAAAACAAAACTGAAGATTTCAGAGTTGCCTTTTCTTGTGGCCAGTCTAAGGCACACCTGTGCAATAATCATGCTGTCTAATCAGCATCTTGATATGGCACACCTGCAAGGTGGGATGGATTGTCTTGGCAAAGGAGAAGTGCTCACTATCACAGATTTAGACAAATTTGTGAACAATATTTCAGAGAACTGGTTATTTTGTGTATGTGGAAAATGTTTCACATGTTTGAGTTCATACCATGAGAAATGGGAGCAATAACAAAAGTGTTGCGTTTATATTTTTGGTCAGTGTACATTGTTCTTCAATTTGTTACAATGAGGGTATCTTCTTTGCAGAAGATACAGAACTGTCAATAAAACTTGCGGGAGTTAAGGACATGGTTTTGGAGAGGGCAGAGAGGTGGAAGGGTAAGCAGACTTCCTGCTAAAACTCTCCAACTTCTGCATCTTAGAACCATATAAACATTGAAATAACAAACAGGTCTGTGGGATTTAATATTTTAGTTGATCAAACACACATTTCGAAAGAATAAACAGAAAAATCACATCTCTTTTCCTTTTTTACGACAGGAATCTAAATCATAGAAGCTTTAATATTCCCTCACAACTCTGCGGGTGTTTTCAACGTCTGTCACTGAGGATTTGTTTTAAAGGAAGAAGGTTTTGAAGGTTCTGTTGCTGACACAAAACCAGGCTCTCCGTTTGACCCAGTCATCCAGATTTTCAGAGTTACAACACATTTGTCAACATCTGAAGACCAGGATTTTTATCAAAGTCAACTCGAGGTGTCTTGATCTCTTGTGTTGGGTTCTTCTATTTCAGCATGATTTTAAAAACAAAACAAAACATCAAATTGATAGAAAAACAAAATAAGGTTTCCGATTTTATTTCTTATTGTCTTTGTGATCATTTTGTACAGTCATTTCCTAAGCTAAGCCTCTGAAGTTGCTTCTGTAGCACTGACTCGTGGATTAGACGTTCATACATGAAGTGCATCATCCCGGAGCCCTCCACAGCCTTCAACCCCCCCACCCCGCTTTCATGCATTTCTGCAGCTGCTCGCTGTTTGATGTCATTAATTCCTCCGTGACTAACCGACTTGGTGGCAGACGGTGCGCTGCAGCTTTTAGACACTCTATCACACTTTGCAGCCATGGATGATCATTTACCTGCTCCCTCTACATTTATGTAGGCTTCACTTTTCCTGCTGACTCTGCTTGGCATAAGATTCTGTTTTTTAATCTCATCCCACTTCTTCTAACGTGTTTCATTTGTCAGATCCATGAGCTTCTTGCTCGGAAAAATTACAAAGAAAACTAAATATATCACACTTTGTTTTTCTACTTTTGCCCTACAATATACATGACAGTGAGTACAATACCTTGAGAGGTTGCCGGAATACATCTTTTTTTAGTCATGTCAGACAAAAAGATTTGCTGTAGCTTCAATAAAGAAAAGGATTCTGCTGACTCAGGAAGCACAACCTCTGCTGAGAAAGCTGAAGTTCTGCTCCACCTTGCAGGAAGCAGAAGCTGACAAGAGGAAGATGGGGAGGAGAAGATGCAGCCTTGGGTAGCAATCCAGCTCTGATGGTCTGGAAGTGAATAACAAACAACCTTCTCCAAACTCATAAACTGTTTGTCCAGTTGTACCTGAATGTATGGTTCTAAAAGGAAACATATCTATTTTGTATTTTGACTGAATATCTGAAAGCAGGACCAGATAGTCTGATGAAAGCTGTCCTTCCGTAATTTTGTTTCTATTTTTTTATTCTTAGCTAATTAAATGTGATCTTTTTATAATATTTAGCTTAGTTGTTCATCAAAAGCTAGAATTTTTCTAGCAGTCTGATTATTTGAGCATTATATATTGATTTAACTCAAAAATATCAGCAGATGTTTAGACGCCCACCACCCCCATCACTGCCTCCCGGTGACTCTTTATACCTGTTTACCGGGAGCAGTTCTCACAAAAATGTATCAAATAACAGTGAAGAAAACTGCACTAAACACCTGTGAGCCAGAGGAGAAACAGCCTGAAATGTGTGTTACCATGGTAACAGCCGTTGAAGACAAGGGGCAATCATCTGAGCTGGTGGGGGTCCAGGCCTGCTTCTCTGTCAGCGTTTCACAGGAATTGAACAATAAAGGACGTGCAGATGTTTGGTGGGTGTAGGGGGGGGGGGGGGGGGGTTACCACAGAGCAGTTTCATTTTTCAGCTTCGGCCCTTGGAGACAAACGGCAGACAAGTTTGATCAAACTTCAGTGTTCGCTTGATGACGTCCCCTCAGAACGGAGCGGGTGTCTCGGTTTAATTGGTTCAACAATCAAAGACGGCACGAAGAATAAAGGAGCTGGGGGAACAATGCCTCTGATCTTGGGCTTGAAATTGTTTCAGACTTTTTGGCTAAGAATTCAGACAAAATCCAGAGGAAGCTATTTTTTGAGGAAGCCACGAGGGCGGGTTCTTTGGCATCTTCTTCTCTGCTTTTGTTCATTCATTCAGGCTCCTCAGGCTGAATCTGGGCTTTCGGGCTCTGAAAGCTTCTCCACCCACACTTCCTTTGGTCTACCAGCACAAAGTGGCATTTATCTGTTTTTTGTGAATAATGAGGCCTCTTTAATGTTCTCACTGTACATTACTCCCATCTGTTATTCCAAATAATGTTTTCCAGCACATTTCATGTGTCATGCCTTTTTCTCCAGCTGCCATCAGTCAGTCATTCAGTATAATTCACTCGTGATGCCAACTGTTGTTTGGGCTTCAGTTCCCACAAGGCCCTCTGAGAGCTGATGAGGCAGAACCAGAACAGAGCTCGCATTCATGAGTCTCTGCTTCCTGCGGGCTGCAGAGGAGAAGGCCGGCTGTCCTCCCAAGATTACGACGCGCTCTCATTTACATACCAAATAAAAGGCGAGGAGCCACAGGGGACGCTATGACATTTCAGTCACTATCCTGCATCGCCCTCATTTTCTCGCTCTGGTCGTCTTCAGAAACATGTGCGTCTGTCTTCAGCCTGTTCTGCTCTTCTCTTGAAGCATCTTTTTTTCAGGGTTTCAACAGGACAAGATGAAGCAGCTGCAACACATCCCAGAAACATTTTACAAGCAACTCCAATGCTGGCGATCGGTAATAACATTTTCAACCCAGTTTTTGTGTTTTCTTTCTGCCATAGTATGATGGCAAAAAATTATTAGGATCTTTGTTGATGATTTAAGATCAATCTAACACTCTGTCCACAAGTGGAGAACAGTCACACAAGGATACATGAACATTAGAAGGAGGCTCTAAGAATGTCAGATACGCCCGGATGGGCTCCTTTCCAACTGTGGAGGTGGATTCTGTTGGGATGGAATCATCTGTGTTGTCAGGCATTCACATCAAACGGTCAGGAACCAAAGTCAAAGGTTCTGTCTCAGATGCTCCAGCGCCGAAAGAGTAGTGGTTTTCCTTTTAAAGTTCACAGGTTTGAGTCTTCTTACTCGACAGGAAGCTACAGTGAGAACTGTGAAGAAACAATACATAACTTCTGTTGTGGCTGGAAATATTACCAACATTTGACATCAAACTCCCGCTCAGATGTTCCCTGAATCATGTGATTTTATGGTTGAACATTTTACCAACAAACTACAGGACAGTCAGCCATTGATGCTTTAGCTCCACCTCAAACAAAAATAGTGAAAACTAAATGATATGATCTTAAAGTATGAGCAAGTTAGAACATTAGACATTAGAAAAATAATGATAGACAAACATGGTAAAGGTAAAGGCTATAAAACCATCTCTAAGCAGCTTGAAGTTCCTGTGCCGACAGTGGCACATATTATTCAGAAGTTTAAGACCTAGGGGACAGTAGCCAACCTCCCTGGACCTGGCTGGAAGAGGAAAATTAATGACAAATTGAGGAGACGGATAGTTGGAACTGTATCCAAAGAGCCCAGAATAACCTCCAAAGACATTAAAGGTGAACTCCTAGATCAAGGTATATAAGGGTCAGATTGCACCATTCGTCATTGTTTGAGCCAGAGTGGACTTCATGGGAGACGACCAAGGAGGACACCACTGTTGAAAGGAAATCATAAAAAAGACAGACTGGAATTTGCAAAAATGCATTTTGACAAGCCACAAAGCTTCTGGGAAAATGTTCTTTGGACAGATGAGACAAAACTGGAGCTTTTTGGTAAGGCACATCAGCTCTATGTTGGCAGACTCAAAAATGATAGATAGATAGATAGATAGATAGATAGATAGATAGATAGATAGATAGATAGATAGATAGATAGATAGATAGATAGATAGATAGATAGATAGATAGATAGATAGATAGATAGATAGATAGATAGATAGATAGATAGATAGATAGATAGATAGATAGATAGATAGATAGATAGATAGATAGATAGATAGATAGATAGATAGATGACTTTATTATTCCCACAATGGGGAAATTTTATTTATCTGTGGCAGCAAAAGCAACATTCAGAAATAATCTATATAATATAACATCAAAAAAGGACATCACAAATGACATTTATATTAGATAATTAAAAATTATTATTAAAATTATTATGAAAAATTATGATCAAAAATGAGATTCTTATTAAATAAATAAATAAATATTAAATATTAAATAAATACAGCTGCAAAAGTGTAAAAAACATGTGGTCTGCAAAATGTGTTCAACTGTAAAAAAAACATGCAAATTTCTTTTTATTTTATTTTTTTTAATTTTTTTCAAATACAGAAATAAGTAATGAAGTTCACACCAAAAACAAACAACTGTTCAGAAACAAAAACAACTGAAAATTGAAAAACAACAACTACAACAAAAGAAACATAAATAAATGAGTGAATGAAAAAAAAGAACACCCCTGGGACCGTGGAGTGTCACTTTGACACGGTGTTGTACAGTCTGATGGCTGTGGGGAGGAATGACCTGCGGTAGCGCTCCTTCTTACACTGAGGGTGCAACAGTCTTGTGCTGAAGGAGCTGGTCAGCGCCTCTACAGTTTGGTGTAGGGGGTGGGAGGGGTTATCCATGATGGATGTTAGCTTAGCTAACATCCTCCTGTCCGCCACCTCCTCGATAGACTCAAGTGTGCAGCCCAGCCCAGCAGTGTTCTTTTGGTTGAAGCATCCAACCAAAAGAACACTGTCCCTACTGTGAAACATGGAGGAGGCTCGGTTCTGTTTTAGGGCTGCTTTGCTGCACAGGTGCTGAAGGCTCATTGACAAATACAGAAACCGTTTCATGGAAGTGACTGCCTCAAAAGGTTGTGCGACAAAATATTAAGTTATGGGTACCATCATTCATCACACTAGCTAGTCTGATAACAAGCCTGTCCAAAGAGGAATGTTTTCAGTCTAACTTTGAATGTAGAAACTGTTTCGACCTCTCTTCCATGAGCTGGGAGCTTACTCCATAAAAGAGGAGCTTGGTGGCTAAATGCTCCTGTTTGCAGTGGGATCACCTAGATCTGGTTCTTGACTTTGAACTGGAACTGCGGTAGAGTATTCTGTGATCTTGACTGGGATGTCACTGATGTGGACATGTCCCCAAAATAACGTTTCCCCACACAAAGGCAGATTACTACATTGTGTAATTTTAGTGAATCATTTTATCATTCTATGCTTTACCATGGTGTGTATGTGTGTGTGTGTGTGGGGGGGGGGGCATTGTACTGGCTTTAGACAAAATGTTAATGTTATGTTTGTCTTTTGTTTTTAAAATTTGATTATGTTTTTATGTAAAACACTTTGAGTAACAAAAGTTGGAAAAGTGCAATTCAAATAAAGTTTGATTTGATACGATTGATCTGTGTATGTGGGTGTTGCATCCAGTTTAAAATAAGCAGTTCAATGTAACAGATGTTGTCTTAGTTCAGAGAACTCTAGAAGACAAAATTGTCTTCAAAGTTATTATGAATGAGTAATCCTTTGGGAATTTGTCCCAAAATAATTTCTTATAGAGCTTATTTTTTATGTGAAGAAGCCTATCCTCTTTACTGTTCTTTTTAATTCCTCCTTTGTGGCTTCCTGGTTAAAGAATAAAAAAAAATTCTTTTTAACCTTAAAAAGTAACAGATAAGACAAACACTGTCCCAGTGGCTCAGGTGGCTCAGGTGGTTGAGCGGGTCGTCCAATGATCAAAGGGTTGGCGGTTCGATCCCCACTCCCACCAGCCAAAATGTCGTTGTGTCCTTGGGCAAGACACTTCACCCTCCTTGCCTCCAGCGTGGCTCCACTGGTGTGTGAATGTGCATGAATGATCCCGGTGATGGTCAGAGGGGCCGTAGGCGCGAACTGGCAGCCACGCCTCTGTCAGTCTGCCCCAGGGCAGCTGTGGCTACAACCATAGCTTACCATCACCAAGTATGAATGAGGAGTGAATGAATAATGGACATAATGTAAGCGCTTTGGGTGTCTTGAAAAGCGCAGATAAATCCAATCCATTATTATTATTAAACCTTATTTTAACCAATTGAAGCACATATCACTCCACCAGGCTCCAGACTACAGGACCCATAATGCTTTCAACAAACCATCACGCGCACATTTGATTATGTTTTTATGTAAAACACTTTGAGTAACACAAGTTACAAAATGTGGACATGTTGAGATGATACATGGTGTCTTAAAAAAAGATTATCTCTGTGATGACATGTTATTCATGTTTGTCACAACATTAACATGAATACAAATCATTGTCTTTTTATTCCAAAGGGTGAAGTAAAGCTTTGTGGCTCCTTCTGGGTGGTAATCTGTTAGAAATTGACCCAAATGACTTTTTAAGTGTTGAAGTTTGCAGACCGCTGGTCTAGAGGAAAACTTTTCATACAATTCTAAGAGATTCCTGTCTGTTTGATTTTGTTTTGCTCACAATGTTAAGTTATTCATTTAAACAGCTGCTTGGCAATTGGAAAAGCTATAAATTATATTTAACATATCTTCAATTCAGCAATACAGTTAATTCAAACAAGTCATCAGATCCTGGCTGTCCTTCGTCCTAAATGTGTCTTTTTAACTGTTTTATGAAGATCATAGACTGGAGGAGGAGAGATCCTGAAAGAGACGTTTGCTGAGTGTTCTGGAGGTGAAGTGAATGTCAGATAGGATGAGTCTGAAGCTGGAAGTTGAAGGTGGTATGGTGAATGTTGTCAGTGGTTATGCCCACTGGGTAGGATGTGAGCGAGAAGAGAAGAAGAAATTTGGAAAATAGATAACATGATCTAAGGTATCCATAAGGGAGAGAGGGGCTTCAACTGACATGTGGATGAAGGAAAACAGAAGACTTGAGGAAGTGATGGGTAACTCAAAATATCAGTATGCAGGGCCACTGCAGCTCTGTATGTGAAGATTGTGCATTGTAGCTGGTTTTTCAGTGATATTTCATGGTTTTGGCCATGATTTGTCGTCCATTTGTCGTCACATGAGGTTCAAGGCAGTATAATTGAAGTATGCTAACTATCTATCTATAAAAATAACCCACAATAAATAAAATCTGCAAAATAGAACTACAGATACTTTAAGACTGTAAAACTCCCCACGACAGTGAGTTCCCCTCTTTTCTCAGACAGACTTGATTATTTTCACACTTTTCTCTCTAGTTTAAACTCTCAAAGCTCAGACTTTCATATAAAATTAAGTCCAGTGTTTTAGAATGAAACCAAAAATTTGATCTCAATCAGAGATTTATTTGGCAAGTTCAGGAGACACGGCATGGAGGAGGTTGATGAACAAGGTCGCAATCAGGATGCAGAACATGCAGAGCCAGTGCACTGTAAAAAATAATATTCTAACCAATTCCTCACACACACTACAACAAAAACCTTTGAACCATTAGTACAAAGGCATTATGGCAAAGAAACACTATAATGCAAACTTAAAATTTTCCAAGTTAGTCTCAAGTATTCATTTAGTATACGTCCTATACTACACGTTCATGGTCCATAGTATACTTGCTGTACGTCACTTTAGGGATGGGTATTGAGCCTAGATCGATTCAATTTGCAATTATTTATTTTTTTATTCTCTACTCCTGATTTGTTCCACCTTCAGTTTATGGTTTTTGCCATCTTCAAGTCTATTTATTAAACCTGTGAAATTTTGCCACAAGCTTGGTCTCCTGTATGTTGGATCCTAAACCACCACTTTACGATCTGACATTGTGCTTCTGCAACTTAGTCCAACTTTTAATGCTATTTTTAGCTCTCAGACATATATCTTTATAGTTTTGGTGAAGTGACACTACCTTTGATAAATAACTCTAAACACCTCAGATTCAACACAGAAGCCTTATAAAGATCCTCAGTCAAGAATTTCATGCCTCTGGAGATTGGTGGGATGTGTCTGGGAGTTTTCCCACTAGTGGAACAGAGGAGGAGACGCTGTGAGTGCAAACAAAAGTGAGACGAAAGATCAAAGGCTAATCCTTTCAAACCACCACTTCCCACCATTTTGCTCCCTAGTTGATCCAACATCAGACAAATGTAATTCACTTGAGACTGATGACCTGAAAGACATTAGACAGCAGATGCAGTGCAATCTTCACAGATACGTGGTAAGATGGCAACATTCCAGATACTGCTAAAGGGCAACCAGGTTGCACTGTTTGCCAAACTGATAGTAATCTGAAGTCTGGGAAAATGACAGGGACAAGAGTATTAACATCAACAACTGCTGGAGCACCGATGGGATGCTGGAGAAAGAACAGTGTAGCCCAAACATGGATTTCATGCTGTTTAATTGCTGATTTTTATTTTATTTACCAAGAGAATCTACTGCTGTGTCTATCTGAGCTGGATGTATTCCACCAGAAAAAACGCTAAGCGAACAGTCTGACTACATGGGGAGTCACAGCTCAAACAATGTTCAAACATTCAAGAAAATGTATAAAGAAACTCTGATTTCACAATATAAAGATAAAAGGAGTTAAGGATCAACAGGTGTTTGAATGATTCCAAATACATGTGTGAACTTGATTGTGGTGAAATAATCAAAACTCTTAATTACAACCAATGAGTATTCAGCAATAATGATTACTGAAATGTTTTAATTACAATTAATAACTAACTACTTTATTTACTAGATCTGCAATGTGTAGCAATAATTACTGGTTTAATGTGATGATGTGTTCTAATGATAATCAATGATTATTACATAATGGTTACCATTACTGTTTACTGAAATCCTGAATGTTTTCTGAAGATAATCAGTCATTGCTAGACAATGGATTAAGTAACTTGAAAAGAATCTATCTGATCAGAACCGGATTACAAAAACGATGTAAACTATGAAATGAATCAACTCAGTAGGACTAGGATTATATAAATTCGCTTCTTCCTGCTTTGTTGCTTTGATTGGTATTCTTGAAAGAAATAAAATCAATAAATCAATCAATCAACATATTTCAGTAGAGTTTTATCAATTAATACAATTGATAAAACTCTACTGAAAAAACTCTAGAAATCCTTGTATGTGATCCCAGGTTGCAGGAGAGACCCAGAATGTCAGCTTTTCCACACACCAGACATTCACCTCTAACATAACACGCACACACACAAAAAAATGTGCAAAATACATTGTTCTCAACCACACTGTGTGGGATACGGAGTTACTTTCCTGCTACAGGAAGAATAATTGTTAATTAAACATAAAATGAAAATTAAAAATTAAATATTTTCAAGCAACCATTTTCCAAAACTCACTTTCAAACAAAAGAATTCAACACGTCATTAATCATATTGATTCATAACAGATAACACGAAATGATAGTGCATGTCTAGTTCACAAATGTCTCTATTGAATGATTTTGATTGTGATAATTTTGACTAAAAGAAAAACTAAAAAAAAGTTCAAATTTTTTAAATAAGTTAGAGAAAAATTTACATAGAAGTTTGTCTTTTGCATAAATAATTGTTAAATTACAACTTCAACATCTAAACGAAAGTGATTGTCTTCTCATCTTTTGTAGAATCATGATGTCATTTGATTGATGTGCATTTTTTGGAGCTGTGAAAACTGCATGTTGTTTTTGCCTTTCCCTTTTTGAATGTATAAGTCCTTTTTTCTCCTTTCTATTAAATCAAAATTTCCAAATTCTTTAGCGTTGCCAACCTTTTTGATCATTGTTTTCGCTGGCCCAAAGGAGACCTCTGTCACACACCACAACATAAAATGTGCAACTAGGGAAGGAAAAACAGTGGATCAAGTGAATTTCAATGTAGCCACCACCTACAGAGCTCAGCCTTCTAATCCATATTTGTCAATCACACCACCTCTATCTTCTGCTACATGAATGATACACCTAAAACTGGGCTCAGTAAAATTATGAATGGAATGAATGTTTACATGCTTTTTACTGGAATAACACAGTGCTAGACTATATTAAATTCTATAGAAATCACCTTGGAAACAAATCCCAAACCAGGATTCTTAAATCCAAAAACCTCAGGTGACACACAAGGTATAATCACTAAGTAAACCAAAGATTTAACACTCAGAATTAGAGATACTGGTGCACACAGGACAGCTATGACTGCTTTCAGGAAAGCAATCAAAGCTGCCAAATTAGAGCAGAAAAAGCTAATTGAAGCCAACTTTGAAGCGGTGAAAAATTCAGAATAGAAGAGAACAGCCTCTATTTCAGGGAACAGTTCCAGTTTTACTGAGAAATTGGATCTCTTTTATGTCTATGGGGATCAAGTTGTACATACCCCTCTACCTCAAATCCCAGTGACTCTTATCCTGTGCTGAGTGTGCATGAGGTAACACTTGTTTTTTTCAACATAAATCCAAAGAAGGCTCCTGCACCAGATGGAGATCTCGTACTGGTGCTGAAAGACTTCAGCTAAACAATCAGAAGTCTTCACTTCCATTTCAATAAGGAGAAATCTAAGGAGCCCTGGCAAACTATCCAGGGTGTACCCTGCCGTTCAGTAGCTAGGGGGACTCCATCACATCCATGACCCCTGAAGAGGAAAAGGCTGGGTTTGGAAACTAGATAGATGGAGATCTTTGGAATTTTTTTTTATTTAATTATTTATTTATTTATTTATTTATTTGTGATACTTAAAGATTTGCTGAAAAAGACTCCACAGTATGACTCCAATGGCATCTGGGATAAGCATGGACAGGAGATGAAAAAACCCTAGAGCCTAGAAGCTAATGGTGGTTCAGGGCCAAACAATGACAAGCCATGGATCCAGGTGGTATGCAAATTGACATGTCTGTGAAATAAAATGCAAATGATTATTGTGATTAGGTGAAATGAAAAATTGCAGTTTACAGTGTGAAGGCTTCACTGATGTGTGGTGTGTAGACGTAAGAGCAAACATACCTGGAAATAAGGTAGATCTTCATAATTGGAATACATCAAAGCTTCCCTTAACCCTTGTGCTATCTAAAGGCCCGTACACACCGGGACAAATTTCGCGCGTGATATTCGCCGACGTTTAACGCCTCGTGACTAAACAAAGGGCACCAATGTGAGTGTGCACACCGACGCGAAAAAATGCCACGCGTCAAAGCGTCACTTTTTAAAAAACACCTCGGGTTCGCTTTTTTGGTTTGACGCGCAGCGTCGAAAACTACGGACATTCTAAAACATCCCTGAACCAAGCACCAGTTGGAGCTACTGGTGCTTGAAATATTCATGTTTTCTGACAATGATTCTGACAAGCGTGTAAATACTTGCTCTCTTCTTCTGAGGGAAAAGCGACTTTAAGAAGCGTAAAGTTGCGCAGCGCCACCTTGTGTACAGGAGTATATATGTTTTACATTAAGCGCCATCTAATGTCAGGGAATGAAATTGCATGTTCGCTCGGCTCACCGTCAGCGAAAATCGCCTGGGTGTGAACACAAAAAACGTGGCGAAAAACGCTGGCGAATAACGCCTGGCGAATATTCGTCCTGGTGTGTACGGGCCTTTAGATGGCCCCACCCTTGCATTGATGTGTTATTCCTACCATGACAAAGGTGGAAAGATTTCATGTAATCCATGGACACCAGTGAGGATCACAAATCATTGGAAAAAAAAGGTTCAGAGCACTGTCTAGTGGGTCTAGATGACCCAACTCCCACTGTTAAAGTGCCTAGGATAGCACAAGGGTTAACCTGTAGTCAATAATATTAAGCATGACATCATTGGTTCCAGCTTCCTCTACAGAACTTATTTTTTGTTCTAAAACAGTCAACTGCTGCATGGCTAAACGATTATGGGTCTGTAACACAAACTTCTATTTCAGCTAAATGTTTGGACAGGACGATCATCTACGACATCACATATTCAAAGTGTGGGGTGGCCGTGGTGCAGAGTTGTTGACAATGAGTTATATCGCTAGAGGAGACATCACGTGATTCCTCATGGGAGGAGAGCACCGCTATCTTGGTGAGGTCAAGTCACTGCTGCAGTGCATGCATGTGAACACATTATTTGCAAAATGCCAGTTCATTGTGCGGGTTTCAACTGCCAAAACGGAGAAATGAGTCTACGAAAGAGAAAGGCATAACATTTCACAGGTAAGTACCATATGTTTTTCCTTTTAATGCTGCAGGGGCTTCATTAATAGTACACATGTTGACATGCATGATGCTGCAGGCTATTATCAACGTGTAGGGATGATGTACGTATAATTGTAAATGTAAACTTTATTTTGTTAAACCTGTACACAGTATACTAGGACTAGGTTATTATAGTAATATAGATTTATACATTTCTGACTCAGAGACTGAACTTTTCTTGCAGGTTTCCAATGGATTCAGGCTTAAGGAAAAAGTGGGTCTTAACAATAAAAAGAGCTAACCCAGATGGATCACTGTGGTACCAACTAGCAATACAGTCTGGCTATGTTCAAAGCATTTTGTGGAAACAGATTTTGATAAGAAGCCAGACTGTTTGCTTGAAACCCGGCACCAAATTGATCACTCACATGAATCAGTAAATATATAGTTATTGTTTTTTTTAGGGTAAATCTGTTGTTGACTTTTGGACTTATTGTTGACTTATTATTGATTTACTGCACGGTGGCGCAGTGGTTAGCGCTCTTGCCTCACAGCAAGAAGGCCCCTGGTTCAAGTCCCAGCTGGGGGACATGAAAAATACATCAATGGGGGACCTTTCTGTGTGGAGTTTGCATGTTCTCCCCGTGCATGCGCGGGTTTTCTCCGGGATCTCCGGCTTCCTCCCACTGTCCAAAAACATGCTTCATAGGTTAATTGGCAACTCTAAATTGTCCATAGGTGTGAGTGTGAGAGTGCATGGGTGTGTGATTGTGGATGTTCTACCCTGCGACAGACTGGCGACCTGTCCAGGGCATCCCCTGCCTACGCCCAAGTAGCCGGGATAGGCTCCGGCAGCCCCGTGACCCCGAAAGGAACAAAGCGGTACAGAAAATGAATGAATGAATTATTATTGATTTATTATTATTATTATTAATATTATTGTTGTTATTTGCTTATTATTTATTGACGTTTTATTATTAATTGACTTATAATTTATTAATTATTTTTCATTCATTCATTCATCTTCTACCGTTTAGTCCCTTTCGGGGTCACGGGGCTGCCGTAGCCTATCCCAACCACTTGTGGGTGAAGGCAGGGGACACTCTGGAAAGGGTCGCCAGTCTGTCACAGGGTAGAGTGTCTGCAATCACGCACCCACGCACTCCCACATTCACACCTAGGGACAATTTAGGTTGAGTGGGTTTTCTCCCCGGAGAAAACCCACGCATGCACGGGGGGGGAACATGCAAACTCCACACAGAACGGTCCCCCATTGATGTTCTGCTTCAGGTCCTCCATGAACTGGGGCCTTCTTGCTGTGAGGCAAAAGCGCCAACCACTATTCCACTGTGCAGCTCTTTATTATTATTTATTATTATTATTAACTTGTTATTTACTTATTGTTGGGCTTTTCTAAATAATTTAAATAAAATGTCAAAAAAAAAAAGAATTTGTGAGAAGCCCTGCAACTATGCATTTTTCATTATGGTCTGAGCTTTTAAGGCTGACTGTTTCTCTTATTTAACAGCAACATATATTAAATTAAATTATATAAAAGCTACTTAAATGCCACCAAAAGCTATAGAAAGCATTGTCATGTTGGCACCGACGACCTCATCAAAATGGTGCCACGCTGCGCCACCGTTGGCCAGGCTTCCCAAGTGGGCGTGTCTCCTCCAGCGATATAACTCATTGGTTGTTGAGATCTGATTGGAGGGTTAAAGGTTTGGTTCCCACCTTGTATGTCCATTTGTCAAAGTGTCTTCAGACAAGAAACTAAACCCCACATTGCTGTTGTAATAAGACAGCTAAGCCACCATCAGTGTGTGAACAGGAGTATGACTGTAAAGGGCTTTGGGTTTGATCAAAGTAGAAAAGTGCTACATGAGTGTACGCCATGCAATACCACCAGGACTGGACCTATGCCAATATGCAGACAAAACAGGTCAGCAGAAGGTGCCATTATGGTGCTTCACCTTTAATTGGAACATGGGAAACTTGGAAACACCCTTGCTAACATGGGAAACTTGGAAACACACTTGCAAAGGTGCATTTTATTGAATTTTGTGAGTTTACTTTCACCTTATCTCTCACAGAGCATGAGTGTCGGCAAGGAAGCTTCTCCCACCATTACTGTCCATACTAGAGCCTGTCAGGGTCCATCCATTCATCACAGCTACTGTATGGCGAAGGCGGAGAACACTCTGGAGGGTCAACCACACACTCACAGTCACACCAAGGGCCATTTTAGAATCTCAGACTAATCTATCAAGCATGTTGTTGGACAGTGGCAGGAATTCGGAGAGCCTGGAGAAAACTTATGTATGGATGGGAGAACATGTAAGCTCCAAAGAGAAACAACCAAGCCGGAATTCAGACCAGAGCCTTCTCACTGTGAGGCAAGAGTCCAAGAATGCTACAGCCCCCCGTTTTTGTGTATCAGGGCAGCACAACCTAGGTCCTGGAGATCTGTCACCCATCTCTTTTTTAGCTCTCTCTGCCATCCTTGTTGCTGATACGCTCTGGTGTTTCTTCATTCTGATTGACTAAACATACCTGATCAAGGTAATCAACAGCAAAGAAGTGCTGAAACAATTGGAAAACAGTCATGGTGGTAGATCTTCAGGAACAGGGTTGGGTTGCCCAGCAGTAAATGCTCTAAACGCATGACTACTCTGCATCTTTCTCTCCAAATCTCATTGTTAAACTTACTTGCATCACCGTCATGCTAAGACCCATTATTTAAGCAAGATATCATATAGAACCAGAATACAGATACTAATCTATGTGGTGCTATCATGACTTGTTTCTTTTTATTAAAATGACAAGAAAATTTGCCGTGGATTTATGTAAGAATAAACAACCCAACTTTTATGAATTCACTATCAACAGCGAGGCAGTAGCTCATGGTGAATCTCAGTCACTTTACTGTTGGGATTGTGTTGTCCTCTGGGCTTTTGGTGGGATTTTCTGAAGTTAAAATCATCAGGACCACTCTTCTAATGATCAGTCTCCAAAGGACTTAGTGTCTCAGGCCTGAACCCCTGAGCAACCAAAATGAATACTGAACCCACTGAACTGAAGTCAAGTGAAAAGAGTAGAGCCTGTCTCAGCTGCAGATACAAAACCTTGGAAGGTTAGACCGGGACTTCTGTATCTGAGAAACTGGAGTAGAGACGTTTTTATTTTTTAAATTATTACTATTAAAGAAAAACTCGGAAAAAGCCTGAGAGCTGTTCATCTTCAGCAGAAAATTCAGTTCCTCACTGCTTAAATCAAAGCCAGGCTGTATATCTGAAACTTAAAACTCACAAATCAAAGCTTATTCTGTGTTTACACTAAAAAATGAAAGCGCTTTTTTTCCAGCCCTGAAAACATTAAATGTAGAAAGTTCATAATTGAAGCAGCATGGACTTTTCCTTCAGGATTTTGGAGCTCACTACAGGTTAGTTGATGATAAACCAGTTATCATCATAGCTGTTGTCTTTGTGTCTCCTCCATCTCTCCTCCTCTCCTCTTTCGCTTGCATCCCTCCTGTCTGTATTGGAGAAAAAAAAACACTATGGCAACAGTAAGTCCCATTGTGGGATGTGCAGCCAATGGAGAGGCTGGTCAGAGGGTCTTTGAAGAGGAAAAAAAGTCATTTTTGCCAGGCAACAAGCGTCTGTGTCGATTAAACATCTGAATATAGCAAGTCCTCCAAACGCAGAGCAGCTCTGCACCCTGAAGGAAGAGGGTGTTTGGACAAATTCCTTCATGAAAGTTTAAGTTCAGCAGCAGGCAGCTGTCCAAGACCTCTGAATGATGTTAGAAAGCCACTTACTTCATTTCCTCATTCATGAAAACACATTTCTGAAATGTTTTTTTTTTTTTTCACAAACAGGAGAGATGTTTTTAAGCAAAGGATTCCAAAGATAGATACGACTGTTACTTGATATTTCAGTGTCTGACACATGAAGTCATGCTTTAATATTTTACTTTTTGACCTTATAATCAAAGAAAAAAATAACTGAACTGAAAAGGAAATCACATTTTCCTCACTGTTCTGTAGAGTATCTCATGTTTTAACTGACTTAACTAAGGACATTAGTGTTTGGTATGTCTTTTTTTCTTGCTTCTTGGCCAAAATGTCTATTTTTCTCTATTAAATTGAGCTGCATTTGTAAGGTATATCCATTATAAACAGAGCTCCACTTGTTAGGAACACGCATTTTTAAGTAACATGCAGTTGTGGGATAGGTAGCAGAGTTAAGGACACAGGGTGGGCCCGTGTAAAATTACTTAAAAGTTGGCCCAAATCCGATAAGTCAAGTCATTTGGAGCAGAAACCTCCCGGTCTCAATAGATGTGTCAGTAGTGAAGACAGCAGCTACCCTCAAAGGCCTTCAAGGTTAAAAGTCAACAAACCAGCTCTTTCAGAGCCAAAACTACATGTTTTCTCAAACAAGAAAAGTGTCTTTTTATATTTAGAAGAACGTTTTACAGTTTTAAATTTCATTTTAACAAAGATGTGACCCTTTGCTTTGTACCTGTGCTTTCAGCGAGGGGCTTCAGCTGCTTCTCCATGTTTGTGGGGCTGGAATGCTGGGGGGTCTCTGGAGGCCTCAGGTCACTTTGAATTAGAGGCTTCATCGGCCGTCATCGTCCTGAGCAGAGCTTTGCTCACCAGACCATAGTCGCACACTATCTGAGCCGCACCTCCTCGTTGTGCATGTGTGTGCGCACGCTCATCAGTCAGCCATCCTGCAGCCTCAGGCCAAGCCCCCCTCCCTCGGTTCCTCTGCAGCACATTTACATGTAGAAACATACATAGCACCTCCATCGCTGCTTCACGAAGGAACACGACTCACTCCCTCGGTCCTGTCACTTCCATTTGGGGCATGCTAACCCTCTGGGCTGACCCCTCTTACCTGGGGGTAGGTGGGTAGACGGTTTATGGGGACGGCCCTGCAACTTTAAGGTCCAGCATCCTGCAGAATGTTTACAGCGACTATTAGTCACAGTTTACGACAGAAACCGCCAAGAAACACATTACCTCTGTCTTCACTAAAACCAACACACAGACACAGATGTAGGAACACACACACATAAAAAGACACACTACTCCAACCTAGCATGGCAGAATCCTGTTCTGCTGAAGCTTTCTTCCATTCAGAGGAGGTTTTTCACCACTGCCATGATCAGTTCAGGGATTAAACCAAACCTTGATGTTTTTCTGATGTCTGTTTCTTTGGAATTCCTTAGTTTTTACAGTTTCTTTGTGTGATCTCATAAATGAAGAATACTTTAATAAGAAATGTACTACAAATGAATAATTGAAAACCTGACATTTGTTTTAAATTGTTTAGCAAAGTAAATTTAAAAAAATCTAATGAATCTACTGATGTGCGATGCATCTGCTGAAAGAGATAAAAAAAGGCAGAAATATTACAAATTCTAAATTACATATCCATAAAAGTTAGCCGATGTGAAAACGAATTTGTTTTAAAATATCATTTCCTGTCATTTTAATGTCTAATCAAGAATATTGAATATTCAGATTAGGCCACAGTGTTCTGTTTTTCTTTGTTTTGGGTGGAACATCCTGTTCTATTAAACTCAAATCTTTGTTTATTCACCAAACTCACTTCCCATCAACGTTTTCAACCATAGTTTTAGTTTAGAAGTCATTCCACTGTTTCTGGTCTTTACTTCTTCCCCCATCATCTTTGTGATTTTCTGTCTAAGCAGCCTTTTTTTAGTCATTTTTATGTTTGTTTAAATAAAGCTCAATTTCTCCATTTCCAGACTGATAGTGTGGTGTTCCTGCAGAAAAGGGAGGAGCTACAGCTGAGCTGTCTGTGTGACTCATGCTGATCAGCTTTTCTTCAGACCCTCTGACCTCCGTGGAGCTCTGAGGTTCTCATGGACCGATCCATCAGATTAATTTAGAGGAGGTTAAGGATACCACATCGACCCATTTGACCTGTGAGGGATGAGTGACTCGGGCTTCGCCCTCAGAGAGGAAATTACGTCTAGCTGTTCTGATCACTGTTGTCTAACTGCATCCATATGGAGGTTACCTGTCAGTCCAGTTCAGATCTCCAGGAATGAATGTCTTCCTTGTGTAAACCACTCTTTAAAGAACAGTGTCCTAATGCATTCAGGCACTCGGATCAGGGAAGCCACTAAAGGCAGAAAACCATTAAGTGTGGCTCCACTGGTGTTTGAATGTGCATGAATGTCCAGTTGATGGTCAGAGGGACGGACCGTAGGCTTGAACTGGCAGCCACGCCTCTGTCAGTCTGCCCCAGGGCAGCTGTGGCTACATCAGTAGTTACCATCACCAAGTAAGAATAAATAACACACAAAGGAAGAATTTTGAGTGTCTGGAAAAGCGCAGATAAATCTAATCCATTATTATTATAATTGTTATAAATCCATACAGACTGAGATAATTTTGTGGTTTAATGTAAAAGACCTAAAATTTCCCAAGTAGTGGCAAAGAAGTTTCAGCTCAGTAACAAATTAACAAGTTCAATGAAAAAGAAGGTATGATCCATGGTTTGTAGCCTGAGTTGAGCTACAAACTGTTTCCGAGAGACTATTCTTTGCAGCACTGCTGTCGCTGCTGCATTTCTTCTCTCATGCTTTATCATCCACATCCTCCTTCCTCCATCCTGGTTTGTTCGCTCTTCCCATCCTTCATTTCTTTCTCTCCAGAGTGCTCATTTATCTGTTGCCTGTCACGTTTTATAGGTAACCTGAGATGCAAACTCTTCTGTGAGGAAGTAAGGTAATGTGAAGCACTGCAGCACCCCCATGTGTCTCCAGGTAGAACTGCACCATGCAGGACTGATCCTCGGAGGGAATTTGACAGCTGTGGAAAGCTAGGGAATGAAAGAAAGACCTGAATACTGAAATGTGTGCTGCTGCAGAGACATTTCAGTCAGAAGCTGAGGGTGGACAGTGTTTGGACATGTCTGAGCTCTACCATCTGCATTAGCTAAAAGCAGCTTCAGTCTCTTTGGTTCTGACCCAGAGCTCCACCAGCTAATCCGTCCTGCTGGATGATGAGTGTAAAACAGCTGACATGAGGATCAGCACTTGCAAACCCGAGGCCAAAAACAGTGGAATGCCCTGACATAACGCTTCGGAACGATCCCACCACCATCACCACGTGGTCTGCTGTGATGAAGAGACATCTGAGTCTGAAAAGGTTACACCTTCCTTCCTGAAACTGCTGTGATCCAATCTAAACCCCGACAAGAAAACATTGGTGGATGGAAAGAGGGAATTATTCGTGTCTTTTTAACCCTCTGGCATCTTTCTAGAAATGTGTCAGTAATGGTCAGTTGCTGGAATTTGGGGCAAAGCAGACACATAAATGGGTTAAATACTCACAGTAAAGTTAGTAACCTCAGTTCAACAATTTTTTGAGAAACTAACCAGCTTTTAAACCAAAGGCCCTCCCACCTAACTTAATCTGTCTTTACATTTAAATAGATTCTGTTAGATAAAGTTGAAGCAGGCAATAAAGTAAACATTCAGATGCATATTTCTGGTGGATCCTGACATACAACACACCAAAAGACGATAGACGGAATGCGACCTCTTTCCTCACACTCTCTATTTTAATTCTTTGGTTCCCTCCTTTCATTGAGTTGTCAGTTACTTCTACTGATCTTTGATCACAGATCAATTATGAGGGGGAAGAGAGTGCGAACCACCTGGTTATATTGCAGCCTCTCTCCTCAGATTTCTTCTGTGATAATCTGTACAGATTTTTTTTTTTAAATTTCATCAATTTGTCATTTTAGTGATGGAGACATTCATGATGCCATCTATATCAACCTTGGAGAATGAACAGTTTCTTCTTTTACTCCACACCTGATGTAAACATCTTGATGCTTGTATGGTGGATTTCCTTCCAGTTTCCATGCTCTTCCTTCTCCTCCAAACAGATTGTTCTTTTCTTTTCTAAATGTGTATGAACTTTAGTCTGCAGCTGTTCGCTCTAATCCTACCAGAATCCCACTCCTAGTAGATTGACATTCATTGAGGGTTTTTGTCATTTGTTGAAAATCGTTCTCACTGCAGGTCGATACATCATCAGACTGCCCTGTAAAAACGCATTTGTATTAAAGTCTTGCTGCAGGATCCCTACTGACAGCAGAAGATCCAATGGCGTTGTCATCAAAGCCTGTCAGATGATGGGTTCCATCAGGACTTGCATCAGCACTGACACAAATCCCCGTATGCAGAGTTTGAGTTTTCTTCTTTAGGACTGAAATGAAAGTCCCTACTTCCTGTGCCTCCTCTTCCTCATATGTACAGGACACAAAGTTGAATTCACTGTCGTACACAAGCACCAGCCTGAGCCACTTTATCTCTGATTAAGGAGGGGGGAAGTGTTGATGCGATCAGACTAATGTGGGATAAGAACGCATACGGTCAGTATTCAGATGGGAAGTCCTAATTGTTCCAAATACAAGAGCATGCAAAGCACCTGTGGATGCACAGTAGTTACATGTTCATGTAAATACAGATAAACACCATTTAGATTCATAAAACTTTCTGGTGACCATAACTGGAGAATGTTTCATCCAAAATGAGACTCTTTGGAGGACTTAAGGAGGCATGAAGCTCAGCTGAGGATCACCTGGACGTGTTCATTTATCACCAGCAGGTATGATCAATCTCAAATCTGAGTGGACTTGTTCCGCTTTAGTGAATCACAGACAGAGCTTTGAGACGTAGACTGACGTTCCCATGTTTCCCAACTGGAAACCATTCTGGACGTGCCAGTGTTCAGAGTTTTTGAACAACAGAAAGTAAAACCGTTCCATTCTAATAGTTTTTCTCAGATCCTTCAGGATAAAGGTGGTGGTGCATCCTGGATAGTTCACATATCCATCACAGACAGATAAACTCTTACCGGCATGGCATTTCGAGTTGTCAATCAACATGCAAACTCCACACAGAACAGACACAGCATGAACCTTGATTGCTGTTCAGTGATAGATCTAACCACTACACCACCAGGCAGCCCAATACAAAATTCAACTACAGAAAAATGTAGTCATTTTATTTTCTTCAAGGGCCTCTAGCATTTGTTCTACTTAAAATTACAAGTTTTTCAACCAAGATCATTTTTTTTCCTTTATTAAAGTTTATTATGTACACAGTTTTATTGTAAAACTTCCTGTTACAAATCTGTTTACATGGAAGGCTGTGGAACGGCAAGATTTTTGTTGCCGTCATCCCTGCGAGGTTTACAGATGTTTACAGTTCATTGAAAGACTGTGTTTTAAAGAAGAAAAACGTTTAAAAAGCTCAAAAAGTTAGACATTACAGCTGCTGCAATGCACAAAGTTAGTCTTCATGTTTGTCTCATCCACTTAAACATTTCATCAGTTCAGCAATCATTACAGACTCTAAAGTTTTAATGATTGTAACGTTTTCAGTTTATTTCAAATAATTCATATTATGTGTTACTGACCAACAGATAACAAAAAGACTTTCTGGTCTGGTATCCTCAATTGTAAGTATTGATGGTAAAGAGTTGAACACCCAAACTCTCAGCAGAATAATGCACAGTTGGGGAGGGGAGCTGTAGTGTTCTTTCTTTCTCAAACTCTTCAATCTCCAAACCCACAAAAGTCTCAAATGACATCATAACTCATACGTCCTTTAATCGACTCTCTTCTGTGAAACGACAAGCAAGAATGAAGGTCCATTTCCACAGATCAACTTCACTTAGTGCTTTTTATCTGAACTCTGATAGCAATGACGGTGTGTTATTTTCTCTGCAGTCAGACTGTGAGCATGATGGTCTGTTGAGAGTTCAGCTCTCTTCCTCTAGTGGAAATTATGACCCCACAGACATGCGGCACTTAGAGATCCAGAGAAGACAGATCTTGAAAAAGGAAATGAATAAACTTAGAGGGAAAAGACATAGGGTTCTTCTTTACTTGTTAAAACAGTTTTGTAGTTACATATTTATTCATAACTTTACAACAGTGTAAACAGAAAACATCCTAAAAAATATGAAAGGTTCAGTAAATCCAGACTCTTTCACTTTGACTCCAAGTGTAAACACATATTCTGGGCACATTTGATTTACCTTAACCTGAATAAAATTAGACTTCTTTTTCTGAGAGTTTAGTGGTTTAAGCGCTGACAGCAAGATAGAGCTCCTCTTCCGTCACTGGTCAGCAGGAACCACTTCCAGGATGATCTGCAAGGTTCTGTTGATGGAATCTGTGGGCACAAATGTCTGTGTGAGGCCTCACCGGAAACAATCACTTCATCTGCTCTAAACTAAGCATCACAAGTTCCAAAAATTAAGGATCGTCAGCAGGAGTACAAGTTTTATCTCACCATGAGACTGAAGCAGATTGGAGCAAACTAAAACTTTTGTGTGTGTGCTGTGTTTTATGTTGTCGTACTGTATACTGTTTTTAACCCTGATCTTTTAGTGTTAATTGTACAGCACTTTGTACTCTTGGTTTCGAAAAGTGCTATATCAATAAAGTTTATTATTATTATTATTAAAACTTCTCCTCCAATCTGCAGCAGATCTTAAACTATGTTCACACCGAGCAAGGAAAAGCACGTTCAAGTGGCCACTTTCTATGAAAATTCTATGTAAATGCGAAAATCAGACTTTTGTTGTTTTTTTTTCTTTTGTTTTTGTTTAGTCACTGAAAGAAGCAATGAACACCCCTCCCACACACATTGATCAACAAATACCTTATTCTCCTTTATTCGTCCTTTACTTGTCAAATGTTTTCTCGTTTTGCCCCCATCCCTCTCCAGAACCCTTAAATGATTTTAACTTAATAACATGACAAAATACATTTTTCCAGGTAAATCCAAAGGCTAAATTGAGTCCTGCAGAAAGGCGTCTGCACATTTGATGCTGATGGTAACCAGGCAGAAAATCAACCTGTGGACATGAGTCTGTGTGTGTAAACAACAGGCCGATGTCTTTTGTGCCTTAAGTGTTTTAAATGTCACAGAAATGTCACACCCTGATACTCTGTTCCACTTTCATACATCTACTGGAGCCATTGTGTCAGTGAGTAACACAGAGGAGGGAAACATTAGCTTTCTGGCTTCTCCAACCCTGCTGTCCTGCTTGTTTTACAGCTAACCCTGCTTCAGTAATTCCCGATTTGCTGGATTGAGTGATCCCAGTTTATGACTGACTGAACACACCTGATCTAGGTGAGTGGTGATAACTTAAGCAGGGTTTGCTGCAAAACAATAGGGCTGTAGCTAACGAGGAAGAGGGTTGGAGACCACTGGAGGTCCATTTGTCACTTCTATCATTTCTGACCTTTTAGCTAAAAAGAACAAACATCAAAAAGGTGAAACCCAAACTTTGATCAAAATAGATGCACCTGTCTGCATCAGTGCAGCTTCTGGATTCGTGAAGGGAAAAAGATCAATGGTTTGGATGGAGCTGGTTACCTATAGCCCTCTGAAGCCACTTGGGTCTGTTGTTGAAGTGGATGAAGACATAATATGCAGGAATGCCGGTGATAGAGATGGCAAACCCAATCCCTGTGTTGACCGGGTCCGAGTACAGAGAGAGGAAGACCATGAAGAAGCAGGTGAGACAGAACACCACTGGGATGAAAAGCGGGACCTGCAGCCAGAGCAAAGTCAGAGTCATTTCTACCAGGTCAGGTACTTTGGTAACACTCCTTAATAAGGGTCCCTTTATTAATGTTAGTTAATGCATTATTGAACTATTAAATAAAGTGCTTCCAGCCATATTTATTACATATTTTGCATTACTAAGTGTATTATTTAATGCAGTAGTCAAAAGTAACCTAGTGTTAAATATTTAACCTTGCTTAACGCATTACAAAGTAAAAATAACATATTTTTTTTTGCAATTGCTTAGCATAAAGTATCTATCAAAAACATGTATATGTAAAGCCTTAATTGTGTCTGAAGTTATCATTTGCTACATTTGATTGTTCAGAGTTAGGTCCCGTCTGGTTCCCAGTTCCTGCCTATTTGGTTTTGCAGTCTGTAGTTCCTCTGGCTTCCAGAAGCCTCCACACTGTAGCTTGGTTTGAGCACCTCTCATGGTCAATAGTGTCAGCTGCTGTTGCAAGTGTTCAATGATAGCAGTAGATGCATACGCTGTTATCTCTGACTGTGGATCCAGGCAGGACTGTCTCTGTGTTGTGGCGGTGCAGCAGCCCTCACCTTAAAGGGGCGGGGCAGATCAGGTTTGGTGTAACGGAGATAGATCAAACCCAGGACCACCACACCGATGAAGAGCCAGCGCAGGAAGCTCATGAAGTTCAGCAGACTGTAGATGTCCCCAACAAACACCTGGATCACGGTCATGGGATACTGCACTCACACACAGAAGACCTGCTGTTAGTTCTGATGTCTGAGCCCCTCCCACCACCTACACAAATATATTTGCAGCTTTTATTGGTCATAAAATGATCCAAAGCACCCTCTGCTGCTTGGGCTGTGAACTCACCAGTATGAGCACAGCAGCCAGCGGCGTGTGTCTGCGCACGTGGATCATGGACAGGACCTCCGGCAGCTGTCCCTCACGAGAGGCAACGTAAACCATTCTGGAGAAACGAGGAGCATTGACAGTTTAAAAGAAACTTCTTCTGCGATTTGGTCCTAAACGTCTCACACTTGGGAGCAGGTGTACCTGGATAAGGCAAAGAGGCCGCCGTTCATGGAGCCGAAGCAGGACAAGGCCACAAAGACGGGGATGGCGATGGAGAAGTTCCCAAGCAGGCGCTCTGCAAAAGTCTGATTCGGGAAACAGGGTGATAAATAAGGTTCAGAACCTTATTTAAAGACCAAACACTGGTCTTTCAGAACCTTCATAGCACACAACACATCCATTCATCCACGTTAGGGATTGGCTTTGAGAAAGCAGGTCTCTGTTGTCAGTTTCATTAAGTTTCAGAAATATACAGTAGAGATTCATTTTTTACAAACTTTCAACTTTTGTACCTTTTCTTTGCAAGTAGGTGGTGGTCTGTGTGTGTCTGTATGTGGGGGTGTGTGTGTGGGGGGGGGGGGTCCAGAATCAAACCACAAATATCTAAAAGTTACACAGAAAAAAAGCCAGAATTCTAGCCAAATTACCGTAAGTCACATCTGATGACCAGCAGAAAGAATCACACTTTTTTTTAAAATATGAATAAGAAAAATAGGAATAAGAAAAAAGTAGAAAAATCTGAGTCTTTCAAGGTTTTTTTCTTAAAAAAAAAAACAAAAACATGTCATTCAATCTGGGAGAAATGTTCGTCTTATGTTGACTATAATATGTTAATTAAAGCAGAAAGTAGACATGCGTGATCATAGAGGTTCTGGTCCTCAGCTTCCATGCTGCTCATGATTCCCGCAGACTCACAAACTCTCCCCGGTGTATCCGGCTCTCTGTGCCCCACGCTCTGCACATGCACTAAGATGATTTCAGCACTTCACCTCCTAATTGCAGCTTGATGAAAGCCTCTGATTCCAGTTGGAGAACGGAGCAAAGTTTAAATTAAGTTTTGGGTGTAAACTTGTGTGAGGAAGAAGGTACCGACTGTAATCCTGTTATCACATCCTAAGAACACATAAATGCTCTTAGCACCTTTCTTAAGGCGCTGCGAACACTTACGGTGCGCTTGGCAATAAGACTAATTGCATTAGATGGGAGCAGGAGTGGTGCGTCTGCACTAACAGCAGGCTGATCAGGAGCGGTGGCTTTTACAGGAGGCTGTGATGTGATTAGCATTAACACGTCTGTCTGCAACAATTACATTAACATCCGCAGGGAGCAGGCTTCACAGATGAAGACCTGGGAAGAGCAGGAAGTGTCCGTGTCAAAGTGCGATCACAGCCATGCAGGGAAGAGGTCGTCCAGATTGCCTCTGCTTTATTTGTTCTCATTAAAACTCCAGTACAATGACCGCATGCTTTGCTGCTCCAGCAGCAGCTGATCCCTGAAGACTCGTTCTGTCAACTTGTTCTCCACTGGATGGATTTGCTTCTCTGTTTGTTTATGTGAAGGAGCCACAAACCAGCAAGTTGATGTGGTTCTGCTGTGGAAGCATCTTTGTGGCACATCTTCTTTCAGGTCAAAGCAGCTGATGATGGGGGTGTTAGCATCACAACAGCTCTCCCATCTTGCTGCTCTGAGGACATTCCCATACAATCTCGTCTCGGGGGCTGCTGGAGGTAAAGTCCAATTTGCTGTAGTGGTGTGTGAGATTTGTTCATCTGGCCTTTAAGAGAATGCTCAAGAATCAAAGATTTGGGAGTCCTTCTGGAGGTTGTCAGTGTGGTCAGTCAAGTCAAGGTATGACTTGACAGTGGACTTGAGCTTAAGAGTCAGAGAAGACACTGTATCACTCTGAAAAGATCCCAGGAAAAGCCAATCTGGCTCTAACTGCTGCAGCGCTTTTGGGATCTAAACCAGAAATGAAAGCAAAACTATGACTTCTTCTGGAATGAACTTAGGTCTTCACTCCTGTTCTCTTGCAGACCGGCAGCCTCTTAACCCTTGTTCTATCCTATGACTCCCCCTTACATTGACGTGTTCCCCCTACCATGACAAAGGTGGATAAAGGTGGAAAGATTTCATGTAATCCATGGACACCAGTGAAGATCACAAATCATTGAAGAAAAAAGGTTCAGAGCACTGTCTAGTGGGTCCAGATGACCCAACTCCCAATGTAAAAGTGCCTAGGATAGAACAAGGGTTACAGGAGAGCACAGCATTACTGCAGGTTCTGGGACAAGCTTGACCTGTTAAAGACCTACTCCAATGAATGTTGTTATTTTAATATGTTTTAATATGTTTTTTATCATGATGGAGAATTCTGAGTTTTTCTTTTTTCAAGTTGTGGTGAAACAGGGGCAGAAAAAAAAAACGCAGTAGGAAAAAGCTTGTAGCAGTCATGTAGGTTCTACGATTGGCAGTTCACAAGCTTTTTGCTCTGCTCCATTCTGATGCATCCACTTGTAGAAGACAAGATCCAAGATGCCATGTCGCTCAAAACTATACAGCTGGATAGCTCTGATGCTCGCCATTTTTGTTACACCGCTGATGTTAGGTTGGGGGGTAAGAGGTTGTGAGCTAGCGGGAGATAGTGTAAACAAAGGCATGATGGTAAATGAGGACAGGGTTATCTACGCCAACAGTCCCACCCACAACTCAGGGATGAATCCCTGCCGCTCTGCAGAAACTATGTCCAAGAAAACAACGCAGGTTCTTTTCCTTTTGGCTAAAAACAGCTTAATCATAATTAAAAGGCTACAGGAAACACTTTTACAATAGATTAAAAATTATTGGAGTGGAACTTTAAACCCCAAGAAAGAATCAAGACAGTTTCCACAGAGCTGAACCAGAGGAGAGGGCTAGCAGCATTTCCTGCCATTCCTCCACCGAGTAATGCAGTTGAATAACAGTCAGAAGTGTTTAAAACACCAGAACCTGCAGAACAAGAACTTTCAGAATGGTTCTGATAAGAGTGAATGTGCAGCTTGAATAAATTGGTGTTGTTGTCATTGAAATGTGAGAACACGCTACGTGAAAAACTTTGACAGATCTGGAACGGAGAACCATCATCTCACCACAGCGACGGCATCCGAGGCCAGGAGCTCCTCTGCTGAGATGACAGTGTAGTATGCTATGTTGGTCAGCACGTAGCAGGACGTCACAATTGCCATGGAGATGCAGATGGCCAATGGCAGAGTCCTGATGAAAGACAGACGCATTAGAAGCAAAGCAAACTGAGTTTCTATGATCCCTCCTCTACTGTCCACCAGGACCTTCCAAAAGAAAACCAGAAGTTCCTCAAACTACTGTAAACCCAGCTCTTCTTGTTGCAACTCTGAAAATCAGAACACCTCTGTATACTAAACACTTATTGATTCCCCAGCTTTTAACAAACGAAGACAAACACGTGAAGGTTTTTCTCTGCTCCACAGAGAAGTCACCTGAGTCCTAATGTCTCTTAACCCTTGCATGTCCAGACAAAAACTTCCACCTCAGCTTCTGGCTCTTCATGCTTGAATAATAACGGCAATATCATGAATTATTGTTTGAAGCTGAGAAACATGAACACTCTGAAACCTTCTGAGAGCTCTTAGCATTTACCGTAAACCCCTTTGTGCTTTCACCTGTGGGAATCATTCCATTTTATTCTGCATTTTAAATTATGGATTTGAGTTGAAGATGTGATTTGTGTGTCACTGCAAACTGTGATGCTCTTTAACACTTCTTTGAAGCAAAGATTTTGTGGTCAGGGACATGTGTTGTGTTACCATGCTAACAATTAACTAAAAATGGTGGACCATTTGTCTGAATAAGTTTTCTTTTGTTCAAGAAAAAGATGCCAAGAGGCTAAAGATGTTTTCCTCCATCCCTTTTTCCGCTTGCATTCTTTTCTGGTAAAACTGCTAATCTTAAGGTCAATATTTATTTGACAATGAAAGCCTCTGAAAATTTGAGCAAAGAACTGAGAATAATGAGCAACTACACTGCAAAGGAAGGCCCCATGTCATCAACTCTGATGATGATGCACACAAAACCCACATATCTGAGGAAGAAGAATGTTGAGAAAACAACAGACACTGTGACCAGAGCAGAAATCATTTTAACTGCACAAAAAAATAGTGACTTAAGGGAGAATCTTCTGGTTGCTATGGTTTTAAAAGGTCTGTGTAAAGTTTCAAATGATTTGAATTACACATAAAACACATAAAGGCTGATTAAAAGTGGCCTGAGTTCAAAACAGGACCACGCATTACCATGCGTTTAAATGCAGAAAAATTTGTTTGTAGAATAAAGAAGACAGTAATGAGAGTCAAAAACACAATAAGTCAAGTTAATGGAGAAGGCCAGAGCAGACATGGAACAGTCATTGTATGAAAAACACACAATGACACACAATGGATGAAGCAAGGAAACAGATGTTGCTCCTTTTGGAAAAATAAAGTTTATCAGATCTGACAATGGCACAGAAATCAAATGCATCTTCAAGGATTTTTAAAGCTTACAAGACTGCATTCTGAGATGGTAAATGGTGTACACTTTACTTTACTTTACAGTCACAGACCCATTCAGACACTGGTGGCGGCTCTGCTGCCAAACACTGGTGCCAACCTCCCACCAGAGGCAAGGTGGGGTTCAGTGTCACTACGACTCATGGGCGTCCAAGGCAGGAATCAAACCTGCAATCTTATGATCATGGGTCGACCGCCCTACTGCTGCACCACAGCCGCAGGGATGGAAAGCTGAATGCTTATTTAAAGTCAGCAAGCAAATTACGTGTAGATCTTAGCTTTCCAAACGGAGCAAAACGGATGTTAAATCAAACAAGGAAGATCCATTACCAAATGCTGACAGACGGAAGGAGAGACTTGTTAAATATGTGATCAAGTCAAGTGTGGAAAGGCAAGCACAGACAGATGAGGTGAAACCAAATGACAGACAAGGCAGAATTAATACAGACTGTAGCTGACATGGAAAATGACATGAGCCATAAGAAAATTCAAGAGTCAATATTAAGAAACAAAGATCCACAAAGGGACTTATCTGATGGCAATGACAGTAGAATTAGGTTTTCAGCATGCTTCACTTGCAGATCTACATCTCTGCGTGTCTGTTTTACACAAAGATACTCTTAAAGCTCCAGTGCTGGAAACCAGTATGGTGTGCAGATGAACCTAAAAATTCATCTTTGGAACATTATTTATTTCTGTAGATGTGAGGGTAAACTCACTTTTCTGGGTTCTCCACTTCCTCCGTCACAAAGTTCAGATAAAACCTGCAAAGAAAAGATTGATGTGATTTTTACAAAAGAGGGACACCATCAGATCAGTGCATAAACATGCTCATGTTTGTAATGAAACATTTATTACAAATTAAAAAATGGTTCCTCACAAGGGTTAACAAGAAAAAAGCTGAATCACACAAATTGTAGAAGTCAACTGTGTGCATGCCTGTGTTTGCAGATATCAGTGTGGATCTGTGTGTGCATGCACATGCACAGGGGGCAAAAAGTAAACAGTCATTGAGTCTGCAAATTGTTCCAATTCAACAGAGAATGTCTGAAGAAGTTGCAAGTCAGTGTTGCCCAACAACAACCCCAAAACATCACAGCTCTTGAGAAGATCTGCATGGAAGAATGGACCAAAACAACAGCTACAGTGTGTGAAAACCTACTGAAGACCTACAGGAAACCTTTGATCACTGTCGACTACAACCAGGTCTCAATTACTCAATATTGAGGCAAACTTTTGTTATCGACCAAATACTAGTCTGCACCATCATGCAAATAAATTAGTTAAAACAAAGTCAAACATGGCGATTTCCTGGATAGTTTTTTTTTACATTCTGTCTCAAACAGGTGAAGTCTATGATGAATCAAACTCATCTTTTTAAGTGGGACAACTGACACAATCAGAGACTGAAAAATAATCTTTATCCCCATATGTTGACTCTTTTAGGACACTTATGTATCTGCACACGTGTGTGTCCCTGTTGACTGGTCAAATGTAAGGTCTACTCATAAAGTTTCATAATATTCTGTCAACTAAGGGCTCTGCACAGTGTAGACTGTATAAACTGATTGCAGTTAATAAATACTGCAAAAACAGGCGTTTCATTCTGTGATCCTTGACCAAACATCACAGGTCAAGGAAGGAGAGAAAGGAACTCCGTATTTGGAGCTACAAGAAAAGAAATGTTGTTGGCTGGCCAACCTACCATCCTGCATACGCGTACATCCCAGAGTAGAAGGCCAGAGGCATTCCAGACAGGTTTATGTTGGTCAGGTCGAAGGCATCCTCAAAGTTTTTGGTCTCTCCTGCAAACACACACAGACTGTAACTTCTAAATGACCAATTTGTCTTCAACCTGAAGCTTCATTAAGGCTCTGTTCTTAACAACAATAACATAGTATTTTCTGCATGTATGTATGCGTGATGGCAGCTCAAAGATGATCAATACTGCATTAGAAAATGAAAAGAAAAATGTTATAAAAAAACAGTATAAGAAGAATTCAACAGACAAAATCCTAGTTTGTTTATGTACTCCACAAATATGAGTTTAGAAATCAGATGCCCAGAGATCTGCTGGGCTGTTTTTTAATTTTTTTCTGCAAAAGCACCAGGGAAACTGATCCTTGTTAAGGAAAGAATGAACAGGGATACATATTGTGAGATTTTGAGTAAAAAATCTTCTTCCATCAGCCCAGGCATTGAAGATCAATGTTTCAATCATTTCTAGACCTGAGTGACTTCTGGGAAAACTTTTATTTTTTTTATTGGTGTTTTGCTTTTCGCTCTTTTAATCTGGATGCTGATGCTAGAAAATGTTCATGAAAGCCTCACTGGGGCTCAGGAGTCACACAGAATGTTTTAACCTGCAAACGTTGATGGAGAATTGGCGATTTTCATGTTTTTTGACAATATGGGAAAACGAAATTTTTGCGATTTTACACAAAACGGGAAAATTAACTTTTTTTCGAGCTAATTTACACGCACATGCCACTAGCTTAAGTCTACAACCACCTCTGTAGTTGTCTTTGACCTTTGACCTCTGGAAGAGGCCGCCATCTTGAATTTAAAAAAAAAACACCTTTACTACCAGATACAAACGAAAACTCTTCGTTGGGATTTTTAGCCTGTGAAATGTAAGTGTACAAAGGTTCTATGGTGTCATAGTTCTGGACTCTGAATCTGAGTTCAAATCTCAAAAAACCCTTGAAACTCTCCGTACTCATCATTGTTACATGGATCTAAACAATACAACAACCTGAACTAATGAAATCTATTTTGTCTGTTATGCCCCATTTGGTGTCTAGGGGGACCTGGAGGAGCATACTGGTCAGATTTTTTTTGTAATTGAATCCTCTAAAAATGTAAGGGTACACAGGGTCATATATTTATTTTCTTCATAAATCTTTTGAGTTGGTCAGCATGTTCCATTTTATTTGAGGTTTTTTTATTGAAACCTGTAAAGATGCAGGTGTACATAGGGTTTTAATGGTTGGCACTCTGAACTCTGAATCCAGTGGTCTGATTTTTAATCTCAGTAGAACCTTGAAACCCAAATTACTCTCCTTACTCATCATTTTTACATGGATCTATCATGGACGTTTATAATTTCAGTTTTCTGGCCTCCAGCTTTTTATTTTATCTATTCATTTAAGTTAGTGTACAAAATTCGCCACATTAATTTGTCACATCAAATTTATTTTATTCATAAATAGTTTGTGTTGGTCAGCAGATGATCCATTTTGTTAAAAAATTTTTCATTGAAAACTGTACAAATGTAAGATTGTAAAATGAGAAATTCAATGCCCGTCAGCGTAAGTCTACAAAATTTGCCATATTATTTTTTACTTATAATATTAATTTTAGTCTTAAATCCTTATTATGGTCAGCATATTTTCCAGTTTATTGTATTTTTTTTCAATCAGAACCTGTAAAAATGTAGTTGTATGACTGGTTCTATGCTGTAGTGGTTAGCACTCTGGACTCTGAATCCAGTAGTCTGCGTTCAAATCTCAGTAAAAACTTAATTACTTTTCTTAACCATCATTGTCTCATGGATTTAAACCAGTGTTTTTCAACCAGTGTGCCACAGCTGTGTGGCTGTGTGCCGTGGGAAATTGCCCTCATTCACTGATCTAAAAACATTTTCCATCTCCAGGAAATCAGCTCTTTGTTCATCCAAACAGGCCCTGATAAAACACTGAGTAGTTAGGAATATGAAAGATCATAAGATACTTTTGTCTTTGTGTTTAGCCGTAGCTTCAAACGTTTTCTGAAAAGTCCCGCCCCTTTAACTGTCTCGACCAATCATTCTTGGAGTCTTAATCATACGTCATAAGTCTGACCAATCAGAAGTGGTTAAAGTCTTCACTTCCTTGTTCAGATTCTGCTCATAGAGTCTCTCAGTTCCAACCAAAATACCAGCTGTGTAGCTTTCCACAGAATCCGGTATCAGACTGTGGAACAAGTGAACAAAACAGTGAAGCTCAGAGACGCAAGGAAGCTGGAGAGAGAACCCATGCATGCACAGGGTGAACATGCAAACTCCACATCAGTGTTCTGGTTCAGCTGGGACTTGAACTGGGGCACTCCTTCATGTGAGGCAAGGGTGCTAACCACTGCGCCACCGTGCAGCCCCACAAAAGATTGCTATAGGAATCTGGGTGTGGTAAACAAAAAACGGTCGCAATAGAGTGTGCTGACTCAGCTAAAACGAAAAAATTCGGAAATTCTTTTTTAGAATCGACTAATGTAACCAACACATCCTTGTCGGGGATATCCAAAGGAAGTTTTGAAATCATTATGGGATGGCAACACTACCAACACTTTGACGGCCATTTCGTGCCAAAATCAGAGATTTCTCGATTTTCAAGTTTTATCACGATATGGGAAAATTAACTCTTTTTCAAGCGATTTTCACATAATTTCAGGCAAATGCCGCTAGCTTAAGTCTACTTAAGTCGACCTTTGACCTCGGGAAGAGGCCGCCATCTTAATTTTTTTTTTAAAAGCACTTTTAGTACCAGATACAAACGAAAACTCATCATTCAATGGAATACTGTGAAAATTGAATTCATGCATCCATAGCTGGAACTGAACATGTCGAAATACACTGGATACAGACGTATCAGGAATGGTTAGCAAAATACCTCTGTTTCTAAGGACGTCCAAAAGTTTACTTTTTCGGAGTCTGAAACTGATGTCGATCTGTTCATTATCCCCAGGCGACCACAACATCAAATGGTTGCTATGGAGATTAAATTAAAAGAAAAGTCGCCATTTTGAAAAAAGTGGTTTTTCTATCAACTTGTCACATGTAGCTCTTACCAGTATGATCATCTTAAGCAATTTGCTTTTCTGAGTGAGTTGATGATGTTTACCGCAATGCTAGCAATTTTAGCCACATACAGCTATGAGACGACTGTTGTTGTGAATTTGGGCTATATAAATAAAATAGAATTGAATTGAATGAAATTACAGCTCAGTTAGCCACATAGAAAGAGAGGAGGGAGTTAGATGCGCGTAGTGGCTTCTCTGCAAGTGGGGTTGGCTCAAAGGTGGGTGGTGAGAGTGGCGGCGGTGCCTAGGGTAGGGCAGAAAGGGGGAGAACAGGTGGAGGTGGGGGGCGGGTAGCGCCGCTCGCGGTTTTTCATTTTAGTTCATTTTAAATAAACTGACAAACTAGTGTAAAACATGGAAATGACTCATTTTGAAACAAAATGTGAAAATGACAATAAGATTTTAGTTCAAGTTGGCATTTCTTAATAAATCCTCATGAAATTTAAAACTAGCATTTATTCTTGGATACATAAATATACATTTTTGTTTCAAACATAATGCCAATGAATGCTAGTCTGACTTGTCAGCAGTGATTGAACTTTAAAAAAAACGTCCTTAAATCTAAAATGTTTAATTTGAGGTTTTTTTAGTCTTCCATCTAGTTTGAAATACTTGATTTGCAAGTTTTTCAAGTATTTCACAATTTGCAAATATCAAATAATTTTCAGTGTAATTTCAATAAAACTTCAGAAGAGGACACATACAAATAGAGGGGGGGGGGGGGGGGGGGGGGTCCTACCGCTCCTGCTGGGACAACATTGGGAAATGCAGCAGCTGTTCACAGCTGCAGCATTTTAGCTCACGCTCTGGTCACAGAGGGTCAAATTCAAAGAAGACATGCTGTGGTTTATTTCAGTTTGGACCTTCTGGTACGGGGCCTCACCTTTGAAGAGCAAGTAGACCCCCGGCACAATGATGATGATGATGGCCAGCAGCTTGCTGAAGGTGAGCAGGATCTGGATCCTGGCGGTCCAGGTGACGCTCATGCAGTTCAGGTACATGACAGAGGCTGCAGAGGCACAGATCAGTCAGACCATCCTCAGCAGAACATCACAAACTGCCAGCTCAGCATGCCAGACAGGAATCTGCTGCACCAAAGACATGAATAATCCTGCTTCTGCTTTTGAGCAGTTATGAAGGAAATAACTGGGTCATCTGTCTGCAGATGAACCTTGGAGCAGCAGGAAACAAATTCTTACTGCTGCTCTCGTGAATACCTGCACAGCTTCCTCCTCTTCCACAGCTGATAATTTGCAGTAATCAGATTACTGCAATAATCTGATCTGATTTGCTTACATCCACTTCAGGAAAAGTCCATTGAGGTAACAGAAAGTCAAACCTTTTGTAATTGTTAAATCTGCCCCTCATGTTTTTGAATGATTTGTGTCATCAGGGTTTCCTATAAAATATGCTTGGGTCTTTCATTTATACTTCATAAAAATAAAAAACTTATCATCATTGTGATTTGTTACTCCTAAAAGTATTCATTTTCAAGAAGTTTTCTGATTGATTTTGGTGACACTCAGGCAAGAAAGATCAGCTCAAGGCAGAAAAACAAATTCATGAGCAGGAAATAATCTGATTATTGTAATCACACTTGATTATATGAGTAATCTGACAGTAATGGGACTTTTAGAGTGTGTGTAAATGGGTTTGAGACATGTGATGAGTCTCTGTGACTCCCCCCAGTGGTAGGGGAGGCCTTATACATACTGATGCCAATGGTTGTAGCAAGTTTCACGGCCATGGGAGGGATGGCACACGGCATGAAGAGCGGCTCCAGGATGTACTGCCCAAAAGCCAAGGAGATGACTGCCATGGCTGCAGGCCTGCAGGAGGACTCAGAGGACAAACTCGCAGTAAGAAAGGAGTCAAACAGAAAACACTGTCAGCTGTTTTCCTCTAAAACAGATTGCACCACTAACAACCACCTGAGACCTCATAGGAGATTCTTCAGAGACGTTGAAGGTGGGTTTTGCTCTGATCATGGTACAGTGGATTCAAATTATGCCTGGGATTCATCTGTGAGAATAAGGACGTCCAGAAAATGACCTTCAGCATCAAACAGGAGGAAGAGAGTCAAAGTTTATCTGCTCTGGGGGTTTTATTCACCTCCTAAAGAGGTAAAACATTCAAATGTTCAGGCTATAACCGTAATTTACTGAACTATTGTTCCATTTTTAACAAATTAAACATTGACCCTTGTCTGAGCCAGTACAGGTTTTCAGACAGGCAATGCCTGCCCTGAAACTTCAGTTATTATGGGATGGCTGAGCAAAGGGCTCCTCTCACGCCTCTGCATCTTGGTTCCCACAGCAGCTCTGCAGCTCCGAAAATCTCTCCCTGTCCTTGTTTTCACTCTCTCTTCATTCCCAGGATGTTCCTTTCAAAGGGCCGGCGTGAAATCGGGCTGCTCCGGATTACCAGCAGACTGTTTGCTCTGCCGTGGCTGCACTGAGTACACACTGCTGCTCGCTGTCCCACCACTGCAACTCTCTGGCATTAAAGGCCTGAAAGAGGGCTCTGCAGACCAGACTTATGAGGACTTGTTTGCTTCCTATTTCTTTACGAGATGTTGGTCAGGTTTTTGAAACTTTCCATTTAGGACAGAAGCTTCAAAATGTGTTTGGAATGTTTAGAATGTTAGAGGCCAAATGTGACCATCTGATCAGCTGTAAACATTTAGTTTAAATTTGTCTTTTTGGAGAGAAAAAAATCAAAAAACCTTCTGAATAAGATTCATTTTTCTTGTATAAGGAATCTGAGCAGCTTCACAGCCTCATTTTTATTTTTTCTCAATGTTTTAGTTTGCTAAACAGTACTTGTGATTTTCATACTCTTATCACAATGTATGCTGTTCAGGATTTTAGGTTTTCGAAAAATGTCATAAATCGGTAAATTTCCAGATCGACAGGTTTTTGACACTACTAGTCCTTGAAGGGTTTTCCAGACACTCAGTAGATGGTCAGGAAGAAAGACTTTACGTTGAGTAAAACAGCTGCTCAAAGTATTTCAGGAAAATCAGGAAAACGTTCATGGGGTTGCTTGAGCCTATTCCAATTAGTTTTGTGTGAGGGTAGGGTTCACCCTGAACAGGTCATCAGTCCATTGCAGGAACACACCCTCACATTCTTACTTATTTAGAAAATATTGGAGTCGCTAATTGACTTATAAAGCATGTTTTGGGACTGTGGGATGAAGCCTGAGAAAACCCATGCACAAGACAACATTCAAACTCCACACAGAAATTGCTGAGTGCGGACCACCACACCCTTGTGCAGACCACTTTTGGCGTCACGCTAACATATCTGTCCTGAAAGCTAAATGAGTTGGATTCTAAGAAAGTTATAAAAATAGTATAGTAAATTTGTCTTGTTAGTTGGGGGGTGCTGGAAACTGAATCCATAGCTGTGTGTCTTCAATGGAGTCAGAAAATAAATTTACAGTAATTTCCGGATTATAAGCCGCTACTTTTGTCACACGCTTTCAACCCTGCGGCTTATTCAATGATGCAACTCATTTATGTATTTTTTCTTTTTTTAATGCATTTTATCTATCGGCCTCTAGGGGCGCTCGAGCAGAAAGGGTAAGAGTGAGACAGGGGGAATACGGTATATGTGTCGAGGAGAACAAGTTTAATGTAAATTCCTGCTTTGTGAATGAATAGCACAAACAGATCCTCATCATGGAAAATGCAAGAAGAAATGCATATGACGCAGCTTTCAAGTTAAAAGCAATCGTTAAAAGCAGTGTGAAAATATCCACCATCACCAACGGGTTTGGAAAAGCTGGTCTGCTGACGGAGAGGACAGCACAAGCTCAGGAGAGAATTTACCTCAGAGTGATACTGATGACAACGAAGGAGAGACTGAGAGAGTGTGGTCTGACGCTATTCCAATCCGACACTGAGGAGGAAGAGTTCCATGGTTTCAGTGCAAAGGAGGAAGATGCTAAAAGCTCTCCGTGACTTTTACGTTTATGTTTTTTAAACCAGCCCTGTTAGTGCTGTGTTACAGTGTATAACTGTTGTGGAAGAAAACTCACGTTTTTTTTTCTCTCTCTCTCTCATTGACTGTTACCGGTATGTTTTTTTAACCAGCTAAGTTACTACCATATTGCTGCCGTGTTACTGCCGTGTCACAGGCACTGTTTGGAAAGAAAAGCTCAGGTATATTATTAAAACTTTACTTTCTGTCTACCGTCTTTCTTTGTAAATATATCAACTGTTGAACCTTTCCTGGGATTACTTTTTTCTGTCTTTCCTCTCGGATCTTCTTTCGGTTGTTCACTTCCCCGTTCAGACCCTCAGAGGCTCCAGAGCGGGTTAATAAATAATCTTTTATCTTCTTCTGGGGGAAACCTTCTTTTATTACTGTTCTCCGTCACTCTGTATATCAAACATGAACGCGCACCCCCAACACCCTTCCGCTGTGGACTCTTGCTCCCTCTTGCGCTGCACGCGCTCTCTCCTCTTTCTTTCACATGCGCGCGGTCTCAGCACATACACATGCTCATTCTACAACACATGTTTCTATGTGGGCACATGCGGTTTATAGACAGGTGTGGCTTATGCACAAAATGTTTTATCCTTTAAAAATGTGTGGGTGCGGCTTATAATCATGTGCGCTCTATAGTCCGGAATTTACGGTACTTATTTAGCTAAAAAGTTTTGGGGTGGGGGGTCTTTTCAGGAATGGGGTGAAATGACTTTCCTCCTGGAGGGGGAGAATACCTTATTGCGATTAATTCGGCCCAGAGCCTGATGAAGGCCATCTGTGGTCCAAACGCCTCCATGATGTAGGTGTAATGTCCCCCAGATTTCCTGATGCACGTCCCCAGCTCAGCGTAGGACAAAGCTCCTGCAGGAACGGAGATCACTCAAATGTGAGGGTTCAAGTCAGAAGAACGAAGAGTCCTCAGTTATGTTTCATTGCACCAAAACATGAAGGACTACAGGATTCAGCTGCAGTGAACTGACTGCTACTTCTACACATGAAAAACACACGTTCAACGATAATTTATCAACTCATAAACTGACTCAAGGATAAAAAGCAAGATTTAAATAAAGAATAAAGAATTAATCTCAGATTGTCCCAGTTTATTTGGTTCACAGTCATTAAAGAAATGCAACAGTGAGAGATTTTAACCCAATATTCACATCCAAAACCATCCGGTGAGTTCTGTCAGTTGATGGTCATTTATACAATTATAAGAAAATAAGAAGTGCTCTTATGACTCTTAAGGATCATTATCTTTGTGAAATATTCCTAAATCTTTATTTTCATTTTATTTAACCTTTATTTATCCAGGCTTGAAAACAAACCAATCCATTTTTTGAAAGTCAATCAACTCAAGACAGATTAAGAACAATTTTCTTATTTTCAACTTTGCCCGGGCAAATGGTAAGAACTTTTGAGAAAGAGAAAGAAAATGAAATACAGAAAGCAGAAATAAAACATTGCATAACACACATAACATGAGAAAGCCTGGAGTCATACAAATCCTTAAACTGTAACATCAGCATTTTTTTTAATAATCATTAGGTAACATTTTAAAAACGTATCATAAAAACCTTTAAATATCTGTTTTCCTCCGCCAGTTTATCCAGAAAATGACCTCATATAAAGAAGGACGTGCGTTTATTGGGCCATGTCATCAGAAGATTATATAAATTGTTATTGCAGCTACTTAGACGTCACATTGATCTTTTTTTTTTAATATTTTATCTCGAGGGGTTTTTATTTCCTCAGGTTAAAATGCTGATACGTTTCTGCTCTTTTTGAACAGAATTGGCTCAATGTTGTGGCTCAAAGGACTGTGGGATTGTGTCATTGTGTGATGTGTGTGTGTGTTGAGGGTCATTCTGCCGTTACTAAATACTTCTGATTGATCGTCAACTGATCTGCTGACTGTTCTCAGCGTGTTCCTCATTCCGTGTTATGAATGATGCATCATGAATAATGTAGGAAACCATGATGTTGTTATTTTTAATGAGCGTCCATTCATTAAAAGTCAACCAGAGTGCTCTTTAAGACCTTATCTGACTTTATCAGCGTTGAAGCTACAGCGGCTCCTGCTCTATCAGCTGATTAAAGACCATGCAGACGCAGAATAACTCCTCTGCTGAAACTGTTTACATTTGATTTATCTTTTTTATTTAAGTATTAATGCCCCTTCCAAGAGAAAGTCCCTGACACACAAACACAGTGACCCAGAACCCACATGAGTGTAAGTGATCCAATCATGCAAATGTTTTCTCCAGGGGGCAGGGGGACACACGGGTAACATGAAGAAAACTTATGCAAAAGTAAAAGCAAACCCCTTCCATCCTAAATATTTGTGAAAAAATCCTTTTTATCTGACCTACCCTTAACAGAAATGTGTCTTTAATGAAGCTAAGCCATGTTTGTGGTGACTTTAGCTTTGATTTAAAAGTCAAGCCCACAGAGAAAAACTCACCAAACAATGACAGCACACCGCAGGCGATCCACACAACCAGAGACATGCCCACACTTCCAGTGTTGCGCAAGATTCCTTTGGGTGAGATGAAGATCCCAGCTCCGATGATGGTTCCAATGATGATGGAGATTCCTCGAAGCAGCGTCACCTTCTTCCCCAACTCCACCTTCTTCTCCTGAGCCGGCAGTTTAACATTGAGATCTGTCCTCTTTTGAGAAACTTTGAGATCACTCTGGAGGGTTTTTCCATCCTGGTGAGTGGAAGCAGACCTGCTGCTCATCGTCAGCCCCCCTTAGACCTTGACTGTCTCTGGAGCGGGGTTTGACTTCAGATCAGCCTCCTAATGCAGTCAGGACCTCCTCAGCTTGTGTAACAGCGCAAGCAGAGTTATAAAACTCAAAGAAAAAGAAAGGTCCAGGAAGGGAAGACCTCCTGAGCATGTCTGTTGTTTGTGGTCATTGATTCTCTCTTCCCAACAAATCTGTCACCTCAGAGCCACAGGGTACTTGCCTTACTTATTGTTCCTCTGTCACTTCTCTTACACTTTCTGGAATCTCCTCCTATCTTTATGTCCTCTTCGCAGACCGTCTTTGTGTCCTGCCTCTTCCCTCAAACTGTCTTTGGTGTAGCGTGTTGACGAGCTGTGCTGCTTTGGTGTAATGAACTATGACACAACCACATCAGTGTCACCAGAACATCCCCTCCTGTTCTCTGCTCCTCCCTGTCTCCACTTTAAAGCTCCGGTCTGCTCTGTTTGTGTAACTTTTCATGGGAACATTTCGTAGGGAATGTGTCAGTATTACACAGGAGCAGGGTCAGGGTGAGTCAAAGACCTGAGGGTGTGATCGTAAACCCAAACATACAAGCACTCACATGCTAGAACACCCCCAAACGGCATTTTCAGTCTCCTCAGATTCAATTCTACTGATCTGCTCCTTCCAGATAACCACATTCAAAGGGAAGATCTAGACTTGAATGAAGCACATTCACACGAAAAACTCTGATGAAACTCTATGACCATGTTGTCTTTATTTTCAATACCCTGGCAGCCAGAATTCTCTTCAAACTCGTTATTTTTCTGCAGAACATCGTAGGCTACCAGCTCTTTTATCAAGTTAAAATTTTAATTTAAGCTCAAACTAAAAGGCTCAAACCTAAACTACAACTCAAGCTCAAAATAAAACTTACAAGCTAAAACTTAGACTCAAACTTAAATGTCTAAGCTTGAACTTAACCTCTAAATCAAACTTATAGGATAAGAGGGTGTGATAGTAGTAAAAAACTTAAAGACCCACTTAGATGAAAATGGTGTTTTTTACTATGTTCATGTAGCTTTTTTTTTTTTTGGATGATGAAAGACATTTATAAAGAAAATTATTCTCAAAACTTAAATTCTGAGGTGTTTTATGTATTATTCAGGAGCAGATGAATAAAAAGCCAAAGCATGTTTCTGTTTCAGCTTTGTTTTCATCGTCAGAGCTAGGATCAGGCTCAAAACTGTACGGCTAACTCATGCCTAACAATGTATTTTCCATGCTATGGGTGCATCGGATTATAAGGCGCACCGAACTATAAGGCGCATTATGCGAGACAAAAGAGTCCTTGAAAAAAAACAGTTAATGTCTGTTTTTAGCAGCAACCCTGGAGATACTTGAAGGGGTCAAAAGCAAACAATTGAAGTTTGAAGCTAACATCTACGCTGCACAGAGAGAAGACAGTTATGTATGAGAGCTGCAGGAAATCAGTGGAGCCCCCTTCTGACGCTTACTCTGACCAGTAGACAAAGAGCTGCACTGAGCAGAAGAAAAAGTGGAAGTTTGGTGTTGGAACGTTTAGAGGGTTTGTTTATTGCTACATTTGAGCTTACTAAAAAGATAAAAACTTTCTGAACTTAAAATCCCCCCCGGGACAAAATGTTGTAGTCTGTAAGAAGCACATGATCAGCTGGCTTTTCCACAATGTTTGTTCCACTAGCCCAGAATCAATCATGTGTCTGGGTTTTGGTGTCTGGTTAAAGTCCTTGTCTATCACAGTTAGCAGGTTCCAGTTAAAAAAACCTGGTAATGACATTTCAACACACCAGTCTGATTTAGACATAATTCCACATTTAGACTTTCAAGCCATCCATCCATTTTTCTTAACCCGCTACATTCCTTTTTGGTCACAAAGTTGCCAGAGCCAGTCCCAGCTGTGGTTGGCTGAAGGCGAGGTCCACCCTGAACAGGTCACCAGTCTGCCACAGGGCACACAGTCACTACCACACGCACTCACACATGCATACCTAGGGACACTTTAGAACAACCAATGAATCTATGAGGCGTATTTTTGGACCGTGGAAGCCAGAGCTCCCAGAGAAAAGCCACGCATGCATAAGGAGAACATGCAAACTAAAACTGTGCAGCCCCAACTTAAGACTCATGTGGACCAAACTACCTGGAAGAGCAGGTCCAAACGCTGCTCATTTGGGTGCAGTATTGTCCAAACGTGCTCTGACCAGAAAAGGACAACTAGAAAAATAGAAAAGTGGCTAATTCCGCTAGTCCTCTGACAGTCATTTTTGAGTAAGCTGCGTATCCTCACTACATCACGTCTACCCAGCGGACATGTACAACCTTATACATGTTTTCTGCTATTTTGGCCTTTTTTTTATATTCTCCTAACATGGTGCTTACCGCCCTTTTCCAGGTTTGGATCACAAGAGGCGGGTCCAGTGCTACATTCATGGGACTCTGGGAGTCGGCTTAACATTGTTCTGTGTATTCAAAGCAGTTCATAGGGGTCAGCTGCATTCGGCCTTCTCTGGAAAGTTTTATTCAAAACTGGAATGAAATTAAATTTCATCTCCACCCCTTTAGCTTCACCAAGGTCTTTCTAGGAGATTCAGGAGATTTGTGACCCCCAGAAACAGTAGATCTTCTCAACATATATTTGATTCTTACATTAAAGAGACGGGATGTGTGTGTTCCATGTGTGTTCCTGTAGTTACAGAATCTCAATGAGGCCTCAGTTTTTATCCTGCATTAGAATTGCAGCTGGGGGGTAAACAGACCCTTCTGACCCATTAGTGCCCTCCCAGAGACATCAGATGTGAGCACGAATAACAGCAGCCGGTGGATCAGGTGAGAAAAGCTTCACAGAGAAAGAAAAAACACTGAAATAAATTCAAGGCCAGAGCCATGCTGGTGTGCAGAAGGACACTCTGAGACACACTCAGTCACCCTAAACTTCCAGTTCTGTTATTAAATTACTTTTATTTTGAACTTTATCATTCTTAACCCTTGTACTATCCTAGGCACTGTGGATCACATTGACAATTGAAAACTTCTTACGAAAGCATGACCTACTTAGACATGGTGCCATCCATCCTACTTCAAATGGTACAGTTCTCATTTCTAGAAACGTAGAACATTTTGTTAATACCGTAACCCTTGTGCTATCCTAAGCATTTTAACATTGGGAGTTGGGTCATCTAGACCCACTAGACAGTGCTCTGAACCTTTTTTCTTCAATGATTTGTGATCTTCACTGGTGTCCATGGATTACATGAAATCTTTCCACCTTTATCCACCTTTGTCATGGTAGGGAGAACACGTCAATGGAAGGGGGGGGGTCATCTAGTATAGCACAAGGGTTAAAATACATGTTTTCAAATAAATCAGAAGACTGGGATGTTTTAGGACACATTGTTTTATTAGCATCAGTGTTTTCTTTCTGTTCATTGTTCTTTTTCAACCGCACTCAGCAGCCACTTTATCAGGAACACCTTGATAGTTTGGGTTGGACCCCCTTTTGCCTTTAGAACTGCCTTAATCCTTGGTAGCATCGATTCAACAATGATCTGGAAACATTCCTTAGAGTTTGGTCCATATTGACGTGAGAGCATCACACAGTTGCTGCAGATTTCCCAGCTGAACATCCATGATGCCAATCTCCTGGTCCACCACATTCCAAAGGTTCTCTATTGGGTTGAGATCTGGTGACTGTGGAGACCATTTGAGTCCAGTGAACTCATTGTCATGTTGAAGAAACCAGTCTGAGATGATTCCAGCTTTATGACATGGAGCCTTATCCTGCTGGAAGTAGCCATCAGAAGATGGTACACTGTAGTCAGAATGGGATGGATATGGTCATTAGCAATACTCAGGTACGCTGTGGTGTTAGAACCATGTCCAACTGGTACTTAGGGGCCAATAAATTAAGAGACTCTATTTTAACATTGATGTTAATCTGGTGCAGTTTACCTAGACTCCACCCCTTTCTTCAGGTGCATCTATCATGCAGTTTGGGTTACTTGTACTGAGAGCCCTCACCACTCTGCACCCTCTGCCCACCTCTTTGATAATGCTCATCAGAACTGTGTTTGTCCACATCTGTATCCCATCTTAGCACAATTAAACGAGCGTGCACTTCCTGTATACCTTAGGGTCATCTTCAGGGTTTGGTGCTAGCAGCTCTTATTAATCAGCTTATTTTCTTTTGTTTAAAGCAAGCACTAAATTCTCATTTAAATACTGCTGTTTGTGCCAGAACCTGAATTTATTTTTGCCTTCCTGTATCAACGATGGCAGATGTGCAGACTCAGATTTTCCAAACTCTAGGCTGGTTTATATTCTGTAATACATGATCTGTTTGCATGTTTACACAAAAATAACAAGGGTGAGGTTTCAGCATCAAGACTTAGAGACTTCCTGCAGGATGGGGTAAAACCCCCTCTACTGCTTCCTCTGACAAAAAAATTCCTCTAAGCATTGTGGGAAAACAGTAGTGACAACAAATATATTCAATATCCTCCCAAGAAACTTTTGAGCAGTGATTTATCAAATACTTGAACATCCCTATAGCTCTTCAGATTTTGAAATGCTTTGTAGAATAGATTAGAATAGAATAGAATAGAATAGAATAGAATAGAATAGAATAGAATAGAATAGAATAGAATAGAATAGAATACTTCATTGTTCATTCATTCATTCATTCATTTTCTTAACCATTTTTCCCTTTCGGGGTCACGGGGCTGCCGGAGCCTATCCCGGCCACTTGAGGGCGAAGGCAGGGGACAACCTGGACAGGTCGCCAGTCTGTCACAGGGTAGAATGTCCACAAACACACACCCATTCACTCTCACACTCACACCTAGGGACAATTTAGAGTTGCTTCATTGTTTGTATTCAAAAAGCACAACACATTTTAAGGTGTGGATCATGTCAAAAAGTCCTTTAAGAATCATACAAATTAAACGCAAAAATAAAATCAAAACAAAGGAAGTATAAATATGTACACAAATGTTGACGTTCAGTAAGGGAGGATAAGAAGCTCCGCCTCCTTCACTTCCCCTCAAAACCATCCACTGGTCACACTGATAGATCAGTATATTGGAATCCTTGACCAGTAATGATCTGATGGTGCTGCTAGTTCAGATGGGGTGCAAATCGACAGTGGAAGGGGCAGGTCTGTTTCACAGAAGGTGATGGAGACTCTAGACTCAGTTCTGGACTCAAGAGAACTCAGACTCTTTGCTCTGAATAGGAGATTTCAACCTGGAGAACTGTACTTTAGTTGTGTGTGAAAAAGAATAAGTAAAAGCACAGGGATAAAAAACAGAGGAGGAGAAAGCGTTTCTACTTCTTTGTGCTGTCTGTGTGGGCTGAAAAGCTCCTTTCAGATTCCCATTGTATGTCTTTCAGAGGACAAGTGTTCAAACCAGCAACAAAGGAGGGGAAAGGTTCAGATTTAAACCAGTGCCTTAAGCTTCCCAACCTTCGCAGGCTGAGCCAGAGGACAGAACAAACCAAGGATGTTGGTTCTTTCCCATAATGTCAGTCCGTTCCGCTCTTTCCATCCTCAACCCGTGCATGTACTCCTGCCCACCCCCATCCCTGCATCAGAACAGAATATTTGGAGAAGAGTTGGATCTCTGCCTACATTCTGCACTGTGAAGGATAAAGAAACTCTCCCAAAGCTGGATTAAGTAAATGCAGGGTAAAACTGGACCCACAGGTTTATAAATGAATAAAAATGACTGATGTATAGAACAAAACTTTGCCCCCCCCCCCGTCACATGTCTTAATCCTCATGCCTGAACCCGAATCAGACGTAAATCACACATCCTTCAGGGCAGAGCAGAGGGGGGTAAGGAAACAGGTCCATTTCATCCCTCAGGCAGAAGGGGGGTAAACCGAAAGGTTTTGTTTTTTCTGAATAACAGAAGGCAGGGATCAGTTGCCATGGTAATGTCCTATGTGAGCCTGAACTGAGTCTACTTCATATGAACCTCACTTCTACTCATTCTCAGTCCTTTATTTAGTTTAATCTGAGTTTGACCCAAAAAAACATTAGTTTACGGATCAAAGATGCAAAAATGAGCGATCTTAGTTAACAGTTAGCAAACGTGCACATAAATACCTACAAACACAAAATGGTGCACGCTACATTTATCATTTATCTTGACTAGGGCCCTGTTAGTTTGGGGGCGTAGACTGTATTGGTCAAGGTGCATCCTCCATTTGTTCAAGCCCCCACCTTACGTTAGCAAATTTGACACAAACCAGGAACTAGCAAATACTGAAGGAACACCACAGACCACTGGTCAATCTCCGTTCACTCCCAAGTTCCAATGTTATGAAGTCCAACTATAACAAAGAAATGAACCCATCTACATTCTGGATTCTGAAGCTTTCTAAATGTTTATTTCTTCTTTTTGTGTGTGGCAATGAAAACTGGATTTATATGAAAATTGTATTCAGATTATAATCAATGAGTGACATGCTGTGTAATTAGCGTTACTGTTTACTGAAATCATGAATTCATGTTTTCTGAGGATAATCAACCATAAATAAGCGCTTGATTTTGCTACTTGAAAAAATCTGCACTTGATGTGATCAGAACCGGATTACGAAAATATGTAAAACTATAGAATAAAAACAACTCAGTATATAAGAGTTCGTTTCTTCCAACTCATTTTCAAGCCATACATCAAGCTCTACTTGACTTTAGTAAATATTCACCATATTTAATTAAGCAAATATGACCTAGGTGTTTCTTTGCTTTTGTTTGTTTGTTTGTTTTAACTATGCATTCTATTATTTCTGTAATGAGTTTGATAAATCCGTGTGATTTTTTAAAAAAAATTGTTCAATTAATGCTTGAAATAAACAAATCAATTAATCAATCAATCAAACAACAGGTTGATGGGATGATTTTTTCATCATCAGTATTTTTAAATATGTTTACCTCAAGTTTAGTTTGTCTACAGTTTTTCTTGAGCCTAAAAATCTAAAACTGCTTCAAACTTGATTTTGTTTTGCCCAATTGTCCGGATGTTATTAACGTTGGTAAACTCTGGTCAGTAGACCTTTTCTAATTTTGGCTTTATTTTTATATTTCATTTTTAATATCAGCCAGACTCCTCTGGAGACTTTTCTTCCAGTTTGTTGAAGTCTATAGTTACAGCTATGACAATCCACTAAACCTTCTATTCCAATAGATGGCAGCAATACACACAAAATACTAAAAACCTTTGAAGAAAACACATTAGCAAGTTTATAAAGTTGTTCGTGGTTAGAGGTCAGCACCCTTGCCTCACATCAGAAAGGTCCTGGTTCAAATCCCAGCTGGAACCCTTCTGGGTGGAGCTTGGATGATCTCCTCCTCCATGTGTGGGTTTTCCAGGCAGTGGCTGGAGTTTATTAAAACATTTGCCCCAAATTGTAAGGAGGGCTTTTGGCACAGAAGTGACCATCTACTGATATCCCATCATCCCTTTGCTTCCACTCTCTCCCACTAGCTTAGAGCTCGTCACAACCACAACCCAACATTAGCAGCGTAACAAGAACAGCAACCAATATTGGAGCTATGCAGCCATATAGTTTTGAGCCATATGTCAGCTCAGACAAGAAAAATCCAGACACTAATGCATCTATTTGTCTGCAAGTGCATACATCTAAATGGAGCGGAGCAGGGCGACCTTACACCACCTATTCCAATTGCTATGTCACAACTGAGAGCTTTTTCAAACAAGAGTTTTGTTCTGCTGCTGATCAATTACAATGTGAACAAAGAAATACTCACAAATGCAGTTTTGATCTTAAAATATTCTATAAATGTCCATTATCATAAGAAAAATGCTACAACAATATTTTAAAACACCAAAAACACAATTTTCATTGGAGTGGGTCTTTCTTCTAAGTTTATCAAGACAAAAATGTTGGTTGATGAACCTGCCATGAAAAAGAGACAGTTTGAATGCATTAAGCATCCAGATTCAACTTGTCGATACAACATTTAGCTGACTGTGTTTTTTTTTAGATAGAATATTAATAGTCAAGTTTTCTATTTAGGTATATGAAGAGCTAAATCTAATGCAATAATCAAGAAATTGTGATAATCTAACAGATCTCAGTTTTTTAAAGACTTTGATTTGCAGCACGTTTGAAAGTAGTTGAATTAGTTTTTGTCATTTCTTTTCCTTTTTAAAAGATGAGACGATGCAGCAGACGATGAAACAGCTCAGGCAGCCAGGGTCCGGCAGACTGTCCCCCCAAACAGGAACCCTGAGAATGTCCAAAACCCAACAACCCCCTATCAACATTTAAAGCGGGACAGGAGCATTTTTCCCCAAGATTCCCATACCGTCAGACAGCAAGTAGGCACCAGCCTATGCCAGACAAATAATTTTTCTGAGCACAAGCTGACCCAGATTTTAGGATTTGATTAGGAATCTGAAGGAAATCTGCCCGGTGACAGACCTCAGGTGTTCAAACCCTTGTCCGCATCAGCGTTGCTTTCAGAACGACATCCAAGTACTATAATTGAAGCTCATTCTTAATTTTTATAGCCCCTTTTATGACACAATCCTTTACCCCTTGACTTCATCAAGTCTGACACTAAAGAGTTGTGCTTTTTGCTGTATTTTAGAGTGTAATTATTATATGTGTGATAGGATTCTTTTAGTACTCGGGCTATTTGTCTTCATATTGGAGCATGGTGAGCAAATGGTTCTTACTGCCCAGTCCTAAGAGAGCCGGAGAGGGTCAAAAAGACACCTGCAAAGATTACAGTACTTGTGTGCTTTATATAGTTGGAATAGCACGTATTTGGGAGGAATGTGAAGCAAAGCTGCAGCTGTGAAAACATGTCGTTCCCACTGAGCTGCAGGTTGAGCACACATAGGCTTTGTGTGTCCACAGATGCAGATGTGAAAGACAAACATGAAACACTGTCTGGGAATCACACTGAGCCTATCAGTTTAAAAACTCAAATCTGTGCCAATGCAATGATAAACCAAACTCCATGCATTTTGACCCAAAGTTTACACAAACAAGTGTTGTAATTCCTCTAAAGACCACCAGGGGCTGGTTGCAGAAAGGAGCAAATTCCCACTGACTCCCATGTTAAAAAGGCTTCTTATACACAAAGATAGTCCTAAATATAGTCGAAACAAAATCTATACATTCTATTTTGTTTTATTCTTTATCCATGAAACTGTGTGTGCGGGAGAGTTCACAGCAGCAATTTTAATAGGCCTAAAATTAAAGCTCAAATTCATGTATTACTGGCAGTGTGTCTTTTTGATTAATAGGTGGATGGACTCAGTGGCGGACTAAGAGGCCCCAGGCACACAAAAACATGGGGTCCTATGCAGCAGAATCAGCTTTATTGGCCAAGTACAGTGCATGTACAAGGAATTTGGCTTTGGTGTCTTGTGTTCTCTATTATTGTGTTTTTTTATTACATACATTATTTTTACTAAGAAAAATAGTAAATGTATTAAATGTACAAATGTGTCAATCCCTCACTTCCTAGAAGAAACGATATTTTGTCTTTTCTTTAATTTGTCAGATTTGGCTAAAGAAGTTCAAACAACCCAAAATACTTGAATGAAGGAACAAAAAAGTCCATAGTGGCATAAAAAAATTAAGAAACATTTTCACACTTACCATTTTCTTCCTCTCCTTTTGCCTTTCTTCTCCTTTTCTTCCACTTTCCTCATTCTTTGGGTTTTTTTTTACTTTCTAAGAGATTTTTTTATTCTGTTTATGTTTTTCTTATTTTAACTGTCTTCCAGCACTTTTGGAAGTTTGGCAACAAATGTCTTGTTTTCTCTTTGCCATTTCCTCTTTTCACATCCCCTCGGATCACTCTGCTTCAATCAAATACCTTTTAAAAATTGCTTTGAATCATCATGTAATCTCTGCTTGTTAAAGAGATTAATGCTTATACTTTCGGTACCATCATAAATTATTGTTTTTGAAAAATATTCAGCAAAATGTAAAATGAATAAGGGGAGCCTGAACTGCTGTAACCCTTGTTCTATCCTAGGCACTTTAACATTGGGATTTGGGTCATCTAGACCCACTAGACAGTGTTCTGAACCTTTTTTCTTCAATGATTTGTGATCTTCACTGGTGTCCATGGATTACATGAAATCCTCTTCACCTTTATCCACCTTTGTCATGGTAGGAAGAACACGTCAATGTAAGGGAGGGGTCATAGGATAGCACAAGGGTTCAAAAGCTTTTTGCTTTGAAAGCTTTAAACTTATACAATATTTCAGCTAGAGACACCGTTTTAAAGTCTTCAGCAGGGATTAAGCTACTTCAGTTGTATTTAGCTTTCTAAAATTCATCAGGGCTGTTACACAGTTTACAGTTTTATGGAAATATCAGATCATTTATGAATTTAAAAGTCAATGAAGTGGAATATTCAGGGTGTCATCGCTTAGAGCAGGGGAGGAAAAAGTTTTTGACTAATGGGCCACAAAGAGTTCTAAAATTCAGAAAGGTTGGACCAGGACCGGATGCATGAAGTGTCTTGGTACTCCACCACATAAAAGAAAGAGATAACATGGGATTTGGACAAAAACATACCTTAACTTTGATAGCAAAATATATGTTTTTTAAAGCGGAGCATTTTGGAGGTTCTTCTGTTTTCTTATTGTAGTGTCAATTGCAATTTTGGGTTGATGTCCCTCAGTGAAAAAACTGCAAACTTTGAGAAATGCTGCGTTTAAGTGGTTTTGCAATGGTCAGAAAAATGCCTGTCCAACTCATAAAACACAAATGTCAAATAAACAACAAATCTTCCAACACCAACATCACCAACGTCTCTTTGTTTACATAGAATGGTTCAGTCTTGGCGGTAAACCTAAGTTCATCAGAGGACATCAACGTTTCCTCATCAGAACCACATCCTCCTCTCTGATCATTTCTGGGAAAATGACCTCCCAGAGCTGCAAGAACAACCTTCATAAAGAAACATCTGATGTCCCACTTCTCACAGGTTGGACAACTAAATCATTTATAAAAAAAAAAAAAACAGCTCTCGTCTCATGACAGCAGACTTTCCTGCCTGACTGGAGCCTTCATGTCCAACAGAATGGGACCACACCCCCAAGGTTGAAATGCTAATGTTTCAACGTTTTGCTTATTTTTTTACAAAACGCAGAATGACCAGAAACATGATCATTTAAGTTGGTTTGTTTGTGAATTAAGTTGGAGAAACACAAAATGAATGAGATGTTACTTCTGCTAAGAAGAAGTTGCCACGTCAACAATTATTGTTCCCTGTTCTCAGACATGATCAAAAACGTCATCTCTCCTGGAGATTCTATTAACACATGCACTATTCTTATTTTGTTTGTTTATGTATTAACATCTGTAAAGTTGGGTTCCTAAAGTCTCACATTTGCCGTCTGCTGCGTACAATCCTGTTTGGCCAATGTAATGTACGCTGTTCCTTCATTTATCGTGGGGGGTAACGTACAAAATGTAGGAGAAATCTGAGAAATACGTTTATAGATGTTATAAGGCAGTGAAACTCCTCACTACACAATTTATAGACTATTCTCAGACAGACATGAACATTTTTACACATTTCTCTCTTTCTTTAAACTCTCACAGTTCAAACCTTCATAGAAAAATAAGTCCAGAATTATAGAATGAAAATATTTTATATTTGATTTATGCAGATTATAAAACTGAACGCATTCTGTACAGAAGAGACAACACAGAGGACGTCGACAGGTTCCTTAACAAATTAGGAGTAAAACGCAATGCTTTGTTTAAAAAACAAAAAGGAAAAAGAAAAAAGCACAGAAATATGAACTTCAGAAAATCTGCAAAACGGCGAGGACTGAAGGGAACACTGTATGTCACTCACACATCACTCCTCATGTTTGCATTGTGGAATACATTTAGTGCAGTCTGTTTAGTTCATTAGACATTCAGACACCCCTAAAGAGTTGCAGACATCAGTTTTTAGGCAGTTTCTCATGAGGATGTGAGGATTTAGAGGCCAGTCGTGGTTACAATGAAAGATGGACGTGAAAAAAAGGCTAGAAACAGGCTGTGAACCTACGTCCGAAGAAACAAAGTGGTGAGCCTCACAGTGAGGTAGAGCCTCAGAGACACAGGAGGCCTAATCCACATGGAGGCTGGCAGGACTTCCATGATCCCACTTTAATTGAAACAGCTACTTTTATTTATTTACAGTCCTGCCGGCTTGCTCGGTTCTTTGCTTCTGATCCAGGGGGGAGAACGGGACCAACAGGAAAACATGCCGCTTCATCACAACAGCTGTTGGCTTTAACACTAATGTCAGAATAAATCTCAGTCAGCAGCCAGCATATGGCAGGAAGGTTAAACAAGAAAATATGGAGTTTGATGTTTTCATCTAAAAAAGTTTCCAACATGGTCTCAGTTTGGAGCAGCAAACCAACCTGAAGAGGAGTCGTGAGTTTACAGTTCATACCAGAGGAAGAGCCTATGTGAGGTTCATGGTCATCCAATGGAAAATACCTGTAATCAAAACAAACAAAAACTCATGGCAGTGCAGAGTCATTGTCTTCACAGGGAAGCATCAACGTTAAGGATTTTTTTCTCATTCAGGACTAATGATTTTATTGAGAATATATTAAGATAACAACTGACTCTTTAAAGATCCAGTGGGCCTGACCCCAAAATGTTTCATTTCTCTATGTCTTAGGTCCATCTATCCATCCATCATCTTGTCATTTGAGGTTTCCATAGACTCAGTAAAAGGTAGTTCTGTGTATGGAAGGCCTATTTTTCTCAACATTTGATCTTATCTTAATTAATCCATGCAGGGCAGTCGTTTAAAAATGGAGGTTTACTGGTAGAATTTAGAAACATCTGTCAGCTTCCTCTTGCTCTGGGTGGAGGTCAAGGAGGGAGCAGCCCCATAAAGCTTGTTCACACCAAATATAATTTGCATGTCTGTCATGTCCAGTTTCAATATTAAGCCAATCTTTAGATGCAGTTGAATGTCTCTAAACTGTCTGATTACAGGTCTTTTTCATTGGATGACCATGAATGTCTCTCCTCCTAAATCCTCCTAGATGTCAGAGCTTCCTCTCCCTTCTCTCATCTAGGAGACCCCCTCAAAAAAGGTCATTGCTGCTGCTTGTGTCTGTGATCTCATCCACTGATTAACAATAATGGTCAAAGGGAGGAGAGGACAAAAACTGAGAGCCTTGGCTTCAGACTGAGCTCTGCACCGCAACAAACCAGTACAACGGTCCACGATGCTGAAGACGCAGCGATTCCTTGGTCAAAGTCACGCTCCACACTTCCCTCACTGAACAGGAAACACACTTGCACTCCTCTTTAAGGGGTAGGGTCTCATTCTTAACCTGAGAAGGTATAGAAGCGGAGATGGGGGGGGTCCATTTTATTCCAATAGGAAATCATGACCTCAGACTTGGAGGAGCTGTCCCTGATCCCAGCTACTGATCCATTCACTGCAAACCTTTACAAAGAGCTGGAGGTCATGATAAAGTCAGAAGGAGCACGTCTTCTGCAAACAGCAGAGTCAGATTCTGAGGCTCTCAACCCATCCATCCATCCATCCATCCATCTTCCTCCGCTTATCCGGGACCGGGTCGCGGGGGCAGCAGACTGAGCAGAGATGCCCAGACTTCCCTCACCCCAGCCACTTCCTCCAGCTCCTCTGGGGGGACCCCGAGGCGTTCCCAGGCCAGCTGAGAGACGTAGTCTCTCCAGCGTGTCCTGGGTCTTCCCCGGGGCTCCGCCCAGTGGGACATGCCCGGAACACCTCTCCAGGGAGGCGTCCAGGGGGCATCCGGACTAGATGCCTGAGCCACCTCAACTGGCTCCTTTCGATGTGGAGGAGAAGCGGTTCTACTCCAAGCTCTCTGCGGGTGACCGAGCTTCTCACCCTATCTCTAAGGGAGCGCCCAGCCACCCTACGGGGGAAGCTCATTTCAGCCGCTTGTATTCGGGACCTCGTTCTTTCGGTCATGACCCATAGCTCATGACCATAGGTGAGTATTGGAACGAAGATCGACCGGTAAATTGAGAGCTTTGCTTTTCGGCTCAGCTCTCTCTTCACCACGACGGACCGATAGAGCGACCGCATAACTACGGACGCCGCTCCGATCCGCCTGTCAATGTCACGCTCCCATCTTCCCTCACTCGTGAACAAGACCCCAAGGTATTTAAACTCCTCCACCTGGGGCAAGGACACTCCACCCACCGAGAGATGGCATGCTCTGGAGCCAGGCCCAGGGTCGGGGCTCGCAGGCGAGCGCCTGGTGGCCGGGGCTCTTCCCACGGGCCCCGGTCGGGCACAGCCCGAAGGAGCGACGTGGGACCACTCTCCCATGGGCCCACCACCCGTAGGAGACCTCTAAAGGGGCCGATGCAATGTGTTTTGGATGGCAGTCGAGGGCGGGTGCCTCGACGGCCCAAACCCTGATCATGGAAGCTGGCTTTTGGGCTCTCAACCCTTCTCACATTTGTTTCACCTGACAAATGCTGTCAAAGAGACAGAGTCATGACATACTGTAGTCAGGCTAACACCACAAACAACCCTGAATCCATCTATAGCTACATTGACCTGTGCAAAAAGTGTCTGATCAGATCAAAGATCGAATTAGAATTGAACTTTATGAGATTATAACAAACATTTACATACGCCACACTTTCGATCAGAATAAATAATCACGTGATTGTTTACACTATTTCTCAGGGGGCGGGGGGGGGTGAGGGAGGGGTACCTTCTTTGTGGGATTGTCCTTTGTTTTCTGTTTTGAACAACTTTCATTTTTTATGACTGTTTTATCTGTTTTTATGTTAAGCGCTTTGTGTTTTTAACCAAAATGAAAGGCGCTATATAAATAAATAAAGTTTGAGTTTGAGTTTGAGAGTATTCTCAACGGTGTGTTTACATGACGTATTTTAATTCTGATTAGGCGTTTATTCAGGTTACTTTTGTCCATGTAACCGCAGCTTATGTGATCCAACTCTCTTTGCAAAGACTTGGAAGAAAACCATAAAATAAGAAATGCTTTCATGAAAAAAGCCTTGAACACTCAGGAACAACAAATAGCATTAGGAAGAAGTGAGTGTGTGCAAACACAGTTATTGATTGGTGTAGGATCAATATCAGCTGGAAAATTAGCAAAGCTGCTCCAAAACCATGAAAAAAGCGTCACAGTGTTCACAGATTAGTACCTCTGTACTCACCTGTCCTTTATCAGGTCCTTCACCTATGGAGAGGAACAAAAGTATAAAAGAAAGTGTCTCTGAACTCAGTCCTGCAGTTCAAGGACGTCTGACAGCGAAGTGGTTTTCTTAGCATGAGTCACTGAACCAAAGGATTTCAATAACCAGGAGCCACTCTAAAAATATCAGGATAATGAGAAATTCAAATAAACAAAGTGAAGAAAAAGTCAATACTGTGAGGGAGTCACACATGCATTAACACCAAGGTCATTCATTAAGCCCACAGCTCCAAGTCTGAAGAAGGAAACTGCAAATCTAATTTTCCATGCATCTCATAAGCGGCGCAGCAGGCAGCTCGCTTATCATTCTTCCTCCGTTTTCACTCTTTTCCACTTCTTTCGGTAATTGCCTTGGCTGCTGGCACCGAGTGTTTTCTGGAGCCGCGGCGCTGTTTCATGCCTCTAACAGCAGCTGTGACGGGGGCTGAGTGCACGCTTGCAGGCGGAGGGAGTGTTATTTGTGGGCATGAATGGGGAAAAAAATCCTCAAAATCAGCCGTAAACCCTGATTTTGATGTGTGTGCGTGTGATGGTGATGGGGAGGAGGGATTATCTCTTCTCTTGCAGGAGCTTCAGCAGCAGCTTTAAAGGCTGCAGTGAAGGCCTGATGTGGATCCTGGTCCTATGATTCCTCTGTTTTTTTATGCTTTTAAAAAAGCTTCTGCTTTAAACTCCTTCTTATTATGTAGATGTTTGGGGTGGAGTTCTGCATGGCGTATGTTTTGCAAAAACAAAAAGCTGTTATCTAATAAAGACGTGTGCCCATGAGGTGTGAGAAACATCTCAGCAAGAAGACAAACCAGAGAGAAGCACAGGAAGTAAAATAAACAAAATCAAAGGATTTATAAACAGGAGATCGAAAGTAATTTGAAATTAAAAGCAATTGAGCACTGAGCAGACTAAAGAGGGTTTGATGCAGAAGCACAGGACCAATCTGGTCCACTCTCTCAGGCTTTAGTCTGCCCTTACATTGGATATGGGTCATCTGGGGGCAAAAAAGTGGACATGTGGCACACCGGTGCCCAGCAGAAAATATTACGATAGCAGACTGCTTAGTGAAACCGTACAGCGGAAATGTTCATATACATTTTTCATGTGCGGCTGGCGAAAGGTCAGAGTGCAAACTAAAAGACCCACTCCAAAGAAGAAGGAGTTTTTGCTGTTTTTCAAAATAAGATTAAAACTGCGTTTCTGAGTATGTCCTTATTCAAATCGTGGTGACTCAGGAGCAGACGAAAATAGTGACATTCGAAAAGCTTATAGTTGTTACATACAAACTACAATCAGCAGGCCACAAGCTCCCTGCTCTGCTCCATTCTGAAGCATCCACTTGCAGACAAATAGATCCGTGTACGTCTTTGCTTTCCTCGTCTGAGCTGGAATCTGAATCTAAACTATGACCGGATTTCTCTGATATTGCTCACTATTTTTGTTACACCAGTAATGTTAGGTTGGGGGGGGGGGGGGGTGAGGGGCTTTTAGCTAGCAGGAAAGAGTGTCGATAAAGGGTTGGTGTTAAATGAGGGCAGGCTTACTCTACGCCAGCACTCCCGCCCAAACATCAGGGGTGAAACTGATCTAATGAACTACTGAAGATCTGCAGAAACTATGCATTAAAAAACAAAACAGGTTTTGGGATTTCGCTAAATAGCAGCATAATCATTAAAAGCAGTGACGTGCGGTGAGGTTGATGGCTGGTGAGGCACTGACTCCTCGAGAGTCAGATTTACAATGAAAGAACTGAATATTTCACCATTCATCCAATAGCATTTAACAGCATATAACATACACAAATCAAATATTTGTCTCACTGAGAATATTTTTTTATAGACGGATTGTGTACAATTTATTCATATACTGTAAACAAATTAAAGTATTCAGATGTGTTCAGCACACATTTCACCCTCAGTAACTATTGGTGGTATTTTTCCAACTTCAAATTCGGGTGCTTTGATGTTATCAAATGGTGTCTGTAAAAATGATCATAAAAATAAAATAAACGAATTTACTTACATTTTTTCCACTTACTCCCATGTTATTTTTAAAAAACAAACATTGAAAACCATGTTTGGCCTTACTGTTTGAGTCCATGCGCCCATCCTTCCCCACAAAAAGCTCAATGATCTGTTGGAAAAGTCTTCCTGATTTTCCTTTAGTTTTTATGAGTTCTTTTTTGTTTTTCAAAAAACTTTATTGCACATTTTTCAATTCACAGAAATTCACATTCAGTTGCACAATAAAGAAACAATGGTTAATATTAAACACACATATAAGAAGTTTATATGAGTTTCTTCCTCTCAATGGAAAAAGACATCCTTTGTCTGTTTCTATGGCACCAGTGTAGCTACAAAGCAGCTGTCAGCTCACATCTGCCCCCTGCTGGTGAGGCTTGCCTCACCTAAAGCTTTTTCTGCTGGTCTATAGCAGGGCTTCCACCGCACGTCTCTGTTAACATTGAGTCCTGCCGTCAGACACGAGTCACAACGCTATAGAGCCTCACCCCGATATTCTGCTTCGTCTGTGATCGCGCAAAACTCAAATTCTACGATTTTAACCTCAGAAACTGTGGAAAATGTGTTGAGTTGACTGAGAATGTATATTTAAAACATATCAGTGGAAAACAATATTTACTTAATTTACCTTTTTCTATTTTATTACAATTATGACAGGTGAGGCTGTGCCTCACTTGCCTCACCTGACCGCACATCACTGATTAAAAGGTTTTACGAAAGATTTAAAGATCATCGGCGTGGGACTTTAGGTATAAACGATTTTTACAATCAGCACAAACGGTTCAGCAGCAACAATGTTAACAATGTCCTTTGTTGTAGGAAACAGCAAAAGCTGGTCTAATCATCCTCAGAAATGTTTCAGTTGGTAGACTTTTTCTGCAGATCTCTCTTCCCTTCTAACTGTTCAATGTCACAGAAATACTGTTCCTCCAGGTCTGGAGAAAAGGCTGCGGTTCAAAATTTACAGCCCACTTGCTCAGGCACTTAAGCGTTGTGCGGAAAGCTGCACTTGCTGATACCGCCGCGATGGATGAGCCAATCTAGATTCCTGCAGAGAGAATACTGAGCTGTGATCAGAGGAGAAGGGAGGGAAAACGGTGAAGATCATAGCCTCATCATTCTCAGTTGACCCCTGGCTTACCTTCAGCATGAGTCATCACTGACACACGTGCACGCGTTGGCACTGAGGCCATGTGAGGGCGACGCTGCACCACAGAGAGAGAGGTTTATGAGGATAAATGAAGAGAATGGTTTGTAATCCAGACACACCAGGAAACGTTCTCATTGGCTCAAAGAATTAGGAGCTCCGTCTTCATGAAGAATTTTCTTCGTACTGTCCCCTGAAGCCACATATTAATCTATTTTAAACTTGAAGAAAAAAAAATGATTTGGCAAATCATTTGCCTCCATCTTAACCTCTCCTCTGCATCCTCCTCGTTTACACCAACCCCCTCTTTGGTCTTCCTCCTGTCTGGCAACTGTAACTTCAGCTATAATGTTCAGTGGTCTTTCAAAAATGGTCAAGGTCAACCTACAGTCAACCAAAAACACGACGACGGGTGGAAGAAAACTGATGCTAGAAACACTGTCACAGAAAAATAGACAAACTGTGCTCAGGCATCATGAAGAGATGGAGGTGAGAGGATGATGGGGAGGCTCAGAGGACAACCAGGAGATGCTCTCAAAGCGCTAGGAGGGGCTGAGACACGACATGTGGATGAGCAAGACTCTGGAAAAACTCAGTTTTTATTTCATCCTTTTGTTAGTGATCATATGTTTATGATGTTTCTGTTTGCTTAGGGGGCACTCTAACAGGCAAGGACAGGGGATCTTTACTGTAAAACACAATTCATACAATTATTCAAATAACAAAAGTATCTTCCGTTGTCACACTGACCTGAAAGGAACGTTTTTGTCCTGGACTTGAACATTGTCAGTTTATCTGTACGTTTATCTAACATTATCAGGGAGTGCGTTCCAGATCTTTGCAGCATGAAACTGAAACTTTACCCTGTTTATTCCTGACTTGGGACACCAGCAGAAGGTCTGTCCCTGAACTTCTCGGCCCCAGCGGGATTTTTAAATGGACCAACATGACAGAGATGTTTTTTTTGGGGGAAACTCTGGAAAGACTTGAACTCAAGCAAGGCTGTTCTGTAGTCTGTTTTCCTCATGACAGGAACCCTGTGCATTGACTCATATACTGCACTGATGTGGTTGCAGTTCCTGGTTTGAGTCTGGACCTAAGCAGCATCTGGATGTACTGCAGCTGCAGAGAGCAGATCGAGCAGACAGTCTGACCTACTGAATTACCTTTTCTAGGTCTGGTTTAGAATGAAAAGCTTTTCATTTTTTTTTTTGTTTTTAAGATGCCAAAATGCTGGTGGTACGAATGCAACCACAGGGGGTAAACAATAAATACTCGCGTGTGCCAGCTTTCACTGAAGTCTGTGTAAATGCAGACACAAAACCAAAGTCAAATCAGTCATGCGAATCACAAACAGAACTTTAGTTCCCAATCCAGATCATGGCCAGCATTAAACAAGTCCACCCCCCTGCAGCTGACTCAAAAGGGCCAAATGGAAATTTGACTACTGTTGGTGGACAAAGAACAGGACGAAGGTCTGTCGACATGAAGGAAAAGGTGAAAGGTGGGCATCCTGTGTGTTCAAAAGACCAGATGGAAAGACAGCAACGCATGAGAAAGAGGTGAAGAGGCGTGCGAGAGCAGGAACGGTGGCGGAAGGTGTCAGGTGTGATATGCGACGAGAGTGTCAGCAAGAATGAAATGATAGGTGAAGAAGACTGTGGTGAGAGCTGCTATGGAGTTGGTTTAGAGCAGGTGGGCCCAAATCCAGGCCTCGAGGGTCAGCCTCCTTCTAGCTTTCCAGAAACCCTTCTTTAACTGCTGTCGATTACCTGGATCAGGTGTGTTTAGCCAATAAGGAGCTTCAATGACAGGATGGTTGGAAAACATGTAGGACACCGGCCCTCAAAGCCTGGATTTGGACGCCCCTGCATGATGCAGAGACAGGAGGCAGAGCTGGAGGTAGCAGAGATGAAGATGTTGAGGTTCTTTTTGGGAGAGATCAGGATGGATAGAATCAGGAATTAATCTATCAGAGGAACAGATAGAGCATAATAGATGTTTTAGAGATAAATGCAGGGAAGCAGATACTGTAGACACCCCTTAAAGGAGCACCCCAAAGGCATCGTTGTTATCTAAAGTTTTCACCTTTGGCTGTAGACTGTAAGCAGATGGCCATCACAGGAAGCTGAGAGAAAAGAATGGAGCAATATGAAAATTAAACTTTAAAAAAAGAGAGAGATTAACTGTGCAAAAGGATCCTCTGGGTACACAACAGACACAACTTAACTACTCTTTACATGCACTTTTAACAGAAATGTGAGCAAACTCTGTCTTTTTTATTGGAGCCTCAATCTGTTACGGCTCAAAAAACAAACAGCAATGATTTCCTGACAGGAAGCAGTAAGGAGGGTGACTGTCACCCTGCAGCTTCTTTCTCTGTGTGTCGTAGAGAAGCAGAGTCTGGGGTGAGTAGATTTCAGCAAACACATCAGAAACAAAGAAATTGTGTTGGGGGTGAGGGGGGGGGGGGTGTCCTGTGAGGACGGCTGCTTCTGTTAGAGTGGATCTGAAGCTGCAGCCCAGCTGGTCCCTGAGGAGTCTGTCACACTGTTGCATCTCCAACATCCACCAGGATCACTCCTGACAGGTGGAGCGCGGCGTTGTGCGCATAGGGTGTATGTGTGTGTGTGTGTTTGGGTGCACGTAAGTGTGCAAATGTGTGTGCGCACAAGTGTGTGCACGTATTGATTTCAGTGCAGGTGTCGGCTGGGTAAAGTGCTGCTCTTCCAGCTTCATCCTCTTCTGGTTGACAGTAGCTTTTTATTTGTTTATGCCAGAAACAGCAGCTTTCATCCCTCTGAGCACAAATCAATGAACGCACGTCAGTCCAGATTTGAGTCTGTTCCCAGACACACACACGCATTCATTTGTGAAAGGACACAAACCTGAGAACCTCTCTGTCTGCTGTGGAGGTTCAGGTCTCAGAAAAGCTTCACATCCTGTATACTATCTGTTCACAGCCACCGTTGTAAGTAATTTGGGCCCCCAACCCCACCCTTCTCTGCAGCTTGTGCCTTATTAAATTATTTTATTGTTCGAATTTCAAATTTTGCACACAGATGAAGGTCAGTGGCTCACAGCTACAAACTTCACTAATGAAATCTGTAAATGTTCCGTCAAACCAGGTTCTTTCGCCTGTCCGTCTGCTCTGATCAGTCTTTATCAAAAACACCCGGCTCAATCACCACACACTTTATGAAGAGAAACTCAAAAATGATTTATATGCACTATATGCAACAGCAGAAACTGTCAAAGGTCTTACTGATGACTTCATCCTCTTTGATTTTAATTTTCATGACAAAAGAGTGAAGCAACTCAAAATGAATCTTAGACAAGTCATGTCAGTGTTCAGCAGTGTCTTTCTGCTTCATATTCACCTCTGGGCGCGTGCGCGGGAGGACGCTCGCTCGCTCGCGTGTGCGCAGGTGTCTGTGGGTGAGCATGAGCAGCGGAACTCCTCTCAGATATTGAGTGACAGCTGATGGTCAGGTCGATTTCAGTGAGAAGCGTGACTGCGTGCACGCCCCTATGCGTGGCAGGCAAATCTCTAGGGCTGATTTGGTTGCTTTAAACCAAAGCAAAAACACGCGCGCGCGCAGACGTGTGTGTTTGTGATGTCAGAGCGCCTCCAGCAGGCTGACGGAAGAAGTGCATGTGGTTACAAACTGATGCGCGTCCGTGAAACACGCGCCAAGCTGCGGAGTAAAGAACACCCACCTGCGTCTGTCTCCAAGTTTGGGGTAGTCGCACGCGCGGCTCTGTGCGTGTGCGTTCCCGTGAGTAGTTGTTTTAGTCAATGCTGAAGCTCTAGTGGGCCAGGTTGATGATTTTGCTAATTTTTTTTGTTTTTGTTTTTATTGTTTAATTTATTTTATTGTTTGTTTATTGTATCATATTGTTAAAGGATTTTATTTACATTTGATTTTATGTTGAGCACTTTGGTTGCCTCTGCTTTTATAAGTGCTTTACAAAATTTGTAGACTTCAATCAATGAACCAATCAATGTATCATTAAATGATTGATTGAAGTCTCTCCGCGTGTCATGTGCATCAGTCCTCAGGTGAAGCTTTATGACGCGCACGGCCAGAGTTAAGTTTGTTTCTTCCTTTTTTGCTGGACTTTAGAGATTTTGAGATGGAAAGGGCAAAGAACATCAGCCGTGCACGCGCTGCGCGGCTCTGTGGTTGCATCCACGTGTACTTGATTAATAGTGAGCACTTTAACGGTAATACGTGCACGTGCATCTGCGGGAACGCTAGGGGGATTGGGCCTGTTTGTGCAGGAAAACAAGTACAGAGGGGGGCGTAGTCACAGTTGAGGATGGAGATGACTATACTGACTAGTACTCTTCAGGAGAACGCTACTACATCTATGAGCTCTCTGCTTTCACCTGCAGAAGCACAAAGGTTCAGACTGTAATTGAAAGGAAAACTTAGAACTTACAGTTGCTAAAAACTCTAAATTTAGAAATTATAAATGTTCATCTGGTCTTTCTCATATCACTCACACTTAGAATCATGGTTGCTGAAAGGTTGAAAAACAAGGAATTTTGTTACACTGAAATTTGAGGTAGATTCTCCCTGGCCATTGGTCCAGGTTTGGTTCTTGTCTGAAAAACAGCAAATAAAAAAGTGAAGGAAACACAAATGAAGGTAAGAAAACTAAGAAAAGATCAAGAAAACACACAAAGAAAGAGACACAAAAAAATGAGAAGCAAAGGGAAAAAAAATGAAACACTAGAGAAATAAAAAAATAAAGTTAACAAATGAAAAATAAAGGAAACACAGGTATGGGATGAAGAAAAAGCAGGAAATATGAAAAAGGCCTGAAAAAGAAGTGCAAAGGTACTGGAAGAGCTAAGGAAACAAAGGAAACATAAAGATAAAATAGGGGAAACACAAAGGGAAGACGAAGGAAACACTTCATTCAAAAGGATTCATATCGGGGGGTGGGGGGGTAACCAGAAGTATGCGTGTGTGTGTGAGAGTGCATGAGTGGGGACATGCCTGGGGGCTACCTCGCCGGGACCCGCTGGGGCTCACCCTCCCTTTTGCTGAGTGGAGAAGGCATGTATGCTTTCCCTGCCAGGATCTTACATCCTGCAGTTATGTGCTGGATTGTTTCAGGCGCCTCTTTGCACAGCCTACACCTTGGGTCGGTAACCATTGCCAGTCTTGTTGATGATTTGGCTGAGGGGGTTCAGATCTTTGCAGAACAGCAATGGGGACAGAGCATCACCTTGGTATATCCCACATTTGATGGACACTTGTACAAGTGGCTTCCCATTGGCTTCAAGGGTGGTTTTCCACAGCTTCATCGAAATTTCCTATGAAGGCTCAAAGGCTGCATTTACACTGCAGGTCTTGATGCCCAAATCCGATTTTCTGACTATATCCGATTTTTTTGACGACCCACCTACATCATCTTTTAAAAGTGACCCGTATCCGATTTTTGCATTTACACAATACAATGCTGAAACTATCAAAGGTAGACGTTCTGAGGACTACATAGCAGCATTTCCACCTTCCGCGGACCTAAGCACTGACCGCACGGATTTAAAAAACTATGAGCGAGCAGGCCCTTAATAATAATCATAACAGTAATAAAAGCACATTTAGAAGATGCGTGTTGGTCCAAATGGCAAACGTTTTGCATGACGAAACCTTCCCCTTTTTGTTCTGTTTTTTTTTCTCTGACTGCGGTTGTCATGGAGTCAACCCAGTGACGGAAGGAGGCGTTGCCTTGGGCGCTCCTGGATGAGGCAGGAGAGGGGATGCGCGGGAGAGGAAAAAGAAGGGCTGCTCGGCCACCTTATGTAATCTCTCTGAGTTTTGAATGTGTTTAGACAGTGTTTGCAGACGTTGTGCTGTACTAACAGTTTGATCAAAGCAAAGAAATAAACGGCTTCTAGCCTGTTGCAGAGCAACGGTGTCCCGCTTCATTAGTTACCGTTTGCGTCCCGAGTGGGACCGGACTGGAAATAACAGCGGTTTCCGACTACGGTCTGAAGCCTGAGGCTGAAAGGTAACACGCTGAATTGGCTCCAGCTGTCCTCCAACAGCAACATCAGCGCACAAAAGCACCTAAATAAGTCATGTGATCTCAGTTGGTGGTGTCCTGAATTGACGTCACTGACATACGACTCGCATTTACTGGGGAATATCCGATTTGTCTGCTTACATGGCACACGCAAATGCACGTATCCGATTCCTATCCATATTATTTCCACATATGAGAGAGGCCTGTATCCGATCTGAGAAAATCTGAATCCATGCGCTTTTGTCCTGCTTACACGTTCACTGGTCATATCCGATCTGTGCCACATGAGAGGAAAAAATCGGAATTGGGTCACTTGAACCATGCAGTGTAAATGCGGCCTCAGAGTCCTGTTGATGTTAAACAGCTCCAAGCATTCAGTGATCCACGCGTGTGGCATTGAGTCATAGGCTTTCTTGTAAATGGTAAATGGCGTATTCTTATATAGCGCTTTTCTACCTTCTTTTGAAGGTCCAAAGTGCTAAACAGTCACAGACCCATTCACCCATGCACACACACATTCACACACTGGTGGTGGCTCCGCTGCTGAACACTGGGGCCAACCTTCCACCAGAGGCAAGGTGGGGTTCAGTGTCTTGCCCAAGGATACTTTGACACATGGGCGTGCAAGGCGGAAATTGAACCTGCAATCTTACGATCATGGGTCAACCGCCCTACCGCTGCACTACGGCCGTTGTATGTAATCAATCCAGGCTGTGCACTGGTTGGTGAGTCGTGACCAGGAGTCCTGAGTGACTGTTCGGTCAATCAGGAGTTGGTGTTTGGCTCCTCTGGAGTCTCTACCAATGCCCTTCTGTGTGTTGCTCATGTATTGATCCATGTGGCTATTTATCTTGAGCTTCCATGTTGTGGAGAGACAGGTTATTGGCCGGTAGTTGGATGGGACTGCACCTGTGAAGAATAGTTAGAAACTGCCTTTAACTTTTATTACACTAATGTTTTAAACTTAATTCACTAAGCATGTATTGTCATCTCAAAATTATATTACATTTGAAGAAAGCACAGCCAAACTATTGTTCTAACAGTTTCTTCTCATACTCCCTTTTTCTGTGCATGTGTTTTCTGCTGAGCAGGCCTCAGACTTATCTTCACTTTAGCCTTGGAGCTCCTCTCCAGAAGTAACCTGTGGGCGTGATTTTCACACGAGGTCCATCGGACGATCTTCTGAATATGCAAATGTAGGGTTTTTATACCAAAACCCATCCTTGAGCTCGTTGGTTCGGACTTTGAATGCACCATGTTCATCTGTCTGTCCCCTTCGTGTTTGTGCGAAGTAAAACCTCCACAAAAGCTAAGTAACTGTCTATGAGTCATTATTCATTATTTCTGTGTGTAAGAAACTGACGGGGTACGAACCTAAAATTTAATACAGTCCTTTCTAGAGAATCCAGTTTCTTCACAGCACCCTTTGAGGGATCCTTCTGGATCAGGATTGTTCGCCCTTCCGTTAGCCATTCGGGGTGACTCCCATCTCTTAGCAGCTGGTTCATTTTGGCTGCCAGGCGCTTGTGGAGTGCGGTGAGTTTCTTTAGCCAGTAGGCATGTATCATGTCAGGGCCCGGTGCTGTTCAGTTCTTCATACATGAGACTCTTTCAGGTATAGTTAAAAACATAGTTAAAAAAGTTAATTACAAAATTTAACAAATAAATAAAAGAATAATAAAAAAGCAAAAAAATAACAAAAAGGGCTTTATACAAATTTACACCCTGGTTACCTGAAAATACATAACCTCTTTTTGTTATAGTAAAACCTTTCCAGCACAAAAGGCCTTCAGCTCTCATCTGTTCGCTCAGTTTTTTGACAGAACAAGTTAAAAGAAGAAAAAAAGGTTTCATATCAGTTTTGAATCACTGCCGGGGCAATGAGTGTGTCGTTGTCTCATTATGGAACAAAAAAGAATGAGGCAGGGTCAGCAGAACCACTGTTGGAGTCAAAATTAGACAGTCTTTATCCAGACACCTGCTCCTCTTCTTCTCTTTGGGGGAAGCTCAAGAACAGCACATCATCTTCATCAGAGCTACACAAAGCTCACACTCACATTTTAAAAGGAGTTCTGAACTTTTTCCTGGGAGGATCTCCAATGTTAGCACTGAATCTTTAATCAGACTAAATTAAGATCATGTATTTGCTGTTCTCAAAGCCATACCTTCAGAGAGCAGACTCAAATCCACTTCAGAAAGATTTATAAAAACACTTTCAGGAAGTTTCACTTTAGACAGACAGAGCCACAGTTGTAAATATTTGATTAAATCTACCTTTGCTTATGTCTGCTCTTCATATCATTTGATCTTTAATTCATGTATTTCTTTGTTTTGTTTCTTGGATGCAGAATTCACACAGTTTAATCCAACAGTCTATGAGTCTAACCTGCTTCAGCTGCTTTTACACTGATTATCCATCAATCTTCACGCACAATTAGTCTAAACTTTAGTCTATTCATGGCAATATTCTGTAGTTTGTTCTCAGGTCTCACCTGTTTGTGCCTCTGCTGACATCACTACACCATCGCTTGGGGATCTCCACCCTTCCGGCAAAGCTATATCCACTGTGGGTCCTGTCGGAACTTTGATCTCACTGCCTCCAAAGCCACCAGGTTGTTCTGGTCCAGCCATTGTTGCCTGTCTCAACGTACTGGCCAGGTTCCTAACCACAGTGTGTTAGCCAGCCCTTGCTAGGTCAGTTAATATTCCAGTCAAACGCACCACCTCATGACAAGTATAAACCATCTTATCCATGATCTCCAATGTGAAACTTTGATTTTTTATGTTTCATGCAACACACACACTGGGCATGTGTGGTGCATTCAAGAATATGCTGAAAACGTGGGCTTTTGAAAACACTTTTAGAATGTGATGTTCACAATGGACTGTCGATACCCCAATACCTGCGCTTGTACCTACTGTCAGAAAAGGCAATCATAAATTTCTCCTCCATGATCAATTTTCAAACAGTTGGCACTTTTGTGTTTTACAAAGGACACTACCCATATGTCACCACCAAATCAGAGTTCCTGAGTTCCCGTTTAATTCAACTGGTTTAGCTCTTAGCGCTGCATGTTTTGTACTTAGTGCCTAAAAATGGACTTAAAAACGTGCACAGCGAAGCATGAACACAGGTCTTGAATGTGGACGGCCAAAACGTGAATGCACGTTCACACCAAGTTGTCATGGAAAGTGGGACATTTGTTTCCGAGCCAAGTGTAAACGTAGCATAACTGAAACCTGGCAACAGCCCGATGATTTTTTACAGCTGAAGAATGCTATCACTCCAGGCCTTTTTTATACTTGTCAACTGTGTGGTTTTGGTCATGGAGGAGGTCGAATTGTCAAACTCTCTTCCAGCTTAAGTTCCTTCTATCAGCTCTTGAAGCTCTAGTATGTAAACAACCTGGACCAATGATCTTTACCATAGTAATTTGTGTCAGGTGTCGAGGCCACCCTCGCACACCTGCCGCTGGTTCCCGCACCTGTTCTACATCTAATTAGTCTGCCTTTATAAGTCCTTCACTCCCTCCGGCCATTCTCGGTTCGTCTGTTCTCCTCTATGGAAAAGACCACTGATCCCTGCTGGTTAAAGCCAAGCCAAGCCAAGCAGCTCAAAACCAAGCCAAGCTAAGCCAAGCCAAGCCAAGCAGCTCAGGACCTAGCCAAGCCGAGCCAAGCAGCTCCAAACCAAGCAAAGCCCAGTCAAGCTAAGCAGCACCACACCAAGCCTAGCCAAGCCAAGCCAAACCAAGCCAAGCAGCTCAAACCCAACCCAAGCCAAGCCTAACCACTTCCAGCCAAGCAAATCAAGACCTTTCTCAGTCTTTCCAAGCCAAGTCTGACTCCAAAACTAAGCTGTCAAGCCTCGCCTTCCGGATCATCTGCCAGTTTCCTCTCTTGAAGATTCAAGCCTCTTTTCAATAAATCTGTTTCCAGTCTGCATTTGGGTCCAGCTTATTCAAAACCTGACAATTTGCCCCCTAAGCCACACAAAGACTTTCTGTCTGGAATTAGTGTTTACTGCATCTCTCTCATCTAATGTTGGCTATACTGCTGAAGGACATTAATATGCACATGGATAGCAGAAACCTTACCCTCACCAGAGACTTTTTCTCATGCACTGAAACGTCTTGTATTCCACCAGTTCACACAAAAGAACATTATATTCATTCAGTGCTACATTTGGAGTAGGGGTGTGCCAAAATATCGATATGGTGATATTTCGCTATATTTAGTCCCATGATTGATTCTCGATGCGTTTTCATTAAGTATTGATCTTTTATTCACGTTTGAAGACCCTGTAAAACGTTATATTACTCATCCTTCTTCTGAGGTAGATAGAGGGCGCTCGTTACGAGATTGGCTGTCACTGGAGGACGAAGAAGAATACACATTCACACAATAATGGCGGAGGGGAAAAACGAGGAAAATATAGAGAGCATCAACTTAAAAGAAGCACCAGCAGCATTTAAGCTGCATCACCCGGAGTTGTATGAAAAAGCCGTGGTTATTGCTGGCCTGAAGCTGACACAGCCCGCCGTGGATACCTTTTTTCCAGGCGAAGCCACCACCGTTTTCTGCAAGAGCAATAACAAACAGGATTGCGGTTAACATGTGCAAAGGGATCTGTCCTCATAGCGAGGTGGAGAACCAGGGATTTTGGTTTTAATTTGTTGCATTAGAGCAGGGGTGTCAAACATACGGCCCACGGGCTGTATCTGTCCCGACAGATGGTTCAATCCGGTCCATTCATGAAGAGTAAAAATTATAAGTATGTTTTAAAAAAAACAAGCACGTTTCTGGTCCATTCCTGTGGTGAGTTATGATCTTTTACCGAAATAACCGAAATGCACAATTCTGCAAGGCTAGGGGAAGCTAAGGAAAAGCAAAACAGGTGAAACAGCATATCTCTGCACATGCCAAAAGCGACAACTAACAGCTCTGTGTATGAGTAAGATGTAGTTTGGTTCGACGCAAGCCTCACCACTGTTACATTGCTATAAGAATGATCAGGAGTGACACCCTAACGACCAAAATGTTGTCAAAAAGAAAACAAGGTTGAAGTAGAGGGCCGAGCTTTCCAGGAACAATAAAAAGAGTTTTATTTGTTCATGGAGTTAATGCAAAATCTGCATGCTTGGTATGTCATCAACAGGTCGCAGTGCTGAAAGAATATAACATTCATCACCACCATGAGACTCACCATAAAGAAACATTTCACCATTTGCAGGGGCAGTTAAGAAAAGAGTAGATTTACCAACTATTAACTGGACTGATAAAATTTACTGTAGCCGTGATGTCAGTGATGGAGCAGTGACAGACACCTTATTGCAAACAAGTTGGAGCAAACATCCAAACCATTTTCAGATGGTGAACTTGTGAAAAAATGCTGAAGGCTGCAGAAGTCTCATGTCCCAAAAAGGAGTCGACCTTTGCCAACATGAGTCTGTCAAGGATCACTATTACAGATTCAACATCTCTAAGGAGACTTGGGTTAAGGAATCCAGTCATTTATTGCATTTTCGGTCGCTGTTGATGAAAGCACAGACATCACAGATGATGCACTGCTATGCATATTTATTAGAGGTGATGAATAGACCATCACGGTGGAGATTCTGGAGTTGATGGACACAACAACAGCTGATGACATAGTCAGCTCTCTAGTTACTGTGCTGGATTATTTTGGAGTGAACTGGTCATGTGATATCAGTCTAGTCACTGATGTCAGTCTGGTCATGTGATGTCAGTCTGGTCCTTGATGACGTCCCATCAAAGGTCAGGAAGAAGACAGGTGTTGCCAAAAAAATCAGGCAGCAACCAGTAAAAGATTCTTGGACATTTCATTGTGTTTTTACACTCTTGAATGACAGTAAATGTGTTTATGCACATTATCTGAATCCTGATATTGATGGATGGGTGATGTTTCAGGAGAGAAAGGAGGTTAACTCCAAATTCTAATGGTCACAAAAGTTTGCAAGTTTAATTTAGTTTAATTTTTCATTTATTTGCACATTTACATTTTAGGAAGGGTGTTTCATTTTTTTCTGTAGCCCCTCTTGAGTTTATTATTGGGATTGCTTCAGTGTCAGATGTAAAATATTCAGTCTGTATAAAACTGAATACACCAATTTCATTTTTTTTAAGTGAAATGCAGTTTATTTGAGATCCATTGGCCTCTGTGAATGAATGTGTAATAATAAGTGATTAGGCTGCCATGCTGGTTGAGGCATTTTTTCTAACTGAGTAAAAAACAACAACAAAATAGCTGTTTTTTGCTTTTATGTTCCTGGTCCGGCTCCCCTTGGGATCAGACTGGTTGAATGTGTCCCCTGAACCAAAATGAGTTTGACACCCCTGATATATATCGATTATCACAATATCACCATTTCATGATAGTATCGTTATCATGAACAAAGTATCGCAAATCGCATTGTATTGTAAGGTACCCAGTGATTCCCAGCCCTAATTTGGACTCATTATAACCAAGACATCTCGTCTGATCTCATTCTACTCAGAACATCAACTGGGATGTCCTTTCCCCATCCATCAATGGTCTCTCAGCTCTGGACTTCTCACTGTCTCCTGAAGAACTAATAACTGTCTGTAATAACAGTATGACTGACATCCTAAACTCTGTTGCTTCTGTGAAAACTCTGTTACCTTCACTTACTCTTCCCCTTGGTTTCCCCTCTATGAAAGCTATAGGTCGTCAACTTAATTGACTATAAAAAATGGTTTAATACTTCACAAAAAATGCAGCCGAATCAATTACTACAACCCAAAGACTCTGTTTTCAAGGCAAAATTTGATTTTACTCTGACGTAATGCATCAAATGAAGGTGGCAACAAGACTTTTCGTAGGGTAGCTGGGCGCTCCCTTGGAGATAGTGTGACCAGCTCAGTCACCCAGAGAGAGCTCAGAGTAGAGCCGCTGTTCCTCCACATTGAGAGGAGCTAGTTGAGGTGGCTTGGGCACCTGGTCCAGATGCCTCCTGGACGCCTCCCTGGGTAGGTGTTCCAGGCATGTCCTACTTGGGCGTAGGTCCCAGGGAAGACTCAGGACACGCTGAAGAGACTACATCTATCGACTGGCCTGGGAACGCCTCGGACTCCCCCCAGAGGAACTGGAGGAAGGGGCTGGGGAGAGGAAAGTCTGGGCATCTTTGCTTAGACTGCTGCCCCCATGACCTGGTCCTGGATGATGAGGAAGATGGATGGATGGATGGAAGGAGTTTTAAGTTTATATTTGCAGGTCATTTGTTAAATTTAGTTCTCTCTCCTGTAGAAGCTTCCTTGACTTGGTGTCAGCAGCCTATTTCTCCCTCTTTAGTCAGTTTATTATTATGCTCATTGACATAGGACAGTCTACTGACCGGCAGGGCAGACTTTGTTCTTCTCATTCAGTGGATTTTTCAAAACTTGTTTTACTCTTTTTAGGTAATTGGCAGTTGTTGCTATCCTTGTGACCTCTTCCTTGTTTTCATTTACTTCTGTAGGTACTTGTTGCCATCCTGAAATCTGTTTTGTTGCCATCTAGTACTAAAACCCCCTCAATTACATGGACACGGTGTCTCTATGAAGGATGCCACTCCTGATATTGCCTTGGTTTGGAGTTGGTCTCTAAGGTTGTTTTCCACACGTCCATTGAGTTTGTGTTTGAAGCACTCAATGTCCTGTTGTTGTTGAACAGTTTCAAGCTCTCCAGGATCCATGGCATTGAGTTGTAGGCACAGGTTGGTTTTTGTTTGGTCTTGCAGTCTCAAGGGACGGCTTTGTCCACCGGTAGCCAATGCTTTGTTCCCCTGGTGTTCCTTCCAGTTCCTTTCTGTGCCACACTCATGACTGGCAGAGGCATCTAATCAGGAATTTTGGGTTTTCCTCAGGATTTCGGACCTTCGGTTATGTTTTCAGGGTGGGTACTATTCCCTACCAGTTGGCTCAGTTGTGTTCAGATGCTCATTTAGTGCGTTCAGTTTCTGCAGCCTGCAGTGTGGATCATGTCCAGTTCTTTATACCTGAGATTCTTTCTTGGATGTGTGCCACTGAGATGGTTACAGGAATTTGTTTTAGGAAGTCCTTATGTTGTGATTTTAAGTTAGTTTTGCTGGTATGTTTCTTCTCCCACATGTTTCTCTAGAATTATTCAGTCTATGGCCTTGAAGGGTCTGCTTATGTTTTTATACTGCCGTTAAGGGTACACTACTGATGGTTCAGTGGAGAACGTCCATCTTACCCTTCTCCATTTTTGCAGCTCTTGAGGGGGGCAACTAAGGCTGTAAGTCTGAGATATCTCCTGGTTTTTCATGGTTTACACCAGCTTTGGGAGGTTTTTTTATAGAGGATGTTACAACTACATATATTATTTATTAAAAGTTGGCATTATCAACACTTTTAAAAGGACCACAAACTCAGCGTCTTATAAACTATTCAATACAGTTTACATTGTTCCCTCGCTCAATCTCGGTTCACATTTTGCAGTCTCGCTGTTTTGCAGATTTTTTTTTAGCGCAACTTTGCATACTTTTTTTTCAGGGCACTGTGTCCTGATTGGCAGTTGAGTGTGTCAATCATCTCTTCTGTCCTCTGTCTGCTGTATAGAGGTGCTGCATACAGCTTGCCAGAGTTACATAAATCTTCAGTGCGAGCAAGTCTTTGTTTTCATTCTATTATTCAGGATTTATTTTTCTATCAAGGTCTGAACTTTGAGAGTTTAAACAAGTGAAAATGTTCACGTCTGTCTGAGAAAAGTATATAAAGTGTGTAGTGATGGGTTTTCCTGCCTTAAAACATCTGTAATGGACTGATTTTTATCTATCGTGGGTTATTTATGGAGCGTATCCCCCTCGATAAGCAAGGGAACTGTGTATTTAAAAAGCATCAGTTCACAATCAAGGTTGAACCAAAGGACCAGAGAAAAAGAAAAATATATCAGTATCAGGCTATATCAATTAAAATTATTATTTTCCTATTCAGTCTAGATATTCCAATGACGCCAGAACTTCTTAAATGTACAATCTATATGACTTCAACAGATTACATGGAAGAGTTTTATGTGTGATTCCCAACAGAGCAACCAAAAGATGATAGTGAAGAAGAAAACTACAACAAACTGACAGATCAGGAAGAAAACTCTAGTAGAACTTCTCAGTAAGGCCAACCATTTACAGTGAGTATTAGAGTCCAACAAAGAGACAGAAAAAACAATACATGCAGGAAAATCAGCTCTTGACCATTGAAGGGTCAGGCTTTTGAACCTCTGACCTATTTTGAGTCCTGGAGATCACGAAAAATGCTTGAGCATCACACGAGGCTGGATGGGTATGCAGAAAGACTTCAGTCAGACAGTAAGACTTCCATCTCTGACTTTCCAGTGACCACTTAACCGTGCACCATTGCTCCCACAGACTCCACCAGCAAACGTCTGCATGAAAACCCCACCTGTGTCAATTTAACCGAGCCTGAAATGATGCTTCTTTAGGCAGTTTCGTGGAACCATGACTGACTGACTCATCACCAGCCTCCAGGCTCTGACAGCCTGTCATACAGCTGAATTGATAGTTCCCTTCGAAATGAAAGACATGCTGAAGGGCATAAACCTGCTTTGCCCCACAATGCTGCAACTTTGGAAATCTTTCAGCAACAGTTTACTGAAGACTTCAAATGAGTACAAATTTGGATAGGTTCTCCAGGTTGAGGAGACATTAGAGCGGCAGAATTAAAGTACCAATCCGATCATCTTTTAAACTGTTGTGAAAACATTACAGTTATAATTATGCAGCTTTTAGCCAAGATTTAAAAAAAAAAATCTGTGTAGTTTTCTAGGAAATCGTTTTTGCAGAGCAGCAGTTCAATAGAAATTCGTTTGAGTTGTGGGCAGGACTGTTGGCACAGAGTAAGCCCACCCCCACTCTCTCCCTCTTGCTAACAGCCCCGCACAACCCTAACCTAATACAGTAAACCCTTGTTTATCGCGGGGGTTACGTTCCAAAAAGAACCCGTGATAGGCAAAATCCGTGAAGTAGAAACCTCTATTTTTTTTTAACAATTATTATACAATTAAATACTCTGTTATACATTGAAAAGAAGAACAAACCATTTTACAGGCTCAAATATTTGTTTCACAAATCAAAGTACTTTAAAAAAGTTTTTTTTTCCACAAATAACTTCTGTACTACGACGGAGTATTAGGGCCACCAAAAAAAAAAAAATTAGAGCCACCAAAAAAAAAAAAAAAGTAAAATTACGAGATTTTATCTCGTAAATTTAGGAGATAAAAACTCGTAAATTTACGACTTTTTATCTCATACATTTACGACTTAAAATCTCATAAATTTACGAGAAAAAAGTCGTAGATTAAGGAAAAAACACCGAAGTTGTCCGTTTATCGGAACCTAGCTTGAAGATGAAGTATGTGGAGCCTTTTGTGAAGCTTCATTTCCGGATTATTATAGGTTTAAAACAAAGAGATTCTGAACCTTTTGGCGACTCAAAATCAGATTATTTTCCGTGTAGCAGTCTTTCCGGGGTTCAGTGTCAGTAAAGCGGAGTTTAATATGTAAAATAAGGAGCTCAGAGACACGTTTGGGTGTAGACAATCGCTGCAGCCTTTATTCTCCTTTTCATTCACATTTTCTAAGTTCATTTGTCTCATTACGTCATGAACCTGTCATCCCAACACCAATGCGGAAGTAAACAGTGTTACAAACGCCCCCTCCTGCAGATGAAATGTCCCGTTTCAGCATAAAACAATAAAGAGGAATGAAAATAGTGTTTTATATTAGCTTTGGAACGTTGAAAATGCCAAAAAAGTGCTCCTCCTTTTGTGTGACGGAAGCGTCCCACAGACGTAGAGTCTTGTCTTTGGTGAAGAAAGGATTCAAGCGAACAGCTGCAGGGACACCGACGACGGCTTCATCGGGCTGCAGAGATCCTGCAAACCAACCATCAATAAATAAAACTTTAATGTATCGTAAATCAAACAGATGAGCTTCCAGACATTTGGAACGTTATCAATAAACATTCAGCTCACCTGTTTAACAAAGTTTAGTCGGTCTGCTCTGCATGCTAACTTCCACTGTAATCTCCTAAAATTACGACTTTTTTTCTCCTAAATTTACGAGTTTTTATCTCCTAAATTTACGAGATAAAATCTCGTAATTTTACTTTTTTTTTTTTGGGTGGCTCTAATTTTTTTTTTTTTTGGTGGCCCTAATACTCCGTCGTATCTGTACAGTACTGTCAAATAATAATTTTAATCATCAATGTGAACAGAAGGCTTCAAATCGCGGAGATTAGCCCCGCCCACCGCGACCCGAGAGTAATTGAATTAAACGGGAGAAAATTTAAAATGATCATGAAAAAAATACAAAGTACAAACGGACAAATAGTGGCTCAGGTGTATTTCAATGCTCTTCAGTCTGAGAAGCTGCAGTGTTTTCTCCTTCTCAAGCCCGCGGTGCAGCTGTGTGTGTTTGTTCGGGAGAAGAACATAGTGATTGACAGTTGGTGTCGCTCTTTTTCTATGGGTTTTAGAGAAACAGGAAATTGCAAGATGATTTGCATGTACGTAATTTGTAAAGCTGATTTACGTATGTGTACATTACATTAAACTGCAACATTATTGACGCGCAGGTAGAGAAGAAGCGGAGTGACTTTTTTAGCCAATCAGAATGCAGAACACAATGCACGATGCAAATCCGTGAAGTAGCGAAACCGTGAAAAGTAAACCGTGATATAGCAAGGGATCACTGTATTACCAATGCAACAAAAATGGTGACCAATATTAGAGCTACTCAGCTGGACAGTTTAGATCCAGATTCGAGCTCAGACGAGGAAAACAAAGACGTTCATAGATCTACTAGTCTGTAAGTGGATGTATTGGAATGGAGTAGAACAGTGAGTTTTTTTTGCCTGCTCCTGATTCACCACGATTAAAATGAAGAAATACTCAGAAACTCATTTTTAATCTTAATTTTCTCTATATACAGTATGTCCTCTATCATGAGACAAATGCCACACGAGTTTGTTAAAAACACAAAAAACACGATTTTCACTGGAGTGGGTCTGTAAGGAATTCTCTGGATTGATGTTGGGGAAGTGGTCCAGGGTGAAAGTCTTGGGGAGGGAGGAGGATGCTGTAACAATGATTCATTTTCTTTTACGGAAGTTGAAGAAGTTAGAGAGGCAGGGGAACCAAGCCAACACTAGAGACTCTAACATAAATGTCCTGAAGCTGTGGTTTGATGCATGATGCATTCAAATTTGCCAACTGATTTTATTTTATTTTTTTTTTATTTTTTTTATTTTTTTTAACTTGTCCTGTCCAACAGCTAGGCAAACAGATGAGAGCTGAGGGCCTCTTGTGTTGGACATATTTTATTCTAACAAGAGGGGTTATTCATCTTCAGACAAACCAAAGGTATGTCTGAATAAACCCCTTTTGTAATTGAGGCCAAACTTTATTAATTTCAATCATGTTTGAAAATCTTTGGTGTTGGACCGGACGGAAAAGGAAAGAGGGGAACAAGAGAGAGGGACGTTAGAGAGAGGGGGGGGTAGGAGGGTGATAATAGGAGGGGAAGGGGGGTAAGACCATGAAGCAGCATAGAGCAGGCAGGTTTACTGGTTGTTTATCGTTACGGTACGGTTCAAATGTAGTACAAAAAGGGCGGGGCCTGTTCACACACACTCAAATATTATCAACACACCTGCTAGCCGCAGAAATGTCCACATGTCAACATGCACACAAAACAGATAGTGTTCACGAACGCATACTTATGCCTTTAAACCAACTAGTGTGAAATCTTTCATTCATTCAATCATGCAAACTATTAGTGCAAAGGTGAGCTAACACCTGTGCTCAGGTGAGTGTTTATGTTCTTCTAAAATGGATGGTGGAATGTGAAAAGAAGGAGGAGGAGCGCCCAGCCACCCCCACACCCATACCCCCGCCGCAGCAGCAGCGGCAGCCGGAATTCCCCCAGCGCCACACGGGAACAGGCAGGGAACAACCGCCCCCCGGGCGACCAAGACCGCCACCCAGGCCAGGGCCAGCAGGACCGCCGCGAGGCCCCCAGAGCCAGAGAGCAGGGAGGCGCAGAGGGAAAGAGAGCGCCGCCCCAGCCCAGCCAGGAAAGCAGCCCCCCGCCGCGCCGGAAGAGCCCAACGCAGGGCCCCACCGGAGAGGGACGCCCACAGCCCCAGACGAGCACCCCACCACCACCCAGGAGTTCCGGGCATCCCCCCGCCCCGACCCCAGGTACGAGCCAGGACCCCCCAAGGGAGACCCGCTCCGCACTCCAGGCAGCCACCCACCCGGCCCACGGTTGGTCCAGGTAGGAGCAAGGCAGGGGCCCGCCGCCCCCGCCCAGGAGGGGGGAACCCCGGGGAAAAAAGGGCGGCCCATAAGGGATGTTATAAATATGGCCCGACCAGGCTCGGCCATGTTGGAAGTTTGGCGGGGCCCAGCGCCCAGGGGCAAGGACCAGGACCCACCCCCCAGGGACACGAACACCCCCGGCTCAGGTGTAATATGAACCCCCCCACCGTGCGGAGAGAGCACCGCCGGGCCCAGGGAGCCGGCACCCAAGGGACACGGCCGCCATCGCCAAGGGGCCCACACCCCCCACCAGGGACGGGGTAGGGGACAGATGGACCCAGGTCCCACCTTCCTTGTAAAATGTGTGTGCGTGTATGGGTGTTTGAGAGGGTGTTTGTGTGCATGTGTGTGTGTTTATGTTTGAATGTATATATTGAAGGGGGAGGGGTGTGTGTACTAAGGGGGGTGCAGTTAAAATTGGCGAGTAGGGCACTAAGGGGACATCTCCTGATTACTCACAGTGATGTCCCCTCAAATGTCCCCTTAAAAAAAAGTTAATTGTCATAATTTCTTTGGGAAAATGTGATCATTGATAAGTACTGTCACCCTCAGATAGTCCATCGTTTTGATCCTGTCAAAAATAAATTCAATAACTTGAAGCCCGCAATAAAGGCTAGGGTTCAGATTTAGCGAATAAGAAGCAAAAAAGAGCTGCACTGACTGACTGACTGACTGACTAAAGTAGTTGATCTATGAGTAACTGGGTTAAAAGACTACAACAGGTTTATTGAGTAGTATTGTCTGCAACAGATTAGAGTTAATAAACACTTTTGGGACCTAATCAATGGAAGTGCCAGAAAAGATAGAACAACTGTTAAATAAAAGAAGAACATTGAAAAGGCAGAATTCAATATTTTAGAGTCTGAGCATTTATTGAGTCTATTTGATTCTTAAACAAAGAAACTCAAAAGATAGAAAAAGTTTCAAATGACTAATAAGAATCAGGTAAAAGGAATCAACCAATCATGAAAGGCAAAAGCTAAAATAAAATAATATAGATTAAGAATTCAGCATCAAACAGCCCTCACACAATGCAATAGTTTGTGCATTACTTTTTAACAAGCTTCTTCAGACTAGAAAGAAAAACAAAAACATTCCCCTAAATCCTGAAGAGAACTAAAAACAGTACAGTCAGACTACAGTCACAAAGTCAATGGTTCATCGCTTACCAGAGAAAAATCAGCCAAAAATCTGTTTACCTCCACATCCCGACCTTGGCCTGAGAGCGTGAGGTTAAAACCCTCACACTGAGAATGTACAGACAGGGCTGGATATCATTGCAATAGCAATGGCCATGGCAGTACTGATATGCCACATTTGATTTGTGAATGTCAGCAAAATCATTTTTGATATTGGTTTATGAAAGAATTTTAACGTTACTAAGAAACTTGTTACCACAAACGTGGTCTCATTTTGTGAATTAACTTTTTTCTCACTTAGTTTTTAAACCAATATGGATAACAAAACAAACACACAAGAAACAAAATGTTATCAACATACACATAGTAATTTTGTATTTGTGAGTCTTGTTGCTGCTGAACATCACCTGAATCAAGCATGCTATGTTTACTGGTGTTGACTAAACGACTTCCTCAAGGAGTGAAATTTGAAAACTATTCTTTCAAAGTTCGGTAATATCAATACATTTCTAGTTGGTGCCTAGAAGGAATTTAACTCAATCCCCAGCCAGCCTTCAAAAACATTTCAAGACCACTCAACTCAGGAAACTTCAGACATCAATTTCCTATTATCCTCTCACCACTCTCTCCAACAGCAAAGACAGACAAGGAAGCAAAATCATTCTTGCCATCCTCCTATTGCTCAGACAGAACTTACAGTTTGATCTTAGGCAAACGCACAACAGTAAGAAAGAAAGACAAAACCAATTTTACTCTAAAAATGTGCATGATAAAAAAAATAGGGAAAACAACTTTTTTTTAAATGGAAAACAATTCAGCTTGTAAAATATTAATGCAGTAAGTAAGGGAAAAAAAAGTGAACATTCATTCCTCAGAGCAAAAATCAACCCTTCTATAGTTTATATATGACTAAACCATTCAAGTCCACCAGTCATCTTGATATAGACCAATTAAACCTGCAACAACTTTCCAGGAGAACATTAACTCAAAATCCACACAATCAATAGAATGGGAACATTTCTGCCATATTTACCACATAACAAGTTTAGCAGTTGCATAAATGACATTAAGAAGCGTTAGAACTTTTTTTCGTCACAGAATATTTTAGATCACAAAATAAGATAGAGACGGCGACCCAAATCCTCTCAGACAGTCAAAAGCCTGTTTCACTGAAAATAAATGCATAAGAATTTTATTCAGAGGCTCAACAATCTAGAAATCCCAACTTCCTGATTAAGTTGGAATAACGTGTGCTTTGAATCCATTTGTTGCTATGGAACTACAGTATGTTCAATCTCCAGTGGGGCTCTGACTCCCACTTATCATCAGACTACATAGAGACCGCTGAGCATCTCTTTGGATTACAGCCATTGCCAAATATGTCAATCCACTTTGATGCCAAATCATTCAGAAAAAAAAGTAACTTTTAAATAACTCACATAACAAAATAAATAGTTAAAAAAATGAATATTTTAAAATGCTGTTATGAAATAATAAGGAGCTTTTTAAAGCAAGATGAAATATATGGAATAATAAGATGTCCAATTTAAAATTTGTGTGCAGGTTTTTCCCAATTTCAATTTTTATATATTTATGAGAGGTTTAACGGTTCATTGTCTGATTCCACAAGGTTAGAATTATTTATGTCATTCTGTACATTTTTGTGCTCCGAAACATACAAACGTTTCTTTGGCCAATTACTTACATTTTCCCTCCCCAAGAAGTTCAAAAACTTTTCCTCTTAAAAAAAAAAAACACCACAAAAGCTGTGTTTATCCTAGAAGACATAACAAAAGTCCTACCTACCTACCAATGGCTCCAGCAATGGCTCCTTCACCCCAATGGGGGCGTCAGATGGAACTGCCCATGTGGAGGTGTCACAGAGAACCTCGTTCTCCCAGAACAAAAACATAGAAAAGTAGCAAAAACCGTCAACCCTCCCTCACTAATTAAAGGAGAAACCTACATAAGAAATAAAGATAAAGAGAAAAAAAAACAGGGATCCAAGTTATGCATCACTTTCACTTACCCTAAATTCAACATCCCTCCATTTCACACACAGTAGACAAACAAACGAAAGGAAGCATGACAGTTGAAAAGAGGAGGAAAGGATCTGACACAGAGACACAGACCATAGATGTGCGGTTACAAGTTTTTATTTGAATGTGCAGTTCCACGTTGTTGTTTGTCACTGCAGGGATGTTCTGCGAGGATCGGGACTATCTTCACCTCTGCAGCCTGCACTGCGAATACAACAAACAAGAGACTCCAGCTGCTTTTTTGTTGGTAGGGGTTTTATTAAAAAAACTAAAAACAGTTGGGCTTCTCTGCAGATTTTAATAGTCTTTTACGCCACTGTGAAAATCTACCCTCCTCTACAGTTTGCATCTGGTTTGTAGCTGTGAAATGGGTTATTCAGAAGGTGAAGCATTATACATACATTTGTTATTGCCATGCTGATGACATGATCTTGATTCTATTCATCTATTCCCAGTCTGAATGAAAAATTGGCTTTCTGTTTGAAACTCTTCAGACAAGCTTCTGTTAAGACTAATGGTAATAAATATAATCCTTCTTTAAATTCTTATTTAAAAATATTTTAGGCGTAGAAATCTGTTTTTTGATTTTCAGGTTTTATAGACAAGCAGCCTGCATGAATGCACACACAGATCTTCATCCCACCATCTGTTAGTGAGGAAGACGATGAAAACTGAAGGTCTGTTCTTAAACGAGCAGGTATTAAATAAAGAGCCGATGATCACAGAAATGAGATAATTTAGTGTCTAATAGAGTATATTCCGTCAGATCTGGCATCTTACTCATATACATTTCATTACAGAATATTAATAAAATTCCATCCATTTTCTGTACCCATCAAGTCCCTTTTAGGGTCATGGGGTTGCTGGAGCCAACCCCAGCTACTGTTAGGTGACGGGGGGAGGGGTGGGGGGGTAACCCTGAACAGGTTGTCAGTCTCTTGCAGGGACACACATTCACAAACACACCAAAGGGAACATTTTGTTGCACCATCTAACCCGTGAAACATGTCTATGAAATGTGGGAAGAAGCCGGAGTTACCAGAGAAAACTCACACCTGAGTGGGGAGAACATGCACACAAGATCCCAGATTTGAACCAGGACCCTCTCACTGTGAGTGCTAACCACTACACCATCATTGCAGCCCTTTAATGCAATTATTTTCAGAATGAATCACTCCATGACAGGGAATTACATTGCATTTTTCAGTAAATTTGATTTATAAAATAGAAGTCAACACCTGCATAAAAGCTCCTCTGTAGAAAAACTGAGCACATTGTTAAAGTATTTAATTTAATTGTATTGATCTTTTAGCCAATGCATATTAATCTAATTGTTAAAGCTTCCTCAAGATTCATTTTTCCATTTGTTTGTGTCAGAGATCATTTAAATATTTTTCATTTAAAGCTGCTGCAGCTGCTTCTGGTCCTTTAGACTGTAGCAGCAACTGCCTGCATGTTCTTTTCCTTCGCTGCCCTCTTTTCTATTTTGAACAAATGCGCTCATGTTCAGAGTAACAACAGGTTAGAATTTATTTCACTTGTATACTGGGTTTTTGTTGATCTGTTGTCACGGTAATCTATAAGTCTTAGCTTAAATGATGTTGGCTTTCTCTTGTCTGCATGAGGGCGATACATTCAGACTTATGCTAATCAGAATATTACATTTATTCTGATTAGACTTTCTAAACCTAAACATTTGAGTTCACCATCTCTGAGTCAAACTAGTCAGTTTCTCTGTAAGATCGGGCTAAATAAAGTGATATTTATCTTTTTCCAGGAATCATAACAGAAAATAAAATAATATTTTTCTGATAATTCAATAAAATAATATGCATCTAGAAACGAAAGCTATTTTGACATGTTTGAGGGGGAAAGTTTGGTCGCATTATCATTGTAAAAGGTCATGTTTAAAGCACTGAAGCAGCCTGTTTCTCTGCATCTATTGGTGAGTTTAGATGATTGACATATCTATTAACCCCTCAGGGTCAGGAGAACTGAAGGAAAATGCGAAAAAGGACAAAGGAGGAAGCAAACACAAAAAATAGTCTGTAAAATATCTAGAAACCCATAAATGTGCCTTTGTCTTTGTCCTGACCTCTGCCGTAACTTACAGGATCCAAACATGTGACCCTTCATCCCAATCAGGAAATGAAGGGTCACATTCTGCTCACATTTACTCACATTCTGCAGAATGTGAGTAAAGATTTATTTGTGATAGAGAAAATGCATGAAATATGTCTAAAATCTTTGGTGGTTAAAGGCTCTGGAATGATGACATATTGTGTTCTTGAGATAAGCTCAGACCATCCTAGACGGAGTATCCTAGACGCTGACGATAGTGGCATTACTGTATAAGTGATTAATATAAAGGTGTTTTTTTTTGCTGCTTTTAATTCAAAATATAAGATAACTTGAGAAAAAGATGTTCTTTGTCTGAATAAAAAGAGTGGCAAAATCTTTAGAGTGGGTTTGTACTTCTGCTATTTTGTTAGAACATGGGTTAATTTTTAAGAACATAACATAACAATAAGCTAAAGACATTTTCGATTTTTAGCTTACCTTGTATGAGACTTGATGTCATCATCAGAGGAAGCAAACGACTCCAAAGCAAACTTGTTGCTGATGTCACCTTCCCCATTTCACTCTGGAGCTAGCTAGTTCAGAGCGCAGATCTTCATTTTTACTCAGGCTAAAGCTAGGGCAGCCGGCACAGTAGTAGTAGCAGTGGTGGCAGAACATCCGACATCCCTTCTGCTCTTCCTACTAATCACAGGCTGTTTGGTCATTCTGTGTGTTCCCAGAAACCAGGACGTCCAGCAGGGAGAGACTAGATGTCCCATTCAAAAAGAACAGAGGCAGCTCCACTTCGTTAATGCCTGCGCCCATCAGGATTTGACGGCTCCATTAGAAATAAAAAGAAATTGAAAGTGATCTCTCCAAATACTAATAATGACCCACTTTTTCTGTAACTCACCATCTTTTGAGAGTCTGTGAAAACATAAGCTGCATTCAGACTGCACACATTTGGTTTGCTTATCCCATAGGCACTTTACCATTGGGAGTGGGGTCATCTAGACCCACTAGACAGTGCTCTGAACCTTTTTTCTTCAATGATTTGTGATCTTCACTGCTGTCCATGGATTACATGAAATCTTTCCACCTTTATCCACCTTTGTCATGGTAGGGAGAACACGTCAATGTAAGGGTGGGGACATCTAAGATAGCACAAGGGTTATAGTGAACCAGAGTTTGTTTCCCCCGTTAAATCCTGAACAAATTTTCTGTCTGCGTGAACACCAAAGCGGACCCTGGTCCAGGACCAGGAAGCGCTCTCAGACCCATTTTCCATGTGGTTTTGGTTTGTGTCCAATCAGACTGAGCTTCGGTTTGCGCTGAGATTCCTCAGTCTGAATACAAAATACAATCCGCTCTCGGAGCGGAACAACTGAACCAAAACGGAGTCAGCGGTCACATGACGTAAACAGAGGAATGTTGCAACAGATGAGCTGCAGACAAACGTAAAGCAACTATTATCGTGTTATCAAGCAGAAAAAACTGTTTATCTGTTAGAACTTTCATTTTAACACAGCAGAAAACGCTTCTTGCATGCTTTTTGTGTCTCGTCACGCTGCACCTGCCTGACAGGTGCTGCTGTGATGTCTTCCAAAAAGCTACCGTGTAGTTTCTTAAAAGAATTCTTTTAAAAATAATGCCATAACACCACAACATTGAGACACTCATTGAAATGTGGTCGGATGAATTCAGACTCATCTAAAGAACTTTTAACGTGATCCACATTGCTCCTCACTGTTTTCCTGACAATCTATATGTCATAAACACTTATCAGAGTACCTTCCTAGCTGTTTTCTTGCCATTAACCGTCCTGCAGCATGGCTCCACCGACCGAAAAAGCGAGTAAAATGTGTTGAGCCTGAAGTTGATAAAGGCATTTAAAATTGGTCAGCAAAATATAAAGTTTGAAAGAACTAAAAGCGCAGGACTTCCGTAATTTCTGCCCCTAGTCGCTTTGCTGCTATCATACTTCATGACCAGTGAGTGAAGAAATCTTTAGTCATGTGGTTCTGTTTACAAGCTTTGGTCCAGAAAAGGAAATTCCGCTTGACGGCAGTCTGAATTCTGACCAAACACAAGGTTCCAAATGAATCAGACTGGGTCCTTAGCGAACAGTTCTTTCCAGTCTGACTGTGCCCTCATTGAGGAGTTAAGCTCAGTTGGTTAAGCGCAGGACTAGCACATGGGAAATCAGGGATCGGTTCCTAAACCATGAGCTTCATCCAGTGGGGACAAGACTGTTTGCACTACTGTACACGCTATAACGCGGTTTACTTTTCACGGTGTCGCTACTTCACGGATTTGCATAGTGCATTGTGTTCTGCATTGTGATCGGCTAAAAAGTCACTCCGCTTCTTCTCTACCTGTGCGTCAATAACGTTGCAGTGAAATATGTATACATTCGTAAATCAGCTGCCAAATTAACAACACATACGTGCAAATTCTCTAGCAATTTCGAGTTTCTCTAAAACCCATAGAAAAAAGAGCGACAACAACTGCCTATCACTATGTTCCCAAACAAACACAGCTGCACGCTTCAAAAGAAGAAGGGTCGTGGTGGGCGGGGCTAATTTCCGCAATTTGAAGTCTTCTGTTCACATTGATGATTAAAATTATTGTTTGACAGTACAGGACAGAAGTTATTTGTTGAAAAAAACGTTTCTAGGGTGCTTTTATTTGTGAAACAAATGCTTGAGCCTGCAAAATGTTTTTTTTCTTTCTTTTCAATTTATAATGGAGTATTTAATTGTAGGTTAATTGTAAAAAAAAAAAAAAATAGAAGTTTTTACTTCACAGATTTTGCCTATCACGGGTTCTTTTTGGAACTTAACCCCCGCGAAAAACAAGGGTTTACTGTACTGCCAAACTATGTAGCCACAAGGGGTGCAAAGACCTGTGCTAATCCCCAGCCTGGTTAAACCACAGGGTTAGCATATCCCTACAGGGTTTGCCAAAGCAAATCCGCTTCCACTGATTTGCACAGTTGGTTTGGAGATTTTTACATCCTTCCTAACATGACCCTGTGTTTTCTCTGGGCTGGGGACAAGCGCATGACCATCCAATGCAAAAAACAAACAAAAATTGAATTAATAACCGGACTCGTTCTCTGTTTTCATTAAATCGATGTGTGCAGGTACTCACAAGCTGAATTAACACAGCAGTCTGAAACGGAAACACATCACACAGCTCTGTACGTAGGGTCCATTAAAAAACTGCAAGGATTATGGGAAAACAAGCAGGGCAGCGACCCCAGAGGCCTGGAACTAGAATCCCCTGGTCCAAATAAAGCTGCACTTGTACAGATAGAATTTAACATTGGAAACCAGACCAAACCGGATTTTTTCAAGGTTTCATTTAAATTAGTTGAATCTGTGAAAACAAAAAAGTCCACTCAAACAGGAGAGGAAATGAGAACCAGGTGACAGCACAAAACAAAAAGAGAAACAATGGAGGAATAAATCAGAGATAGAGGATAAAAATGGAAATTAGAGAAGGATGGAGAGTATTTATCTCTGCAGAGGCAGCAGCTTTCCTCTGATAAGGAAGAGCAAAACAGGAAGTAAACTGATGCTTGTTATGCTCGCCAAAGTCCCGACGGCTTAATGGCAGGAATTTGCATGAAAAGATAATTAAGAAACTACAGTGAATGACTGAGCTGCTTATTTTTGCCACAAGAGCAAACGTTGGAGGAAGAGGAAACTGCAACATTGCCCAGAGCCAAACCTGCGAGGCTGCAGACATGACAGACGGCAGATCCAACTCAACACCCCAGCTTAGAAATATGCTTCCAGAAAATGATCAAAACCTTCACATATAACATTATTATGTGGGAGAGAGACATACTGTCTGTAGGGTGCACAGAACCATGAACACCAGCAAAATAAAATCATACATCATCGAAGAGGATTTTTCTGCAACAAAAATCTCTTTAAGAACTCATGGACCTTTCAGATCTGCTCTCCTTTGACCTGTGACCTTATCCAATAGGGTCAGCCACAACAACAGAGTTTACTTTTATTTGTTTTTTCATTTCCAAAAATGCTTTAACTGCTATAATTCAAGTGTGCTTCGCTTAGCTGAAGCTGTTTGCTGAAAATACTTATTTGATAAATGCTAAAACAGTGAAACAAGTGGACATTTGTGAAAAAAAAGATGCAAAAACGTTGTTCCTGTTCAGACGATACAGCTGCCTGACGTACTGTAGTTTTTGATGATAGACCAACTGCAGTGTGTCCTAAAGAGTTCGTTAAGAAGAAAACCTGCTCTTAACTGAACAGTTATGTTTTTCTCCATGATAATTATGATGATAACTATGATGCATCTTATAAGATTATTTAATACTGGAACATAGCACGATGTCTTAAAACCTTCTTTCCGGTCATGCTTGGATCCAAGTCTTTTGAGATGGACACCAAAGAAACAAGTGTAAAAAATCAAAAATGAACCTTCATCTTCATCTTCGTCTGAAGAGCTTAAATGAAAATATGACACTGGGCCACAGCTGCTTCTGGAGGAGCAGAAATGACCAGAGGGCATATCCTTTCCATCCGTGTTTTCATCTGCTCACTAAGTGCCAATATTTTTCCTCGTTTGATGCTGGAATGAAGTCTGTAGACCCTGAGCTACAAGAGTTAGAGTCTCCTGGAGAGACGAACAGTCATTGGTCTCATGATGTGAAATTCCAGTCTTTTCTGTCCATGACGGTGACTTTTTCAGAAAGATGCAGGCTCCCCACTCTGGTACCATAATCTTCCCATAATGCATCTGTCATCAGCTCGGCACTGAAGTTGGTCTAAGAAGCTGCAATAAAATATTAAGGGCAGACATAGCCTTCAGTAAGGTGCAGGTCAAACTGAACAATGAGCCCACCTCACTGCACGTGCACAGACCTTTAAAGCCCTGCCAGGTGAGGCTCCTACGGCTCTGACCTTATCACCTAAACCTGATTAAAACGGGGCGTTTTCAGCCGACCAATCAGACAGCAGGACTCTGTCTGCAGGTTAATGAGTGACGCTGACTCTTGGGAGCCATGGGGGTTACTGTAGCAACCAAAGTTGGAGTGTGCTGTAACCCACAGCTCTGCAGCTGCATGGTTCTTGATTATGAAGGATATGTGTGTGCACGCATGTGTGTGTTTTAGAGTGTGTATTTGTTTTTCAGTGTGTGCCTGTGTGTACTTGTCTGTGTGTTTTATTTAATATCCAAGGAGGTGACGATGAAACACGGTGCAACAGTGCCCCCTGCAGGAAAACAGAACAGCTTGGCCATTTTTAGCTTAAAAGAAAAGAGGAGGTCCTTCAGGTGAGCTGATGTATTGCTTACGGACCTCCTATTGTGTGTAATGGCTCTTCTGTGCTGTGTCATTCTTTTGTGGGGGCCAATTAGTTTCTCCAAATTACAGATGAGCTCGAGGCTCTGTACTTTGAGGAAACGATGTAAAGATTCACTTCAACAATGATTTGATTGATATCATAATTTGTGGTTGCAGTTAGAATTCATAGTCAATTTGGGTTTATTTAAATGATCCAATTCACTACCCTAAAATTTATCTAGGATGTCTTTAGCTAAAAACTTCAACCAGTGAGACTCAGACAGAAATTCCTCTACTGAACAGTGAAGTTTTCCAGATTCTTGGATTTCTTCCAGATCATCAAGTGGAAATGAAATCTGTGTCCAAACAAACAAGTAAACTAGAATGAATGTCAAATCCATTCACATGTTAGTTTCCTAAAGTTCAGCCCCTTTTTGTTTTTCCACATTCAAAGAATCCAAAGAGAACATTCTTAGAAAGAATTCAGATTCAGGAAAGGTAAGGACATAAGGAAAGACAACGTGTTTTCTCTGTGGCTCCCTTACTTTCCTGGGGTGAATTCTGTAAATTCTTATTTTCTTGGCTTTCAACAAAGTCCAGCTGTGAAAACTACAGTCCCTGAGGGCAGTGCTAATGTGTTTCTGTTAATTGTTATTTCTTTTGTTGACTCTTTAATAAAGTCTCACCAACAAAGAAGCAGCTTGAAACTTGTTCGCTGTGCTCACAGTGCAGGCTGAAGAGATGAAGATCCATTCAAAACATTTCCTGCAGCAGCAAACACCAACATGGAAGCACACACATTCAATATGTAACCTCTCCTTTATGATACACATCATCTCACTTAGCTAAAGGTGGAATGTGTTGATCTGTGCAGAATCACTAAAGAGAAAAAAATATATTTTAGGTACTTTCAAGAAATAATAATTAATTCATCCAAAGGTTGGTTGTTCAGACAGCTAACGTTAACAATGGATGTCAACAACAGTGTTGTCAACAGTGGAGCTCTTTTTGCATTATTACATTTATTTTCACAAAGGAGCCAGTACAATTACAATCTTCTCATTTTAAGAAGGCATTGGAGCCAGGATCGTCTGTTGTGGAAAGGGGATGTGTATGTGCTGGGGCCGCGCGCGCGTGTAAGAGAAAGTAGAGAGCGCGTGCAGCGCAAGAGGGAGTGAGAGGGGCAGTGGGGGTGCGCATTCATGTTGTGTTAGGGATCTTAAACTCGCGGCCCGCGGGCTATTTGCGGCCCCCAAGATGATATTTTGCGGCCCCCGCCTTAATGTGAAAGTTTAATGTAAATGGGTCCCGCCAGTTTGTATGAATGACACCTTTTCAGTGTTGTGCGCGGAGCTGACAAACCAACCAATCACAGTGGGGTATGACTCTTGGGGACATGACATTGACCGGGCTTGAAAGCAGGGGAACATTGAAGGCAGGAAACCTGACTGCCCCTTTTCCCTGACCACATTAAGGAGTACCTTACCTTCCTTTTTTAGAACGTATTTATTTGCTCGTAATTTTCTAAATACATGCAGTCCGTGCTGAACTTTTCTCTGGGCGGCGCAGACCCGGAGGAGGGTAAAGGTTATGGCTACGGTTAGGTGCATGGCGGCGTATCAACCCTGACCAAACGGTTCTCGCGCGCGGCTGTGACTGCCCACTGCTCCCGCAAGAGATGGGTCGCTGAGGAGAATAAATGTCACACACATACATGCGTGACAGCTAACGGGGCTTTAACATTAAACACCTGCGACCGACAACATGTAGTCTTAGACGCACATAAAATACGTGTGGAAAATGCAGCGATAGACGTCTTTGAGATGAACCAGCACCTCGCCTGGATCGTTAGCGAGACCGGGGGAGAGTTGAAAGCGAAGCTGCAGCGAGACTGAAGGAGAACAGCAAGTTGGAGTTGTCCTTAACATAATTTTAATCTGCCTCTCCCCCCTCAGTATGATCTGTGTTATTATATCTTTTATAATTATTTTAATGTTTTGTGATGTATGTAGCCTTTTTTAAATCAATAGGTATTTTAAATTGTTTTATTGATCACTCAACTACAAAAACCATCAGGACACATTTCCCACAATGCATTGTTTTGTAGTCAGTTGGCGGCTTGCAGTCTGTGTTCGCTTAGGTGGGGGCCTTGCTCCGGCCCCTTTCTGGTGATATTTTTGTAATGATTGACAGGTGATGTTGGAGCAAAAACAAAAACATACGTCACTCACCAGGGGATCTGCTCAGCGTTGTCTACCTGGCTGATCTCAAACACGCTTATTGTGCATCTTGGCTGCACATATTTGGTGTCGCCAACATGAATTTCCATCTGTTTTTGAGCCTTTCTGTGATCTCATGTATCGCTAACGATTGTTCTGATCTCCAGTGAACAGTGCCCGTTCTTTTATGAACCACAGTTTGGATACAGTATAAAAATATAGGAGTTGATGACTGGCTGCTCTACCATAACTTGTGACCAGGGTTTAAATGTGCAAAAAGTCATAAGAAAGAAAATCCAACAATGGTTAATGAATTTTATTTCTCCTTTACGGATTTGTGGTTTAAACAGTAAACATAAAAAAAAACATTCAACACAAAAATTGGGAGCACATCCTCTCTGAATTCTCCACCTTAAATTTCAATAAGTACAAGTCTAGTCCAGATTTCCTGACAATCATCTTCATCCACTCTGAGGGTCTCAGCTGTTTGGGAGGAAGTGCTGCCAAGAGTCCAGCAATAAGAAGAAGACAACCCAAGAACCCATTGATTGAGGTTACAGAACTGTAAAAGTGGAGTTTTCTTTTCAAGGTTCAAGATTCAAGAACAACTTTATTATACTTTTGTGTTTTATAGTTATAATTCAACAGTGTTAACTGAACTGTGTTAATAAGGACGTTTAAATTAGAAAACAGCAGATATAGAAGACTAAATAAAGAGAAATGTATTACTAATTTATTTACTTATTGATTTTTTTTATTTACGTATTTTATTTGAATGACAGTTTTATAAGTACACACCCTGTGTTGTGTGTTACAGAGGAAGGAGACCGGTAATAAAAGAAGGATTCCCCCAGAATAAATGCTATTGACTATTTATTAACCCGCTCTGGAGAATCTGAGGGTCAGAACGGGGAAGTGAACCCCGAAGGAGGATCCGCCTTCAGTCCCCCGCGCTTCCGACCACGGTCGGAAAGGGGAAAAGGTTATCGCAACTGGACGGTTGAGCCCTTGAGTTTGGCCTGAAAAGAGGCGTCACCCCAAATGATACTCAAATCGGTGACCTCGCTTCCCTTCCACTGACTGGTCTCAGCAGCATCGTCCGCCATGGTTGATGTTTATGATCTCGTTTCCACCTACTTCAACACAGAATGATTTGAAGTTTGTAGCGTATCAATGACGTACGGGTCGGATTCATGTGGCCTGCCCGTTCAGACGGGGGTTGCATTTCAAAAGATCGGATACGTATCTGATTCAGGACCACATACCCAAGTGGCCTGGGTCACATTTGAAAAGATCGGATCTCTGCTGTTCAGACTGTCATGAAAAGATCAGATACAGGTCGCATAGGGGCAAAAAAATCGGAATTGAGTCGTTTCAGCCCGCAGTGTGAACGTAGACTAAGCCATATCCCGCAGGTGAAAAAAGGCAGTTCTACACGCCTGAAATATGTGAGCCTTAAATGATAAATCCTGTTCAAATAGAACCCCTGGTTTTCTGACTGTGGAATTGGAGGCTATACTTACACCATCCAGGGAGACTATCTGAGCAGACAGAGCATCTCTGAGGTTTTTGGGACCTAGTATAATGACCTCAGTTTTTTGGGGGTTCAGGAGGAGGTAATTAATTGTTATCCAGGTCTTGATGTCTCTGATGCAGGCATTCAGTTTCTCTATATGGTCATTCTGGTCAGGTTTAATGGATAAATACAACTGTGTATCATCTGCATAACAGTGAAAATTAATGCTGTGTTTCCTGATTATAATTCCTAAGGGTAGCATGTAAATCATAAATAGGATGGGTCCTAGAACTGAGCCCTGTGGGACTCCATAGTTAACTCGAGTGCACTGACAGGAATGTACATTTACATTAACGAACTGATACCTATCGGACAGATAGGATTTAAACCACTGGAGAGCAGATCCTCTGATCCCTATGTCATGCTCTAATCTATGGAGTAAAATACTGTGGTCGATCGGCCAATTAAAAAGTCATTAGAGGTTCTAACTATTGCAGTTTCATTGCTGTGGTCTGAACTCTGACTGGAGAAAGTGGAGAACAATGTGGCACATCCAGGTGTGACAGCTCTACAGAGAACCACAATAAATTATCTGGTAATCCATGAGAGACACAACCAATCGGCACAGGAATAAAACAAAAAACGTGGAAAACACAAAAAATGAAAAAGTAAGACAAACACCATAGCAAACCCAGATTGATACAATTTTAAACAGTCCTTTTTTTAATGATCATTACCAATAATTTATCTTTTAATATTGGAATTCTTCTTTTAAACTAAACTTTGAAGGAGAATGTCTTCCCTCTTTTACCTCCTGGTGAAACTATCAAGTTCAAAGAGCAGAGGATTTTCAAAAGCTGTCCACTGTGAAACTCGTTGTCTGACCTGTACAGCATTCCACATTTCAAGAGCAGCTTCATAACTCCAGTTACCACTGCAGGTCAGCGTGCACAATGACTTTCAGTTGGATTCTACAGTCAGAGCAGTTCATCTCCTGTGTGAGTGCAGCTGTAATGAGCCTCTGACACCGCAGCTCCTTAGAGACAAATGAAACCAAAAAAGGAGTCCTGGAAATGCTTACTGTGTCCAACATAAAACTCTGATGCAGGAAAACCCTGTTTATCTTTGCCACGCTTGCATCTGAGTGGATGCTAACAATGCATCACACTAAATATTCACTGCAGGAAGAAACTGTTGCAAGTCTGCTCTTCCTTCTGTTAATTCCTCTAGAGAAGTGGGTGTTGTACATTTTAATCGATAAGCCAAAGCCTCTGTGTATTGATTTACTAAAGTGTGGAGTTATGTAGGATTAAGAAAACAACCCCCGCAACGATGCCATGCTACATGTTACCGCAATGACTGATAAACCAGAAAACCTCAGTTCTTCAGTACAGTAAAGATGAAAAAGGCATAATTTTAATAATTATTCTTTTCTTTACTTATTTTATGTGGTTGTCATGTTCTGAATGTCCTACAGCATTTACATTTTCTTCATTATCTTTACATATATATTTTTAAAAATGTATACCTTTGTTTGCTGTGTTCGTTAAAAAATAACTGAAGAAGAAATAGAATTTACCTTTTTTTAAACAGAAACATTTGTTTTTGATGGTGGTAGAAATTAATTAAACCAGGGAAATTTCCTGTTTCATATTGGTTAGGATTCTCTTTCTTATTTATGCATTGATGCTTCTAGAGATGATAGATCTCTTGGAAATGGAAATTGGTACCTTTGTTTCTCTACCCAACATAGAATGTACTGCCAAAAGTGGACACATCCATGTCGCATTAAGCACTGCACAGTTTGCTCAAAATTTGTAACATTTTTACAGATATTTAGCTGGAGTACGACCATGTGCAAGTCAGGAAAAAATGATGTTGCATTATTAAGGCATCATCAAAAGAGGAGGAAACGAGTTTCTAACACAATGCATTATTGGCTATATCTTTATAAGATAAGAAAGTAAGAACTCTGTGAGCTTTGATACTCAGTGAGCAGAGCTCTAAATGGACCTGAACAGTTTGAGAGAAATGTTCTGCCTCCAAATTCAATAATCTTCTTTTGGCTGCTCCCTTTAGGGGTTTCTTTGGGAAATCATCCACTTCTAACCAAACCACCCTTATGTCCTGCTTCTCTACATTGATGAACCTCCTCTTTGGTCTTCATCCAGGCCTCTTTCCTGGTAGTTACAACTCAACCTCATTTTACCAACATCATCACTGTTCCTCCTCTCAACATGTCCAAACCATTTTCATCTGCTTGATCTCCAGAACATAACATCTTCATCTCTGCTACCTCCAGCTCTGCATCCATTTCTAAACCAACAGCATGGCTGCTCTCACCTCAGTCTTCAACACCTTTCCTTTCATTTTTGTTGACACCCTTGAACCTTGAAACCCTCCTCCACCTGTTATAATCTGATTGCACACACCGCTTCACCTCTTTCCCACATTATATTGTCCCAGACAGTTGACCCTAAGAACTTAGAAGTCGTCCACCTTCTTCACCTCTACTCCCTCATTATTGACTCCTCAGTCATTAATGGGCCCTGGATGAGTTGGTGTTTAAGCTTCCTATTAGCTAAAAAGTAAAAAATCTTTGAACATGAAAGAATAGTGCGATGTGGTATCCCTTCCTGGTGTTCTGGTTTTCCCACTGAAGCAGCACCAACCACTCCTTAGTCTGCTCCTGACACTCAACAGTCTTGGTGGTGTGAGGGAATGATGCATACAGGAACCTGAAGGAAACAACCCCCCCCTCCTCCCCCTCCTCCTCCTTTGAATGAAATCAGTTTCTGCAGCGTTTGAGGAACAGTCAGGTTTTTCTGTCTACTGCCTTCACTTTACGTCTCCTTCACGAAGAGCTCCGGAGCTCTTCATCTGTCGGTTTAATCATGATGCATGAATAAAGATGGAGACAGAAACCTCATCTCAGTTTCTGCCTTTCAAATCTGTTGGAGGCAGGGGCCTCCCTGTAGGTGCTGTGGAGACTTCAGCTGAGTTCCCACGCCACAGGAGAGCCGCCGCCGCCGGGCCAATCCATGCCGAGTAGGCAGCTTTTCCACTCCCTGCTGCTGAGCCCACCCACGCACACACACATCAGAGATGTTAACTATAAACCCCCCCAAGGCTGCAGCTCCTGCTGCTCCTCTGGAGGAAGGAGCTCTCCCAGGGTTTCTGGGTGAGAAAGTGATTCCATCAGAAATTAATGATGCTTTTGATTTATCCTCCAAAAGTGTTTCTCTAAATGAACTTTTGATGCTTCCTTTCCAAACTCTAACACATCACAGACTCCAAGCCCCCCTCCATGAAGTTGTTATAGTGCTGCAGGCGACTCGAGCAGAAGCTCTAAAACACTTTTCATTCGATGTCCGACATGATAATCTTTCTTGTCGAGAAAATATATTTCTTCTGCGTTGAACATTATTTATGAATATTTTCCACTTCATGCAGAAATATTCCAAATATCAGCCTCAGAACCACAAGTCAAACTTCCACACCTGACTTTGACACTGCAGATTCTCATTCAAGATAGATTCTTTTAGAGAGTACAAAAAAATCAGTGGTCTGGTTTTAGTTTAATTTTATTGTTAAAGACATAAAACATGTTCTCCAAGAGGCTTTCCCAATACTGAAACAGTGATTATAGAGTTGGTTTGTATGCTTTTGGAAGGACTTGTTAAAGAAATGACTCCTAATTCTGTGTCTGGAGATGCGCAGCTAAGAAGATCCTCCTTACCAGGCATATGCAGAAGTGGGACCGTAGGGGCTAAGAAACCTCACCCTCCCTTCCCCCCAGAGGCCCTTTTTCTCAATTGACTTTTTAGGTTATTTGATTATTTGTTTGTCTTAAACTTTTTACCATGGTCTTTTGCAGGATCAATAAAGTTTTTTTTAAACGTGAAACTGTATTTAAAGGCCCTGTTCCATGTTTTTCTTTTGCCTTTCAGAGTAAACTACATCCATAGTGTCACAACAACAGGCAGACGGCTAAATCAGGTGCAGAGACAAAGCTAAATCAGGGTCCGGCAGGCAGGAGTCAATAACAGGCATGAGATCATCAGAGGAGAGACAGGATGGTCAAAATCCAGGCGAGGGTTGGGGCAGGAGGCAGGAGGCAGGCAAACAGAATCAGGGTCATAAGACAGAAGATCAGGTCCAACTATAATGCTCTGTAATGAAGGCAGAGTGGCACAAACAAAACCTTGCTCTGAGAATCACTCAGTGCAGAGCTTAAATATGCTGTGGTTGATTGAGTCAATGAGAGTCAGATATGCAGCATTCAGGAAGTGTGGTTAGATCTCTGGAGATGGTTCCCCTGGTGATCAGAGGGGAAGACAGAGTTCTAAATCCTGACACATGGAAAGTGGCGGACTTAGCAGTTTGGGGGGCAAAGGTGAACAATAACATCGGGGTCCTCTGCAGTTGTTGTAGTGATATTTTTTTAATCCTCATCTATGTGTATAACTTCTTTACTGGTCCACTTTTAAATGTCAAAGTCAAGAATCCAAATGTCTTCATAACATTTAAAAACTGAAACCAAATTTAAATGATAAAGAAATGTGTTTTGTACATTATATACATTATTTTTACTTGGAAAAACTTTATATTTATTTAGATGCACTAATTTGTTAATCCCTCACTTCCAAGAAGGAACAAATGACGATTTTCTGTCTTTTCTTTAACTTGTTTTACGAAAAAGGACAAAAGAACCATTTTTTAATTCTGTTCTTGTTTTTCCTATTTTTTTTGTCTTTCAGCACTTTTGAAAATTTGGCAAAAAAATGTCTTGTTTTCTCTTTGGCCTTTCCTCTTTTCACAGCCCCTCGGATCACTCTGCTTCATTTCACCACTTTTTTTTTTAATTGCTTTGAATTATCATTTAATCTCTGCCAGTGTTGCCAGAAAGAGTCATGGTTTTCCAGCCTAAAAGTCATCTAAAGACCATCAGACCCAACAAAAAACTTTTTTCATGACAGTTTAAAATAATGATGGCGCTCACCTACTTGCCTAATGGTAAGTCCACCTCTGTCTATATATGTTAGGGTTTATGGCCATCGAAGGATGCATTATCAGTTTTTAATGCATGCTGTGGAAGCCTGAACCGTCCGATGCGAAGCGGAGTGATAATGTGCACTTCGAAGGCCGTTAACCCGCTTATACCATGGTCACTTACAAAAGCAACAAATAGTAACCAGTTTTTAGTCCTTAATTCTTGTTTTTTTTTCCGATTTGGATCGCTTTTCTCACAAAAAGCGGACTTTTTGTTACGTTGTGCCGCACCAAGTAACAAATAGTCCGCGTCGCGCCGCACCACTGCTGCAGTCAATATGTAAAGCTCTCAGTTTTCTAAAGGGTCAAGAGAGAGAGAAAAATACTTTATATGGATTATATACACTCACCAGCTACTTTATTAGGTCCACCTAAGAAGGTAACAATCTTAACTTCAGTGTTCTTGATCAAGCTTTTCTCTTGAGAGGAGAGTGATCCTTATGCACAAGCTGAAGATGTGCATGAGAAGCACAGCTTTTTCTCTCATTAAACGGTCAAGCATGTTTTTCTAAAGCCTCTATTTTGAACCTGTTTTTGTGACTCATGTAAAATAAAACTTTTTGTCAAAAACATTTTTTCTCTGCTTTTGTGCTGCTGATAAAGCTCTGCAGTAGGTTTGAAAAAGGCATGAAAATTCAAACACAACATGATACACTCAAGGAGAGTGTATCATGTACCCTTGTGCCAAGGATAGCACAAGGGTACATGCCCTGTTCCATGCTTTTCTTTAGCCTTTCAGAGTAAACTATATCCATAGTGTCACAAGAACAGGCAGACGACTAGATCCAAAAGTAAGTTTTTTAGTTCAGCTAAAAGTCCACAAAGCTAAATCAGGGTCAGGCAGACAGGAGTCAATAACAGGCATGAGATCATCAGAGGAGAGACAGGATGGTCAAAATCCATCCTCTTCCAATCCAAACTCCATCATGTCAATTTAGAGCCGGCTTCAGCAGCTTGTCTGCATCTCACCCATGAAAACAAACAAGATTCGAACTTTTAAAAGATGGTTGTGCATGTTGTGTGTATAAAGGGAAAGTGTTAAGCCTCTGGGGCAGAGCGGGGAGTACAGACTCTTCCTTGAAGATGCAGTTCCTCACTTTCCTACGTCACATCGTAAGAACCCACAGGTCTTTGTGGATTGGGAGGGACTAGTGCTCAGAGTGCAGGTTTTTAGAGGAAATTCATCCAGTTACATCTTCATTGTAAATAAGACAACTGGTTTAAAGCAATAATAACGTATATATTGCCATTGCATATTTGATATTTTCATTGACTAAAGTGAGGTGATCTGGGTGGCTGGGTGTTTTTGTTATTTTCATCGAGACAATAATGAATAGATCCCCCTAGTTTGATTCTTGTTTTTATTTTCCCCCTCTTAAACCAATGTGGGTCACAGAGACACAGAAGTAGCGGCGGAAAGCGGCTTTCGCGGCAGGAGGGAGTGCGTACCGGGATGTGAATGAACCCAGACATGGAGACGTGATTCCTGATGCTTTTGTTGAGCTTTATAAAATAAAAAGATCTGATCTCTAAACATCCTCGTGTCTTCAATGCATTGTCATGACATTTACGCAGACAGATACAGTAAAGTCAATAAGTATTTGATCACCCTGTGATTTAGCAAGTTCTCCCACTTAGAAACCATTGAGGGGTCTAAAATTTTCATCATAGGTGCATTTCCACAGTGAGAGACAGAATCTGAAAAAACATTCAGAAATCACGTTGTACGATTTTTTAAAACAATTTATTTGTATATTACTGTGACAAATAAGTATTTGATCACTTGAGTTAAACAACTTTAATATTTGGTACAGAAGCCTTTGTTAACAATGACAGAGGTCAAACGGTTCCTGTAGTTCTTCACTAGGTTTCTACACACTGAAGCAGGGATTTTGGCCCACTCCTCCACACAGATCTTCTCTAGATCTGTCAGGGTTCGGGGTTGTCGCTGAGCAACACGGAATTCCAGCTCCCTCCAAAGATTCTCTATTGGATTTAGGTCTGGATACTGGCTAGGCCACTCCAGAACCTTGATGCTTCTTACTTACCACGTACCACTCCTTGGTTTTATTGCTGTGTGCTTCGGGTCATTGTCATGCTGAAAGACCCAGCCACGGCCCATCCTCAAAGCCCTGACAGAGGTAAGGAGGTTTTTGCCCAATATCTCACAATACAGAGCCCCGTTCATCCTCTCCTTAACACAGTGCAGTTGTTCTGTCCCCTGTGCAGAAAAACACCCCTAGAGCATGATGCTTCCACCCTCGTGCTTCACTAAAGGTATGGTGTTCTTGGGATGATGCTCCTCCTTCTTCCTCCTCCAAACACGCCGAATGGAGTTAAGACCAAAAAGTTCTATTTTGGTCTCATCTGACCACAAGAGTTTCTCCCATGACTCCTCTGGATCATCAAGATGGTCATTGGTAAACTTCAGACGGGCCTTGACATGGGCTGACTTCAGCAGGGGAACCTTCCGTGCGATACATGATTTTAAACCATGACGTTTTAATGTATTACTTATAGTAGCCTTGGAAACAGTGGTCCCAGCTCTCTTCAGGTCATTGACCAGCTCCTCCCGTGTAGTACTGGGCTGATTCTTCACCTTCCTTAGCATCATCGATACCCCACGAGGTGAGATCTTGCGAGGGGCCCCAGTCCGAGGGACATTGACAGTCATCATTAGCCTCTTCCATTTTCTGACAATTGCTCCAACAGTTGTTCTTTTCTCACCAAGCTGCTTGGCAATTGCCCCGTAGCCACTTCCAGCTTTGTGAAGGTCTATAATTTTGTCTCTCGTGTCTTTTGACAGCTCTTTGGTTTTGCCCATGTTGGTAGTTAGAAATTCTGACTGATTGAGGGGGGGGGGGGGGGGGGGCACAGGTGCCTTTATGTAAGCTAACGACCTCAAACAGGTGCCACTAATTTAGAATCATGAGCAGAGTGAAGTTGGACTATTTAAAAGCAGAACAGCAGGACTTTGCTGGTCAGAAATCTATCTGATAATCAAGTGATCAAATACTTATTTGTCACAGTAATATACAAAGTGGGAGAACTTGCTAAATCACAGGGTGATCAAATACCTATTGACATCACTGTATGTGAAGGTATCTGCTGTAAATCCAAGTATTGCTCACATAGGTGTTTATGGATGACTTTTCATGGGAGTTATTTCGTGGGAACAAATTTATTTATTGTTTTCCCATGTCAGGTCACGGGCTCCATCATAATACACCTAAAAGCTCAAGTTGATTTTCATGGTAGAGACCCTATAATTACAGAATGACAAGCAAAAGTTCTTAGCACCTTGGTCATACTGGTCCATTCCTGATCATAAGTGCAGAGTTGCATGGTGGTGCAGTGGAGTGGTTGGCACCCTCATCTCATAGAAGGAAGTCCCTGGTTAAAATCCCAGCTCAGTCCTCTCTGTGTGGAGTTTGTATGTTCTCTTCATGCATGTGTGGGTTTTCTTCAGGTTTTCTGGTTTCTTTCCACAGTCCAAATCCATGTCTCATGGGTTAATTGATGACTCTAAAAATGATCCTGTCAAGGTGAGAGTTTGTGGTTTATTGTCTCTGCGTGTCCCTTCAATAGACTGCCAGACTGTCCAGCCTGTACTCCGCCTTCACCCTCCAATAACAGGGTTGGCTCCAGAGTCCCCATGACCCCGACTGAAAACAAAGGAAGTTCAGAAAATGAATTCAGTGCTTCGTTGAGCTCATACCCAGTGTCATTGTTCTTCATTGAGTACAGACTCAGTGCTTTAGTTAATAGTCGTGTCAGTGTCTACTGCTTTGGTTCACTAATGTGCAGTGTAATAGGTACTTCTGTGTTATAATAGGAGATAAAGAGCGATGTGACACAGTGCGCACTCTTGGATATAACCTAAATTTACTGTAGTTCTGGCAATTTAATGAAAACAAGCACACTAGAAAACGGAGTGTTTGCTCCCCGTTTTAGCTCCTACAGTACTTGAGGACAACAGGTGGAAACAGACATTAGCTATGCTCTTCATTACATTTTTATATTAACTGCCAGTTTTTTGCTATATTTGTTTACATCAGGGAACACAATTTACAGTATTCAAGGTTCTTGAATCATAGTCACGTTTGTTGCTTCTTCTTGAGTCTCTATGTTTCATGTTTATGACCCATTTCTGGCCCCAGGTTGGAGTTTTTCCATCCCTCTGAGTTTCTACAGTGTATTTTTTTTCTTGCTACTACATAGCAGTATTGTGGGTGCGTATGGAGTTCTCGCCATTTCACACGCTTCTGGAGGAGTGCGGCCAGCTAACTGACGAGGGTTACCTGCTCATAAGGATACCCAATTCTCCGCTGTTTCAGGAAGTCCCTGGCGCTCTCCTGTCCAACTTAACTAATCTCTACTTGGGTTGTCCTCCCAAACCTCACACTCCCACAGGACAATGGAACAAAAAAGAGAGAGGAAGACTAGGTGCTTGCTAAGCACAAAGGAAAAATCCACATAGAAGAACTTGTGGAGGAGCTACAAGCCCACCACTGAACACAAAGGCGAGCAATCTCAGAGAAAAATTACAGTTTGTGTAAATAAACCTACAGGAAAAAAGTCACCTCATTGCACACACCCTCAGAGCTACTGTTCTTTCTCTTGCACAACTTTTATGTTTCAAAGAGTAGAAATGAATATTTGAATGACTAGTTTAGTTTTCTGCATTTTTTAAATGCCTTTGAATAAAATGTTGTAATTTTTTAGGACAAAATAGATTTGTGTGAGGCTGAAGAGTTGCTAAAACTTGGGTAAACAGTCTCTGCCATGTTCAAGCCAAACTTGACATTCTTCCCCTTTCTGTGAGGCTGTGTTCCTTCACCGTTTTATCATTCAAAACAGCAAATAGATGCTCTGGTAAAAAATGGAGATAAGTGCAGTTTATCAAGCAACCAGTGAGTGTTTCTGTTGTTCAATGTTTCTTGATTTAGTTGTTTTTTTTTCGTACATATTTTAGTGAAAGTCCTACAAAAAAAGCCAGTTTATAATGATTATTGATTAGAAAATCACTCAAAACTGGACAGTCAGATCCTTCATTATCGTTCCTAAGGGCCCAATGTGTCACAACAACCTGACAGAAAATGAACTGATGGAGAGAAAAAAAAAGGAACTCTGGTCTGGACTTTTCTTGATTACAGTCAAACCTACTGAGTCTACAGACCTTCTTCAAGGTCTAGATCACCGTCCAGCTCTTCTTTTCTCATACGGTGATTTAGTAAAGGTATCTAGCACACTGGTTTTATTTATAGCCATATGGACGAAGGGTGCTATGATGTGTGAGCGGAGGCAATTAAGCCCAGGAGATGTGTTCTGGTTCTGCAATCTTCTCTGAAGATCTAGACTCTTCAGAGAACCAGTGATCAGCTGGGACTTCTGCCTCCAGGGACTCAAAGGTAACCTGTGCTCCTTCTTGACCTCAGGCTTGATAAACTTCCTCTGCTTAGCTATGAAGCAACGTCCTCCTTTCAAGTTAAGTGCCTCAGCGTGGATAAGTGTTAGCAGAAGCTGTCACTCCTGGAAACTCATTAGTGTGGTGCTGGAATGAAGGCTGAAGCAGCGGCTCCTGTCCCAATTAAGCTCACTTTGAGCTTGGATTTTATCAAAGTGGTGTCATTGAGCTTCTGCTAAATTATAGTTCTTTGTTGTCATGACGGAAAGAGTTATTTACGGCAGTGTGCCAAGAAGAAATCTGTGCTACGAGTTAAGGTCAAAGGTCAGTTTGCACCAAAACTTTTGAAAACGTGGATTCTAACTAGATATTGATGTTAAGAAATGTGGTTTTCCTTTTCCTTAGTAGTGGCTCTTCTCCAAGCTCTCTCCGAGTGACTGAGCTTCTAACCCTATCTCTAAGGGAGCGCCCAGCCACCCTACGGAGGCAGATCATTTCAACCGCTTGTATTCTGGACCTTATTCTTTCGGTCTTGACCCAGAGCTCATGACCATAGGTGAGTATTGGAACGAACATAGATCGGTATTGCGTTGCTTTCTGACTCAGCTGTCTCTTCACCACAGCGGACCGTTCAGCGACCGCAGACACCGCACCAATCTACCTGTCAATCTCACGCTCCAATCTTCTCTCACTTGTGAACAAGACCCCAAGATATTTAAACTCCTCCACCTGGGGCAGGAGCACCCCACCCACCCATAGAGAATAAACTACCTTTCTCTGATCTATAACAATGGCCTCAGACTTAGCAGCACGCTGACCCTCATCCTAGCCGCTTTATAGTCAGCTGCAAACCGCCCCAATGCACACCTGAGGTCCTGGCTTGATGAAGCCAACAGGACAACATCATCCGCAAAGAGCAGAGAGGAAATCCTGTGGTCCCCAAGCCAGAACTGCTCCAACCTTTGGCTGCTCCTACAAATTCTGGCCATAAAGATTATGAGCAAAACCGGCAAAAAAAGGCAGCCCTGCCAGAGTCCAACATGCACCGAGAACAGGTGCTTGTGTGATTCAAAGACCAGACAGCCCTCATTAAGCCTCCTGGACCCCATACTCACAGATCACCCTCCAAAGGACACCGCAGGGGACACGGTCAAACGCTTTCTCCAAATCCAGTACCCTAAAAAGGGTGTAGAGCTGGCCCACTGTTCCACAACCAGGTCAAAAATTGCATTGTTGTTTTTGGATCTGAGGTTCAAATATCGGCTGAACTCTAGTTGTGAACTACTGCTTTATAAATAAATTAAATCTGATTAAAATCTGTTTATCCCAAAGAGGAAACACCATAAGACTGACAATCCTTCCCAGGCAGATGTGCCAGAGATGCATATATGGAAAAAGTTTTATCATCCGCCTAAACTGAGTCAGGCTGCAATGATTTTTTTCTCAAGTCTGAGACCAGAATTTCATTGACAGGTCAGATGCAGAATGATAAAAATGAGTGCATTTTTATAAACAAACGTTGATTGTCTCTTTGGAGCATCTGAGTCTGTGGACTCATCGACCTCTTAGACTCAAAAGGACAGCCAAACAATTTGCCTAGAGGAACCTTCCAGACATCCATAGAATCCAGTCAGTCTGGCTTATTGGAATCAGATCACCGGTTGTGCGCGTGCACATGTCTCCAGTGCCTGTAATTTCCTGCAGCAGGATGCTGTCAATCGATCTGATGGAGAAATACAATTAGGTTTCAGATTTCCATTCTGCTGAAGCTATGTTTGCATCATCCAGCTTCATCTCTGCTCCTCTTTCTCGTTCATCTGCGAGGTCTCTGCTCTGATTTTCATATTCCATGATGATGATAAGACGACTTACTAATTTTTCCAACATTCGCTGCAGTTTTGATCTTTGACAAATCCTGAGATGAACAACCATGTTTTTGAAGGTTTGATTTCTGGGGGAATGAAGATTCACTTTCTCTGATATTTGAAAGAAAAAGATCATTTTGATGCTAACAGACTGGTCTTCCCTGTGTGTGTGTGTGTGTGTGTGTGTGTGTGTGTGTGTGTGTGTGTGTGTGTGTGTGTGTGTGTGTGTGTGTGGGTGTGTGTGTGTGTGTGTGTGTGTGTGGGGGTGGGTGTGCGTGTGTGTGCATGTATGTGTGTGTGCATGTGCTCATAGATCATCTCTGACCTCACCCATTGGATTATGATCAGAGAACGAGAAGTCTGAAGGGAAGTGATGTAATGGCGTTCACTCCCCCCAACTACATTCCTAAAACATCAACTGGGTGGGACAAGGTAAAGTTTGAAGTTGTGTTGGCTTCACCCATTGAACATCCCACCTGCCAATCAAAAACCTGCCTCTAGTACCATAACAACTTATTTAAATTAAAATGCCCATTCCTACATGTATTTTAAAAGGAACATAAAAGAATAACAGGGAAAAGGGTTTTTAAACAAGACTGTAATTACTTTAAAATCTGACTTTTAAACATGAAACAAAAAAAATTTGTTCCCTTTTTTAAGCAGCCTCCGGTGGTCTTTTGAGGAACTGCAACATTTGCTTCTCCCTATTTTGCCTCCCATATGGAAACAGAAGGTGGGGGCTTGATTTTTAGGATCATTTCATCAGTGAAACAACAGTGCCCCCTGTAGTCCACCCCAGGACAGACTGTGGCCTCTTCGGTATGTCTTTTTTGGGAGAAATTAAAAATGTGTGAACGTGTGTCAATTGATGCGTTTGGCGCTCACAGACACAGAGCCCGTGCATGGCCATTTCTCAGCTGGGCACCTTGTCTGGTTGATGATCTGGTTGGTGGTAGACTAAAGAAACTTTTTACTTCAGGGTGGAGGTGGTGGGTGGACTCTGTCGTGAGTATGAAACGATTGTAATGTTATAAACAGTTTGACGCAAAGAACCTCCAATGAAAGATTTATGGGCAAAGTAAATTATGTTTCTGCTTTTACAATGCTTTGCAGCACTGGATGTGATCATGAATCACCTTGTTAGAGAACTGCAGGTTCTTGTTGCTTGATGGTCAAACTGACATCCGCTCTGGGGAACACTGAAATTTCTGCTAAAAGCCAAACTTCAGTCATTTATGAGCAGATTAATTTAAAACTAAAACTTACCTTTTGACCATAGTCCTGTTAAAAACAACAGATAGAAAAGTCTCTGACTGAAGGAGCTGCTCAGGGCACTCATGATCTCGTGCAGAGGATGATGAAGAAGAGGAGGATTTTCTATTATGGATGCCGGTTTCCGTAACATCCTCCTCTGACCCACCACAGTCACAGACTCTGCAGGACATCCCAGAACAAAGACGGATCTCCGCCCAGTATGTCTATCTTACTCCTTTAAGGAATGTCCAAAGTTTAGCCCTCACATGGCTTCAAATGAGAAAATAGTAAAATGAAAGAACTTCAAACTTTTTCAAACAAGATTTTTCTAATATGGTCATTGTCAGAAGTGTCTTACTTATTCCTGTAAGCGGAAGTAGACACACCACACTAAGATTAATTTGGGATGCACCTCCAAATCCTCAGAATGCACAACCAAATCCACATAAAGGAATTACAGAACTCCTTTCAGTGTTCACATCAAAAAGAAAGGAAGAGAGAAGACTGTTGTGCTTTAATATCATGTTTGCAAAGACTGACCAGCAGTAACCTGGACATTCAGTCAGCAGAAATGCTGCGTGATGCCAGGCAGCCATCTTTCTAAGCAGCAGAGACACCTGCTACAACATTTTCTCCTCAATGAAATGCAGACATTACAGAATTTATGCTCTTTTACTGTAATGATGCATAAATGTCTGAGAGACTCTGGACAAACAAAGAATGATGGAGGAGAAGAGCAAGTTTGACAGCTTGCTTAGATTTTCATGTCATTCAGCTGGAGGATGAATGTAAAAAAGAATTATTTCATATTATTGAGAAATGAATAAACATTTTATGCAGATGAGACCCTGCTGTTTCTGCCTCATGTCTGACACATCATCAATCATCCAAAATAGAATGATGAAGGGGCTTTGCTCTGATCAAGTCTTCTTCAGGTGTTTGTGATCCAGGAAGAAAACTTGAAGTTAAGAATCAGCCAGCTGTCTGGCATTCGGCCGATCCCAAACTCGGCAGCTTTAGTTCTGGTTGGAGCATCAGATGAACCTACATTCCTGAATCCTATTCCTTTCACCGCTGCCTGTGCATGTTGGACTTCCAAATGTTCTTATTTGTTTTGAAACTTGAAATGATATGTGGACAGACACATGGATGATGGATTTCTGACTGAATGAAAACCAAACACCAAAAAAGAAAGGACGAGTCATGGTAGTTATAGGAGAAAAATAGTTCAAATGGTTTTTTTAGGCCGAATTGCTGTGATTGAAGTATTGCTATTTTTTATTGATTTTACAACTATCATGATACAATGGAAAGTATTTAAAAAGTGAAAAATGTAAATGAATAGAGGTAAAAAAAAATCTATTTCATATTCAGTATTTTACAACCGGACCCATTTTAGTATCACCTTTACATTCACAGGCTATAATGTCAAACAGGGAGGAGGCCACAGCCAACCACGTGGAGATTATGCCTCCTGAACAGCTGGAACATCCTGAGACTGCTGCCCCATGATCAAAACCCCTAAATAGGCAGAAGATCCAGAAGAAGCACAAACAGGGGGGTTAGTCTGTCAGCCCAGGGTGCAGATTCACCACCACAACCAAACCAAGACGTCTCTGGAGATTCGCCACGCTGCTCGTCTCCCAACGTTGTCTTGTTCACTCAAATTGGTTTTCTACATTTCAATGTCACTGTGTGATCAGCTCCATGTGTTTTAGTGAACAGTGACATGGACCGTTGACTGGAGGGTCTCTGGGTCAAGACCAAAGACCAACGGCTTTAAGTCTTGGTCAGGAAGGTGGGCCATTGATCAAATTATTTGTGCCCAGAAGCTAAAATACAGCTTTGACATGAAGTGAGGATGCAGTGTGTGGGCTTCATCCTGAAGCTCTGTGAACACTGGGTCCATCCCCACTCCGCATGGACTGGTGCCGTGTGGCTGTGACCCCGAATCTTTAAAGCTCGTTCATCAGATCTGGACGCAGCTCAGACTCACTATCCTGCTGCGTCTCTTAGTTGCAGTTGGACGTCCTTGTGGGAGGAGCAAAGTCAGACAGTGTTTCATACATCCATTAGCGTTCATAGTCTGCATCTACACACAGACATCCATCTGCATTATCACTCTAGTCCTAACTGAATTCAGCATGTTCCTCTAGAAGATTGAGAAGAATAATGAACTTATGGGAGTCCAACTTTATGTGCATGCTCAGCATAATCAATCTTTCTTTTATCCTGTTTCTTCATTTTTTCCAGCCAGTTGGTTTGATAAACAACCGCTTATGAAAATTCAAGGCAGGGGGGGGGGGGGGGGTACGCAGAGCAGAATAAGGGAGACTTCTCATCTTTTAAGCAGGAGTAAGTCTGAAGGCTCATATTTCATTAAGTCCGTACTATGAGGTTCTGTTGTCGGCACGGCAACCAGCTGTAATCTGTAAACCATTACAAGGGCCCAAAAATAACCGTGTTAGCGCTCGCAGCAGCGAGGCGAGCGGCAGAGTTTTAATAAACGTTGTGTAAGCAGCGCCGCAATCAGATTTAATGGGCCTGAACCGCCGCCATGGCAGCAAACCAATCAGAGCGCAACATTTTCTGTTCACACTTTTAATTCAGACGGTGTCGCTTTGTTTGTCGTCCTCCCCACGCTCTGCTGGGGCAGACGAAAAGTTACACACTGATGGGGGGGGCACACATAGGCTGAGCTTCACACAGGAAGTCATCCTGGATGAGCCCCATGAGACAGGAACCGCTTTTTCATTAAGAGTGATGTCAACGAGAAAGGCTGTCTCTCACACCCACAGGAACTACACACAAACACCACATGCACACACACTATAAACACCTAAACTCAGATCAAAAACACACATGCACAAAAAACACACAAAGAACAAACACACACACGGAGCCAATGCAACCTAAACAAACACACACACAGAGCCAATACAAACAGAACAAAAACAAAGATAACAAAAGTATTCCATTTTAAACAAAACAAACACACAGAGAACCCCCCCACACACAGTATGAATACAAACATAAAACAAAACAAACATGGGGCTGCCGAGGTCCATTGGTAGAGCTGTCAACGTTTGGTCGATTCCCAAAGTGTCCTTGGGCAAGACGCTGAACCCCACCATGCCTCTGGTGGAAGGTCGGCGCCAGTGTTTGACAGCGGAGCCGCCATCAGTGTGTGAATGTGTGAGTGAATGTGTGTGAATGAGACTGTGACTGTAAAGCGCTCTTCTGCCTTCGAGGACGGTAGAAACTAGGGGTGTGTATTGGCAAGAGTCCAGCAATAAGATCCGTATCCAGATATTGTACCGGAACACATTTTCTTTCTGTTATTTTTTTAAGGGTGACTTAGAAAAAACTCTACCTGAATTTTAATACGTCTTCCATTGTAATAAAATGGTCAAATTCATTTTTTTTAATGATCACAATGTTAAGCACTGCAACTGTATTTCATATATGTTGCTTTTACCCAGGCAAATTTGTAGTGTTTTTATTTTGGTAACTTAAAATATAGAAAGGGAACAGGCAACATTGTCTGATTTCCACAACAAAATACACTTCAGTATAAGAAAAACATAGAATGAATGTACCTCAACCAACAAGGTTCTAAAAGTATGATTGAGTAAATAAAGTTCTGTTTATTTTCAGCATTGCTTAATGTAGCTTCTCCAGTACTTTTAGAGGGTTCAGGAGCCTGAATGGTGCTTCAAAGATACAGGGGGGGGGCACTAATTCTTTTCAGAAACAATAAAGTGTGATGATGAAGGAGAGCGCAGTAATGTGGCTAAGATGCTTTGTTTACAGTCTGCACTGCAGCTGCAGCTCCTCTTTCTCACAAACGGAAGTCAACTAGTAACCGTCATCACCACAACGTTGCCCGTTTTTCAGAGCGTTATACACATCACTCTGATCGATCTGTCATGATCGGACTACTAGGGAGACCCAGATGCTGGAACCCGGAAGAAACTCAGGAAGGCGTTGTATTTAACAGGATGTTTTAATTATAGAAGTCAGGGGACGTCGTGGATGCAGGAAACTGCTGTGGCGAGGTGGAGCGCCGAGGACGGCGTTCACAGTCCGTGACGTGGTGGAGCGCCGAGGGCGGCGTGACCGGCTTGAGGCGAGACGTGGACGCTGAGGACAGCGTAATCAGCTTGAGGCGAGGCGTGAACGCTGAGGACAGCGTAACCAGCTTGAGGCAAGGCGAGGACGTCGAGGATGATGTAATCAGCGTGGAGCGAGGAACCAGCGTGACCAATGGAGTGAAGACCTGAAGACGTGAGACAGACGGTAAGTACAAGCTAGGATTACTAAAGCGAGGGTAACTTAACTTGAGGCCAGGCGTGATCACCGGAGTGAGTATAACGGACTGGCGTAGTATGCTGGGATGGATCTCCTTAAGAGGGTCTGCCAGGTGATGAGATGATGCAGGTCAGCTGGTTCCAATGAAGGAGCAGGGAGGGGAGGAGTAGCAGCCGGAGGAACCGTGACAGTACCCCCCCCTCAACGACCGCCCCCAGGCGGTCCCGGACGACGATCAGGGTGGTCCCGAAAGAAATCGTCAATGAGGGTACGGTCCAGAATGAGGGAGCGGGAGATCCATGAGCGCTCCTCCGGACCGTAACCCTCCCAGTCCACCAGAAACTGGAAACCGCGCCCCCGGCGGCGGACGTCCAACACCTTGCTGGCGGTGTAGGCAGGAGCGCCGTCGATGACCCGGGCGGGCGGTGGGGAAGCGGACGGCGGGCACAAAGGACTCTCCTGGACAGGCTTAAGCTGCGAGACATGAAACGTGGGGTGCACCTTAAGCGCCGCCGGGAGCCGCAGCCGCACACAGGAGGGGTTTATGACCCTCTCGACGGGGTAAGGTCCAATGTAGCGTGGAGCCAGTTTACGGGAGGTGGCCTGGAGCGGTATGTCCCGTGAAGACAGCCAAACCCTCTGTCCCGGTTGGTAGGCGGGGCTCTCCACCCTGTGGCGATTAGCGATCCTGCAGTTCCTCTCTCTAGTGCGCAGGAGAGCGGCCCTGGCCTGAGTCCATATACGCTGGGCGCGTCGCAGGTGATGCTGAACCGACGGGACCGCCAAGTCCAGCTCCTGGGAGGGGAACAAGGGTGGAGAGTATCCGAGGGACGCTTCAAACGGGGACATACCGGTAGCAGCAGACGGATGGCTGTTGTGGGCGTACTCGATCCATGCCAGGAATGAAGACCAGTTGGAGGGGTTTTGGGCGGCCACACAACGGAGGGCGGCCTCGAGCTCCTGGTTTGCACGCTCCGCTTGCCCATTTGACTGGGGATGATGACCGGATGTGAGGCTAACCGTGGCACCCAGGGCAGAACAGAAAGCCCGCCAGACCTGGGATATGAACTGGGGCCCGCGGTCGGAGACAATATTACTGGGGATGCCGTGATGCCTGAATACCTCTCGAACCAAGACGTCAGCCATCTCGGTGGCCGTGGGCAGCTTGGGAAGGGGAATGAAATGGGCAGCCTTGGAAAAACGGTCGACAACTGTAAGAATGACGGTGTTATCCTGAGAGGCCGGCAACCCAGTGATGAAGTCCATGGCGAGATGGGACCAGGGCCGCTGCGGAACAGGTAAAGGATGGAGGAGACCAGCAGGCGGCGAGTTGGAAGACTTAGAGCGGGCGCAGACGTCGCAAGCCGCAACGAATTCCCTCACGTCCCGAGCCATGGAAGGCCAGAAAAATCTACGTTGCACGAGCCTCAGGGTTCTATGAATGCCGCCATGGCAAGCAATACGCGACGTGTGCCCCCAAACCAGGACATCCGAGCGGAGGGAGGAGGGGACGTAAAGAGTTCCAGGGGGGGCCGGAGGATGGTCAGGTTCCTCTCCCTGAGCTTGGATGACCCTGCTCTCAATGTCCCATGTCAAATTACCCACAATACATGTGGGGGGAATAATGGGAGAGCTGTCCTGGTCATCCCCTGAACAAAATAAACGTGAGAGGGCGTCTGGTTTAATGTTCCTGCTACCCGGCCGGTAGGTGATAGTGAAATCAAACCTGTCAAAAAAAAGGCACCAACGGGCCTGACGTGAATTAAGGCGTTTAGCTGTACGTAGGTAGGCGAGATTTTTATGATCCGTCCAAACGATGAACGGATGTTCAGCCCCCTCGAGCCAGTGACGCCATTCCTCCAGAGCGAGTTTAATGGCGAGGAGTTCGCGGTTACCGACGTCATAATTTCTCTCCGCCGTAGAAAGCTTCCTAGAGAAGAACGCACATGGTTTCAGTTTCCCCGAGCCAACCTCCCGTTGGGAAAGAATCGCTCCCACACCAGAATCGGAAGCGTCGACCTCGACAACGAACTGTCGGAGAGGATCAGGCTGTGAAAGAATGGGAGCGGAAGTAAAGAGGTGCTTAAGTCTAGTGAATGCGGATTGAGCTTCGGGGGTCCAGAGAAACGGTTTAGTAACGGAGGTGAGTTGAGTCAACGGAGCGGCAATGCTGCTATAGTTCCTTATGAAGCGACGGTAGAAATTTGCGAAGCCGAGGAACCTCTGAAGTTGTTTACGGGAAGTGGGAGGTTCCCAGCTGGTGACGGCCGCGATCTTGGCCGGATCGGGGCGAATGTTACCAGAGTCAATGATGAAACCCAGAAATGAAATGGTGGGTACATGAAACTCGCACTTTTCGGCTTTAACATATAGTCGGTTCTCTAAAAGCCGTGAGAGAACCTGGCGGACATGGTGGGTGTGTTCATCCAGATCGCGTGAATAAATAAGGATGTCGTCAAGGTAAACAAAGACGAAGCGGTTCAAAAAATCACGAAGAACATCGTTAACGAGATTCTGGAAGGTAGCAGGACCGTTGGTGAGCCCAAAAGGCATCACCAAATACTCGAAATGACCGAGTGGGGTGTTAAAGGCGGTCTTCCACTCGTCCCCCTCCCTCATGCGAACCAAATAATAAGCGTTACGGAGGTCCAACTTGGAAAAGACTCGAGCGTCCTGAACAGAATGTAGAGCAGAGTCAATAAGCGGAAGGGAATATTTATTTTTAACAGTAATTTGATTGAGGTCGCGGTAATCAATGCATGGGCGCAGAGTTCTGTCCTTCTTCTGGACGAAGAAGAACCCCGCACCGACCGGAGAAGATGAGGGGCGAATATGACCAGCCGAGAGGGCTTCCTGGATATATTTTTCCATTGACAGTTTCTCAGGGCCTGATAAATTAAATAGCCTCCTCTTAGGCAGCGTAGCGCCTTTAACTAGTTCGATGGAACAGTCGTACGGCCTGTGGGGAGGAAGGGAACCAGCCCTGGTCTTACTGAAAACAGCCCCAAGATCGTGGTAGCACGGAGGAACCCTAGAAAGATCGATCTCCTCAGGATCTGGATCACAACGAGGAGAAACCGAGGGTATGGCGGAACGAAGACAATTAGCCATGCAGGTAGTGCTCCAGTTGGTAACGTGGAGATTAACCCAATCGAACTGGGGGTTGTGAGCGCGAAGCCAGGGGAACCCTAGAATGATGGGAGACTGGGGGGTCTTGGTAATGTAAAACTGAATGAGTTCGTGATGATTACCAGACGTGATGAGACGAACGGCCTTAGTACGGTGGGTTATGTGAGTGAGGACCTGACCACCCAATCCGGCCGCCCTGACAGGGATATCCAAAGGTTCTGTGGGAATGTTAAACTCAGAAACAAGACAGTCATCAATGAAACTCTGCTCAGCTCCAGAGTCGATAAGGGCTCTACCTTCAAAAACACTAGAAGAAAAACTTAACTTGACAGGTAAATAAAGAAAAGGTCTCTCGGTAGAGAGAGAAGATTGACCCGCCCGTGGCCTGCCTTCTAACGGGGGGTTCGGGAGTTTAAACGAAGCTTACATTGATGAACGAGGTGACCGGTCTGGCCGCAATAGAAACACGCCCCCTCATCTCTTCGTCTCTGCCGCTCCTCAGGGGTGAGCTTAGAATGTCCAATCTGCATCGGTTCCTCTGTGGAGAGTCCGACAGAATCGTGAGACATAACATGAACATAGTTAGCAGCAGGGAATGGAGGAGAAGCACTGGTAAGGAGTCTCTTGTCTTGACGGGGGCGCTCAGCATGACGTTCACGGAGACGCACGTCGGACCGCAAGGCCGCGGTGACGAGCTCTTCAAAAGAGCTAGCCTCGGGTTGCGAACATAAATGGTCTTTAATCGAGTCATTAAGGGATTGGTAGAACACCCCTTTAAGGGCTATATCCGGCCAACCCGCCTCCACAGCTAGAATCCGAAAGTCTATTAGATGGTCACTCACGGATCTGTGGCGTTGTTTGAGGGCTAGCAGTCGGCGGGTGGCCTCCTCCTCCTTGCGGGGTTGGTCGAAAACCAGCCGGAACTCGCCTAAAAAGCGTTCGAATGGAACTTGAGAGATGGGATTAGCGGTCAGGTAAGCCTGAGCCCATTGAAGCGCTTTACCCCGGAGAGAGTTCACTATAAGGGTGATTTTGTTGTGGTCTGCATGATAGTGCCGAGGTGCCTGCTGGAAGATCAAACGACATTGCAGGAGGAATCCCCCGCAGGCTCCTACGTCACCCAGGAAAGGCTCAGGAAGGAGCCGGATGTTTTCGTGAGCTGCTTTGTCTGCAGCGGGGCCCGGGCTTCCGGTGGCGGAACCCGTGTTGCTGGCTGAGGCGTTAGTAGGTCCTCGGGAGGTTAAATCCGTCAGAGCCAGAGAAATACCGTCCAAGCGACGGAAAAGATCCTGCTGGGCGGCGGCCATCTGGTTGAGGGATTCAGCTTGCCGTCCCAGAGCGATGCCTTGGTGAGTGACGGCCAAGCGGAGTCCCTCCGGGTCAGCTGGGTCTGGGTAATGGCCAGTCCGTTCTGTCATGATCGGACTACTAGGGAGACCCAGATGCTGGAACCCGGAAGAAACTCAGGAAGGCGTTGTATTTAACAGGATGTTTTAATTATAGAAGTCAGGGGACGTCGTGGATGCAGGAAACTGCTGTGGCGAGGTGGAGCGCCGAGGACGGCGTTCACAGTCCGTGACGTGGTGGAGCGCCGAGGGCGGCGTGACCGGCTTGAGGCGAGACGTGGACGCTGAGGACAGCGTAATCAGCTTGAGGCGAGGCGTGAACGCTGAGGACAGCGTAACCAGCTTGAGGCAAGGCGAGGACGTCGAGGATGATGTAATCAGCGTGGAGCGAGGAACCAGCGTGACCAATGGAGTGAAGACCTGAAGACGTGAGACAGACGGTAAGTACAAGCTAGGATTACTAAAGCGAGGGTAACTTAACTTGAGGCCAGGCGTGATCACCGGAGTGAGTATAACGGACTGGCGTAGTATGCTGGGATGGATCTCCTTAAGAAGGTCTGCCAGGTGATGAGATGATGCAGGTCAGCTGGTTCCAATGAAGGAGCAGGGAGGGGAGGAGTAGCAGCCGGAGGAACCGTGACACGATCAGGTCACTAAACGAGGGAGGTTCTGCAGAACTTTGGCCCGCTTAGCATTTTGGTTGATGCTAAGTGCATTAGCCTATTAGCCGCTGTGCAGCTGCAGTGCTTCAGTCGTTCTTATCTGATTCCGCTACAAAGCACCGCAATCTGCGTTTTTATGTGTTACTGACAGCAACATGGCACAGAGTTTTAGTTGGGTACCCATCCCAAGTAAAAACTAAGTAGTACATGTCTAATAAGAACGAAAAAAGCTGCCTCTGGCTGCAGTCTTCCTGTTGTTTGGTGCAGAGTAGAGCTGCTCAAAGAGGCTCCATGTGCTCTGCTGCCAACTAGTCAGAGGGGGGAGTGGAAAACAAGACTCAGACACTGATAGACGCTCAGAAAAAATGAAATAAATATCGTCCTGACAGCATTTTGAATCAATACATGTATCGCTAATGAACTATCGCCAAATATTGCAGAATGGATTTTTTTCTAACACCCCTAGTAGAAACGCGCTTTCCAAGTGTCCGCCATTTACTAAACACAATTAATGGTTACAGTCTTAGATCAGAGCAATCCAATAACAAATGCAGAGGACTGAAGAACATCTGCTGAAGGATGTTTTACTGTGTTTTGGGACTAAAGGAACAGAGAAACAGACACACAGCTGAGCGGTGAACGTCAAAGAAAACAAACACCAAAACTGTTTGACAGACATGGACAAGGCTGGGCGGAGCCAAGAAGACGGGGCGGAGCCTTCCTGTACTTTTGTCTCTGATCTGCACATTCGGAGAAATCAGCAGCGTCTCCTGGTGTGGGGCACTTGATGGCTGAAAGAGTCATCGCTGCATCCCGCCTCCTCACAATGACCCCCCCCCCCCCCCCCCCCACCATATCTGGCTCTTTTGATGGCCACATCTGGCTCGCAGATAAATCTTTAATTATAATTTTTTTTTTCATTAGACCAGTCCTTCTGGGGCGCCATGCGATGCCAGAAGGACACATAGTAGTAGCGGTGCTTGGAGAGAAAAAATCTGCGCCACTATAATCTGTTATATCACAGAGTTTGTACCAGCCGGTACCCTGCGAATTGCCGTCCCTGCAGCTGCTCCCGTCTCTGGGAAGGAGGGCACATCTGCAGAGACGGGATGTGTGAGCAGGAAAAAGGGGAGGGGTAGTGGGCTCTGGCAGCAAAGTAAAACGCGCACTGATTGTCAAAATTTTGAACACGCTTCCCGTCACATACCACACTGCAGCGTGTGAGTATTGCCGTACTGACAATGTTTGGCTACACGTCTGCATGTGAGCAATCTTTCTTACATCAAGAGAACATTAAGACCAGCCTACGATCAGGTTTAACAGATGGAAGTCTTAACGCCCACATAAAGCTAAAACTCACCACGTTTCAACCAGACAAGACCATCAGCAATACCACCATGCAGCACCAGAAGTCACATTAATGCTAAGAAATACTCATCATTTATTAGCAACAGCATAACAATGTTATTAAAAAGAATCCACATATTTATTGTACTGTAAAAGTGTTGAAATTACATCAAATGCACACATTCGCTTGTATTTTTAGATTTAAACATATTGTAGCGCAGCGGTCCCCAACCCCTGGACCGGTACCGGTCCGTGGGTCGTTTGGTACCGAGCCGCACAGAAAGAAAGAATAAATAACTTACATGACTTTCGTTTTATTTATTTTCGGTATCTGAAAGATATTTTAATTTGAAAAATTGCCCGATTCTCTGTTCCATCCGTCTGTCACTCTAGACGCAGGCCAAGGCGCTCTTCTCGGTCACATGATAGGATACCGCTAAAATAAAACCAGGAGCTAGATAAATTAGTAAAAGACAAACGGGCCCAGCCAGGAGACAGAAGAGGAGCCTTTGACTTCCAAAAAAAGAAATCTTCATTTAATAGACAGTATCAGGAGTCCTACTTAAAATACGGATTTATCCCAACGGGAGATTCCCTCCAACCATTCAGCATTGTGGTGAGTTGGATTTTCCCTGCACTTATTTTGAAGGCATGTTTAAATGTTATGATAATAGCGACCAGAGATTGTTGCGGGCAGAAAGGACGTTGCTCGTGTCATAGTTCGTGTTTATTGTTTTGTTTAGAAAATACCACAATTTTCATGCAGGTCATATCATATTATTTTGTTGTACTGTAGTCTCGGTCACGTGCACGTTTGGTCTACTGTCAGAGTTCCACAGGCTGCAAGGGTTACTGTCAGAGCTGGCATAACAGGGAATTATGTAACTTTGGTGCTGGTGTTAGATCGGTACCGCAAGGAATTGTGGGATACCATTCCCTTTGCCTGTCTGGACGGATTTGGGTACAAGTGTAGGTTTTTGTCTAAATATATTTAGTTGGAGCTTTTTTACTGTGTTTTGCCGAGTTATTTTACCCTGTTTTGTTTAATTCTTTCTGCACCATTAGCATCACTAGTGCCTCAGCATGGTATAAGAACTGGGGTTACAGTCAGAGTCATGATAATTAAATACATGGTATGTATCAGGGGTATCCGCCCCGCCAGGTGGTTTACTCCGGCCCACACATGAAGAGTAAAAATCAAAAGGATGTTTGAAAAAGAAAGCAAGTTTCTAGTCCATTCCTGTGGCGAGTTATGATTTTTTAAAGAAGTAACCCAAATGTGCAATTCCGCCACTAGGGGGAGCAAAGGAAAAGCAAAACAGCTGAAACAGCAAATCTCTGCATGTGCCAAAAGCGAAACCTAACAGCTCTGCGTCTGGGTAGGATGCACTTTGGTTCCCTATGAGCTTCGCTGCTGTTATCATGCTATAAGGATGATCAGTAGTGACACCCTATTGACCAAAATGTTGTCGAAAAGTGAAGTGAAGAGCTTTCCAGGTAAAATGGACAGAGTTTTTTTTTACATTAAGCTGAATGCAAAACCCGAATGCTTTGTATGTCATCAACAGGTCGTAGTGCTCAAAGAATATAATATTCAGCACCACTAAGAGACTTACCATAAAGAAAAGTTTCTGGATTGCTTCAGTGTCAGATGTAAAATATTCAGTCTGTATAAAATGGAATTGTGAGGAAACTGGAGATTCTAAACAGGACTGTAAAATGGGTAAATTAGGTTCGTTCCCCTTCAGTTTCCTGCACACAGAAATGAATGAATAATGACTCAGAGACAGTTACTTAGCTTTTGTGGAGGTTTTACTTCGTACAAACACGAAGGGGACAGACAGATGAACATGGTGCATTCAAAGTCCGAACCAACGAGCTCAGAGATGGGCTTGGTATAAAAACCCTACATTTGCATATTCAGAAGACCGTCCGATGGAAATCACGCCCCCAGGTCGCTGCTGGAGAGGAGCTCCAAGGCTAAAGTGAAGATAACTCTGAGGACTGTTCAGCAGATCACACATGCACAGAAAAAAGAGAGTATGAGAAGAAACTGTGAGGAAAACAGCTTGGCTGTGCTGTCTTCAAATGTAATATAATTTTGAGATGACAATACATGCTGAGTGAATTAAGTTTAAAACATGTAGTAACAGTGTAATAAAAGTTAAAGGCAGTTTCTAACTATTCTTCACAGGAATAGACCAACTTTTTTTAATTGGAATTAATTTTATTTGAGATCCATTGGCCCCAAGTGATTAGGCTCCTATGTTGGTTGAGGAATTTTTCCCAACTGAGAAAAAAACTAAAACAAAGCTGTTATTTTGCTTTTACGTTACTGGTCCGGCCAACTTGAGATCAGACGGGTTGAATGTGGCCCCCGAACCAAAATGAGTTTGACACCCCTGGTATATATTGTAAATCCACACTGTATCATTTATTTTAATTTTATAAAAATGAGAATATCTGCAGCCTCTAACTTAGACATATGAGAGTTCAAGAAGTACAATAAATGAATATGGAAAAACACTTAATTGAATTGGAGTAATATGACATTTAGTTAGATAAATATGTAAATTTGAGTTGTAAAAACAATTATTAAGTTGGAAAGACAAGAAATTAGGTTGAATAAATTTAACTCAATTACTTGTTACCAATTGAATCAATTCATTTAAGTTTTATGAGTTGTATATATATAAATCACAATGCAGAGATGCTGATTGGCCCTCAGTTCTGTCGCTCAGCCTGTCGTTGGGGGGGTTTGGACCAATGGGGTTCAGCTATGGGCCGTATAAAGGAAATAGGAGGGCTTGTGTGGGAGAGGGGGAATGAAAAGTGGGGGGTAGCGCTCTCGCCGGGAGAGATTCAGGAGTTGCTGAACTAATTGTACGGCGTTTGTTACGGCCTGCAGTAACCAGAATAAAGAACCTTAAAAGAGATTAAGTCTCCGTGCCTCAGTGTGGGAAAGGAACGCTACATTATTCTGTGGCTCTCACGAAATTACATTTAAAAATATGTGGTGTCTATGGCTCTCTCGCCCAAAAGGTTCCTGATCCCTGGTTTAGTCTATCCTATAGGCTTAGGGGAGGGGGGCAGGAGGGGCATTAATCAGAAGTATCGTGTGGCATGAGGGTGCAATTGTGACAGAAGTCCCTAGGAGATCACCAAAGACCCCAAGCAAGGAAGGGGGGGTCTATCTGGCATGGAAGAGGCAGGCAGTTACCCCCCCCCCATTTACCAGAAGGAAAGGAACTGAAAGGACAACAATATCCTGCTAATAAGAGATTTCAGGTTACTTTGTTTGGGTTTAAATATTTCACTTGAAACTGATTACGTTTCACATTTGGGATCCTAGCTGCCCCGGGGTAGTAAATCTGTTATACTCCCCCCTTTTTTATGTTGGTTGAGTTTTGGGTCCAGTAATGGTAAACAGAAGAGGAACCAAGCAAAAGCTTCCTTTGTTCTGTGGAGACGCCTCTGGGCGCCCTTTTACTCTTCCCCCGTCTGTGACCCCCACGTTTGATTTGTGGTGCAGGTCAAGGCATCCCACCTCCTCCACTCCCCTACCTGACATCCCCTCCTTTTTTTTAAACGCTCTTCCTCTCCCCAAAGCAGTGCCTTCAGTCCAACACCTCCTCTTCACAATGAGAGGGAATCAATGGTGGCGGAGGAGGAATTGATCGCTCCGCCTTGCTCTGTCTACTGGGGGGGGGTGGAAATAGGCAAACATTTATCTAAATCTGGACCTCCAGGGATTCAGCAAGCTTCTCTTTCTCACTTTTGTGCATGTCAGCCTTATGACAGGAGGAACACCGGGGGTGAGTGGAGCAGACAGGAGCTGAAGAGAAACAGGAGGTCAGTGTCATTGCAAGTAAAGCATGCTGGGAAATTAAAACACTCACAATATGAGCCTAGAAAACTTGTTGATGCATTCCAGAAAAGCTGCTGAACATGAGGTCAAGTTCAGCTGATGGCATTTTGGAAATCATCTCTAACAAAGACTTTGGCTCTGAGATGATTTTAAGATCCAAACAGTCTTTCAGGTTGTAGTTTTGAATGGGGAAAAATTGTCGCCCAAAAAACTTGAGCAAACTTTCAGTTCCAAAGATCATTCTGGCTTTTAATAATTCAGCAGATCTTACAGCAGAGAGTTCAGTGATTTCTTCCTTTACAATGCTCTGGAACTTTGATCTGAGAACGAACATGCAGCCAGTTCCATCAGAATGGGATTCAGTTTTTCTGCATGGCACCTGGATCAATTATGGCCTTTGTACCATTAATGAATATCTGAGCTTTTACAAACTTTTTTTATTTTCAAACTTGTGATTAATTTAGCTAATTTAGTCATTTTCCAGATCTGTTTGTCATTTTCTTTACGACTTTTACACAAATTTTAACCTTTCTTTATTGAATTAAGCCTCCACTGTTTCATCCATCAACTTTTAAAATTGATGTAAGATTTTTTTAATTTACATTTTATTTTTGCCTGTAAGATATTTTAGCATTTGTCAAATGAAGGTTTTTGCAAATGCATAAGCTAATTAATGCTAGTTGATCCCTAAATAAACTCTTGCATCTTACAGTAAAATCAAACTAATCTTAGTCATCATCCCATGGAAAGTGAGTTTTTCAGATCTGGGATCGCTGCAGCTTCATCATGGAGATGTAGTGCCATCTAGTGGTTTGGTTGAGGTGGAGCACCTCTGTCAGCATTGGGCCTTCCCCTTCCAACAAGCTAGGCCGCACATCTGCTGGTAAAGACGACTCCTGCTCTGAAAGTGACACAAGAAGTGGACAAACTGAGCTGCTGAGGAAACAAGTGTTCAGCTCCGCCCTCATACATGGTCTTTGCATGGAGCTGCAGCTTCTGCATCACTTTTCTGCAGCCGCTGCACTGATATCCTTTCTTTCATTATAAAGGTCAAAATTGAATAAAATATCTACACAACAGAAAACTAAACATTTTGTTGATGTATGTCTTTTAGTTCACTTCATCTAAATAGATAGATAGTAGCAGCTAGCTAAGCTTGTACTGTCTGTGATTTTGCTGTTTCCCTGCATTATCATCTTTCCTGCACATTACGTAAGGGTTAATGGCCGACGAAGTGTGCGTTTATTACTTTTTATTGCACGCCGTGGAAGCCTGAACCGTCCGACACGAAGCGGAGGTGTTAAAAAGTAATAAACGCACACTTCGTCGGCCATTAACCCGCTTATACCATGGTCACTTACAAAAGCAATACATATTAACCAGGTTTTAGTCCTTAGTTCTTGTTTTTTTTTTCCGATTTGGATCGCTTTTCTCACGTAACATATAGTCCGCGTCGCGCAGCACCACCGCTGCAGTCAAGATTCTGCGATATATCTATGCTGATCGTCCTGATGGCTTGAATAAAGCATCAGTTCAGAGAGAAATTTCACCTCTCACCGCTTGTTTATGTCCAAATGATGAAGCAAAAGGTTGTTTTAAAGAAGCCGGCACAGTGATACAAAACATTTAAGCTAGCTGACCGAACTTCTTTTTTCACCGTGCGGTTATCAGGTTTTAATGCACACCCAGCAGCCAATCAGAATCGAGTATTCAACCAGACCATGGTATAACAGAAAATAAACTATGTTATTAGCAGTCCTTATTCCCAATTTATCTCCTCATTTAAATATAAAATAGTCTGCAGCACATCTCTCAGTTTAGATGTGCTTCTCTCCACATTTTACTGGATGGCATGACTTTATTTATACCATGGTCAAGGTGAATACTCGATTCTGATTGGTTGCTGGGTGTGGATTAAAAAATGATAATCCACAGTGATAATGTACGCCTAAAAAGAAGTTCCGGTCACATAGCTTAACCCTTGTGCTATCTTGGATGACCCCACCCTTACATTGACGTGTTCTCCCTACCATGACAAAGGTGGATAAAGGTGGAAAGATTTCATGTAATCCATGGACACCAGTGAAGATCACAAATCATTGAAGAAAAAAGGTTCAGAGCAATGTCTAGTGGGTCTAGATGACCCAACTCCCAATGTTAAAGAACCTAGGATAGCACAAGGGTTAATCACAATTATTCACATCAACTGATGATTAATCAAATATTGATCATATATCTTTAGTTGTTTATAAATGTAAATGTAAAAAAAACTCTTTTGGGGTTTTTATTTTGAAGACGGAGAGATAAGGGTATAAAAAATTTGATAAAGACCAGAAAAAATGAATGAGTTATTTGCTCAATAACACAGATGCAAGCTTCTTCTTCTGCTCCAAGAGGATCAAACATTTTTAAGGCTGTGGTCACTGGATCAGTTTAGGAGGAAGGTAAAGACCAGAAAAGCTGCAGGTGAGCAGACCTGAGCGTGGAGACATGAACCTGAAGCTGATCAGCCTGACCTCATGTCTGTGTGCTGCACTGCAGGAAAACATCTTTGATGTGTTTTATATCACCATCTTTCACACGGACATGGGAACAGACTCCCATTCCATTGTTTATTGTTTAAAATATTGATTTGGTCAAAGTGTTTTTTAGCCATTTTAATTTAAAAAATAAATTCTATGTAAAGGAAATGGTCCGACTGAACTGTTTTTTCCTGCAGTCGATTCTTGTTACTGTCGGATTAATGCGGACATTTGAAAAATTGTCAGCACAAAGGATTATTTGAATTACCATGTTTAAAAATAGGTAAAGTTAACAACTCCACTAACAGCACATTTGTTCTTTTTTATGTTTTGTTGAATTGCTTTGCCATCTTTTTGTCATTGTGAGTTTTTCCTGCTACTTTAGCTTCTTACATCATGTCACATGACCATAAAACCATGACAGAAAGGCCGATCCACACTGTGTTGTGGTTTCAACAGACATCAGTTTTTGTGTTGCTGAGACACACAAAGGTCAAAGGTCATAAAGTCAAAAAAACCACATTGAGCAAAACGCTGCATGTATTTTGTTTGTTTACCATGTTGAGTGGATGTTGGTTGCAGTGAAGCATCAGGCAAACAACAGCCTCTGACGCTGATTTGTTCGGTACTGAGGTTTCTGGTGTTTTTGTGGATACAGCAGTGGGAGGAGCGCGAGGACGACCATCACCTTTCACCTGCTTCTGCTTGGTTGTGTAAGGACTTCCAATGAAAGGTCACTCTGTGCATGTGCAGGAAAGGAAAAATAATATCAACCATGGAACAAAATGAGTGTTGGGCAGGACTCTGTCCTGATGGAGGTTTGGTTAAAACGCTCCTTCAGTGTCACCATGGCAACCGTCAGTGGACCTGAAGCTACATTATGTTTCCCATAAAGGAATTTGACTAATATCAGCACTATACAGAGGTTGGACTCCGTGATCTCCTGGATCCCTCCTCTTCCTCCTTAAGGCTGTCTTCAGCACTGGGAAGCAGAGCTGTCAGGCTGAGGAGATCCCAGGGACAGAGGAAGCCACTCCACCTGCCTTCAGAATGGAAGGGTTAGGAGGAGGAAGGCTTTTGAGGATTGTGATGAGCTGAAGACATGATTCGTCCTCTCAAGACCATGGCAGGAGCCTCAGCACTGCTGCAGTATCTCCTTCATCAGAGATTATTCATTTTATTCATAGATGTTCCTTCAGTCATCTTCTAATCCGTTTTTGTCCCTTTCGGGGTCACAAAGCCGCTGGAGCCTATCCCGGCCACTTGTGGGTGAAGGCAGGGGACATCCTGGACAGGTCGCCAGTCTGTCACAGGGCCACAATCACACACCCATACATTCTCACATTCACACCTATGGACAATTTAGAGTAACCACTTAACCTATGAAGCATGTTTTGGGAGGAAGACGGAGTCCCCTAAACCAGTGTTTTTCAACCGCTGTGCCACGGCACACAAGAGATGGTCAAGTGTGCTGTGGGAAATTACCCTTTTTCACTGATCTGAAAACATTTACCATCTCTAGGATCTCAGCTCTTTTTTCATCCAAACAGGCCCTGATAAAACACTGAGTAGTTAGGAATATGAAATATCATGAAATTATTTTTTCTTTGTGTTTATTTGATTCTATTAAAGACATTTTGATAAGAATGACGGTGCCACAATTTAGCCGCAGCTTCAGCTCTGTTTTAGGAAAAGTCCCGCCCCTTTAACTGTCTCCATCAATCATTCTTGGAGGTTTAATCATATGTCATCAGTCTGACCAATCAGAAGCGGTTAAAATCTTCACTTCCTTGTTCAGATTCTGCTCATAAAGTCTCTCAGTTCCAACAAAAATACCAGCTAAAGCTCATCTTTAGCGGTGTAGTTTTCCACAGAATCCGGTATCAGACCGTGGAACAAGTGAACAAAACAATGAAGCTCAGAGACGCTAGTCTGTCTGCCATCGGTGGCAGTTTTTGCACTACGTCTCCCATGATGCATTGGGTTAAAGTGACAGCATCACTGCGCTACAAGGAGTCTTCCCTGTCAAAAGTTTTGAAACCACACCGAACACATCAAACAGTTTTTAAATCTTCTTGATGAGATCAGAGGTCAACAGTTTAGTTCTCCTTCAAGGTTTGTGTTTATTAACAGCCAAACATCCCAGAGTTTGGTCCAAGTCATCTTTCTAACTGAAACACTTTTCTAACAAAGTCTGGATTGAAGGATTAAGGCATTCACATTCTTTTAATTTGGCACAAGGCTCCATACAATTCCATGAGACAAATTTCCATAAACCTTTTGGGTAATAACTACCCCCAACACCAAACATCATCAAGGATGAAGAAAATGTAAATGTATATCGTGTGTAATCAGATGAAGTGTGTTTCAGAGGCATTCCATATTCAGACTTACAAGTATGACTGCTATGTGTGACCCGGCACCTTTGACTGTAGGGCCGCTCCCGTTCGAATACAGCGCCACGAAGGGAACACACTATCTAGATAGAAGAGAAAAGAGCCAAGAAAATTGAACGTGGAGCCCATGTCCACAAAACACTGTAGGGAACTATAAATTGAACCGGCATGAACCAAACTGTAAGATGACACTAACTTACCATCCAATCCGATGCTTCCACTGGCATACTGTGACTTGCTTAAGTAACATCCATTATTTCGTGGCTTCCATCGTAGTACTACGAACGAGCTTAACGGCCATAAACCTTTCTTCCATCTGGCATACAATTAATGCGAGCTTAAGAAATAATATTTTAGCTGGGCTGAACTTCATGCATTTCAGAGGCGGATGACAACAAGTCTCTAAATGGATAGGATCATCTGCTTGAGGGCAGACTGAGGATTGGCTTGCGACACAAATTTTAACTCTTGGAACTGAAGCTAAAGATAGTCAGTGATAATTTCTACAGCCAAGATGAAATTAGCTCGTAATGTAAAGTTATTTAAACACTAAACCAAGTCAAACGATGGCACATTAACTATTTATCATCGCACTTCTTAAAACAGCCTTTGTAATAATCTCCACGGCTGAATTCTCTCAGAACCACATGATATGTTAAGGACCATTAGAGCTGTGGATTTGGGTAAATTTCAGGCGGCCAGACATTCATAAACCAGTCTTCATAAATTTTTTCCCCCAAACCAATGGAGGGCGCAGCCTCATAAAACAAGTGGAGGGAGACCGAAGATCTGAAACAAACATCGTTAAAACAAAACCACTCCAAACATCGAGAATTAGAGACCAGAAAAGCAAGACAGAAACATCCAGAACAAGGAACACGGAGGTCCAGGACTGAACTACCCAGAACAAGAAAACAAGATGACGGATGACTGTGGGGGAAATACACATAGCAAAATTCAGGTGACCCAACAGCGACAAATTCTTATTTATACCACCAAAGATCGAATAAACAATGTACATACGCGAGGGATGACAAAGTGGCAGAGAGGCATGTATCAATAAACCAGAGATCCATGGCAGAAATAAATCTAGACGGGTGGAGGACCATACGTCTTACGCAAATAAAACAGAAACCTATATTTGAAAACTAGTCGCGACCACGGAGTCGCAAAAGACCGTGACAAGGAGGAAAATAGAACATCGAGAAATCATCAAGAAGATGGAAAACAAAAGGGAGCCCATAGGATAACACCAAGTCCAGCACAGGACTTCTGAGAAATGTAGGCAAAAACATGACTGATATGACAGCCGAAACGTAAACTGATACACAACACTTCGAGCCCCAACTAAGCCAGAAGACGCCACTGGGAGGGATGGAGAGGCAGAACAGTGAGAACATCAGCAATATGAGCCTTCCCCAGCCATGCACTGCGTCCGGTGGAATTAATCATAGAGATGGCAAGGTCAGCCAAATGCAAAAACAAAACCGGAAGGATCACGAGGAATTAGGCTGCTGATGCCCAAATGGACGAACTGAGGCACAGACAGTTCTCACATAATCGCGTCAAACATGAAAACTTCCGAGTGGTCAGCTTAGCGCTGACTCAAAAAATGGAACGAGCCCATCACATAGCCCCCACAAACCAGCCATAAACCCCTAAACCAACCAGAGAGAAAATAACAAAATATCTGTTAGGTTGAGAAGACAGGGCCGCGTACAAAGCTGACTCATTCACAAGGGTGGCTGATGTTAGTTCCCCGATGGATAGGGCTGGACTCTCTGGGGTACACAGAGCAGGGTGGCTGTCCACACACCAGCTGGCCCCAAGGGAGGAAGGGTGGAGCCGAACCAGACGGCTAAGCATGCGGTGGTGACGACACGAAGATCGCCGTTTCCGGACCAGCGAATCAAAATGAGAAAAGGAGCCACAGATGCTGCATAAAAGAGACCAAAGATAAGTAAAATGTCCATAGATGCTGCATAAAAGAGACCAATGAGAAGTAAAATGTCCACAGATGAGACAGGTCCATGGACGGACCAATCCAAATGCTGGCTAAACTATCGAATGTACACAGCAGCTTTAACAGAAAAAAAACAAAACAGAGAGCCGCCATAAAAAAAAGCCAGCATTGAATGATGGCCAAGATTCACATACGGCCCTTAAATAACACAGCAAAAGCCACAACAAGTTTAGCCAGCAAGAGAAACCCGTCCAGACGAGGACCGCCAGCCCTCACAACCACCGAAAAGACCCCACAATCACCGAAACGATAACTGGAAGACGCAGAGCCACACAGCAGAAACCGAACCAGGTGCACATCATTACTTTTATGAAAAAAAGAACTGCAATTCCCAGGGTCCTTAGGGGCATGACGTCACAGAGGACCAGGTCAAGCAGAGAACCAGGAACCCTCAACAGAAAAACATAGGAAAGGGGCCGCATGGCACGCTCACCAAAAGGATTACGTTGATCACGGCATTCAAGAAGGCCCAGATATCTCCCGATCGACTGCCACTGACAATCTGAATACTGCAGGACGCTCCCCCCGCAGATGCACGCTGGAGACGCGGCCGCAGCAGCGCAGAAAGACGTGCCGGGAGCCGCACTCTGCCAGCTGAACAGCTGAAAAAAAAGGAGGGGCAGACGTGGGGAAGACGGACGCCCCCACACCAGAAAAAGGGGGACCAACAAGTCCGAAAAAGAACGGGGGATGACATATGACACTGAAAAAATGAGAAGGAGAACAGCGAGCACGGAGAACCGGTGACGAAGGTAGCGCTTGCTTTAAAGGAAGAGAATGAACAACTGCACACCTGGACTTAAATAGGACGCTGAACAGGTGAGCTGATTAAACTGAACCACCCTAGAGAAACCGAATAAAGCACTGCTAGGGTAGTCTGCCTGAAAGGCGACCAAGGTCGCTCATTTTTGTTAAAGTTTTCAAAGACTTCATCTTTGATTAAGACAAAAGATAAACTAAAAAAACTTCAACATGTTCACTTTTTGTGTAGCTACAGAAAACATAAATATGTTAGTCATTTTGTGTAAAATTTATCAAACATATTGTGATCAAATAATTGTTCAAAAATTGAAGTTGCCTTCTAACATTGAAAAAAATATTTGACGAATAAATCATTATTTAGAAAGAATATATTTGTTTTTTGTGAGTTTACATACAATTATATGCTAATAAACTGAAGGGAGAAACAACTACCAGGGTCAAATCTCAACCCAAATTATTATGGAAAACTTACTTAACTTTTATTACATCTTTTAGAAAACAAAGCTGCAACTTTTTTTTTTTGCCACAATTATCACAAAAATGCACGTTAGATTGTAAAGGCACTGCACATCAATACAGACTATAAGTGTCTCCTTTTTTTATTTTTGGATGCTGGTGTGCCGCAGGATTTTTGTCAAGAATAAAGTGTACCTTGGCTCAAAAAAGGTTGAAAAACACAACTAAACCCACATCACACATGCACGGGGAGAACATGCAAACTCCACACAGAGGCTCCCCCATTGGTGTTCTGATGTCATCTTCAGATGACGTGAGCCGTTGGTCTGCAGATAAAACCTTTTACAAATTATTCAGAGATAAAACAAGCATTATTTTTATTTTTAAAAAGTTTATCTTTTTCATTTTTGTACGATGGCCTTGCAGTGCAAATCACGGCAACAATCCACCCAACACAAAAACCTATTAACAATCACAATGATTAAAAAAGCAAAACAATTAATAACTAAAAGTAATTTCCAGAAATCAAAATGAAATGTTAAAAAAATGAAAGAAACTCTTGAGAAATGGGACATCACTGACTGGATGTGGACATTTGGGAAAGCAGTGGGCAGTTTTTCTGGAACTGTGATAAGGAGTTGATTATACTTTATTAAGTATAAAGAGTTATTTCTACTTTTGCAGTGGCTTGAATTAACCGTCTAGAAGCAGCAGTTTGAGTCGCAGTAACATTCATGTTTTTGTTTTAAGGCACTTCAAACCAAATAACTTCAGGTTGAATAGGTGAACAAATATCGTCCAGTCAGTCATTTCCTATAGTACCTCGTTCTTTGGTTTCTTCTATTGTTTCATTTTTTTAACATTTCATTTGGATTTTCTAGAAATTACCTTTGTTTTCTGTAATGTCTCCTTTTGGAGTTGGATTTGAAAATGATTCATTTCAAGCAATCAAAACAAAATTAAAACCAAAGACAACAAGCAACAGAATTATAGATCTACAGTGAGGTCAATAAGTATTTGATCCCCCTGTGATTTAGCAAGTTCTCCCACTTAGAAAACATGGAGGGGTCTAAAATGTTCATCATAGGTGCATTTCCACAGTGAGAGACAGAATCTGAGGAAACATTCAGAAATCACGTTGTACGATTTTTCAAAACAATTTATTTGTATATTACTGTGACAACAGTACATGAATATGAACAGAAAATGATGCATGATACTATTAAATACTGTTTGTTAAAAGGAGTTAAATTAATTACTTGAAAGGGAGGAAGCAGATTTATATAACCCCCCCCCCCCCCCCCATTATCCTTTTCTTAGCTTTTTATTATTATTTTTTTTTTTTTATCAGTTATCTACCAACACTTTAATTTGCTTTTTCAATTGTTGTTTTATTAAATATGATAAAATATGATTGTATTTTTTGGACAAAATAATTGACGAATCTTCCTTCAAACTATTTATCTTATTTACTTTTCAAACATGTTTAATGTTTTTATTTATAGCTCTTTTCTGTTGTTGTTTTTTTTCTAAACTTCGTTAGCAATTTCTTTTGTGCTTCTACTATGTGTAACAAGTCTACCCTTGTTACATATGTCATAACTTGTCATTTTGTTTCTAAAGAACATTAAACTAATTGATGTTTTATCTTTAAGCTAAAGTTTTTAGTGTTATCTCTAGGTTGCTTTAGGCTCGGATGCTTTGGAGAAATAATAAATGTGTGTGATTAATTTCTGTCAGCTTTCATCAAAGAGATTGACAGATAAACAGGTGTGGTAGAAGTGGGACCACATGTTGACTGGAGTTGGCTCCGCCCACCTCCACGGCATCTATGAGAGTTCTAACAAATTTTAACTGATGTTAGGAGTTACGTTCTTCTGTAATGAAAGATTTTGCTGCAGTACGAGGAACGTTTCTGAGGTAAACATGAAGATGAATATGATTTTGAAAATAAGTGTGATTCAGAAGGCTTATTCAGCTTCTTCATCCACTAAATCATCTTCAAATGGACACGCCATGCTGCTTCACCTCTCTGAAAACAAAGTAACCTTCAACTAAACCTGCTCCAGACCAGGTTATGTTCAGAGCATGAGTTGCTATGGGAACTAAGCATACCCTGAAACTAACTCTGTTTTAGGAAAAGAAAGCGGTGGTTGTACACTTATTTAGCCTCAGCTAGCATTACCTGCTTTCTGGAATTGCCCCCTGGATCAGAGGAAAGTTACAAGCGTATTGTTGACGTCATCACGGTCGTAAAGTCGCACTGAACGCTGATTGGATTCAAAGTGAGAAGGTAACGCCCCGTTTCCACTGGTTTCCGCCTTTTCCCCTTTAAGTTTCCGTGCGGCACGTTCCACTCATCCGTGTTGTGAGGGGTGGCCGTACGCGTGACTCGTGAGTTTGGACCTTTGTTTTACCCCCCAAACCAGAAAAGACTTCGCCTCGACTCGAAGTGGGCCTATAACTGTATTCCGTGCTCTAAATCTGGGTCAGCGAAGCTCCACAACCTTCTGTGGACCGGTCCACAGTGAGCTCCTCCCCTTGACCGGTGTTCCGTAACTCCTCTCGGAGCTGACGTAACATACCGGCTTTTGGACCTCCGTTTCGCCAGCGAGCCCCAGCTGAGCTCCGGTTCCAGTCCTCAAGACAAAAAGCCTGAAGCGGACCTGAACCGCGAACCATGAACCCGGCTCGGCGCTGTTCGGCTCTCCTCGGACAGATGTGCGCCACCTCGCTGGTGGCTCCGCTCCGTACCACGGGGGCTCGGAATTGCCACTCCGTCGTTGGGGGAGACGGGGCGGGGAGCCAGCCGATGAGCGGAACAGCCGGAAGCGGCTCGGCAACAGGTACGGCCAGTGCGCGCGACAGTGACTAAATTGTCACCTGAAAACAGGTGAAAACGATCGAACGGTTTCAGTCCTCGTGACTCACTGCGTGGTTCAGAATTAGCCTACATTTTTCATGTTAAATGATTCAGATGTTGTTTTTTCCACGTTGCTCTTTGATGTGGTATATGACGTCAGCAGTTGATGGAAAAACAAACAGAAGAAGAAGAAAATGTATATTTAATGAAGGACTAATTATAACCCTACATAACATTAATAGAAAAAATGAAAAGCATTTTAAGCTAAAACCCAAGTTTAGGTTTTAGTTTTACTTCTGTAGAATGTAGAGCACCAATGATGATGACAGTTCTGGACACTGAGGCAGCTGACCTGGTTTACAGGTTGGTCACAGAGGGAGGGGCCACAGATGCCTTAATTTTCATTCAAATCTCTTTTAGTTTGTAGTTATTGTGTATTCCAGAAAGGTACCTAAAGACCCATGGCAATAAAATTGGTGTTTTTGGTGTCTGTAACATGTTCTTGTGGCATTTTGCTGATGATGGAGGACATACACAAAGGATATTGAGCTTAACACTGCATTTCTGAGTATTTCTTTATTCAAATCATTGCAGATGAGGAGCAGATGAAAGAATGCTTTTGGAAAAAGCTTGTACCTGTTGATGTAGGTGTTACAGGCCACAAGCGTCCTGCTCTGCTCCATTCTGATGCATCCACTGTCAGACAAATAGATCCATGTTCGTCTTTGTTTTCCTCTTCTGAGCTGGAATCTGGATCTAAACTGTACAGCTGGATAGATCTGATGTTGCTCGTCATTTTTGCTGCAACCACTAATGTTAGGTTGGGGCTGTGAGGGGCAGTAAGCTAGCAGGAGAGAGTGTAAACAAAGGGTTAGGGTTGGCAGTCCGCCCACAATTTAGAGGTAAATTTGCCTAAAAACGGCAGATTGATAATTAAGAGACCACTTGGGAACACTTTGACAATAGATCAAAAATGGTCAGAGTGAGATTTTACCAAACACCTTCCCTGTCCCTGAACGCAGCATCCCTTGGAGCTTGATTCTATGACGGAACTGAACAGGGGCCGTTCCCACAAACGGGGGCAGTTGTGCTGACGTGCATGTTTAGCCGCAGTGACCTGGTGTGACGCTGAGGGGTTCGGCTGGCGGCGACTGCTTATGTAACTGCGCCCTCTGTGTCACTGTAACTCTGAAGCTGCTTTAGGGTCAAAGGTCACAGATAAGCGGAATGCTTTCCAGCAAGGATTCGCATGGAACGAATGTTTATAATATCAGATCGGTCTTTGTTGTTCTGAAAAACCTACGTGAAAAAAAGAAATGAGACAATTCTCAAACAAAGAAAACATTGAACTCCAGAATGTCATGTGTGTCCGAATTCCTTCCCGACTCACTATATAGTGCACTTTATTGTGCGTTTGCCTTTTTTTAGTGCTGTCCCAATCTACAATTCCAAAATCAAGTTCCCTAGAAATTTCCCAGAAGTCTCTGGGAAAAACAAGTGCTCGTAGATGCTCACTAGATTGGCGGATATAGACCACAATGTATTGCATCGGGACAATTTCTGACAAAAAAATGTATTTAGATTTATTTGTAAATTAACCCTCAACGTTATCATCTTCACAAGACAGTGGACTAATAAATAATTGTCACAAAACGCTCATATCAATGAGATTTTGACTTTGTGAAATTGATGATATCATACCTGCTGATTTTTTTTTTTTTTTAAATGTAAAAAAAAAAAGTAGTGAGCATGGCATCCAAATTGCTTTTAAAATTCAGGGCACTCTATAGTGCCGCACTGTATAGTGTTTCAGTAGTTAGGGGTTAGTGTGGGAATTCGGGCACAGCCTCAGTTCTGCTTTGGTCTTAGGAGGTACAGAGTCTACTGCTTTTACAGTGTTCCTTCATTTATCACATTTTAAAAATAACCTACCATTGGTGACATTTACCAAGTAGATAAACACTTTCTGCACTTTTCTCAGACCAACTTAAACATTTTTAGACTTTTCTCTCTTGTTCTAACTCTCAAAGGTCAAACCTTCAGAGATGAAAACAGAGATCTATGTAACTCTGGGGAGCTGAACACAATCTGTACAGAAGACACGACACAAGGGAGACTGACAAGGTCAACAGCCAATCAGGACGCAGAACACGGTGCATACAAAAGCATGAAAAATTACTATTTGAAAGGTGAACTATGATGTAGCGAGGAACACTGTACTGTAATGATGTCAGACTGAAGGTCACGTTAGAGTCCACATGCGAGTACTTTATTAGTCCCTTAAGGAACTAAACTGAAGATCAAAACATTTGTTCTCACTTTAGTGAAATAAAAATAAACTGGAGTGGTTCTGGTCCAGTTACAACAACCTCCTACCCAACATGACAGGAGCTTGGTTGGACTGCATAGTCTGTTTACATTTGATGCAAGAAAATGCTGTGTGCAGCCTGATGCTTCATCTGAGCTCCATCTTGCAAACATTTAGGGGACATTTTTTGATTGGCAGGTGGGTAGGCCCCACCCAAGCTCTGTCTTTGCCAAAAGCGGTTGAGTCGGGCGGGGCAAACGCTGGTCAGTGGGTCCAGCAGTGGGCAGCTCTCTGTGCCTGGCTTTGTCTCTGCTGTCTGTTGAAGTCAGCACCTTTTCACCCCCCCCTCCCCCCCCCTCCAGTTTAGAGTCACATGATGGGACAGTCCCTCGTGCATTTTTTAATGCAGCTGAATGCGCGTTCTCTGCTAACTGGGTTAAGTGTTGCCCGCAGGAATGTGGTGAGTTCAAGCAGCACCACGGCCCAAAAGTGCCACCAGGTTCTCCTGGTTCTCCCACCGCCCCACAGGGACGGGATGAAGAGAGGTTAAAGGACCAGCAGGTGTGAAGCTGAGCACCTCCGGGTTGCAGACATCTGTTGTCACGGATTCTCTTTTTTCAGAGGTGTTTGAGGTGACAGAGGAATTGTAGGACAGCTCAGCACTGTGTTGTAGGAGGAGGAGCGTTCCTGACCTCTCCTCCTCCTCCTCCTCTTCCTCACTGAGGCGTCCTCGTACAGATGCAGACTCCCAGGACGAGGACTGAGTGATGACACGGAGACTTTGGACATAACAAACTGCATTTCTTTTTTATGTAAGTCAGAGTCTGTTGGTGCAGTGGAGATCTTCATCAGGTCTGCTCCTCTAAAGGAGGATCTCTGATCTCTGATGATCAGCTGGAGCTCCAGGGAGGAACCGCCTTCTGCCTTAAGCCCAGGGCCTATGAGGAGTTTATTGGAGTACACCTCAAACCGCAGGGAAAAGCTTTGCTCAGTATTTCATGGTTTAGCATCTGGAAAAACACTTCCACCCTAATTGGCTCGTCTGCTTCCTGAAAATCTGCTCCAGTTGTACTCGAAGCCCTTTGGAACCACGACCCTGAAGCCAGCGTGGAGACAGACTCCAGCAGAAGCCTCCAATCTATTTATTAACAAACACTTTTATACGTGAGGCAGAAGATTTCAAAACGGTCACAGGATGCATTGACATCATGTCACTTCATATTCTTTAATGGCAGTAAAATGTTACCGGCTGCAAAAACCAAACACAGAATCTGCTGATTCTTACGTCTAACTAGAAGTTCTGTTTCTGTTGGTTATGAGGGACGTCTGAGTGAGTGTGCATGTGCGATTGCACTATGTTAGAGGAAATCCCTGCAGAGCTCAGGTATGCAACCTTTGTTTAACCCAGTGCTTCTCAATTATTTTTTGCCAGGCCCCCCCTAGGAAAAGAAAATGTTTCGCGCCCCCCCTGACCCCCCCCCCCCATAACCCCCCCCCCCCCACACACACACACACACACACACAGACACACTCGCGCGGTGACAATACATCAGGGCAGTATCTATAAAATTTGTATACCTAAAATTGTATCTTTTAACACTAACAAAAGAAAAAAGCAAAATAAATCCACTTTCAACAAATATTAACTTTATTTAGCCACAGAAACCCTGTTCTAGTCTAAAACAGAAAAGAAGCTGAAAGTACCTGAAATAAAAAAAATCTGTCATTCCTTATTTAAACTAGAAACATTTTGACCAACTGAACCATTTGATGCTGAAAAAAATAATTCAATCAATAAATAATATTAAATCTAAATTGATCTGAAACATTAACACAGCAGCACCAATATATTTAACGTTTTTAGTCTGAAGAAATAGGTAAAAACGTGCTGATTTTTTTTTTCTAAATGACGGATTGTTTATTTCTGATCTCATAAAAGTGCAGCTGTTTTCCTGCATTACCTGCTGTCTTTATGTCTGTCTGACACCAACTAAACCACAGGCAGACAAAGAAAACATGGATGGAAAATAAAGACACGTCATCAAAATGTCTACAATAGTTCATAAAGAATGACATTGTTAGCATGAGCTTAGGAATCTAAGGGCAGCGGTGATCTTGGGCAACAGGCAGCGGTAGCAGTGGTCCGCGTGCCCCGATTCCCCTGGCAGACAGGGCCCACACCACCCCTCCCCTTTCGTTCTCACTCGCGCAGCCGCGGACAGACAGAACAGACAATAGGAACCGAATAGTGGACCAGATTATTTTCCAAGCACTGAGCCGCTGTCACCGCTGCCCCCACGTTAAATTTGCGCACCGGACAAACCTGTGCCTAAAACCGCCACCACCGCGCGCCCCCCCTGGCATCGCTTCGTGCCCCCCCCTGGGGGCGCGCCCCACTATTTGAGAAGCACTGGTTTAACCTGAGTTTAGGAAAAGAAAAGAAAAAATCTTTAAATCCGTAAGCTCCATTGAAGTCTTGGCAGACATTTCCTGGTCTAATTGATGAGTATTGCTGTGCGTCGTCAACGGAACGATGGGAATGTTGCTGTGCTACCTGACAATGTTAACCAATGGAAGAATGGGATGAGAACTAGCACAGAGCCAGAGTCCACTCTTCCAACAAACTCACTCCTGATTGGTGAGTGGTTGCCATAGCAAAAATGACTCAGACCAATTTGGACCAATCACTGCTTACCAACACTGTCTTGTTTCAACATTGCGACACTCGCATCATGAAAAAAACGGCAACTGAATTGACTTTATTTGGTTGGAACCAGAAGCAAGTAATTTCTATGGTTTATGTCTCATTCATTCAGTCCAGTTCTCGTACACGATCTACATTTAAAGCTTTATATTATCTTAGAATAGATGTCTAAATGAACACGTTTTCATGCCTCAAAAATCCAAAATTATCCAATTCAATTTGTAAATGTGATGATTAACAAGATGGTCTATTTGGAAATGGATTCATTTCAGATGTATGACATCCTCTCAAGCTTCCTGCCATCTTCAAAACACACCAAGAACAAAGGTTTCTTAAACGTTGAAGTTGCTCGCTGGTGTTATCTTTGCTAATGCTTAAGCTAGCATGTCTTGCGTTGCTGCTGTTCTCAAAATGTTCCGTTTCCTCAACAGCACTTTCTGTGATGGGGGGCAGCAGCAGCAGCAGGCTTTTCAGTACGTTGGCTCAGTCCTTGCCTCAACCAGAACCGTATTCGGAGGAGAACCCAGACTTGGATCTGGACCCGGACCAGCTACGGAAAGAGTGCGAGGAGATCCTGCAGCATCGTCCAGCTCGACCTCACAGGGATTTGGTCCGTTCCACCTGCATGGCGCCCTGCAGCCACAAATACAACCCCCCCATACGAATCATGCAGTGGAACATACTGGCTCAAGGTAAATGTCTGCATTTCTTTCTGTTGGTGTTGAGCTCAGGTTTGGTCTGGGTCCGAGCGGAACGGGTCGGATCCATTTCTGTGTCCCTGCTATTTCCAGTGACATGCTTTATGCATCATTTGATTCTGTCCTGCTCTGGACCCAGTTCTGGTGCTGTTCTGCTGTGATGGACTGAAGGTTTGTTTGTGTTTCAGCTCTTGGGGAGGGAAAAGACGGCTTCGTCCGCTGCCCTCTGGATGCTCTGAACTGGAACGAGAGGAAGTACCTGATCCTGGAGGAGATCCTGACCCACCGACCCGACGTTCTTTGTCTGCAGGAGGTGGACCACTACTACGACACCTTCCAGCCCATTCTGGCCCGGCTGGGCTACCAGGGCAGCTTCCTGCCCAAACCCTGGTCTCCCTGTCTGGATGTAGAGCCGAACAACGGTCCTGACGGCTGCGCTCTCTTCTACCGCCGCTCGCGCTTCATGCCAAAGGCCACAGCTCACCTGCGGCTGTCGGCCTTGATGCTGCCCACCAATCAGGTGGCCATCGTGCAGACACTCTGCTGCCGGGTGACGGGCCGCTGGCTGTGTGTGGCCGTCACGCACCTGAAGGCGCGCAGCGGCTGGGAGAGACTGCGGAGTGCACAAGGCGCTGACCTGCTGCAGAGCCTGTGCAGCATCACGTCCCGCGGAGGCAACCGGGCACCATCCAGCACCACCCCCTTAGTCGTATGCGGAGATTTCAACGCAGAGCCCTCAGAGGACGTCTACAAGCGTTTCAGCTGCTCCCCGCTGGGCCTCACATCGGCTTACACCCTGCTGAGTTCGGATGGACACACGGAGCCGCCCTACACCACCTGGAAGGTCCGCCCCTCTGGAGAGAGCCGCAGCACGCTGGACTACATCTGGTACACACCCGCCGCTTTGAGCATAGAGAGCCTGCTGGACATTCCCAGTGAGGAGCAGATTGGGCCGGACCGCCTACCCTCTTACCACTACCCCTCCGACCATCTGTCCCTGCTGTGTGACCTCAGCTTCAGGGAGGAGCCTCACAGGCTGTTGTAGCCAATCAGAGCAGGGAGTGCCACCCTTTAAGTCTCACTCCTTGGACCTCATGCTTCTATGAACATGAACTTGTCGGATGACCGCTGCTGGATCTGGTTCTGACAGTAGCCGAGCCAGTCCGGTTCAGCTGAGCATCTCCTCACAGTTCCAGTGTTCAGCTGGTGCCTTTAGGATTTTTGAATGTTAATAAAGTTTGATCTTTAATTTGACTGATCTGTCTTCTCTGAACAGCTCTGTGATCTCTGGATCTGTATCTGAGACCAAAAGAGAGGTACAGCTGTCGGTTCTGACACCAGGACCTGATGGCGTCAGGGCCCGGTTAAGACTGAACTCAAGGCCCGCGGGCCAAATGTGGCCATGTCATTTTCTGTGGCCCACGAGAGCATTAGTTTTTCTTTTTTTTTTAAATAAAAATTGGTGTGTTTATTAATATCTAGGGGGAATCTGAGTTTAAATATTGGATTAGGCAACTATACATTAGGACTGTCAATATAACCCTTATGCTATCTTAGATGACCCCCCCCCCCCTCTCACATTGACGTGTTCTCCCTACCATGACAAAGGTGGATAAAGGTGGAAAGATTTCATGTAATCCATGGACACCAGAGAAGATCACAAATCATTGAAGAACAAAGGTTCAGAGCACTGTCTAGTGGGTCTAGATGACCCAACTCCCAATGTTATACATGTTTTAGACGGTGGGAGGAAGCCCACGCATGCACGGGGAGAACATATAAACTCCACACACAAAGGCACCCCCCATTGATGTTCTGCTTCAGGTCCCCCAGCCAGGACTTGAACCGGGGGCCTTCTTGCTGTGACGCAAGAGCCATAACCACATCATTACATTTACATGTAGAAGTTACATCTGGCCCTTTGAGGACGGCCCATATGCTGATGTGGCCCTCGGTGAAAATGAGTTTCACCCCCCCTGCTTTAGGGTGAGAAACACAGAAACATGGGTTTGGTTGCAACTCTGTCTGCAGTCATGGAAAAGGAGAGGGGGAGGAGGAGGTGGGCTTAAAAACAAAAAAGCAGGATTCAATTCAATTTCACTTATTTTGCCCAATATTACTACAGTAGTCATGTCAATGGATGGATGTGATGGACATGGGAGATTACCATTTAAAACGTTCAAAGTCAAGTCAGAAAATGAGGAAATGCGAGGCATCACCGTAGTCACCTATAGACACAAACGCACACACACACAACCTAGAACCACCAGGAACAATGTGGGGTTCAACGTTCTGCCCAAGGACACGTGCAGGAACCAAATCCCTCTACCTCTGCACCACAACTACACACTAACGTCAAAGAGCGTAAAAACTAGGAGGAAGTGTTTCTGATGGTGTGGATACCAGGGGAACCAGGTGTCCTGAACCAATACGGTCCATTTAAGGAACAAAGTCAATCAGACCAAGGCAGTAACAATCCTTCAGAACTGAAAGTGGCACAGGAGTCAACGTAAAAGCAAAGCACGCCACCCCACACAAAACCTGCTCACACTAGCAATATTTACCCAGAATCCATTGTGGTCATGTTACCTTTTTACCGGTTTGAAGACATGTAGATATAGGTAAAGAGTTCCGCCTGCTATAGTTTTACACCTTTATGAACACTCAGTAAAATGAGTGTCTGTGAGAGAAAAAGCCCACTGTCCGTTTAGATTAAAATAGTTTTTGGAATCATTTTGATTCCTTTTCCTTCTTTCCTGAGTAATTGTTGGCAACCAAAAACAATCAACTAGTAGGATTATGTGTAAATATAGCTGCACAAGAAAATACAGCAGGTGGAGGGGAGGGGGGTCTATTAGCAAACATTTTTTTTGGTTAAGATCTGAAACATATATGGAGGCATTCTCTTTGGAAGAGTTGAAGTCCCACGTGGTAGTGTCTGGACTTTGGACAGGTTTGTAGAAGTCCTCTTCTGCTCTAATATAAACATGATTGATTTGAGGAAAGGAGTTTTATCCGTTTATCATTTCAATAAAAGCCGATCACTCTTTGGTTCCACATTTCTTTTTTATAATACACATTTGGGTAAAATCTACTTCATTACAATGATAGTACAAGAAAATAGTATATTATACTTCAAACAGTTCTGACGTGGATGGACATCCTTCACTCCCTTTAAGGATGAGTAAAAAACAGAAGAACTTGGAGAGGACGGTGCTGAGGACACGTGCAGTGTCTCTCTTGACCAGCAGGGGGCAGATTTGCCCGCACCCGTCAGAAACAACCTTCCAGGACTCAGCGGGGCTTGTTCGAGCAGGGGGCGGGGCTTTGCATAGTGTTCTGGTTTCCCAGAGCCATCTCTCATGGGGGGGGGGGGTAAGTATCAAAAACTGCTTTTTACACCAAAGTCTGTTTACACCGGCTGTGATTAGAAAAAAACTTTACAGTCCGAGGCTGCTCTGGCCCATCTGTGTGCGCACGCGTGCACGTCCCTTTCAACCTCTGCGGGCTTCAGCAGCTCCGGTGGGGGGGAGGGGGGGGCAGGTGCTGCATCTCCACGGAGACCAGAATCACCCCAAACCAATTGGGAAGCAGCTCTGCCCAAAGGCGGGAGGATTGACTGCACCTTTAAAAAGTGTCCACGGTCCGAGGCTGTGTCCCACTCCTCAGAGGCCCCACCCCTCTCAGGACAAAGAAGCTGCCACTGATGCTGCTGGGGGGCTTGAAGGGGACTGAGGCTCTGCTTTTACCTGTAGGGGTGCTGCTGCAGGCTGGCCGCTGGAGGGTGCTGGGGGGGGGACGTTAATTTGGGGGGACTGGGGCCGGTTTACCTGCACGGACAGCTGCGGCAGTGCCTGGGCAACCGCTGGCGGTTTGGCCAAAATGAGCTGAGGGGCAGAGCGGCCCGCCGCCAGCTGGACGCTTGGGATGGTGGCCTGTTTGAGACCGGCCCGTGCCAGGTGTGTGGCCACGGGCTTGGCCTGGATGAGCTGCGTAACCTGAGCTGGGGGGCCAGGCTGCATGAGAGTGGCCAGTTGGTTGGCCGGGATGGTGATGATGGTGATCTTCTCGCCCGTTTTGGACCCGGCAGGCAGCATGGTGGGCAGCGCCTGGATGACCAGCTTGGGGGCGGCGCTGGCGGAGGTGTTGGCCAACGTGACTGGGACGCCTGCGGCCGTGGTGAGGACGGAGGAGGAGTTTAACGTCACCTGACCCAGAGAGTTGGTCATGACTACAGGCATGGCTCTCATGGTCCTGTGGAATGGAGAGAAGATGCAATGAGACCAGAACCAGCCCACAAACTCCCTCCACCCACCATTGGTAAAGATTTCAAATCCTACTTTTAAACGTTCATGAAAAAGAGGCGAACCTGCTGGCGGCGCTGCTGGGGATGACGGTGACGAAGGTCTGCTGGGGCTGACTAGTTGAGGGGGAACTGACGCTCAGGCTGGCAGGGCCCTGCTGGTGAGCCAGGTGCTGGCCTGACAACACTACATCCTCCCCCTCCTCCCCTTCCTCCTCGTCCTCGATCACTCTGATGTTCTTGGGCATCTCCTTGAACTGGTAGGCCAGTCGCTGACCCTCCACCTTGGCCAGGATGCCACGCTGGTAGTAATACCTGAGCACAAAGAGGGAAATGTCCGACCCGCAGACACGAGGGGGGAGCAATGGGGCAGGAGAACAACTGACCTGAGGGCGCGGCCCATGGTCTCGTAGTTCATATCCGGCTTGTTTTTGTGCTTCCCCCACAGTTTGGACACGGCTTTGGAGTCCACCAGCTTGAAGATGCCCTTGTCCCTCTGCATCCACTTGATGTAGCGGGGGCAGGTGTTCTTGTCCTGCAGCAGCTCCAGCAGAAACCTCCACAGGTACGTGGTGTTTCCTGGAGAAACCACAACAGAACTCAGCCCACAGGACACTGCACAGCTTTTTTCCTCTTCAAAAAGCATCTTAAACCAGAAATTTCTAATGCCATTTTTTTATTTATGGTCACCGGTCGAGCCTGACAGAGAAACATGAAAAACCTTTGCCAGTGTCAGAGAGTCGGGTCAGAACCCCCATAAACCACATGAACATTTCTATGCCTGCACAGAATTGTATTCTATGGCAGTCCACTTAGGACTTAAACTCCCTGAAATGCAGTATGCACTGGTCTGCTGCAGCTCATTGAAGGAAGCATCTGATTTCTCCAGTCCTACTTTTACAATGAAGTCAATTTATCAACAATAAAACAGACAAAAGGAAATCTCATGTTCACACTATCCTCTTTTTTTAGCCTTTCTGCTTAATGTCTTAATCCCCACATTTATGTCAGTAGCTGCTGTAAATCAGAAGTTGCATTGTTGTAAGGCCCTAATAGCTGATAAAATAACTTTAAAAAATGGAGGGGGGCAAAGAACAGTAGAGTCCACATTTAAAAATCAACATGGTGTTTTATTCTTTCACTATATTTTAATGACAACTTCAGCTTCCTACCAACTCCTGGGGATCCGCTGACTTGTTCAGCTTTTACATTTCTTCTCTCAGTAGCTGAAATGGTTTTTACCACAATGTGTTGATGATTCTTCACATAAAGTGAAAATGTTTCAAAGCATTTGGAGTGCAGCCTGACAGAGAAACGGTGTAAAGTCCACCGTAACCCGGTCCAGGTTTGGTCTTCTGTGACCGGACCACAAAGACCCTCATAGCTGATCTCTGTCCATCCTGACTGCTGGTTCAACTCCAGCTTTCAGCAACAAACCTTTTCCCTCCCTTGGCCTTTTCTTGATCCCCAGGTCGTAGGAGCCATTGGACGCCGGCTGGTGCATCTTTGGTTTCCGTCCCCCTGCAGTAAGAAACAAGCGCACATGAGGGGGGGGGGTTTGGACAGAAGACCCCCTTTAACTCTGCACTGGTCACGGCGTCCACGTCTGCTACCATGGAAACCAGAGTACTTATGCACAGATTTCAACACTGCACACATACTCCCCGACACCCCCCTGACCACGCTGGGAGCCAAAAATGAAGCCTGAAGTGGGTTGACCATATTCACCCCCCACCCCAACATCCCAAAAAGGAGTGATGCTGCCGCTCTGGGAGTTTTGGGAACTGATGTGAAGTCTGCATGACTCTTTTTTCATCTGAGAGTTCACAGCAGCAGAACCTAAAAATCTCAACCGGCTGGGATAAGGAGGAGTAGAAGCACACCGGCTCGTGTTTGTGTGGAGGCGGAGCTCCTCTCCAACCCCTGCAGGTTATTTGCAGTTACAAAAACAGACAGCAGATGGCGCTCTGACAATAAAAAAAAAACATCTGCTGTGGTGAAAAGACACCCACCTCCTCTCTTCTTCTTGGCTGCCGGCTCACAGTCGGGGGGGATGGGGAAGGACTCCTCCTCGATGGCCCCCACCTCTGTGGATACCTCCACCACAGTCTCCATCATCACATCTTCTGCTGCAGGACCAAAACGGACTTAGGGTCAAAGCTGACAACAGTGAAAAACAGCTCCATGCAGCTCAGGTTTGAGGCTGTTCTCCTCTGAGGAGTGTTTGTCATTTCAATGTGTTGAAACAATCCTCATCCAGAAAGACATCCACACTTCCAACAGTTCAGACAAACGCAGCTCCTCGTGCTTCATCTCGAAGTTTATTTCTACTCCGCTTTTTGGAGGGAAAATGTCTACAGACTATAAACAGACACAATTGGAATGTCACTTTCTGGCCAATCAGATTGGAGACGAGTAACTCTGCAGTCCAGCCTGCGTCAGAACGGTCAGAACCACAGCCTCAGGGCTTCTGAAGGAATATGGAGCAGGACAGAGGAAGGGCTTATGGGTAAGACGTATCATACTGCCGTGGTGGAAATGTCTACATATAGAAGCTTTGCTTCTGTTCTGCTAATTCCAAGTGAGCCCCTACAGTCCTGGGGGATAGCCCACCCTTATTTGCCCATTTTTTTGTGTAATAGGCCCCAAAAAGATGGATGTTTCTATTAGGGGTCGAGCGATCATTAGACCAGTATGTGCTATTTTGATGTATAATAATAATAATAATAATAATAATGATGCATTGGATTTATCTGCGCTTTTCCACACGCTCAAAGCACTTCCACTGTGTGCATTATTTATTCACTCTTCATTTTGGAGATAGTGTATCAGGATTAGCCTTTTGTAATCTGACAGGTGGATATTGAACTGGTTATTTTGGCTCAGGTGCAGCCGTGCTGCTCTGCAAAACAGTTTGGCAGCAAAAGTTGAAACACAGTATAGTAACGAATGCTGTATTATGCATGTATGTGTGTGCACGTGTGTTGCATGCATCTGTGTGTGTGTGTGTCACCTGTGCTGCGTTCATTGTGAAGTCCTCCTGGAGATTCCATGTGCAGAAGAGCTTCAGCCGCTTCAAAGGTTTTGTCAAAACACACCAAGTCGTGTCCTGACATGTCCACTGCGGGGGCAGGAGATGACAGCCTGTCACATCACACATCTCTGTGGAAATGGGGGGGGGGGGGGGGGGGGGGGGCACATACAGGTGAAGCACTCACCTGTCTCAGTCACCTCTGTGACCACCTCCTGCTCATCGGCTACATCTTGCATCAGGTATGTCCCATCGTCACACACCAGCACCTGTGCGGAATAGCACTCCTCCACCTGGGTGCTGGGCACCTCCTCCACGATAACGGCCGGGCAGTTGTCCTCCTGCACCACCACCCCCTCTGCGTCTTCCTCCTCCATGATCACCGTCTCCACTTCCTGCTGTTCAACTTCCTCCCGTTTATCATCTTCAGCAGGCTGCTGATGAAGAGTGAAAGATTAGCTCAACCCTTACCCAGAATTCAGCTCTTCGTGGCAGAGCAGCAGCCCAGCCAATCTAATGCAGCTTGAGGCAGATTTTGTGATGAGTCAAAGATGCATGGTTATGATACAAGTCCATCAGGTTTTTAATTACAGCGTTGCACACGTCTGTCTCAGTTTAACATGAAGACCCACTCCAATCAACTTCTGATTTTTTCAGAGCCTTCCCAGTGGTCTTAATTATGATTCTGCTGTTTTTACCCAAATATCCAGAAATCACCAATGGGTGTGTGTGGTGTGTGTGTGTGTGTGTGTGTGTGTGTGTGTGTGTGTGTGTGTGTGTGTGTGTGTGTGTGTGTGGTGTGTGGTGTGTGTGGGACTGGCGACCTGTCCAGGGTGTATCTTGCCTTCTCCCACGAGTGGCCGGGATGGACTCAGGCAAAACTCACAGTTTTCCATTTTCTCTGAGTTGGCGTGGAGCACCCCCCTCCCTTCCTCCCTGTTGCTGAGAGCTCTCTATTTGCACGTCCTCCCACTAGCTCAAAGCCCCCCACACCCCCAACCTAACATTACTGGAGGTGGAGTCCTGCAGCTTCACTGCTTAGTTGTGTCCACAGCCTGAGCCCCCTCCACGTTCAGAGTAGACCACTGCCTCTGTCTTCATCCATACATGTGGGGAGTTCTGCTGACCTTCAGCCTCAGAGGAGGAAAGCTGATCCATTTCTCATTTCTATCTTTTTTATGTGTGGTTTGGTGTTTCCTGATTCGTCTTTGGCAGGGAACTTTTTCAATCAAACTCAGACGGTGGGAGAGGCGCCGTCTTTCCCACAGTCTGGATCCACCAGCTCACAGCCTGCAGACCAGATCTGATCAGAAAATGGACACAACTGTGACAAAGACAGCCTTCACTTTGACTTTCTGCTCCAGCTGTAAATATCTGCTTCTACCCAACACTGCGTGTGTCGTCTGCATGGATGTCCAGGATTTTGAACATGTGTGTTTTTAATTTGCATAAATATTGTGTGTGAGTTTAAAGTACATTTCTGAGTGTTTAGTCCGCAGGCTAGCAGTTATGGGATGCGTCGCTGCATCACAGCCCTTCACTAGGGAAGTTTTCCATGCTTTTGCACTGAAATGTCGTTTTTTACTTAACCCCCACCTGGGCCTGGGCGAAAAATCGATTGAATGAATAAATTTGAATTTTTTGTTACGGGCAATTTAAAAAATAACTAAATTGAGTTTTTGTGTAATGGCGTATTTTTGGCTCCTCAGAGCTTCCGTAGCGCTGGTTTTACACGGTAGTATGGCAAGCGACAAACAACAACATCATAGCACACACAGCATGGCTACAGGTGAGAGTGGGAAGTTTGTTCCCCAAATAAGAATAAAGTCATCTTTTGTTTGGAGCTGGTATGGGATTTTTACTGCCATTACTACCCCCCTTCTCCACTCACTGCAGTGCAGCACACCCACCCATCATCACAACCCACTGAGAAGTTGTTGCAGCTCCTTAGGCTTACCTGCTGGCCATCCACCACCACAGTCACATACTCCACGATGTTCCCCCCTCCATCTGACACCACCACCGAGGTCATCACTCATTCCTGCCAAAACCAGAGCAAGCGTCAGCGCACACAACTAGAACATCACGGCAGAACTCTGCAGTTGGATCATTTATGCCACAGGCTGCACTCAGTCTATGCAGCATCCTCAACCGGTAACAGCGCCCATCTTGGCCTGAATATAACCCCCGCCGTACTTGAACTTATTAAAAGAATGGAAGCATGACACTGCTGAACATTTAAAGGCCTGCTCTGATCATCTTCTGATATACTAATAAGAAAAATCAGAAAACGTTTCACTTCATGGGGCATAGTTTTTGCAGAGCGGCAGGAGTTCATTAGAAATTCACCTCTTAGTTTTGGGCAAGACTGTTGCCGTGGATTAATCCCATCATCCATCTGTTTACATGCTCTCCAGCTTTCTTGCTGCCCCTCATAACCCCAACCTAACATTACCGGTGCAACAAAAGTAGTGAGCAATATTAGAGTTATCCAGACGTAGTTCAGATCCAGATTTAAGCTCAGACGAGGAAAATAAAGATGTACATGGATGTATTTGTCTACAGGCGGATGCATCAGAATGCTTGTGTCTTCCCATGATAACTTGTACGCCAAACCTACAAGTTTTGTTACCAACATTTTCTTTTTGTCTGCTTCTGATTCTGAATAAAAAAAAAAAATCAGAAATGCAGTTCCAAGCTTATTTTCTTTATTTTATATGTCCTCCATCATCAGAAAAATGATCCAAGAACATGAAAAATACCAAAAAAAAAACGTTTTTGCACCAGAGTGTATCTTTAAATCCAGACGCGTTCAAACAAACCCCAGAAAACTTCCTCCTAAAAACAACCGTGTTGACACGTCAGAAAAACGTGCTTCCAGCCACTGCCTCTTATGGATTTGGGCTGATGGAACAGCAGCACAGGAGCAAACAGTGTCAGACCACTGACATGCAGAGAAAGTGAAAGTATCTTCAGGAAGAACCAGGAGAAGCTGGTTTTCTTCAGGACTCAGACATGTTCTGTTCAGACTCATTGCATGGAGGACAAGCTGCAGCTTTACTTTATCGTTGGGTTTGATTTCACACATAAACTCAAGTTTTTAAAGAAAGTTTGGACCAAAAAAAGGACAACGAGCAAAATATGTTCCTTATTGTTATGAGACGTCAGGACCCTCAAAAGCGACGACTAACGAAAGATTAAATGTTTATTTAAAAACATAAAAATGAAAGTATCGTGATGTTTGTTTGTGTTTGCCAGTTTTCTGTAAACATGCAATCGTAGCAAAAAACCGCGAAGACGCTAGGCGCCGATCCGGACGTGTTTTCCTCACGCCGCTGTGTTTACGTTTGTAGCCGGATGTCATGATGTCTGTCCGCAGCTTCGGCTAACATGTTAGCTTTAACCACAGCTCCAACACAGACTCAACCCCCGTTTCTAAGAGCGGAGTCCTGGTTTAGCGAGAGATTCTTGGCAAGGCTGCCGTGAACCTCTCCCGCAGTACCGCCACTGCTGCTCAGGTGTTCGGGAAATCGTGGCTAGCTAACAGCTAGCTTAGTAGCTAGCTAAGGAGCTCCACAACATTGAGGAAAAAAAGCGCGGAACTCCAGCACACTCACTAAGTAATGGTGCTGAGGGTCTCACAGCTGCTAGAAATTCCTCCAGAGAGTTTCTCTAACTTACCTTGTCTCACTTTTGCCCGCAGAAGGTCCGCTCCAGAGCCAGTGCTAGGCCCAAGGGAAGGGGCGCTACTTAGGCGCGTTAACGATGCAGACAACACTTGCTTTTAGTTCGGCCCAGCGCTGATCTACCGATCCTCCAGGTTCTGTAAGTAACTCCGCGGTCACTTACCGAGCCTTTGCGTTGGGATTTACCGGCAAGGGGAACTCACAAGCACGGCGGAAGAGACTCTGGTACAGCTCGGTTACGGCTACTCGTTAGCTTTCCGGTGTCGCTTCTGCGATGCGAACGACGCGGCCGTCAACGCTCAGCGCGCGGTGACGTCATCACGCCCTTCGAGTTGGGCTCGCGCGTTCATTTAAATTTGAAACCAGACTTTAAAACCCCCTCTTTATTTAATTGAATGCCTTTTAAGGATACTGACCCTTTCTTTGTTTTAAATGAGCACGCTATCGATTTAGGACAAATAAAAAATTTAAATGACAACCATTATTGATAAAAACTTTGAAAGAGTTAAAACAACGAGGAAGAGTTTCCACGTTTTTCGCAAATCTACGGAGTATGGTAAGTGTAAGTGTAAGGTAAGAAAAAACATCTTAGTGGAATGATAAACTTTTCCACAAACATTTTGAATATGTAAGGAAGACGCAGATGAAGTTCTCAAGGATGGAAGTGCAGTGGTCACGTGTCTGCTCTGGCAGCTCACCACAGTAAACAAGTGTTGTTGTCCATGGTGCTGAAATGAACGGAATTGCTCATTTGCAGCGTTCATAAAATGAAATGTATTAGTTAACCCTTGTGCTATCCTAGGGACTTTACCATTGGGAGTTGGGTCATCTAGACCCACTAGACAGTGCTCTGAACCTTTTTTCTTCAATGATTTGTGATCTTCACTGGTGTCCATGGATTACATGAAATCTTTCCACCTTTATCCACCTTTGTCATGGTAGGGAGAACACGTCAGTGTAAGGGTGGGGTCATCTAAGACAGCACAAGGGTTAAAAAAACGGACAAATTGTCTCATTTCTTTATTGTTAACTCCCACGTTTCATTCATGTTTTGTTGAATGTCCTGGTGATGGTCAGAGGGACCATGGGCATGAACTGGCAGCTCTGTCAGTCTGCCCCAGGGCTGTGGCTACATCAGTAGTTACCATCACCAAGTATGAATGAATAATGGACACAATGGAATAACTTTAAGCGTCTGGAAAATCACAGATAAATCTAATCCATTATTATTATTATTATTATTATTATTAATATCGTTCCATCCGTGTGGCACAGGTCATTTTAAACACAGGATCCAAGACCCACCTCACCATTCAGGCTCATGCATTTGAACAATCGGATGGACCCCTCTGATGTTAGATACTCACCTCCTATGTAGACGAGGGTCATTTAGAAATAATTTATGCTGAATTTTACTTGAACTGTTGAAGTGAAATGAAACTGATGTATTTTGATGTTTTCCTATTTGTTCAAGTAACGCAAGTTATGTCATCGTAAAATTGATCACTAATATTGCAAGTTTCCGTCATATCCTGCAGCCCTATTTGTAATATATATTTCTTTTATCGATCCCTGAAGCCTCATAGAAACTTAAGGGAGTCACCGTAGCAGCCAGCTGTCAATCACCTTAATCGGATTTTGCTTTAGATCATACAGTAGCATCATTCGGTTTTGCTGAGATGCAGTTGTTTTTCTAAGATCCCTGCCTCACCTCTTGCTGCTTACCAGGATATGGTGACTTCAGGGTTAGGGCTTGTTAAAACAAAGACTCCTCAGTGTCATTACTCTGGTCACTTTTATCTTTCAGTAGCATCCACTTCCTTCGGGGGGTTGCAGGAGCCCACCACAGCAGCCTTTGGGTGGTAACGGATACACCTAGACAAGTTTTGAGTGTTCACACACACAGAGGTTCTTCACTGGAAACTTTTTATTTCACAGGAAGAGGATGAGGGACACTCCCTCCCCCCACTGGTACAAACAAACAAGTTTATGACCCACCAGGATGAACCGCCCACACAAGCTCCAACACTGAGATGGTCCCTTGAAGATCATCTGACTGCCAGCACTGATCAGGACAGAAAGTGAGACACCAGGCTGCTGAAGTCTTTGGCTCAGAAGCAACAGTCTAACAGAAAATACTGACGTCTAGTTTTCCACAAACAGGAGTTGAAGTGTCTGAGAGACAGAAGGGTTGAGGTTTTCTACATTCAGCTTTATCTGCATGAGTCTGTGAAAGTGAGGAGCAGCAAAGACAGAACCAGAACCGCTGAAGGACGAAGGATCCAGACCCTCAGACTCCCACGTCTGTCTGAACCTCCAGAGAAAGTTTCACAGTAGAAGGACTCAGCTGGTCTGCTGAGGTAAACACGGAGGGGGCTGGGGGGTGAGGTAGCAGAGGAGCTGCAGCTTTAAGATTTCAGAATAAAAAGGGATTCACAGCAAGTAACCGCTCCCCCACTTCAAGAGGATAACACTGCAATGACGGGCTCCATCAGGGAGGAGCAGAGTGGTGATGAAGGCTCATCTTCATCACCACAGAAGACTGCAAGGACCTGAGGAGGGGGCAGGGGGGAAGGAAATGTCTTTCCTCTCCTTTCACTGCGATGAAAGGAAACAGCAGACATGAGTGTTGTGTTCCCCTGCATCCACGTTTGTATCTGAAACTAAATGACAGAGTCCTGATTTTTCCGTTACCTGTTCACTCCATCTGCACCTTAAGGACACGTCTCCTATGCTGAGCAGCAGAGGGACAGTTACACTCACACGGCTTGGCAGCAACTGTGGACCTACAGTGTCAGATTTACCTCAGAAGGGGGGGTCCGCTCTTCTTCTGGATCTGGAATCACCCGTCCAGTCACGGGTCCTACCCCCAGCACTTTGGGCCGTTTCTCTTCCTTGGGTGTTCCCTCCAGAACGACCACAATGTACTCCCTTACGCCTGGGCTCTGCACAGATTCTTGAGAGGCAACTGTTCCAGCTTCTTCCACACCTGCAGTGGAGACTTTTTCCTCCACCAACATTGTTGGCACTTCCAGCTCCACTACTGCCAGAGGTTCTTCTGCAACTTCTCCTACAGGTGTGGCAGTCTTGTCAGCAAACGTTACAGTGTCAAGAGGTTTAACATCTTCTGTTGGAATCTCTTCTGGTGCAACATCTGCAGTTGTAACATCTGTTGCAACATCTGCAGTTGTAACATCTGTTGCAACATCTGCAGTTGTAACTTCTGTTGCAACATCTGCAGTTGTACGATCTGCTGGTGCAACATCTGCAGTTGTAACATCTTGTGCAACATCTGCAGTTGGAACCTCTTCTGGTGCAACATCTGCAGTTGTAACCTCTTCTGGTGCAACATCTGCAGTTGAAACCTCTTCTGGTGCAACATCTGCAGTTGGAACATCTGTTGCAACATCTGCAGTTGGAACATCTGTTGCAACATCTGCAGTTGTAACTTCTGTTGCAACATCTGCAGTTGGAACCTCTTCTGGTGCAACATCTGCAATTGGAACATCTGTTGTGATGTCTGCAGTTGTAACTTCTGTTGCAACATCTGCAGTTGGAACCTCTTCTGGTGCAACATCTGCAATTGGAACATCTGTTGTGATGTCTGCAATTAAAACATTTTCTGTTTTTACATCTTCAGGTGCAACATCTGCAGTGGTAACATTTTCTGGTGTAACTTCAATATCTTTTGGAGGAACATCTATTGCTGGAAAATCTGCAGGTGCTGCATCTCCTGGTGTGACATCTTTTGGTGTAACATCTTCTGGTGCAACTTCACTTGGAGTGACGTCTACTGGTGGTAAATCTGCTGACGCAATACTCTTTGGATCTGGTATAACATTTTCTGGTGTAGCATCTTCTAGCGCAACATCTTCTGGTGTGACATCTTTTGGAGTAACTTCTTCTGGTGTAACATTTATTGGTTCTGGTAGAACACTTTCTGGTGAAACACCGTCTGTTGTTTCTGCAGAAAGAACCTCTGCTGGTTCATGTGGAGCTTTGTCCTCAGGTGGTTGTTCCACAGCTGGAGGTGAAGGCTCCTCTTTTAGGTCTTCAGCAGCAGGAGCAGACTCAACACTTCCTTCTGACACCTTCGGGACCTCTAGGGTGGAGGCAGCTGCCAGCACTGCAACAGAAAATCCAGCCATCCAAACGTCACTAGGGCTCAGAAGGGATTTTTCCACATCTAGATCACAGGCTGAGGAGCTTAGGTCCAGCTTCTTTTATTTGTGCAACAGATGCTGACCATGCAGAAGAAAAAGTTATGGAAACTTGACTGATGGCTTCTGAAAGCAGAACCATGTGGCAGGCCCACAAACCAGGGACAAAGAAACAACAACCCCTGTACAGAAAAATGAACCAGGAAGAACCCTGACAACCAGAAATCCCCTATCCCACCACGAGTGTAGGGAAAGGATCAACACCAACTCAGAAACAGCAGCAGGTCCTTCAGGTTTGACAAAACTTTATTGTTCACTTGACGTTCACAGTTCAGACTCTTCAGTTAAAGGAGGAACAAAGTTCTGTTCAGAACTTAAGTGCTCCTGATTTCCCCTGAATCACCTGCAGAGCAGCAGCTAGTTTCTGGCCCAGAGGAGCATTTGGGGGGAAGGGTGGAGCAGAAGCTTCAACAACATAGAAGGGAGCTTCAAACCAGTGTATCAGATCTGCTCCAATCTCAGCTGAGGAAGACTCATGTGTGACGGTCTGTGATGGAGGCAGAGCTGATGTTTGCTAATGTCACCCCTAAAACGAGAACCTCCCCAGACTGTCATAAAGATGAAGATCGTTGTAGCAGGGGCAGCTTCACACACAGGCCGTCCTTCATCCTCAATCTGATCATTAAAACTGGAAAACAGACTAAGGGTGGGGGTGGGGCGTCCCACTAACTAAGGTTAGCCGTAGAGGGACCTGCAGGGTCTTCCAGGGTGAGGTGATTGTGGCTGTGTGTGCAGTGAGAGTTCAAGCCTCAGAGGCAGCAGCCTCTTCCTCAGAGGAAGAAGTCGTACCGTTGCTCTCGGACTCCTCTGCAGGATGAGGCGGCTCTGCGATGGTCTGAGCCGCTTCCTCCACGGCTTCAGCGACCTGAGCAACTTCCTCTGCGACAGACTCCACTTCCTGCGCAGCCTCCACCACCTCCTCGGCCACTTCAGCGACCACCTCAGCAACTTCCTCCACGATGGTTTCTGCCTCCACCTCAGCGACCCCCGTCTCTGCGGCCATCTCCTCCTCACCTACAGCTTCATCTGGAAGGCAGCGTGTCAGGCGTCACAGAGGGACCAATCAACAGAACACGTCTGTTCAGGATTTCTAACACCTCTTAAAAACCCCACTCTGGTGAAAGTGGAGTTTTTAACATGTTTTTGTGGCAGTTTTCAGATGATAAAGGACAAATAAAGAAAATTAGGATCAAAACTGCATTTCTGAGTATTTTGGTGATTCAGAAGCAGACGAAATAATACCATTTGAAAAAGAGCTCATTTGTGACGTAAATAATACACTGGGTGGGCCACAAGCTCATTGCTCTGAGCTTTCAGCAATAGGAAGGGGGGCGGGGTTGCACCGCACCAACTCAGAGGCAAATTTCTTAACTAGAAAATGATACAGGTTTTGTGATTTTGTTTTAAAAAATGGCATAATTTTAATTAAAAGACAATTGGGAACACTTTAAAATAGATTAAAAGATGATTGGAGTGGGACTTTAAACCTATAAATATATATATAAATCCAATATACATCTGCAGATCCTGTTATGATTTGCTCAAGTTATCCACCCAGAAAAAAGCAGAGCAGGAGTCATGAGCTCTATAGCCCCCCCAGCCTTAAAATGAGGCAAAAACGTGCAGACCAAAGTCCTTTCCCTCCCTCAACGCAGACATGCAGTACTTGGTTATGAGTAAATCTATGATCTAGATCAGTGTTTTTCAACCTTTTTTGAGCCACAGCACACTTTAACCTTGACAAAAATCCCGCGGCACACCAGCATTCAGAAATTAAAAAAAAAGAAGGAGAAACTCATAGTCTGTATTGATCTACAGCCCCTCCACAATCTCATATGCATTTTTGTGATAATTGTGGCAGAAAAAGCTGGAAACTGCAGCTGTTTTTTCTAAAAGATGCAATAAAAGTTAAGTTAGAAGATTTAAAAACTGATGTGTTTGTTGTGGTTTCAAGACATTTAACAGAAAAGACTCATTGTGCGCTGAGATGCTATCACTTTAACCCAATGCATCATGGGAGATGTAGTGTGAAAACTGCCGTAAAAGGGCAGACAGACTAACGTCTCTGAGCTTCTTTGTTTTGTTCACTTGTTCCACGGTCTGACACCGGATTCTGTGGAAAGCTACACCGCTAAAGACGAGCTTTAGCTGGTATTTTTGTTGGAACTGAGAGACTTTATGAGCAGAATCTGAACAAGGAAGTGAAGATTTACCCACTTCTGATTGGTCAGACTGATGACGTGTGATTAAGACTCCAAGAATGATTGGTGGAGACAGTCAAAGGGACGGGACTTTTCAGAAAACAGTTACAGCTGCAGCTAAATCGCGGTACCGTCAATCTTATCAAAGTGTTTTTAATAGAATCAAATAAACAAAGAAAAAAGTGTTTTATGATCTTTCATATTCTTAACTACTCAGTGTTTTATCAGGGCCTGTTTGGATGAACACAGAGCTGATATCCTGGAGATGGAAAATGTTTATAGATCAGTGAATGAGAGTAATTTCCCACGGCGCGGCACACTGGTTGAAAAACACTGACCTAAACACAGAATTAAGGAGAAGAACTGATCAAGACTCCTGACAAAGTCTGATTCTGAAGAGTCAGGACACAGTTCAGGTTCTGCTGGTAAACATCTGCTCTTCATCTGCTCATGTTTCTGTCCTAAAAACCTATAGGGGATGTTTGTGATGTTCAGGTAGATCCTCAAGTCTTCCCCAGCGTTCAGACTCTAAGGACAAACATGCAGGACCACAGGCTGCATGCAGAGGGGGGGGGGGTCAGATTAAGTTCTTACCATCTAGGTAGCAAGATACAGATTAGGAGCTGGGTAAGAGTGAAACAACCAGGGAGATAGATGGCATCTGAGGGGGCAGGTGAGGGAGCCCCACCCCCCAACCCCACTTAAGAGGTTTCACAGAAACGAGCTGCAGACCAGTGATGGAGTCCAAAGTTTAGCAAGGATTCAGAGGTTTTTGCGTGAACGTCAGACCAAACACAGCGTCCTTTAGGGAAACGCCCACAGGGAGGGGGAGGGACCAGAGTGGGGATGGGGATAAGAGGAAAGAGTGGGGGTGGAGGGGTTGCAGCTAAGTGTGAGTGTCACGCTGGAAAGAGCAAAAGACACACAGAGTTAGAGGAAGGACCGGCAACCGGGTCGACGCGTCTGTTCACAAGTGAAGGTTAGCGCGGGATGAAAACGGGTGGAGGTGTCAGTGATGGATGCTTCAGCAGATGAGTGTTTGGGAGGGGAACTTCAAGATCAGAAAGACCTGAAGCTAACCTCCTCATTTCAGCACACGACACCTTAAAGCAGGGAAGTCTCTCTGAGGGCACCAGAGTTTAGACAAATCATACAGACATGATTCTGTATTTGATTATTTTCCTTTCTCCTGCCACAGTATCTTCTCCAGATCCCATCGCCTGTACTCACAGCTGATAATGTGGACAAACGGGACAGAGGCTTACACCCCCCCACCCATGATCTATTTGCAACGAGGCCCAAGCAAAAGGTGAGGGGCCAGATTGCAAATGAACGAACAAATATAGCAAGAACAATGAAGAAGGAACGTACAGGTCTGAACTCAGATGCGTCGATGCAGATCAATGAATGTACAGTCATGGCCAAAAGCTTTGACAATGACACAAATATTAGTTTTCACAAAGTCTGCTGCTAAACTGCTTTCAGATCTTTGTTTCAGTTGTTTCTGTGATGTACTGAAATACAATTCCAAGCACTTCATACGTTTTTTATCGACACTTACATGACATTTATGCAGAGTCAGTATTTGCAGTGTTGGCCCTTCTTTATCAGGAGCTCTTCAATTCGACTGGGCGTGCTGTCAATCAACTTCTGGCCCAAATCCTGACTAATAGCAACTCATTCTTTCAGAATCACTTCTTGGAGTTTGTCAGAATTGGTGGGTTTTTGTTTGTCCACCCCCCTCTTGAGGATTGACCACAAGTTTTCATTGGGATTTAGATCTGGGGAGTTTCCAGAACATGAACACATGATGTCAACGTTTTGGTCCCTGAGCCTCTTAGTTCTCGCTTTAGCCTCATGGCACGGTGCTCCAAGGTGCTGGAAAAAGCACTGTGTGGTCACCAAACTGTTGTTGGATTGTTGGAAGAGTTGCTGTTGGAGGGTCTTCTGGTACCATTCTGTATTCATGGCTGTGTTTTAGGGCAAAACTATGAGTGAGCCCCCTCCCTTGGAGGAGAAGCAACCCCACACATGAATGGTCTCAGGATTCTTTATTGTTGGTGTGACACAGGACTGATAGCAGTGTTTCTTCTCTGGACAAGCCTTTTCCTGATGCCCCAAACAATCGGAAAGAAGCTTCATCGTAGAATATGACTTTGACCCAGTCCTCAGCAGTCCATTCGCCATTCGCAAGACTCTTGGCAAAAGATCAATCTGTCGCTGATGTTTTTTGGGGGGGAGAAAAGGCTCCTTTGCTGCCCTTCTTGACAACAGGCCATCTTCCAAAAGCCTCACTGTTGTTGCCAGAGTTCGTGCAGATGCGCTCACAGCTGTGCACTGGTGGCACTCCGGTTCTGCAGCTGAATCCTCTTTAGGAGACCATCCTGGCGCTTGCTGGACCCTCTCAGACGTTCTGAAGCCTTAACAAGAATCAAACCTCTTTTCTTGAAGTTCTTGGTGATCCTATAGATTGTTGATTTAGGTGCAACCTTAGTTGCCACAATATTTTCGCCTGTGAAGCCATTTTTATGCAACGCAATGATGGCTGCACATTTTTCTTTGCAGGTCACCATGGTTACCAATGGAAGAACAATGATTTCTAGCGTCACCCTCCTTTTAACGTGTCAAGTCTGCCATTCTAACCCCATCAGCCTGACATCATGACCTCCAGCTTTGTGCTGGTCAACACGCTCACCTGAGTTAACAAGACGGTGACTGAAATGATCCCAGCAGGTCCTTCAATGACAGCAATGAAAGGCAGTGGTATGTTTATTTTGGGATTAAGTTAATATTCATAGCAAAGAAGGACTACGCCATTCATCTGATCTCTCTTCATGAAATTCTGGAGTTTATGCAAACTGCTGTTATAACAACTTAAGCAGCAACTTCTCCAATTTCCAATATTTATGCAATTCTCAAAACATTTGGCCACGACTGTAGATGAGAAAATGTAGAAAATGTGCGTAACGTTAAAGGGAACAGGTCAGATACAGAAACGGGATGAAGAGCTGCAAGGAAGGGAAATAGATGAAGGTAGATTAAGGAATCTAGAATGGAGAACGTAGATGAAGAAACACCCATTAAGGAACTTGGAAGAAAAAACAGGGACAAAGGATTAGAGGCGAGGTAAGGCGGAGTGAGTAAAGGGCCGGAACAAATGAAAGCAGAAGAAAAAATCCACATGAAAGAACATAGATAAGGTATGCAGACTCAGGAGAGGAGCTAAAGGAACCCAGGAGAAGCAGATGAAGGACGATGGATATAGGAAACAAAGATGAAAAGACGAGGCTTTTTAAGGCAGAACTCAGATGAGGGCAGGCAGATTCAGAAAAGAAGATTCATAAACATTGATGTAGGAATGGAGATGAGGGAACATGGATGAAGGAACAAAGCAAGATGGGTTAGGGGTCAGAACTCCAATAAAAGAACCAATATGAAAGAAGAAAGACGAAAAACTGCAAATGAAGGAATAAAAAAGATGAGTGATTATAGAAGAATAAACGAAGGTCAATAAAATGATCACTAAAGAACAGGAGTGAAGGATGATGGGTAAGAGGTAGGAAACATTCATGAAGAACATTTAAATGGAATGTGGAGAAAAGAACTGAGATGAAGATCTGCAGATCCAGCAATGCAGACTTAGGAAGATGGTTAAAGAAACACAGATGAAGGAACTGGAGCAAAGGAAAATGAATAAGAAGCCAGAATGAAATGAATGTAGATGAAAGACATGGATGAAGGAACATGGATGAAGGACATGGGATGAAGAACATGGGATGAAGGAACATGGATGAAGGAACATGGATGAAACGTGTATTAGCTTGGACAAAAGCCCCCTGATGAGGAAGAGCAGCACTCACTGAGCTGTTCAGGTTTGGTGATGAAGATTAGGATTCTCAATGAGCATCAATCAGACTCATGACCTCATCATTCAAATAGTTTCAGTGATATTCTCATGTCAGGCAGTGATGAAGAGCAGCCTGTGATGATGACTCACCCTCATCTTCATCTTTGCCTGCAAACAGAGGAACAGATGTCACACCTTGACCCACAGAAAAACGACTCAAACGGTCATTTAAAAAAACATTCTGATCCCCTCACACTTACTCTTGGGGGGCCAAGGTTTGGCGACCCACTCCGTCTTGGGTCGGGACTTCAACTCCTCCAGGCGGCTGTTGAAGCGGTTGTGATCCGAGCTCACGGTGCTGTAAGCCTGAGGAATAGGAAGAACCGGGATGTAAGCTTCCTTCTGGAGGTCTAGTCCCAGAACTTCGGGTCTCGTGAGTCCCCAGCCAGACCTCACCGAAGTGTCAGCACACTTACATAAGACAGAGAACCGACCAGAGCCCCCCCACACAGCAGCGAGTACACGATGTTCTCCCCCGAGGAGCCACCCGGAACCGAGGACATGGACCGCCGCGGCACCACTGTAAGAGAGAAGCTCAGGTTAGACCATCACTCTGGACCCAGTCACTATGTTGCCATGGTTACAGGGAGAGCTTAAGCACAGAGGTGGGGGGAAAAACAAGCGTGAATATGGGTCACTTCCACTAAACCGAACTGACGATTCATGTAAATATGGCCCGCTCTGAAAACTTTCATCTGAAAAAAACATTAAATAAACTCATGGATTTAAAGATTCAATAACAATTTTTCAAGCGTTCATGAATTCAATATCAATTTGTTTGTAAAAAACCAGGCGGTTTTATCATTGGAGCAGTGCAGACAGAAGTCTGAACATGTCTGAAGGATGGCTAGAGAAGATCCAGAACCAATGAAACTGCCATCAATCAGACCTCCAGCTTCTTCAGACAGAGAAGGGGCAGAGCCTCCGGACATGAATGGCCTTACATTTTGGGGAAAAAAACAGTCAAAAAACAGAATTCTGGAGACAACAGCCCAAATCCAGAAGGCCCTAAGAACCGATGCATAGTGCTGCTGCTGCTGCTGGACCCTCCCCCCCCAGGAGGATTCAGGGCCAAGGCAGCCGGAAGCGCCGTGATCCGGAAGCATTTGGCTCTGATCAGATTTGGACCTGTAGACCCGTCAGCAGCGCTTTGAAGCTTCACCCTCTCAAAGATGACTCGTTTCCTCCAGCTGTGTTCAGCAGAGCGAGCTCCAACAACGCTGATGCAGAAGTTTGTGGCAGAACCTGTTTCACAGCAGAAACAATGCCATTTCCTCCATTTTAACAGGTCTGCTCTGCACCAGAACCTCAGCTAACTGAACGGAAAAGGGCGGACTCTTCAACAGAACCACAGTCAGTCCAAACAAGCGCACCTCCCATGAGAAAATAGAACCTTAGCTCGGCCTGTGCGCCACCGTTAATCCAGTGATGTAATCCCAGCTCCTGCCCCCGGCCTCTGTTTTCACCTGCTAATCAGATCAGGTCTAAAACAGCCTGAGCTGCAGGGATGAGGCAGGGAGATTTTTAATGAGCAGGGGGGGGGCACGGGTTGGCAGGTCCGGATTAAACCATGATACCCTCTTAGAAAGTGAGACCACTCAGGAGGTCAGGGGCCCCCCAGAACTTAAACACATCCTGCTGCTGGCTTCATTAAAGGCCTCAGAGATGGGTCACTTACAGGTAGCCACGCCAGAGGAGGCGGAGCTTTAGTTTTTAAATGAGTGACAGCAGAACTGCAGGAGTAGAACTGATAGCTGGCTTCCCCATCATTTCACTGAAGGGGAGCATTTAACACTGATGGTGTTAAATGCTGAGAAATACCGTTCAAACCATTGACTGTATCTCAGAACTGGAACGAGTGAATGTGAAAACGGTTTACTTCCTGCTCCAACTAAAGGAAGTCGATTCAGTCGCCATTTGTTCACGATGCGGATGCCACCATGTTGGAGCCAGATGATGTCAGTAAGCAGTGATTGGTCAGTCTGAGTCATTGCTTCCATGGCAATCATTGAGCATGCTGGAAGGCCACACCCCTAAGAGTCTGTCAAACATTTTGAACGTTTGATGTGAGACCACCTACTTTTATGGAGGCATCTGATTGGTCAGGTTATGACGTGAACTACAGAAAATAGGACAAAAATTAGGATTATCAAGAACATTAAAAAATGTTAGACTGGTTCTTCTGACAGATAAAAAGACTCAGTAACAGCTGTTTATGTCTCTATTCAAGTTTGTGAGATTTTGGCTTATGGAGCCGGCGGGTACTTCCTGTTTGGAACGCCAGGGGGGAGGAGTCATTCAGTCTGGTTCTCATAAACAGCTAATGGTTCAAATCCATTGTATGAGGTGAAAAAAGTGCTTTCACAATACTGAAAGATTAAAACTGAAGAATGGGTCTCCTTTTCTTTAAAAAAAAGATACATATCCTACATTAAACAAAAACAGTACAGCTGTCCGAAAATATACAACTGGTTAGAGGGAAAATAAAATCATGGATTGAATGTAATTATTCTGTATTTTCTAAAGGTTTATTCAGCTTACCTTATAAATCCAACCCAAAACTACCTGCCTAATAATCAAGACAATATTAGTGTTTAACAGTTTGAATTCCCAATTCAAACTAGAATGGGTTTCTGTTAAATCTTACATTTCTGATCTAGTCTGTCAATTTCTAACTTTAATTCTATTATTAAAATGTCTGTATTTAAAGTGGTATTGTGTTTAAGTGTAGATGACTTTAGACTTTTTTGTTATAATATATTGAGGCAAATGGATGTCTAATCAATGCAGATACTAGTTTTGCATGTTACCTGAACTGACACGCGCGCGCGCGCTCACCGCAGTGCAGTATTTGTAACCGGGGCCTCGTCCCTCCTCAGTGCTGCTGCCACATTGGTTAGCATTAAGTCCCAGCAGTCTTTAAAGGTCAAGAACGACAATAAAAACATGCGGTCAGATATTTAACCCTTCAAGGCCCACTTAGATGGCTATGCTGCCTCCGTGACGTCACTGCGTGCCTTCAGTCTCACGACTATTGCACGCCACGTGACTGAAGAGGACATGTCTCACATAACAAGTTGATGAAGGTCATCCCCATGCGGGAGCTGCACGTGCGGTCAAACAGGAGGTCGTTCTTCTCTCGTAGGTGACTTCTTCAGACGAGCGCGTGCGCGACGAGCGAGGCTTAAGATGATGAGCCCTGCAGCGGGCGCGCGCGATCACCCACGGTGTCTGAGTTCGCGCACGCTCTGTCTGCCGGAACGGCACAAACTAAACCCAAAAATGACCTTCGAGCACACAAGGACACGGTGTACCATTGCCCCGGATTGGCGCGCCTAGTGAGGTGCGCGCGCGCGGAGGCCCAGGTGCGTGTCCGGTGAACCCACCGTCCCGCCGCAGCGTGAAGGCCGCTCTTCGCGCCGCGGAGCCGCTCCTTTGCCAGGCCGCTCTGCAGGTGAACATCGCTGCTCCGAAGCTCCGCTCAGACTGCTGCGTGCTGCTCAGACAGACACTGACACGCGGGGGGGCGGGGTGAGGGCTGACGTGTCAGAGAGGGGGAGGAGTCTCCTGTGTGTGTGTGTTGGGGGGGGGGGGGGGGGTCATCAGTAAAAACAGCTGACTCAGCTGCTAGAATCAAATAGTGGCAGTGATTCCTCTTCCTGTACTTTTTAACGGGAGTGTGTACTTGTGGAGTAGTGTCTCACCATCATGGTCCAACCCCACATGGTGGTTGGTAGGAGTCTGGAATCTTCAACACTTTACCACCCAGTAGGAGTCACAAAGTCTTACTTCCCTCTTTAGAAAAAAAGACACTCATTTACATTTACTTTATTATTTATACTTGTATAATCAATGTAAATTTTGAAAAAAATTTGCATTAATAATAACGGACAGTGATAGCATACACACGGTTTATTTATTGTTGATGGTGCATCTCAGACAGAAATTCTTAAAAATTGTTGTTCCCCTTCCAGCATAACCTTTCACAGTGCGACAGCTTATGAGCTTTCACCAATTGCCACAGGTACCCAAAGACCGTTGCCCACAGGCCTGGTTTTGCAATCTGCTGAGGCCCGTTTACCAGATGTGAGGGGTACTAACTAGGGTTTCCAGACAAACCATTCACAACCAACCCCACTGCTATGACTTAAATGACAGACAACGGTTGCAGGTGACTCCATTGACACCCAGACATGAACATTTGCAGTGGACAGAATACCATGTGACCTGGACAGTGCAGCAATGGTCTACCGTCCTGTTCACTGATGAGCGCTGGGTCACAGAAATGATGGTCATCTGTGGTGCTGGAGAAGGCGAGGTGAGCCTAACACCAAGATGGCTTTCAGGGTTAGCTTTGGTGGAAGAATTGCAACAGGCAGAGCAAAATCAAATTGATTATAGTAGACGGTCCGGTTCTATGCACGTTCTTACTTCAGTGACATCATAGAACCATCATCATCCCCCAGTAAACCCCCAACTATCATGGATGATAACGCTCCACCACACGGTGCCAGAATTGTCACAGCTGGACTTCAGGAAAAGGGAGAGCCTCACATGGTTTGGCCAGCAATGACCCCTGACCTGAACCCCATAGAGGAAGTATGGGACCCGCTGAAGCAGAGACTGGATGATCGGACCCCACCCCCAAGAGACCTGGCAGAATGGAACATCATGAGGCAGGTGAGAAGCAGGAGACGACGCTGTCATTGCAGCAAATGGTGGAAATACCCGCTATTGATGTGGTCATTTTTTGTTGTTTGGGCTCCTCTTTATCATCGTCTCATTTATTATTAGCAATATCAAAGGTAAATAAGTGAATCCTGAATAAATAATAGAGGAGCTCCCCCCACCCACAGCTTCAGAGGCTCCTGGCTGAACTCATGTCTGCTGACCTGAAGCAGCTTCTCCATATTCACAAAGACTCCTCTCCTCACCTATAAAGCTCTGCAGTCCAGGTCAGGTGTGGCGGCTCATGATCATGAATCGTGTGACCTTGTTTTCACCAACCTTGTTTCAACATCTTTGGTAACCCGCAGATTCAGTTTTCCTGTCGCACATGATCATTATGGGGTGTGACACTCTACACGTGTGCTTCATGAGATGCTACAGGTTAAAGACGACTCCGGCTTGTGATATAAGACACATTTATTTCACAGGACAGAGTGAGACAAGAAAACAGACAGACAGTCCAGGCGGTAGCAGAGCGTCCATGAATAACAGCATCCTGGTCCCGCCTTGCTGCCGGGGGCTGCTCTACTGAAGACCATTCCTCACTTTGTACTCGTGCACATCTGTGCTGTGCTGCTTGAAAAGCTGTAGACAACAGGCTACATGTCAGTCTCAGAAAACTGCAGGTTTTAACCAAGCCCACAAAGTCCCTTCACAATCCAAAGTCAAACTGGTGGTACTAAATGTTGCAGTTCCTCATGTGACCACAGGAGGTGCAAGGGAGCGATTTCCCATGCCACCAAACCTAATTTGAACCAGCTGTTTTGATTAGAACTAAAAGGTCTGCATTATTATGGGCGTGTTATTTTATTTACGAGTGAGTGGATCCATGATGGATGAGAATAAAATCTTAGTTTTTTTTCCACCCAAACATCTATTTTGGAATGTCAGAGGTGGGCAGAGCAAACTCAGTTCACCCTTGCTTTATGTCAAAGATTATCTGCCTGGGTAAAGAAATGGAGGGGACTTCTTCTTCAGGTGCTCACAAACAGACTCTCAATTCAGAGCATCTTTCAGCAGCAGTACAGCAGAGGACTGGAGCGGGTGGTGAGGACCGCATGGGACATTGGAGATGCAGTCCACCAGATTCCTGCACTAAGATCCACCTTAAGTACATGTAAATAAAGGGTTTACTCCATTAATGTTCTATGCCCATGCAGCCTCTAAACCCAGGAGACACTTCCGAAAAATAAGGAGATGATGGAAAACATGAGCCCAGTCTTTTTGATCAGCTTTGGCTCATGTGTTAATGTGAAGCCTGATCTCACCAAAGCCCAGAGGAAGGCGGAGCTCCCGAAGGCCAGGCCCACCCGCACCCAATTGGGGTTCCTGGTGTCAGTCTTGGAGCTTGTAAAAGCAGATCTGGATCCAACTGAAATCACAATCCGACATTTAAAAAAACAAAAACACCTGAAAAAGTTTTCTTCACAACATGACATTATTTCAACGTGTGTTTATGATGTTGCTGTGTTTATGCCTGTGCACTGCAGTGCATCAGTGCTAACCCTACACCTGCCAGTCCTGTCCCTATTTGCGAAAACCTCGTTCTGACCCGGTTCTGGGCTGGGTAAAGGTGGTTCTAAATAATATAGAGTCTACAATCTAAATAGAAGTCCTCCATCTTAAAATATGTGATTTTAGAAACATGGGTAGAGTTTAAACACGCTAATCTGTGCTGTTTTTGTCCAGATTCTTAGATAGCATCCCTGTATGTTAAGCTAGGCTAAGCTAAGGTCAGGCTGAACTGCAGGGCTTCAATGTAAACACGCAGGCCGCAGGCACGCGCGCACCCAGCCCCCGATGGTTCTCTGTGGTTACTCGTCTTACCTCTGCTAACGAAACCAACCCGTGACAACAACCGGGATAAAGTCATCGTTACTGAACACCCGTTCGGTCCGCCGCACAGGATCGATTAAACAACCTGCAGGCCTGACGTACAGAACGCTGAAAAGTCGAGCGGCCGCCCTGACGGTACGTCACGTGACTTTCCGGACATCAGTTCACTGACAGCGTTAAACGTTAAAAGTCTGTTCGACTACATTTCATTTATATTCAAAAATATAAATAATTAATTAAAAAATATGTTATACAGTAAACCCTTGTTTATCGCAGGGGTTACGTTCCAAAAAGAACCCGTGATAGGCAAAATCCGTGAAGTAGAAACCTCTATTTTTTTTTAACAATTATTATACAATTAAATACTCTGTTATACATTGAAAAGAAGAACAAACCATTTTACAGGCTCAAACATTTGTTTCACAAATCAAAGTACTTTAAAAAAGTTTTTTTTTCCACAAATAACTTCTGTACAGTACTGTCAAATAATAATTTTAATCATCAATGTGAACAGAAGGCTTCAAATCGCGGAGATTAGCCCCGCCCACCGCGACCCGAGAGTAATTGAATTAAACGGGAGAAAATTTAAAATGATCATGAAAAAAATACAAAGTACAAACGGACAAATAGTGGCTCAGGTGTATTTCAATGCTCTTCAGTCTGAGAAGCTGCAGTGTTTTCTCCTTCTCAAGCCCGCGGTGCAGCTGTGTGTGTTTGTTCGGGAGAAGAACATAGTGATTGACAGTTGGTGTCGCTCTTTTTCTATGGGTTTTAGAGAAACAGGAAATTGCAAGATGATTTGCATGTACGTAATTTGTAAAGCTGATTTACGTATGTGTACATTACATTAAACTGCAACATTATTGACGCGCAGGTAGAGAAGAAGCGGAGTGACTTTTTTAGCCAATCAGAATGCAGAACACAATGCACGATGCAAATCCGTGAAGTAGCGAAACCGTGAAAAGTAAACCGTGATATAGCAAGGGATCACTGTAGTGAGAATTTTAACAAGTAATAGAAAACGTGGGTTTCTGTGGCAGACTTAGCAGTTTGTGGGCCCCAGGCGAACAATAGCACGTGGCCTTTTCATTATTTTATTTATTTTAGAAAATCCTTACTTAGGGTAAAACCATTTTAGACAGCTTTTCCACTTTTAGACAGCATCATTGTCAAGAATCCAAATGTTTTCATGAGAATTTAAAAATTGAAATCACATTTTAATGTTAAAAATGTATTTTTTATTATATACATTACTTTTACTTAGAAAAGACATTAATTTAATTGAATGTGCTACTTTGTTCATCACTCACTTCCTAGTAGAGCGAAATAAAATCTTTTTGAACTTGTCAGGTTTTATTGAAGAAACCAAATGAGACAAACTACTTGAATGAAGAAACAAAACAATAGACTTCCCATATGGCTTTAATAAAGGAATAAAGAAATATTTTCAAAGTTACCATTTCTCCCTCTCCCCTTTCTTTACTATTTTCTTTACTTTTATTTACATTTATTTCTGTTCTATGTGAAGAAATGCAAAAGTTCCCCATTGTAAAACAAATAATTAAATAGTTAGTTTGCATTTAATATTATAATGGTTGAAAGAATGTGAGTTGATTGGTTGGCCCTCACACTCTTTCACTTCACCAACTCTGACCTATGGAAGTGATTCTGTAGCATAATTAAAAATAAAAGTCAAAACCAGAAATACTTTTACATTTTCAAAACGAAGCTGCATTTTTGACTCAAAATTAAAATGAAAAAGCAATCCTTCAAACTACATCATCCTTTATATTGTTCTGGACACCACTGGTAACACAAATTCATATGATGGTTTCTCAGATAACATTCATGGCAAACATTCATGCAGAGCTGCTTTCAGCCTCTCACACCTTCAATACAAATCCATCAATGTTTGCAGGTTCAAACATTCTGTGTGACTCCTGAGCTCCAGTGATCCTTTCATGAACATTTTCTAGCATCAGGTTAAAAGAGCGAAAAGCAAAACAAATGACACCAAAAAAAAAAAAAAATGTTTGCCCAGAAGTCACTCAGGTCTAGAAATGATTGAAAAACAAATCTTACCCAAGTTCTGTGGATGAGTTTTGGATTTGAAGACAACAGCTAAAAAAAACAGTCTAGCTTGGATTTCTGCACTGCTTTAATGATTTTACTCTGGAAGCTTTTCAAATCAAAACAACTAGTTCAGAAGTGTTTAAAGTGTTGCTTAGGCAACCAATAATAATAACTTTAAAATTGAACTGCATTCTGCATTCTGCTTCAAGAGGCGCAAAGACCCTCTGTCGTCCCCTAGTGGATGCTAATGTAAAACATGACAAAAAAAAAAACATGACAAAAAATATATATATTTTTTTTATTTGAAATAGTTAATTTCAAGCAATCAAATAAGAATAAAACACAAAAACATTACAATCATCAGTTATACATTCATACAATGACGTGTCAAACTTAAGATAATTACAAATGAATTACAGAATGAAAACTGGATTTCAAAAAATTAGGTTGGATTCTGCTCCACACCAGTCTTCCTCCAAACCCGTACACCTTGATTCTGAATCTAAAGTTGAACCCAACTGACAACTGAACTGATCTGGATCAATTGAATGACATTTGGGGACCCTGTGCTGGGGTTTTGAGTTTAGTTGGAGAAACTTTACAACATTCATGTCCTGAATAATCTGGACAGATTTCTCCTGAGTACTCGAACTGTTTAAACGTCAAAGTTTGGATGGCTGCAGAGCAGACTCCAGTTCAGTGCTTTGCCAGCTCAGGAATGTGTGATCCTGGTTCAGGTAGGGCGTGAGGAACTCCTGGAAGTTTCTTTAAAGAACCACCTCCTGGAACATTACATATTTACTAATATGTTATTTTACCACAGTTCCTTTTTAAAATACTTATTTATCATCTTCCTGGCGCAACTTTCTGCCATTTTCAAATCATTCAAATGCAGTGCATTGTGGTCTATATTCGCCAATGTAGTGAGCATTGCTGCAGACTGGTTTTTCGCAGCGAATTCGGGGAAATTTCTAGGGCCCATGATGTGGGACTTGTAGATTTGGACAGCACTAGGAAATGGCGAACGATGCTGATTATAATGCTAGCACTTTTAGCCACATTTGTATTAAGTTACAATTATCCAGTGACAAACCTACACATCACTAAGTCACTTGGGTCATGAGGGGTACACTGTCATGAGGTACCCTCAGGAAAGAAGGGAGGTGGTGGGGGCCTCCACCAGTCAGATGAGCCTCAGCCTTCTTTCCATTAGCTAGAGACAGGCACAATGACGTCAAAGCCTTTCATGGCTCCAGTGATTACTTGATTTCACCGTTAAATTTTTGTACAATTCTTTTGTTTCATCTTCACTTGGCTTAGTTCTTCTGGCTCCGGAGGGATCACATCTTAACTAGAACAAAAAATATTTCGAAGTAAATGTATATTTGCTCATTATTCCAGAATTAAAGTGTGAATGATCTTTAGGAAGTCAACATTTACCCTCACCAGTCATTTTTTACCAAGCTGACCCTCTTCCCCTGAGTAATGCATCAGTATTGCTTTTCTTAGTGAAGACAGGCTTGAATTCTTCATATGCTTTCATTAAGACCTCCAATGACGCCACTGAAAAATATGCCTCGCTTTTCCTCTCCTTGACTTTACGCGGTGTATCATGAATTCGGTGATCTATAGAGGGCCTTTGTGTCTTCAGCGTGCACACGGGTTACCTCTGGAGCTCATTGATTATCAGATGGTGAGTTCAACCTTTCTGGAACAGAAGAGGTTAAAGCATTTTTCAACTGGAGCTGTCAGGTAGGGAGGGCTGGTAAGTATAAAGGACTTAAATGCAGAGACGGGAGGTACACGGTTCAAGGGCAAGGGGTTTATTAAATAAGAAAAAGCGCTGCAGAGCAGGGGAAAAAAACTGAAATTACTGTGGGCTAAATAGGAAACCAGGGCAAAAGACAGTCAAGGAAGAGACAGTATGGGCAAGCACAAGAGATAGGCAGAGACAAGACTTAAATACAAACAGGACTGACAAGACACAGGTGGACATGATCAGGAGAGATTCGGACCAGGGAAGTAAACTCCAAAGCATTACAAAACAGGAAACCTTTTGAAATAAAACAGGAAACAGAACTCAAACATGACAGAAACAAAAAGAAGTAAAAACTAAGGCAAAGAAACCCAAACTGTGACAGGAGCACGATCTATGGTTTCACATGAAAAGGCAATTCCAGGAACAGCAGCTGCCTCCTCATACCTGAAACTTGAGGAGAAAAAAGTGTTAGGTTGGTACAATCATAATCCAAACCAATGCAACCAGTTGAGTTAAAAAAAAGAAAAGTTTTACATGATATACATTAAATATTGCTATATTCATCAATCCCTAAACAACTCATTATCAACAATTAATAATCTTTAACACTTTAGAATCATCTTTTTGGAAGACTATTTACTTTGATGTTTCATGTCAGAGTCAAAGAATTTTCAAGGACACTGCAGGGAGTTGAACCCCGTGTAGCTGAAGCCAGAGTACCATCAACCAGTGCCTTTTGCTTTCTGGACTGAACATGGAAAGCAAAGAAAAAGCTGGAGTCCAACCAGCATATATACCCTCTCCATTTCTATGGGCTTGGGACCATCACAGAAAGAACACAGGTTTGTGACTCTCTGAGGCTGGATTACATATATGTTTTTATTTATTTATTTTTTTTCCAATTTTTTTTCCATTTTTTTTTTATTACACACTAAAAAATAACTTGTTGGTGCACATTATATACATTTTCATAAATTTGTGGAAATAAAACCTAATACAGTTTAATTAATGACTGGAAGTAAATATTTACACTTTGTCAAAAGCTCTAATTTAACCATAGAAAAATAGATGTTATGAAAATCTTTTAAATGTTTTCCTGGATATTACCAGTGTCTTGTGTCATTCCATTTAGGAATCTTGATTTTCACTTTTGTGTGTGTGGGGGGAAACTAGAGCACCCAGAGAAAACCCCACGCATGCATGGAAAGAGAACAGCAATTTAACCATGCAGCCCGTTTTTTTGTAAATGGTTCAAGTCCGTTTATTTGACATAAAGAGGATGTAGCAGATGTTGAAGTCCTTTTATAGTGATTGTTGTACGGTCCTAATGTATTTTTTCTTGATAGTGGGGGGAAACTAGAGCACCCAGAGAAAACCCCACGCATGCATGGAAAGAGAACACCAATTTAACCATGCAGCCCGTTTTTTTCAATAAAAAAAAATCCAAACATAAAAACTATCAATACTTTTTTTTTAAGTTAACTTGTTAAAAGTAAATAATTGAATATAACCAAATAAAAGTCAAGATTTAATCATTTTTAGAAAGATAAAATAAAGAAAATATCAAACTTTAATTGACAAACATAAAACTATCAAATTATTTTTTAAATTAACTAATTCAAATTAAATGTTTACAGAAAACAAAAAGTCAGTATGTCAATAGACATGGAGATAAAAAAACAAATTTGAAGTCAATATGTCAATAGACAATGGAGTTAAAAAAACAAATTTGAAGTAGCAACGATTTAAATAGACCTAGGAAACATGTTTGAGAGAAACCCAAAGTTTAGATCTGATTTTGTCCAAAAATGTGTTCAAGTCAAAGACATTTGATTCAGCCGATTTAGAAAAGTTCTCTCACTAAAATCCCTGCTATCAAGAGAACAGGTTGTCAATTCTTGTGGTTCCTATTGGAGACATTTCTTGATGGCAGTCTGAATGTTTTCTAAAAAGACTTGATTCCCCTGTATGGTTAAATTGACTCCATCAGGCCCATAGATGTTCTTGTCAGCTGGAAGCAAATTTTCATGCTCAACCACCACATGGTACAGGTCAGTATACCCCTTCATAATTGTATTGACAGAGGTCTGGAGTTGATTGATTTCAGCAGGATTTCCAAATCTCCCATTTGTTCTTGGAATGATGAGGGATAAAGCTGTTTTCATTTGAGGATACGTTTCTTTTAGAACCCTCAGGTCTTCTGCCATCCGACTTGCAATCACCGTTGGAGGAATTGTTCCCAATTCATCCCCTTCAGCATGAATGAGCAAAACTTCAGGGGGACCACTTTCCTCAAAGATTCTTTGATGGACTTCTTTAACAATGTCCTTCCAGCCCAAGTCTTTCTCTCCAATCCACTTAACATTGGGATTGGAATGAAGGCTTTTTGCAAAGGAATCATCAGCTGCAAGCTTTGCTTTTGAAATGGAATGTGAGCCAACAATCCAGACATCAGGTGCTCCTAGTAAAGGATGTGTTCTGGTTGTTGGTGAGCTGTCTGACCAAATGCTAACTTGAGAGGAGCCAGATGTGTCCTCTTCCATTTCCTCAGGTTGGATGACAGTTTCTGGTGAACTGGCAAAAGGACTTTCAAAATCCGGTTGATCCTCACAGACTAGAGCCAGATGTTGGTGGACATCTTCATTGATTAGCTTTATCTTTTTGACTGGGGACGGGGGTTCCTCTGCACTTCTTTTTCTCTTCAGCAAAGGCTTGTTGTTGTATGGCCAGTGTTCCTCCTCAGGTGGTGACTGTGCATTTTCAGTGATGTTTTTTGGACTAATCTTTCTTGTCATCTTTGGTGCAGGCAAGTAGCTCTCTAAGTCTGTTTCTGAAATGTGTTTCCTTTTCAGATTCAAACTTTGGCACTTTAGTGCGGATGTCTCCATTTCCGGCTGTCTCACTGTTGGAGACATTTCATTGACAAACTCTTTTGGAGGCTTTTCCTTCTCTGGTATTGTTATCTGCACCTTTGGAAGGATGTGTGGGACGTATGGGGTGTCATCATTCACCTGAGGTTGGCCTCTTAAATAGATCTGCTTGAGAATCTGCACAAGGGTGTCACGGATAGCGCTGACAATCATTTTAAATCCTTTTTCGGGTAATTTGATTCCATCCGGTTTGCACTGATCGATTCTAAATGGTAACAGTCTTGGATGTTCAACCACAGCACCGTTGAATAATCTGATGTTGAATTGAATATTCTTTGTCACCGGGATCCTGTCTTCATTTATTTTCCCTGGATGGAAATTCCCCCATCTTGATCTTGGAGTTAAGAGGGAATACACAATTTTAATTTTGGGAAAAGTGTCATGCAGACATTTCAAGTCCCTCAGCATTTCACAGAGATCAGACACATTGGTGTTGCCAACATGGAGAACTAAAACGTCTGGAGGACTCTTTTGTTGGGAAACCTCGCTATAGAAACGATTCAAAACATCCCTCCAGCACATCGTTACTTTTCCAATCCAATTAATTTTTGCATTGAGTCCAAGGTTTTCTCTGTAGCATTGATTTCCTGTACGTTGTGCTCTTTTGGTGTAATATCCTGACCCCATGATCCAGACCGTGGGCCGTTTTCTTTCTTTACCACGAATGTCTTTCTCTTTTGTCTTTGCTGATGCAAAGAGATTTTGTTGGCCAGTAAAACTATTCAAAGCTTCTACAGAGCTTCTTGGGAGATCCATGTCACCTGCTACAAATGGATGTTGAAGCACCTGATGAAGAGGAATACGCTTTGCAGGATCCAACAACAGCATTCCATTTAACAGGTGAACAAACTGATCCACATTCATCTGTTCTGTCTCGGAACACATTCCTGACATCTGTTGGTGTTTTCTAAAGTCATCAGGGGAAACAAATCTGACATCCTGTCGAATACTCTTTCTACATTGTCTTGATGTCTTTAAAAGCCACTGGTTTTGGTCATTTTTGAAGTAAAACTCTTTAGTTTTGGATCCAGCATTTAGAAGGGGGTCTGGAAAGTGACCGTGAGTATGTGTTATGTTCCAGATCATCTCATAATCACTATAGGCCGTGTAGAAGGGAAATCCAAAGAACATTTCGGCAGCAATGCAAGCAAGGGACCAGACGTGGGATTTTTCAATGCTCCATGAACCAAGAAGTGTCTCTGGGGCCATGTAACACCTGAAATGTCTACGTGAAGCCACACAAAAATTCTCTACTCGACTACATTGAGTGGAATTGATTTGTTTGTCCTGGTTCCCTCCAAGTATGACCTTCATTCTGTTAGGCGTCAGAATTCCATGAGTGTTTCGGGGATTTTGTAAAGCTGTTGCTGCTTGACGCAGAACTGAACTGATTTCTTTCAGATTAAAAGAAGAGAATGATTTTGCGTGATGCATTTTTGTTGAAATACGATAAAATAGTAAAAATTGTCTGCTTGGTAAAATCCTCTGAAATCCAAAGTGATCGCTCTTTACTACCAAAGAACAGACTAAACACTAACCTGACCTCTATATACAGACTTTTGTATGATGAGGTCAAATGACATCATGAACATAGATGATGAACATGATGTCATGACTTCATATACATCATCTATGATGTCATAGAGGGTGACATCAGTTTGGAGTCAATTAGCACTGTGAGGATGACATCAGCATGACATCACTTAGGCAGTTGTGACATTACAGTGTCCATTTAAAAAAAGGCATACAAATACATTTTGTTATGCAAACCTATTTTTTTTCCCAATTTCTCTCTTTTGTTCATTGAATGTTAATAAATTTGTAATAAATTGAGACATTCAATAAATTCATTTCTGTTGAACCTAACAATTCTACCTACAATCATTACATTTGATCTTAATAAAATCAGCGCTATATACTTCAAGGCTTTTATTACAAGTAAATACTTCAGTTGAAGTATTTGCAATTGTACAAAAGAAATATTCTGAAAAAAATCTATCTATATATTTATAGCCCTCTCACCCTCTGCAGGTGGTTTCTCAATCAAGCATGGTCCCCTACCAGAGGTCTGGGAGCTTGGGGGTCCTGCAGTATCTTTGATGTTGTCAGCACTGCACATTTGGGACTGAGAGGTCTGAGGTCTTTCCAGGGATCAGCTGTAACCACTCCTCCAGCTTGGGGGTTACTGACACGAGTGCTCCAATCACCACTGTCACCTTCACTTTCCATGCTTTCTCCAGTTCTTCTCTGAGTCCCTGGTATTTCTCCAGGGTCTCATGTTGCTTCTTCCTGATGTGGAGGGAGGCGGGGCGATGACGTCATTGCTATCTCTGTGTGTCTGGCTGCTAAGAAACACAGACATGCTAGGAGCAGTGAGGCCAGGCTTGTAGCTTTGTGTTAGCGGCAGGGGAGAGGGCTTTGTGACGGTTGTGCACTCCTGATGAATGTACACAGCTTCTCAGGACTTCATCCGAAGGAGGACCGCGGTTCGTCGGAACCTTACCCCGGACTAGCTTTGTCTTCGGACCGGCAGCCGCCTTCGCGTAGCGGAGCGCAAAAGCCACGCGATCTGAAACCGCGGATTACCGAAGGCGGAAGTGCTGCTATGCAGATCTGATAAACTCTAAAGCATCATATGAATTTCTGTTTCCAGTGGTGTTCAGACAAAATAAAGGCTGATGTTATTCCTACATATTTACATCCAAGTTGCTCATTACTGGATTGACCTCCTGGAGTTAAGTTCCTCCACGGTTTTTAGCACCCATTAACCTAAAGCGAACCCTTCTTCCGGGTCCTTGCAGCCAAGAAAAAAGCACTGACCGGACGGATTAAAACAATTATAAGCGAGCAGGCCCTTAATAATAATCATAACACTAATAAAAGCACATTAAAAGATATGTGTTGGTCCAACCAGCAAATGTTTAGCATGACGAAATCTGCTAGAGCTGTTGATGGGAATCTAGCTGTCCTCGATCAGCAAAATCAGCACAAAGCTGCAAGGGACTATCTTCTAAATGTGATTTTAGTATGTGCTATTATGTGCTTTTAAGAATTATTATAAAGACAAATTCATATGATGGTTTAGAGTTTCTCAGGTCTGTGTAGCCGCATTTCCTCCTTCTGCGCTTCAAAACTTCCCTGGACTAGCTTTCTCTCCGGGCTAGCGGGCCGGGTTTAGCTCCGTTAGTTCCGTCTGAAGACAAAGCTAGTCTAGGAGAAGCATCGAACCGTGGACAGAGGCTCATTCTGAGGCCTAGCTGGTGCATCCGGCTGCGCTCCAGAACTCAGGACCGCAGAAGGCAGAAAAGCTGCTACAAAGTCCCAAGAAGCTGTGTACAATCATCAGGAGTGCACAACCGACACAAGGCTACAAGCCTGGCCACAGTGCTCCTAGAATGTCTGTGTCTATAAGCACCCAGACACACGGTGATAGCAATGACACCATCGCCCCGCCTCCCTTTTTCATTTTACTTTTGAGTCAGTTGATGCAGTTACATTGTTAGAATGAAAAAGCATATTTCTGTTGATCTATTTTATTCGTCAAATTAGATATTTCTAAAGGAATTTTTTTACACATTTACCAGAGAACCTTTTGGAAATGAAATATCAAATACCATTTATATTATCATTTTAATTAAGTGACACAATAAGCAGTGTTGAAGAAGAAAATGAAAAAGCATTTTGGCGGATTGCTTTTTCATTTTAATTTTGAGTCAGAAAATGCAGTTTAATTTTGAAAATGAAAAAGTATTTCTGTTTTTGACTTTTATTTTTAATTATGCTACAGAATCGCTTCCATATCAGACTGGCTGTAAGCTCTGACCAGTGTTCAGTGTCTGCATGAGAGAGCCGTTTTGGAGGCTGTCCCTGCCCTCTGCTTCCACTCTTACCCGTCCCAGTATCTGTGTGCTTCCAGGAGCCGGGGGAGGGCCCCACATAATGTTGGGGTGGTGCTGGGATCCAGCAAGGCTGAGCTGGGGAGTCGGTACTACAGCAGGTGGTGCTGCACCCAACTCCACCTCCATCATCTCCAACAACATTTACATGATATACATTTAATATTGCTATATTCATCAATCCCTAAACAATTCTTTATCAACATTTAATAATCTTTAACACTTTAGAATCATCTTTTTGGAAGACTATTTACTTTGATGTTTCATGTCAGAGTCAAAGAATTTTCAAGGACACTGCAGGGAGTTGAACCCCGTGTAGCTGAAGCCAGAGTACCATCAACCAGTGCCTTTTGCTTTCTGGACTGAACATGGAAAGCAAAGAAAAAGCTGGAGTCCAACCAGCATATATACCCTCTCCATTTCTATGGGCTTGGGACCATCACAGAAAGAACACAGGTTTGTGACTCTCTGAGGCTGGATTACATATATGTTTTTATTTATTTATTTTTTTTCCAATTTTTTTTCCATTTTTTTTTTATTACACACTAAAAAATAACTTGTTGGTGCACATTATATACATTTTCATAAATTTGTGGAAATAAAACCTAATACAGTTTAATTAATGACTGGAAGTAAATATTTACACTTTGTCAAAAGCTCTAATTTAACCATAGAAAAATAGATGTTATGAAAATCTTTTAAATGTTTTCCTGGATATTACCAGTGTCTTGTGTCATTCCATTTAGGAATCTTGATTTTCACTTTTGTGTGTGTGGGGGGAAACTAGAGCACCCAGAGAAAACCCCACGCATGCATGGAAAGAGAACAGCAATTTAACCATGCAGCCCGTTTTTTGTAAATGGTTCAAGTCCGTTTATTTGACATAAAGAGGATGTAGCAGATGTTGAAGTCCTTTTATAGTGATTGTTGTACGGTCCTAATGTATTTTTTCTTGATAGTGGGGGGAAACTAGAGCACCCAGAGAAAACCCCACGCATGCATGGAAAGAAAACACCAATTTAACCATGCAGCCCGTTTTTTTCAATAAAAAAAAATCCAAACATAAAAACTATCAATACTTTTTTTTAAAGTTAACTTGTTAAAAGTAAATAATTGAATATAACCAAATAAAAGTCAAGATTTAATCATTTTTAGAAAGATAAAATAAAGAAAATATCAAACTTTAATTGACAAACATAAAACTATCAAATTATTTTTTAAATTAACTAATTCAAATTAAATGTTTACAGAAAACAAAAAGTCAGTATGTCAATAGACATGGAGATAAAAAAACAAATTTGAAGTCAATATGTCAATAGACAATGGAGTTAAAAAAACAAATTTGAAGTAGCAACGATTTAAATAGACCTAGGAAACATGTTTGAGAGAAACCCAAAGTTTAGATCTGATTTTGTCCAAAAATGTGTTCAAGTCAAAGACATTTGATTCAGCCGATTTAGAAAAGTTCTCTCACTAAAATCCCTGCTATCAAGAGAACAGGTTGTCAATTCTTGTGGTTCCTATTGGAGACATTTCTTGATGGCAGTCTGAATGTTTTCTAAAAAGACTTGATTCCCCTGTATGGTTAAATTGACTCCATCAGGCCCATAGATGTTCTTGTCAGCTGGAAGCAAATTTTCATGCTCAACCACCACATGGTACAGGTCAGTATACCCCTTCATAATTGTATTGACAGAGGTCTGGAGTTGATTGATTTCAGCAGGATTTCCAAATCTCCCATTTGTTCTTGGAATGATGAGGGATAAAGCTGTTTTCATTTGAGGATACGTTTCTTTTAGAACCCTCAGGTCTTCTGCCATCCGACTTGCAATCACCGTTGGAGGAATTGTTCCCAATTCATCCCCTTCAGCATGAATGAGCAAAACTTCAGGGGGACCACTTTCCTCAAAGATTCTTTGATGGACTTCTTTAACAATGTCCTTCCAGCCCAAGTCTTTCTCTCCAATCCACTTAACATTGGGATTGGAATGAAGGCTTTTTGCAAAGGAATCATCAGCTGCAAGCTTTGCTTTTGAAATGGAATGTGAGCCAACAATCCAGACATCAGGTGCTCCTAGTAAAGGATGTGTTCTGGTTGTTGGTGAGCTGTCTGACCAAATGCTAACTTGAGAGGAGCCAGATGTGTCCTCTTCCATTTCCTCAGGTTGGATGACAGTTTCTGGTGAACTGGCAAAAGGACTTTCAAAATCCGGTTGATCCTCACAGACTAGAGCCAGATGTTGGTGGACATCTTCATTGATTAGCTTTATCTTTTTGACTGGGGACGGGGGTTCCTCTGCACTTCTTTTTCTCTTCAGCAAAGGCTTGTTGTTGTATGGCCAGTGTTCCTCCTCAGGTGGTGACTGTGCATTTTCAGTGATGTTTTTTGGACTAATCTTTCTTGTCATCTTTGGTGCAGGCAAGTAGCTCTCTAAGTCTGTTTCTGAAATGTGTTTCCTTTTCAGATTCAAACTTTGGCACTTTAGTGCGGATGTCTCCATTTCCGGCTGTCTCACTGTTGGAGACATTTCATTGACAAACTCTTTTGGAGGCTTTTCCTTCTCTGGTATTGTTATCTGCACCTTTGGAAGGATGTGTGGGACGTATGGGGTGTCATCATTCACCTGAGGTTGGCCTCTTAAATAGATCTGCTTGAGAATCTGCACAAGGGTGTCACGGATAGCGCTGACAATCATTTTAAATCCTTTTTCGGGTAATTTGATTCCATCCGGTTTGCACTGATCGATTCTAAATGGTAACAGTCTTGGATGTTCAACCACAGCACCGTTGAATAATCTGATGTTGAATTGAATATTCTTTGTCACCGGGATCCTGTCTTCATTTATTTTCCCTGGATGGAAATTCCCCCATCTTGATCTTGGAGTTAAGAGGGAATACACAATTTTAATTTTGGGAAAAGTGTCATGCAGACATTTCAAGTCCCTCAGCATTTCACAGAGATCAGACACATTGGTGTTGCCAACATGGAGAACTAAAACGTCTGGAGGACTCTTTTGTTGGGAAACCTCGCTATAGAAACGATTCAAAACATCCCTCCAGCACATCGTTACTTTTCCAATCCAATTAATTTTTGCATTGAGTCCAAGGTTTTCTCTGTAGCATTGATTTCCTGTACGTTGTGCTCTTTTGGTGTAATATTCTGACCCCATGATCCAGACCGTGGGCCGTTTTCTTTCTTTACCACGAATGTCTTTCTCTTTTGTCTTTGCTGATGCAAAGAGATTTTGTTGGCCAGTAAAACTATTCAAAGCTTCTACAGAGCTTCTTGGGAGATCCATGTCACCTGCTACAAATGGATGTTGAAGCACCCGATGAAGAGGAATACGCTTTGCAGGATCCAACAACAGCATTCCATTTAACAGGTGAACAAACTGATCCACATTCATCTGTTCTGTCTCGGAACACATTCCTGACATCTGTTGGTGTTTTCTAAAGTCATCAGGGGAAACAAATCTGACATCCTGTCGAATACTCTTTCTACATTGTCTTGATGTCTTTAAAAGCCACTGGTTTTGGTCATTTTTGAAGTAAAACTCTTTAGTTTTGGATCCAGCATTTAGAAGGGGGTCTGGAAAGTGACCGTGAGTATGTGTTATGTTCCAGATCATCTCATAATCACTATAGGCCGTGTAGAAGGGAAATCCAAAGAACATTTCGGCAGCAATGCAAGCAAGGGACCAGACGTGGGATTTTTCAATGCTCCATGAACCAAGAAGTGTCTCTGGGGCCATGTAACACCTGAAATGTCTACGTGAAGCCACACAAAAATTCTCTACTCGACTACATTGAGTGGAATTGATTTGTTTGTCCTGGTTCCCTCCAAGTATGACCTTCATTCTGTTAGGCGTCAGAATTCCATGAGTGTTTCGGGGATTTTGTAAAGCTGTTGCTGCTTGACGCAGAACTGAACTGATTTCTTTCAGATTAAAAGAAGAGAATGATTTTGCGTGATGCATTTTTGTTGAAATACGATAAAATAGTAAAAATTGTCTGCTTGGTAAAATCCTCTGAAATCCAAAGTGATCGCTCTTTACTACCAAAGAACAGACTAAACACTAACCTGACCTCTATATACAGACTTTTGTATGATGAGGTCAAATGACATCATGAACATAGATGATGAACATGATGTCATGACTTCATATACATCATCTATGATGTCATAGAGGGTGACATCAGTTTGGAGTCAATTAGCACTGTGAGGATGACATCAGCATGACATCACTTAGGCAGTTGTGACATTACAGTGTCCATTTAAAAAAAGGCATACAAATACATTTTGTTATGCAAACCTATTTTTTTCCCAATTTCTCTCTTTTGTTCATTGAATGTTAATAAATTTGTAATAAATTGAGACATTCAATAAATTCATTTCTGTTGAACCTAACAATTCTACCTACAATCATTACATTTGATCTTAATAAAATCAGCGCTATATACTTCAAGGCTTTTATTACAAGTAAATACTTCAGTTGAAGTATTTGCAATTGTACAAAAGAAATATTCTGAAAAAAATCTATCTATATATTTATAGCCCTCTCACCCTCTGCAGGTGGTTTCTCAATCAAGCATGGTCCCCTACCAGAGGTCTGGGAGCTTGGGGGTCCTGCAGTATCTTTGATGTTGTCAGCACTGCACATTTGGGACTGAGAGGTCTGAGGTCTTTCCAGGGATCAGCTGTAACCACTCCTCCAGCTTGGGGGTTACTGACACGAGTGCTCCAATCACCACTGTCACCTTCACTTTCCATGCTTTCTCCAGTTCTTCTCTGAGTCCCTGGTATTTCTCCAGGGTCTCATGTTGCTTCTTCCTGATGTGGAGGGAGGCGGGGCGATGACGTCATTGCTATCTCTGTGTGTCTGGCTGCTAAGAAACACAGACATGCTAGGAGCAGTGAGGCCAGGCTTGTAGCTTTGTGTTAGCGGCAGGGGAGAGGGCTTTGTGACGGTTGTGCACTCCTGATGAATGTACACAGCTTCTCAGGACTTCATCCGAAGGAGGACCGCGGTTCGTCGGAACCTTACCCCGGACTAGCTTTGTCTTCGGACCGGCAGCCGCCTTCGCGTAGCGGAGCGCAAAAGCCACGCGATCTGAAACCGCGGATTACCGAAGGCGGAAGTGCTGCTATGCAGATCTGATAAACTCTAAAGCATCATATGAATTTCTGTTTCCAGTGGTGTTCAGACAAAATAAAGGCTGATGTTATTCCTACATATTTACATCCAAGTTGCTCATTACTGGATTGACCTCCTGGAGTTAAGTTCCTCCACGGTTTTTAGCACCCATTAACCTAAAGCGAACCCTTCTTCCGGGTCCTTGCAGCCAAGAAAAAAGCACTGACCGGACGGATTAAAACAATTATAAGCGAGCAGGCCCTTAATAATAATCATAACACTAATAAAAGCACATTAAAAGATATGTGTTGGTCCAACCAGCAAATGTTTAGCATGACGAAATCTGCTAGAGCTGTTGATGGGAATCTAGCTGTCCTCGATCAGCAAAATCAGCACAAAGCTGCAAGGGACTATCTTCTAAATGTGATTTTAGTATGTGCTATTATGTGCTTTTAAGAATTATTATAAAGACAAATTCATATGATGGTTTAGAGTTTCTCAGGTCTGTGTAGCCGCATTTCCTCCTTCTGCGCTTCAAAACTTCCCTGGACTAGCTTTCTCTCCGGGCTAGCGGGCCGGGTTTAGCTCCGTTAGTTCCGTCTGAAGACAAAGCTAGTCTAGGAGAAGCATCGAACCGTGGACAGAGGCTCATTCTGAGGCCTAGCTGGTGCATCCGGCTGCGCTCCAGAACTCAGGACCGCAGAAGGCAGAAAAGCTGCTACAAAGTCCCAAGAAGCTGTGTACAATCATCAGGAGTGCACAACCGACACAAGGCTACAAGCCTGGCCACAGTGCTCCTAGAATGTCTGTGTCTATAAGCACCCAGACACACGGTGATAGCAATGACACCATCGCCCCGCCTCCCTTTTTCATTTTACTTTTGAGTCAGTTGATGCAGTTACATTGTTAGAATGAAAACGCATATTTCTGTTGATCTATTTTATTCGTCAAATTAGATATTTCTAAAGGAATTTTTTTACACATTTACCAGAGAACCTTTTGGAAATGAAATATCAAATACCATTTATATTATCATTTTAATTAAGTGACACAATAAGCAGTGTTGAAGAAGAAAATGAAAAAGCATTTTGGCGGATTGCTTTTTCATTTTAATTTTGAGTCAGAAAATGCAGTTTAATTTTGAAAATGAAAAAGTATTTCTGTTTTTGACTTTTATTTTTAATTATGCTACAGAATCGCTTCCATATCAGACTGGCTGTAAGCTCTGACCAGTGTTCAGTGTCTGCATGAGAGAGCCGTTTTGGAGGCTGTCCCTGCCCTCTGCTTCCACTCTTACCCGTCCCAGTATCTGTGTGCTTCCAGGAGCCGGGGGAGGGCCCCACATAATGTTGGGGTGGTGCTGGGATCCAGCAAGGCTGAGCTGGGGAGTCGGTACTACAGCAGGTGGTGCTGCACCCAACTCCACCTCCATCATCTCCAACAACATTTACATGATATACATTTAATATTGCTATATTCATCAATCCCTAAACAATTCTTTATCAACATTTAATAATCTTTAACACTTTAGAATCATCTTTTTGGAAGACTATTTACTTTGATGTTTCATGTCAGAGTCAAAGAATTTTCAAGGACACTGCAGGGAGTTGAACCCCGTGTAGCTGAAGCCAGAGTACCATCAACCAGTGCCTTTTGCTTTCTGGACTAAACATGGAAAGCAAAGAAAAAGCTGGAGTCCAACCAGCATATATACCCTCTCCATTTCTATGGGCTTGGGACCATCACAGAAAGAACACAGGTTTGTGACTCTCTGAGGCTGGATTACATATATGTTTTTATTTATTTATTTTTTTTCCAATTTTTTTTCCAATTTTTTTTATTACACACTAAAAAATAACTTGTTGGTGCACATTATATACATTTTCATAAATTTGTGGAAATAAAACCTAATACAGTTTAATTAATGACTGGAAGTAAATATTTACACTTTGTCAAAAGCTCTAATTTAACCATAGAAAAATAGATGTTATGAAAATCTTTTAAATGTTTTCCTGGATATTACCAGTGTCTTGTGTCATTCCATTTAGGAATCTTGATTTTCACTTTTGTGTGTGTGGGGGGAAACTAGAGCACCCAGAGAAAACCCCACGCATGCATGGAAAGAGAACAGCAATTTAACCATGCAGCCCGTTTTTTTGTAAATGGTTCAAGTCCGTTTATTTGACATAAAGAGGATGTAGCAGATGTTGAAGTCCTTTTATAGTGATTGTTGTACGGTCCTAATGTATTTTTTCTTGATAGTGGGGGGAAACTAGAGCACCCAGAGAAAACCCCACGCATGCATGGAAAGAAAACACCAATTTAACCATGCAGCCCGTTTTTTTCAATAAAAAAAAAATCCAAACATAAAAACTATCAATACTTTTTTTTTAAGTTAACTTGTTAAAAGTAAATAATTGAATATAACCAAATAAAAGTCAAGATTTAATCATTTTTAGAAAGATAAAATAAAGAAAATATCAAACTTTAATTGACAAACATAAAACTATCAAATTATTTTTTAAATTAACTAATTCAAATTAAATGTTTACAGAAAACAAAAAGTCAGTATGTCAATAGACATGGAGATAAAAAAACAAATTTGAAGTCAATATGTCAATAGACAATGGAGTTAAAAAAACAAATTTGAAGTAGCAACGATTTAAATAGACCTAGGAAACATGTTTGAGAGAAACCCAAAGTTTAGATCTGATTTTGTCCAAAAATGTGTTCAAGTCAAAGACATTTGATTCAGCCGATTTAGAAAAGTTCTCTCACTAAAATCCCTGCTATCAAGAGAACAGGTTGTCAATTCTTGTGGTTCCTATTGGAGACATTTCTTGATGGCAGTCTGAATGTTTTCTAAAAAGACTTGATTCCCCTGTATGGTTAAATTGACTCCATCAGGCCCATAGATGTTCTTGTCAGCTGGAAGCAAATTTTCATGCTCAACCACCACATGGTACAGGTCAGTATACCCCTTCATAATTGTATTGACAGAGGTCTGGAGTTGATTGATTTCAGCAGGATTTCCAAATCTCCCATTTGTTCTTGGAATGATGAGGGATAAAGCTGTTTTCATTTGAGGATACGTTTCTTTTAGAACCCTCAGGTCTTCTGCCATCCGACTTGCAATCACCGTTGGAGGAATTGTTCCCAATTCATCCCCTTCAGCATGAATGAGCAAAACTTCAGGGGGACCACTTTCCTCAAAGATTCTTTGATGGACTTCTTTAACAATGTCCTTCCAGCCCAAGTCTTTCTCTCCAATCCACTTAACATTGGGATTGGAATGAAGGCTTTTTGCAAAGGAATCATCAGCTGCAAGCTTTGCTTTTGAAATGGAATGTGAGCCAACAATCCAGACATCAGGTGCTCCTAGTAAAGGATGTGTTCTGGTTGTTGGTGAGCTGTCTGACCAAATGCTAACTTGAGAGGAGCCAGATGTGTCCTCTTCCATTTCCTCAGGTTGGATGACAGTTTCTGGTGAACTGGCAAAAGGACTTTCAAAATCCGGTTGATCCTCACAGACTAGAGCCAGATGTTGGTGGACATCTTCATTGATTAGCTTTATCTTTTTGACTGGGGACGGGGGTTCCTCTGCACTTCTTTTTCTCTTCAGCAAAGGCTTGTTGTTGTATGGCCAGTGTTCCTCCTCAGGTGGTGACTGTGCATTTTCAGTGATGTTTTTTGGACTAATCTTTCTTGTCATCTTTGGTGCAGGCAAGTAGCTCTCTAAGTCTGTTTCTGAAATGTGTTTCCTTTTCAGATTCAAACTTTGGCACTTTAGTGCGGATGTCTCCATTTCCGGCTGTCTCACTGTTGGAGACATTTCATTGACAAACTCTTTTGGAGGCTTTTCCTTCTCTGGTATTGTTATCTGCACCTTTGGAAGGATGTGTGGGACGTATGGGGTGTCATCATTCACCTGAGGTTGGCCTCTTAAATAGATCTGCTTGAGAATCTGCACAAGGGTGTCACGGATAGCGCTGACAATCATTTTAAATCCTTTTTCGGGTAATTTGATTCCATCCGGTTTGCACTGATCGATTCTAAATGGTAACAGTCTTGGATGTTCAACCACAGCACCGTTGAATAATCTGATGTTGAATTGAATATTCTTTGTCACCGGGATCCTGTCTTCATTTATTTTCCCTGGATGGAAATTCCCCCATCTTGATCTTGGAGTTAAGAGGGAATACACAATTTTAATTTTGGGAAAAGTGTCATGCAGACATTTCAAGTCCCTCAGCATTTCACAGAGATCAGACACATTGGTGTTGCCAACATGGAGAACTAAAACGTCTGGAGGACTCTTTTGTTGGGAAACCTCGCTATAGAAACGATTCAAAACATCCCTCCAGCACATCGTTACTTTTCCAATCCAATTAATTTTTGCATTGAGTCCAAGGTTTTCTCTGTAGCATTGATTTCCTGTACGTTGTGCTCTTTTGGTGTAATATTCTGACCCCATGATCCAGACCGTGGGCCGTTTTCTTTCTTTACCACGAATGTCTTTCTCTTTTGTCTTTGCTGATGCAAAGAGATTTTGTTGGCCAGTAAAACTATTCAAAGCTTCTACAGAGCTTCTTGGGAGATCCATGTCACCTGCTACAAATGGATGTTGAAGCACCCGATGAAGAGGAATACGCTTTGCAGGATCCAACAACAGCATTCCATTTAACAGGTGAACAAACTGATCCACATTCATCTGTTCTGTCTCGGAACACATTCCTGACATCTGTTGGTGTTTTCTAAAGTCATCAGGGGAAACAAATCTGACATCCTGTCGAATACTCTTTCTACATTGTCTTGATGTCTTTAAAAGCCACTGGTTTTGGTCATTTTTGAAGTAAAACTCTTTAGTTTTGGATCCAGCATTTAGAAGGGGGTCTGGAAAGTGACCGTGAGTATGTGTTATGTTCCAGATCATCTCATAATCACTATAGGCCGTGTAGAAGGGAAATCCAAAGAACATTTCGGCAGCAATGCAAGCAAGGGACCAGACGTGGGATTTTTCAATGCTCCATGAACCAAGAAGTGTCTCTGGGGCCATGTAACACCTGAAATGTCTACGTGAAGCCACACAAAAATTCTCTACTCGACTACATTGAGTGGAATTGATTTGTTTGTCCTGGTTCCCTCCAAGTATGACCTTCATTCTGTTAGGCGTCAGAATTCCATGAGTGTTTCGGGGATTTTGTAAAGCTGTTGCTGCTTGACGCAGAACTGAACTGATTTCTTTCAGATTAAAAGAAGAGAATGATTTTGCGTGATGCATTTTTGTTGAAATACGATAAAATAGTAAAAATTGTCTGCTTGGTAAAATCCTCTGAAATCCAAAGTGATCGCTCTTTACTACCAAAGAACAGACTAAACACTAACCTGACCTCTATATACAGACTTTTGTATGATGAGGTCAAATGACATCATGAACATAGATGATGAACATGATGTCATGACTTCATATACATCATCTATGATGTCATAGAGGGTGACATCAGTTTGGAGTCAATTAGCACTGTGAGGATGACATCAGCATGACATCACTTAGGCAGTTGTGACATTACAGTGTCCATTTAAAAAAAGGCATACAAATACATTTTGTTATGCAAACCTATTTTTTTCCCAATTTCTCTCTTTTGTTCATTGAATGTTAATAAATTTGTAATAAATTGAGACATTCAATAAATTCATTTCTGTTGAACCTAACAATTCTACCTACAATCATTACATTTGATCTTAATAAAATCAGCGCTATATACTTCAAGGCTTTTATTACAAGTAAATACTTCAGTTGAAGTATTTGCAATTGTACAAAAGAAATATTCTGAAAAAAATCTATCTATATATTTATAGCCCTCTCACCCTCTGCAGGTGGTTTCTCAATCAAGCATGGTCCCCTACCAGAGGTCTGGGAGCTTGGGGGTCCTGCAGTATCTTTGATGTTGTCAGCACTGCACATTTGGGACTGAGAGGTCTGAGGTCTTTCCAGGGATCAGCTGTAACCACTCCTCCAGCTTGGGGGTTACTGACACGAGTGCTCCAATCACCACTGTCACCTTCACTTTCCATGCTTTCTCCAGTTCTTCTCTGAGTCCCTGGTATTTCTCCAGGGTCTCATGTTGCTTCTTCCTGATGTGGAGGGAGGCGGGGCGATGACGTCATTGCTATCTCTGTGTGTCTGGCTGCTAAGAAACACAGACATGCTAGGAGCAGTGAGGCCAGGCTTGTAGCTTTGTGTTAGCGGCAGGGGAGAGGGCTTTGTGACGGTTGTGCACTCCTGATGAATGTACACAGCTTCTCAGGACTTCATCCGAAGGAGGACCGCGGTTCGTCGGAACCTTACCCCGGACTAGCTTTGTCTTCGGACCGGCAGCCGCCTTCGCGTAGCGGAGCGCAAAAGCCACGCGATCTGAAACCGCGGATTACCGAAGGCGGAAGTGCTGCTATGCAGATCTGATAAACTCTAAAGCATCATATGAATTTCTGTTTCCAGTGGTGTTCAGACAAAATAAAGGCTGATGTTATTCCTACATATTTACATCCAAGTTGCTCATTACTGGATTGACCTCCTGGAGTTAAGTTCCTCCACGGTTTTTAGCACCCATTAACCTAAAGCGAACCCTTCTTCCGGGTCCTTGCAGCCAAGAAAAAAGCACTGACCGGACGGATTAAAACAATTATAAGCGAGCAGGCCCTTAATAATAATCATAACACTAATAAAAGCACATTAAAAGATATGTGTTGGTCCAACCAGCAAATGTTTAGCATGACGAAATCTGCTAGAGCTGTTGATGGGAATCTAGCTGTCCTCGATCAGCAAAATCAGCACAAAGCTGCAAGGGACTATCTTCTAAATGTGATTTTAGTATGTGCTATTATGTGCTTTTAAGAATTATTATAAAGACAAATTCATATGATGGTTTAGAGTTTCTCAGGTCTGTGTAGCCGCATTTCCTCCTTCTGCGCTTCAAAACTTCCCTGGACTAGCTTTCTCTCCGGGCTAGCGGGCCGGGTTTAGCTCCGTTAGTTCCGTCTGAAGACAAAGCTAGTCTAGGAGAAGCATCGAACCGTGGACAGAGGCTCATTCTGAGGCCTAGCTGGTGCATCCGGCTGCGCTCCAGAACTCAGGACCGCAGAAGGCAGAAAAGCTGCTACAAAGTCCCAAGAAGCTGTGTACAATCATCAGGAGTGCACAACCGACACAAGGCTACAAGCCTGGCCACAGTGCTCCTAGAATGTCTGTGTCTATAAGCACCCAGACACACGGTGATAGCAATGACACCATCGCCCCGCCTCCCTTTTTCATTTTACTTTTGAGTCAGTTGATGCAGTTACATTGTTAGAATGAAAAAGCATATTTCTGTTGATCTATTTTATTCGTCAAATTAGATATTTCTAAAGGAATTTTTTTACACATTTACCAGAGAACCTTTTGGAAATGAAATATCAAATACCATTTATATTATCATTTTAATTAAGTGACACAATAAGCAGTGTTGAAGAAGAAAATGAAAAAGCATTTTGGCGGATTGCTTTTTCATTTTAATTTTGAGTCAGAAAATGCAGTTTAATTTTGAAAATGAAAAAGTATTTCTGTTTTTGACTTTTATTTTTAATTATGCTACAGAATCGCTTCCATATCAGACTGGCTGTAAGCTCTGACCAGTGTTCAGTGTCTGCATGAGAGAGCCGTTTTGGAGGCTGTCCCTGCCCTCTGCTTCCACTCTTACCCGTCCCAGTATCTGTGTGCTTCCAGGAGCCGGGGGAGGGCCCCACATAATGTTGGGGTGGTGCTGGGATCCAGCAAGGCTGAGCTGGGGAGTCGGTACTACAGCAGGTGGTGCTGCACCCAACTCCACCTCCATCATCTCCAACAACATTTACATGATATACATTTAATATTGCTATATTCATCAATCCCTAAACAATTCTTTATCAACATTTAATAATCTTTAACACTTTAGAATCATCTTTTTGGAAGACTATTTACTTTGATGTTTCATGTCAGAGTCAAAGAATTTTCAAGGACACTGCAGGGAGTTGAACCCCGTGTAGCTGAAGCCAGAGTACCATCAACCAGTGCCTTTTGCTTTCTGGACTAAACATGGAAAGCAAAGAAAAAGCTGGAGTCCAACCAGCATATATACCCTCTCCATTTCTATGGGCTTGGGACCATCACAGAAAGAACACAGGTTTGTGACTCTCTGAGGCTGGATTACATATATGTTTTTATTTATTTATTTTTTTTCCAATTTTTTTTCCAATTTTTTTTATTACACACTAAAAAATAACTTGTTGGTGCACATTATATACATTTTCATAAATTTGTGGAAATAAAACCTAATACAGTTTAATTAATGACTGGAAGTAAATATTTACACTTTGTCAAAAGCTCTAATTTAACCATAGAAAAATAGATGTTATGAAAATCTTTTAAATGTTTTCCTGGATATTACCAGTGTCTTGTGTCATTCCATTTAGGAATCTTGATTTTCACTTTTGTGTGTGTGGGGGGAAACTAGAGCACCCAGAGAAAACCCCACGCATGCATGGAAAGAGAACAGCAATTTAACCATGCAGCCCGTTTTTTTGTAAATGGTTCAAGTCCGTTTATTTGACATAAAGAGGATGTAGCAGATGTTGAAGTCCTTTTATAGTGATTGTTGTACGGTCCTAATGTATTTTTTCTTGATAGTGGGGGGAAACTAGAGCACCCAGAGAAAACCCCACGCATGCATGGAAAGAAAACACCAATTTAACCATGCAGCCCGTTTTTTTCAATAAAAAAAAATCCAAACATAAAAACTATCAATACTTTTTTTTTAAGTTAACTTGTTAAAAGTAAATAATTGAATATAACCAAATAAAAGTCAAGATTTAATCATTTTTAGAAAGATAAAATAAAGAAAATATCAAACTTTAATTGACAAACATAAAACTATCAAATTATTTTTTAAATTAACTAATTCAAATTAAATGTTTACAGAAAACAAAAAGTCAGTATGTCAATAGACATGGAGATAAAAAAACAAATTTGAAGTCAATATGTCAATAGACAATGGAGTTAAAAAAACAAATTTGAAGTAGCAACGATTTAAATAGACCTAGGAAACATGTTTGAGAGAAACCCAAAGTTTAGATCTGATTTTGTCCAAAAATGTGTTCAAGTCAAAGACATTTGATTCAGCCGATTTAGAAAAGTTCTCTCACTAAAATCCCTGCTATCAAGAGAACAGGTTGTCAATTCTTGTGGTTCCTATTGGAGACATTTCTTGATGGCAGTCTGAATGTTTTCTAAAAAGACTTGATTCCCCTGTATGGTTAAATTGACTCCATCAGGCCCATAGATGTTCTTGTCAGCTGGAAGCAAATTTTCATGCTCAACCACCACATGGTACAGGTCAGTATACCCCTTCATAATTGTATTGACAGAGGTCTGGAGTTGATTGATTTCAGCAGGATTTCCAAATCTCCCATTTGTTCTTGGAATGATGAGGGATAAAGCTGTTTTCATTTGAGGATACGTTTCTTTTAGAACCCTCAGGTCTTCTGCCATCCGACTTGCAATCACCGTTGGAGGAATTGTTCCCAATTCATCCCCTTCAGCATGAATGAGCAAAACTTCAGGGGGACCACTTTCCTCAAAGATTCTTTGATGGACTTCTTTAACAATGTCCTTCCAGCCCAAGTCTTTCTCTCCAATCCACTTAACATTGGGATTGGAATGAAGGCTTTTTGCAAAGGAATCATCAGCTGCAAGCTTTGCTTTTGAAATGGAATGTGAGCCAACAATCCAGACATCAGGTGCTCCTAGTAAAGGATGTGTTCTGGTTGTTGGTGAGCTGTCTGACCAAATGCTAACTTGAGAGGAGCCAGATGTGTCCTCTTCCATTTCCTCAGGTTGGATGACAGTTTCTGGTGAACTGGCAAAAGGACTTTCAAAATCCGGTTGATCCTCACAGACTAGAGCCAGATGTTGGTGGACATCTTCATTGATTAGCTTTATCTTTTTGACTGGGGACGGGGGTTCCTCTGCACTTCTTTTTCTCTTCAGCAAAGGCTTGTTGTTGTATGGCCAGTGTTCCTCCTCAGGTGGTGACTGTGCATTTTCAGTGATGTTTTTTGGACTAATCTTTCTTGCCATCTTTGGTGCAGGCAAGTAGCTCTCTAAGTCTGTTTCTGAAATGTGTTTCCTTTTCAGATTCAAACTTTGGCACTTTAGTGCGGATGTCTCCATTTCCGGCTGTCTCACTGTTGGAGACATTTCATTGACAAACTCTTTTGGAGGCTTTTCCTTCTCTGGTATTGTTATCTGCACCTTTGGAAGGATGTGTGGGACGTATGGGGTGTCATCATTCACCTGAGGTTGGCCTCTTAAATAGATCTGCTTGAGAATCTGCACAAGGGTGTCACGGATAGCGCTGACAATCATTTTAAATCCTTTTTCGGGTAATTTGATTCCATCCGGTTTGCACTGATCGATTCTAAATGGTAACAGTCTTGGATGTTCAACCACAGCACCGTTGAATAATCTGATGTTGAATTGAATATTCTTTGTCACCGGGATCCTGTCTTCATTTATTTTCCCTGGATGGAAATTCCCCCATCTTGATCTTGGAGTTAAGAGGGAATACACAATTTTAATTTTGGGAAAAGTGTCATGCAGACATTTCAAGTCCCTCAGCATTTCACAGAGATCAGACACATTGGTGTTGCCAACATGGAGAACTAAAACGTCTGGAGGACTCTTTTGTTGGGAAACCTCGCTATAGAAACGATTCAAAACATCCCTCCAGCACATCGTTACTTTTCCAATCCAATTAATTTTTGCATTGAGTCCAAGGTTTTCTCTGTAGCATTGATTTCCTGTACGTTGTGCTCTTTTGGTGTAATATTCTGACCCCATGATCCAGACCGTGGGCCGTTTTCTTTCTTTACCACGAATGTCTTTCTCTTTTGTCTTTGCTGATGCAAAGAGATTTTGTTGGCCAGTAAAACTATTCAAAGCTTCTACAGAGCTTCTTGGGAGATCCATGTCACCTGCTACAAATGGATGTTGAAGCACCCGATGAAGAGGAATACGCTTTGCAGGATCCAACAACAGCATTCCATTTAACAGGTGAACAAACTGATCCACATTCATCTGTTCTGTCTCGGAACACATTCCTGACATCTGTTGGTGTTTTCTAAAGTCATCAGGGGAAACAAATCTGACATCCTGTCGAATACTCTTTCTACATTGTCTTGATGTCTTTAAAAGCCACTGGTTTTGGTCATTTTTGAAGTAAAACTCTTTAGTTTTGGATCCAGCATTTAGAAGGGGGTCTGGAAAGTGACCGTGAGTATGTGTTATGTTCCAGATCATCTCATAATCACTATAGGCCGTGTAGAAGGGAAATCCAAAGAACATTTCGGCAGCAATGCAAGCAAGGGACCAGACGTGGGATTTTTCAATGCTCCATGAACCAAGAAGTGTCTCTGGGGCCATGTAACACCTGAAATGTCTACGTGAAGCCACACAAAAATTCTCTACTCGACTACATTGAGTGGAATTGATTTGTTTGTCCTGGTTCCCTCCAAGTATGACCTTCATTCTGTTAGGCGTCAGAATTCCATGAGTGTTTCGGGGATTTTGTAAAGCTGTTGCTGCTTGACGCAGAACTGAACTGATTTCTTTCAGATTAAAAGAAGAGAATGATTTTGCGTGATGCATTTTTGTTGAAATACGATAAAATAGTAAAAATTGCCTGCTTGGTAAAATCCTCTGAAATCCAAAGTGATCGCTCTTTACTACCAAAGAACAGACTAAACACTAACCTGACCTCTATATACAGACTTTTGTATGATGAGGTCAAATGACATCATGAACATAGATGATGAACATGATGTCATGACTTCATATACATCATCTATGATGTCATAGAGGGTGACATCAGTTTGGAGTCAATTAGCACTGTGAGGATGACATCAGCATGACATCACTTAGGCAGTTGTGACATTACAGTGTCCATTTAAAAAAAGGCATACAAATACATTTTGTTATGCAAACCTATTTTTTTTCCCAATTTCTCTCTTTTGTTCATTGAATGTTAATAAATTTGTAATAAATTGAGACATTCAATAAATTCATTTCTGTTGAACCTAACAATTCTACCTACAATCATTACATTTGATCTTAATAAAATCAGCGCTATATACTTCAAGGCTTTTATTACAAGTAAATACTTCAGTTGAAGTATTTGCAATTGTACAAAAGAAATATTCTGAAAAAAATCTATCTATATATTTATAGCCCTCTCACCCTCTGCAGGTGGTTTCTCAATCAAGCATGGTCCCCTACCAGAGGTCTGGGAGCTTGGGGGTCCTGCAGTATCTTTGATGTTGTCAGCACTGCACATTTGGGACTGAGAGGTCTGAGGTCTTTCCAGGGATCAGCTGTAACCACTCCTCCAGCTTGGGGGTTACTGACACGAGTGCTCCAATCACCACTGTCACCTTCACTTTCCATGCTTTCTCCAGTTCTTCTCTGAGTCCCTGGTATTTCTCCAGGGTCTCATGTTGCTTCTTCCTGATGTGGAGGGAGGCGGGGCGATGACGTCATTGCTATCTCTGTGTGTCTGGCTGCTAAGAAACACAGACATGCTAGGAGCAGTGAGGCCAGGCTTGTAGCTTTGTGTTAGCGGCAGGGGAGAGGGCTTTGTGACGGTTGTGCACTCCTGATGAATGTACACAGCTTCTCAGGACTTCATCCGAAGGAGGACCGCGGTTCGTCGGAACCTTACCCCGGACTAGCTTTGTCTTCGGACCGGCAGCCGCCTTCGCGTAGCGGAGCGCAAAAGCCACGCGATCTGAAACCGCGGATTACCGAAGGCGGAAGTGCTGCTATGCAGATCTGATAAACTCTAAAGCATCATATGAATTTCTGTTTCCAGTGGTGTTCAGACAAAATAAAGGCTGATGTTATTCCTACATATTTACATTCAAGTTGCTCATTACTGGATTGACCGCCTGGAGTTAAGTTCCTCCACGGTTTTTAGCACCCATTAACCTAAAGCGAACCCTTCTTCCGGGTCCTTGCAGCCAAGAAAAAAGCACTGACCGGACGGATTAAAACAATTATAAGCGAGCAGGCCCTTAATAATAATCATAACACTAATAAAAGCACATTAAAAGATATGTGTTGGTCCAACCAGCAAATGTTTAGCATGACGAAATCTGCTAGAGCTGTTGATGGGAATCTAGCTGTCCTCGATCAGCAAAATCAGCACAAAGCTGCAAGGGACTATCTTCTAAATGTGATTTTAGTATGTGCTATTATGTGCTTTTAAGAATTATTATAAAGACAAATTCATATGATGGTTTAGAGTTTCTCAGGTCTGTGTAGCCGCATTTCCTCCTTCTGCGCTTCAAAACTTCCCTGGACTAGCTTTCTCTCCGGGCTAGCGGGCCGGGTTTAGCTCCGTTAGTTCCGTCTGAAGACAAAGCTAGTCTAGGAGAAGCATCGAACCGTGGACAGAGGCTCATTCTGAGGCCTAGCTGGTGCATCCGGCTGCGCTCCAGAACTCAGGACCGCAGAAGGCAGAAAAGCTGCTACAAAGTCCCAAGAAGCTGTGTACAATCATCAGGAGTGCACAACCGACACAAGGCTACAAGCCTGGCCACAGTGCTCCTAGAATGTCTGTGTCTATAAGCACCCAGACACACGGTGATAGCAATGACACCATCGCCCCGCCTCCCTTTTTCATTTTACTTTTGAGTCAGTTGATGCAGTTACATTGTTAGAATGAAAAAGCATATTTCTGTTGATCTATTTTATTCGTCAAATTAGATATTTCTAAAGGAATTTTTTTACACATTTACCAGAGAACCTTTTGGAAATGAAATATCAAATACCATTTATATTATCATTTTAATTAAGTGACACAATAAGCAGTGTTGAAGAAGAAAATGAAAAAGCATTTTGGCGGATTGCTTTTTCATTTTAATTTTGAGTCAGAAAATGCAGTTTAATTTTGAAAATGAAAAAGTATTTCTGTTTTTGACTTTTATTTTTAATTATGCTACAGAATCGCTTCCATATCAGACTGGCTGTAAGCTCTGACCAGTGTTCAGTGTCTGCATGAGAGAGCCGTTTTGGAGGCTGTCCCTGCCCTCTGCTTCCACTCTTACCCGTCCCAGTATCTGTGTGCTTCCAGGAGCCGGGGGAGGGCCCCACATAATGTTGGGGTGGTGCTGGGATCCAGCAAGGCTGAGCTGGGGAGTCGGTACTACAGCAGGTGGTGCTGCACCCAACTCCACCTCCATCATCTCCAACAACATTTACATGATATACATTTAATATTGCTATATTCATCAATCCCTAAACAATTCTTTATCAACATTTAATAATCTTTAACACTTTAGAATCATCTTTTTGGAAGACTATTTACTTTGATGTTTCATGTCAGAGTCAAAGAATTTTCAAGGACACTGCAGGGAGTTGAACCCCGTGTAGCTGAAGCCAGAGTACCATCAACCAGTGCCTTTTGCTTTCTGGACTAAACATGGAAAGCAAAGAAAAAGCTGGAGTCCAACCAGCATATATACCCTCTCCATTTCTATGGGCTTGGGACCATCACAGAAAGAACACAGGTTTGTGACTCTCTGAGGCTGGATTACATATATGTTTTTATTTATTTATTTTTTTTCCAATTTTTTTTCCAATTTTTTTTATTACACACTAAAAAATAACTTGTTGGTGCACATTATATACATTTTCATAAATTTGTGGAAATAAAACCTAATACAGTTTAATTAATGACTGGAAGTAAATATTTACACTTTGTCAAAAGCTCTAATTTAACCATAGAAAAATAGATGTTATGAAAATCTTTTAAATGTTTTCCTGGATATTACCAGTGTCTTGTGTCATTCCATTTAGGAATCTTGATTTTCACTTTTGTGTGTGTGGGGGGAAACTAGAGCACCCAGAGAAAACCCCACGCATGCATGGAAAGAGAACAGCAATTTAACCATGCAGCCCGTTTTTTTGTAAATGGTTCAAGTCCGTTTATTTGACATAAAGAGGATGTAGCAGATGTTGAAGTCCTTTTATAGTGATTGTTGTACGGTCCTAATGTATTTTTTCTTGATAGTGGGGGGAAACTAGAGCACCCAGAGAAAACCCCACGCATGCATGGAAAGAAAACACCAATTTAACCATGCAGCCCGTTTTTTTCAATAAAAAAAAATCCAAACATAAAAACTATCAATACTTTTTTTTTAAGTTAACTTGTTAAAAGTAAATAATTGAATATAACCAAATAAAAGTCAAGATTTAATCATTTTTAGAAAGATAAAATAAAGAAAATATCAAACTTTAATTGACAAACATAAAACTATCAAATTATTTTTTAAATTAACTAATTCAAATTAAATGTTTACAGAAAACAAAAAGTCAGTATGTCAATAGACATGGAGATAAAAAAACAAATTTGAAGTCAATATGTCAATAGACAATGGAGTTAAAAAAACAAATTTGAAGTAGCAACGATTTAAATAGACCTAGGAAACATGTTTGAGAGAAACCCAAAGTTTAGATCTGATTTTGTCCAAAAATGTGTTCAAGTCAAAGACATTTGATTCAGCCGATTTAGAAAAGTTCTCTCACTAAAATCCCTGCTATCAAGAGAACAGGTTGTCAATTCTTGTGGTTCCTATTGGAGACATTTCTTGATGGCAGTCTGAATGTTTTCTAAAAAGACTTGATTCCCCTGTATGGTTAAATTGACTCCATCAGGCCCATAGATGTTCTTGTCAGCTGGAAGCAAATTTTCATGCTCAACCACCACATGGTACAGGTCAGTATACCCCTTCATAATTGTATTGACAGAGGTCTGGAGTTGATTGATTTCAGCAGGATTTCCAAATCTCCCATTTGTTCTTGGAATGATGAGGGATAAAGCTGTTTTCATTTGAGGATACGTTTCTTTTAGAACCCTCAGGTCTTCTGCCATCCGACTTGCAATCACCGTTGGAGGAATTGTTCCCAATTCATCCCCTTCAGCATGAATGAGCAAAACTTCAGGGGGACCACTTTCCTCAAAGATTCTTTGATGGACTTCTTTAACAATGTCCTTCCAGCCCAAGTCTTTCTCTCCAATCCACTTAACATTGGGATTGGAATGAAGGCTTTTTGCAAAGGAATCATCAGCTGCAAGCTTTGCTTTTGAAATGGAATGTGAGCCAACAATCCAGACATCAGGTGCTCCTAGTAAAGGATGTGTTCTGGTTGTTGGTGAGCTGTCTGACCAAATGCTAACTTGAGAGGAGCCAGATGTGTCCTCTTCCATTTCCTCAGGTTGGATGACAGTTTCTGGTGAACTGGCAAAAGGACTTTCAAAATCCGGTTGATCCTCACAGACTAGAGCCAGATGTTGGTGGACATCTTCATTGATTAGCTTTATCTTTTTGACTGGGGACGGGGGTTCCTCTGCACTTCTTTTTCTCTTCAGCAAAGGCTTGTTGTTGTATGGCCAGTGTTCCTCCTCAGGTGGTGACTGTGCATTTTCAGTGATGTTTTTTGGACTAATCTTTCTTGCCATCTTTGGTGCAGGCAAGTAGCTCTCTAAGTCTGTTTCTGAAATGTGTTTCCTTTTCAGATTCAAACTTTGGCACTTTAGTGCGGATGTCTCCATTTCCGGCTGTCTCACTGTTGGAGACATTTCATTGACAAACTCTTTTGGAGGCTTTTCCTTCTCTGGTATTGTTATCTGCACCTTTGGAAGGATGTGTGGGACGTATGGGGTGTCATCATTCACCTGAGGTTGGCCTCTTAAATAGATCTGCTTGAGAATCTGCACAAGGGTGTCACGGATAGCGCTGACAATCATTTTAAATCCTTTTTCGGGTAATTTGATTCCATCCGGTTTGCACTGATCGATTCTAAATGGTAACAGTCTTGGATGTTCAACCACAGCACCGTTGAATAATCTGATGTTGAATTGAATATTCTTTGTCACCGGGATCCTGTCTTCATTTATTTTCCCTGGATGGAAATTCCCCCATCTTGATCTTGGAGTTAAGAGGGAATACACAATTTTAATTTTGGGAAAAGTGTCATGCAGACATTTCAAGTCCCTCAGCATTTCACAGAGATCAGACACATTGGTGTTGCCAACATGGAGAACTAAAACGTCTGGAGGACTCTTTTGTTGGGAAACCTCGCTATAGAAACGATTCAAAACATCCCTCCAGCACATCGTTACTTTTCCAATCCAATTAATTTTTGCATTGAGTCCAAGGTTTTCTCTGTAGCATTGATTTCCTGTACGTTGTGCTCTTTTGGTGTAATATTCTGACCCCATGATCCAGACCGTGGGCCGTTTTCTTTCTTTACCACGAATGTCTTTCTCTTTTGTCTTTGCTGATGCAAAGAGATTTTGTTGGCCAGTAAAACTATTCAAAGCTTCTACAGAGCTTCTTGGGAGATCCATGTCACCTGCTACAAATGGATGTTGAAGCACCCGATGAAGAGGAATACGCTTTGCAGGATCCAACAACAGCATTCCATTTAACAGGTGAACAAACTGATCCACATTCATCTGTTCTGTCTCGGAACACATTCCTGACATCTGTTGGTGTTTTCTAAAGTCATCAGGGGAAACAAATCTGACATCCTGTCGAATACTCTTTCTACATTGTCTTGATGTCTTTAAAAGCCACTGGTTTTGGTCATTTTTGAAGTAAAACTCTTTAGTTTTGGATCCAGCATTTAGAAGGGGGTCTGGAAAGTGACCGTGAGTATGTGTTATGTTCCAGATCATCTCATAATCACTATAGGCCGTGTAGAAGGGAAATCCAAAGAACATTTCGGCAGCAATGCAAGCAAGGGACCAGACGTGGGATTTTTCAATGCTCCATGAACCAAGAAGTGTCTCTGGGGCCATGTAACACCTGAAATGTCTACGTGAAGCCACACAAAAATTCTCTACTCGACTACATTGAGTGGAATTGATTTGTTTGTCCTGGTTCCCTCCAAGTATGACCTTCATTCTGTTAGGCGTCAGAATTCCATGAGTGTTTCGGGGATTTTGTAAAGCTGTTGCTGCTTGACGCAGAACTGAACTGATTTCTTTCAGATTAAAAGAAGAGAATGATTTTGCGTGATGCATTTTTGTTGAAATACGATAAAATAGTAAAAATTGCCTGCTTGGTAAAATCCTCTGAAATCCAAAGTGATCGCTCTTTACTACCAAAGAACAGACTAAACACTAACCTGACCTCTATATACAGACTTTTGTATGATGAGGTCAAATGACATCATGAACATAGATGATGAACATGATGTCATGACTTCATATACATCATCTATGATGTCATAGAGGGTGACATCAGTTTGGAGTCAATTAGCACTGTGAGGATGACATCAGCATGACATCACTTAGGCAGTTGTGACATTACAGTGTCCATTTAAAAAAAGGCATACAAATACATTTTGTTATGCAAACCTATTTTTTTTCCCAATTTCTCTCTTTTGTTCATTGAATGTTAATAAATTTGTAATAAATTGAGACATTCAATAAATTCATTTCTGTTGAACCTAACAATTCTACCTACAATCATTACATTTGATCTTAATAAAATCAGCGCTATATACTTCAAGGCTTTTATTACAAGTAAATACTTCAGTTGAAGTATTTGCAATTGTACAAAAGAAATATTCTGAAAAAAATCTATCTATATATTTATAGCCCTCTCACCCTCTGCAGGTGGTTTCTCAATCAAGCATGGTCCCCTACCAGAGGTCTGGGAGCTTGGGGGTCCTGCAGTATCTTTGATGTTGTCAGCACTGCACATTTGGGACTGAGAGGTCTGAGGTCTTTCCAGGGATCAGCTGTAACCACTCCTCCAGCTTGGGGGTTACTGACACGAGTGCTCCAATCACCACTGTCACCTTCACTTTCCATGCTTTCTCCAGTTCTTCTCTGAGTCCCTGGTATTTCTCCAGGGTCTCATGTTGCTTCTTCCTGATGTGGAGGGAGGCGGGGCGATGACGTCATTGCTATCTCTGTGTGTCTGGCTGCTAAGAAACACAGACATGCTAGGAGCAGTGAGGCCAGGCTTGTAGCTTTGTGTTAGCGGCAGGGGAGAGGGCTTTGTGACGGTTGTGCACTCCTGATGAATGTACACAGCTTCTCAGGACTTCATCCGAAGGAGGACCGCGGTTCGTCGGAACCTTACCCCGGACTAGCTTTGTCTTCGGACCGGCAGCCGCCTTCGCGTAGCGGAGCGCAAAAGCCACGCGATCTGAAACCGCGGATTACCGAAGGCGGAAGTGCTGCTATGCAGATCTGATAAACTCTAAAGCATCATATGAATTTCTGTTTCCAGTGGTGTTCAGACAAAATAAAGGCTGATGTTATTCCTACATATTTACATTCAAGTTGCTCATTACTGGATTGACCGCCTGGAGTTAAGTTCCTCCACGGTTTTTAGCACCCATTAACCTAAAGCGAACCCTTCTTCCGGGTCCTTGCAGCCAAGAAAAAAGCACTGACCGGACGGATTAAAACAATTATAAGCGAGCAGGCCCTTAATAATAATCATAACACTAATAAAAGCACATTAAAAGATATGTGTTGGTCCAACCAGCAAATGTTTAGCATGACGAAATCTGCTAGAGCTGTTGATGGGAATCTAGCTGTCCTCGATCAGCAAAATCAGCACAAAGCTGCAAGGGACTATCTTCTAAATGTGATTTTAGTATGTGCTATTATGTGCTTTTAAGAATTATTATAAAGACAAATTCATATGATGGTTTAGAGTTTCTCAGGTCTGTGTAGCCGCATTTCCTCCTTCTGCGCTTCAAAACTTCCCTGGACTAGCTTTCTCTCCGGGCTAGCGGGCCGGGTTTAGCTCCGTTAGTTCCGTCTGAAGACAAAGCTAGTCTAGGAGAAGCATCGAACCGTGGACAGAGGCTCATTCTGAGGCCTAGCTGGTGCATCCGGCTGCGCTCCAGAACTCAGGACCGCAGAAGGCAGAAAAGCTGCTACAAAGTCCCAAGAAGCTGTGTACAATCATCAGGAGTGCACAACCGACACAAGGCTACAAGCCTGGCCACAGTGCTCCTAGAATGTCTGTGTCTATAAGCACCCAGACACACGGTGATAGCAATGACACCATCGCCCCGCCTCCCTTTTTCATTTTACTTTTGAGTCAGTTGATGCAGTTACATTGTTAGAATGAAAAAGCATATTTCTGTTGATCTATTTTATTCGTCAAATTAGATATTTCTAAAGGAATTTTTTTACACATTTACCAGAGAACCTTTTGGAAATGAAATATCAAATACCATTTATATTATCATTTTAATTAAGTGACACAATAAGCAGTGTTGAAGAAGAAAATGAAAAAGCATTTTGGCGGATTGCTTTTTCATTTTAATTTTGAGTCAGAAAATGCAGTTTAATTTTGAAAATGAAAAAGTATTTCTGTTTTTGACTTTTATTTTTAATTATGCTACAGAATCGCTTCCATATCAGACTGGCTGTAAGCTCTGACCAGTGTTCAGTGTCTGCATGAGAGAGCCGTTTTGGAGGCTGTCCCTGCCCTCTGCTTCCACTCTTACCCGTCCCAGTATCTGTGTGCTTCCAGGAGCCGGGGGAGGGCCCCACATAATGTTGGGGTGGTGCTGGGATCCAGCAAGGCTGAGCTGGGGAGTCGGTACTACAGCAGGTGGTGCTGCACCCAACTCCACCTCCATCATCTCCAACAACATTTACATGATATACATTTAATATTGCTATATTCATCAATCCCTAAACAATTCTTTATCAACATTTAATAATCTTTAACACTTTAGAATCATCTTTTTGGAAGACTATTTACTTTGATGTTTCATGTCAGAGTCAAAGAATTTTCAAGGACACTGCAGGGAGTTGAACCCCGTGTAGCTGAAGCCAGAGTACCATCAACCAGTGCCTTTTGCTTTCTGGACTGAACATGGAAAGCAAAGAAAAAGCTGGAGTCCAACCAGCATATATACCCTCTCCATTTCTATGGGCTTGGGACCATCACAGAAAGAACACAGGTTTGTGACTCTCTGAGGCTGGATTACATATATGTTTTTATTTATTTATTTTTTTTCCAATTTTTTTTCCATTTTTTTTTTATTACACACTAAAAAATAACTTGTTGGTGCACATTATATACATTTTCATAAATTTGTGGAAATAAAACCTAATACAGTTTAAATACAGCTCTAATTTAACCATAGAAAAATAGATGTTATGAAAATCTTTTAAATGTTTTCCTGGATATTACCAGTGTCTTGTGTCATTCCATTTAGGAATCTTGATTTTCACTTTTGTGTGTGTGGGGGGAAACTAGAGCACCCAGAGAAAACCCCACGCATGCATGGAAAGAGAACAGCAATTTAACCATGCAGCCCGTTTTTTGTAAATGGTTCAAGTCCGTTTATTTGACATAAAGAGGATGTAGCAGATGTTGAAGTCCTTTTATAGTGATTGTTGTACGGTCCTAATGTATTTTTTCTTGATAGTGGGGGGAAACTAGAGCACCCAGAGAAAACCCCACGCATGCATGGAAAGAAAACACCAATTTAACCATGCAGCCCGTTTTTTTCAATAAAAAAAAATCCAAACATAAAAACTATCAATACTTTTTTTTAAAGTTAACTTGTTAAAAGTAAATAATTGAATATAACCAAATAAAAGTCAAGATTTAATCATTTTTAGAAAGATAAAATAAAGAAAATATCAAACTTTAATTGACAAACATAAAACTATCAAATTATTTTTTAAATTAACTAATTCAAATTAAATGTTTACAGAAAACAAAAAGTCAGTATGTCAATAGACATGGAGATAAAAAAACAAATTTGAAGTCAATATGTCAATAGACAATGGAGTTAAAAAAACAAATTTGAAGTAGCAACGATTTAAATAGACCTAGGAAACATGTTTGAGAGAAACCCAAAGTTTAGATCTGATTTTGTCCAAAAATGTGTTCAAGTCAAAGACATTTGATTCAGCCGATTTAGAAAAGTTCTCTCACTAAAATCCCTGCTATCAAGAGAACAGGTTGTCAATTCTTGTGGTTCCTATTGGAGACATTTCTTGATGGCAGTCTGAATGTTTTCTAAAAAGACTTGATTCCCCTGTATGGTTAAATTGACTCCATCAGGCCCATAGATGTTCTTGTCAGCTGGAAGCAAATTTTCATGCTCAACCACCACATGGTACAGGTCAGTATACCCCTTCATAATTGTATTGACAGAGGTCTGGAGTTGATTGATTTCAGCAGGATTTCCAAATCTCCCATTTGTTCTTGGAATGATGAGGGATAAAGCTGTTTTCATTTGAGGATACGTTTCTTTTAGAACCCTCAGGTCTTCTGCCATCCGACTTGCAATCACCGTTGGAGGAATTGTTCCCAATTCATCCCCTTCAGCATGAATGAGCAAAACTTCAGGGGGACCACTTTCCTCAAAGATTCTTTGATGGACTTCTTTAACAATGTCCTTCCAGCCCAAGTCTTTCTCTCCAATCCACTTAACATTGGGATTGGAATGAAGGCTTTTTGCAAAGGAATCATCAGCTGCAAGCTTTGCTTTTGAAATGGAATGTGAGCCAACAATCCAGACATCAGGTGCTCCTAGTAAAGGATGTGTTCTGGTTGTTGGTGAGCTGTCTGACCAAATGCTAACTTGAGAGGAGCCAGATGTGTCCTCTTCCATTTCCTCAGGTTGGATGACAGTTTCTGGTGAACTGGCAAAAGGACTTTCAAAATCCGGTTGATCCTCACAGACTAGAGCCAGATGTTGGTGGACATCTTCATTGATTAGCTTTATCTTTTTGACTGGGGACGGGGGTTCCTCTGCACTTCTTTTTCTCTTCAGCAAAGGCTTGTTGTTGTATGGCCAGTGTTCCTCCTCAGGTGGTGACTGTGCATTTTCAGTGATGTTTTTTGGACTAATCTTTCTTGTCATCTTTGGTGCAGGCAAGTAGCTCTCTAAGTCTGTTTCTGAAATGTGTTTCCTTTTCAGATTCAAACTTTGGCACTTTAGTGCGGATGTCTCCATTTCCGGCTGTCTCACTGTTGGAGACATTTCATTGACAAACTCTTTTGGAGGCTTTTCCTTCTCTGGTATTGTTATCTGCACCTTTGGAAGGATGTGTGGGACGTATGGGGTGTCATCATTCACCTGAGGTTGGCCTCTTAAATAGATCTGCTTGAGAATCTGCACAAGGGTGTCACGGATAGCGCTGACAATCATTTTAAATCCTTTTTCGGGTAATTTGATTCCATCCGGTTTGCACTGATCGATTCTAAATGGTAACAGTCTTGGATGTTCAACCACAGCACCGTTGAATAATCTGATGTTGAATTGAATATTCTTTGTCACCGGGATCCTGTCTTCATTTATTTTCCCTGGATGGAAATTCCCCCATCTTGATCTTGGAGTTAAGAGGGAATACACAATTTTAATTTTGGGAAAAGTGTCATGCAGACATTTCAAGTCCCTCAGCATTTCACAGAGATCAGACACATTGGTGTTGCCAACATGGAGAACTAAAACGTCTGGAGGACTCTTTTGTTGGGAAACCTCGCTATAGAAACGATTCAAAACATCCCTCCAGCACATCGTTACTTTTCCAATCCAATTAATTTTTGCATTGAGTCCAAGGTTTTCTCTGTAGCATTGATTTCCTGTACGTTGTGCTCTTTTGGTGTAATATTCTGACCCCATGATCCAGACCGTGGGCCGTTTTCTTTCTTTACCACGAATGTCTTTCTCTTTTGTCTTTGCTGATGCAAAGAGATTTTGTTGGCCAGTAAAACTATTCAAAGCTTCTACAGAGCTTCTTGGGAGATCCATGTCACCTGCTACAAATGGATGTTGAAGCACCTGATGAAGAGGAATACGCTTTGCAGGATCCAACAACAGCATTCCATTTAACAGGTGAACAAACTGATCCACATTCATCTGTTCTGTCTCGGAACACATTCCTGACATCTGTTGGTGTTTTCTAAAGTCATCAGGGGAAACAAATCTGACATCCTGTCGAATACTCTTTCTACATTGTCTTGATGTCTTTAAAAGCCACTGGTTTTGGTCATTTTTGAAGTAAAACTCTTTAGTTTTGGATCCAGCATTTAGAAGGGGGTCTGGAAAGTGACCGTGAGTATGTGTTATGTTCCAGATCATCTCATAATCACTATAGGCCGTGTAGAAGGGAAATCCAAAGAACATTTCGGCAGCAATGCAAGCAAGGGACCAGACGTGGGATTTTTCAATGCTCCATGAACCAAGAAGTGTCTCTGGGGCCATGTAACACCTGAAATGTCTACGTGAAGCCACACAAAAATTCTCTACTCGACTACATTGAGTGGAATTGATTTGTTTGTCCTGGTTCCCTCCAAGTATGACCTTCATTCTGTTAGGCGTCAGAATTCCATGAGTGTTTCGGGGATTTTGTAAAGCTGTTGCTGCTTGACGCAGAACTGAACTGATTTCTTTCAGATTAAAAGAAGAGAATGATTTTGCGTGATGCATTTTTGTTGAAATACGATAAAATAGTAAAAATTGCCTGCTTGGTAAAATCCTCTGAAATCCAAAGTGATCGCTCTTTACTACCAAAGAACAGACTAAACACTAACCTGACCTCTATATATAGATTATTGTATGATGATGTCTTATGTCATCAAAAGATGAGGTCATCAATGACACCATGGACATAGAGTATGATGAACATGATGTCATGACTTCATATACATCATCTATGATGTCATAGAGGGTGACATCAGTTTGGAGTCATTTAGCACTGTGAGGATGACATCAGCATGACATCACTTAGGCAGTTGTGGTGTTACAGTGTCCATTTAAAAACAATGCATAAAAATACATTTAGTTATGCAAACCTATTTTTTTTTTCAATTTCTCTCTTTTGTTGATTGAATGGTAATAAATGTAATAAATGTGTAAGTTAATAAAGATATTCAATAAATGCATTTCTGTTGAACCTAAGAATTCTACCTACAGTGATTACATTTTATCTTAATAAAATCAGCCATATATACTTCAAGTCTATATTTCAAGGAATCAATATTTAGATCCACAGCAGAATCATCTTGGGGAAAAAGTACCTATGGGTGGACATCCCAGGGTCGAAAGTGGTCCAGAATAATTTCAAACTTTACTGTTTCAGATTCGTTTTTCACTTTCCGTGTTAACACCACTGGTCAACCTTTCCCTACTCCTACACAGGGATACATTACTATTTGCTCACGATTGCTCATCTTTTTTATTTTTTATTTTATTTTATTTTTTTTTAATATGTCCCGTCCAATAGCTGGGCAAACAGATGGGAGCTGAAGACCTCTTGACATATTTTACTTTAACAACAGGGTTTATGAATCTTCTGAATAAACTCCTTTTGTAATCGAGGCCAAACTTTATTTATTTTAATCACAATCTTTTCTGTTGGACCGGACGGAAAAGGAAAGAAGGGAAGAAGAGAGAGGGATGTTAGAGAGAGGGGGTAGGAGGGTGATTATAGAAGGGGGGGGGATAAAACCATGAAGCAGCATACAGCAACAAGTTTACTGGTTGTTAATCATTATGGTAAGGTTCAAATGTAGTACAAAAAGGGCGGGGCCCGTCCACACACACACTCAAATGTTATCAACACACCTGTTGGCTCCAAAAATGTCCACATGTCAACATGTACCCAATACAGATAGTGTTCACACACGCATACTTATGCTTTCAAACCAACTAGTTTGAAATATTTCATTCAATCACGTAAAATATTAGTGCAAAGGTGAGCTAACACCTGTGCTCAGGTGAGTGTTTATGTTCTTCTAAAATGGATGATGGAATGTGAAAAGAAGGAGGGAGAGCGCCCAGCCATCCCCACACCAAGACCCCCACTGCAACAGCAGCGGCAGCCAGAACCCCCCAACCCCACACAGCAGCAGATAGAGAACATCCGCCCCCCGGGCGATCACATCTGCCATCCAGGCCAGGGCCAGCAGGACCGCCGCAAGGCCCCCAGAGCCAGAGAGCAGGGGTAAGTAATATATGGGGCGACAGTGGCTCAGGTGGTTGAGCGGGTCGTCCATTGATCGAAGGGTTGGCGGTTCAATCCCCGCTCCCACCAGCCAAAATGTCGTTGTGTCCTTGGGCAAGACACTTCACCCTCCTTGCCTCCAGTGTGGCTCCACTGGTGTGTGAATGCGCATGAATGATCCCGGTGATGGTCAGAGGGGCCGTAGGCGCGAAATGGCAGCCACACCTCTGTCAGTCTGCCCCAGGGCAGCTGTGGCTACAACCGTAGCTTACCATCACCAAGTATAAATGAGGAGTGAATGAATAATGGACACAATGTAAGCGCTTTGGGTGTTTTGAAAAGCGCAGATAAATCCAATCCATTATTATTATTATTATTATTATGTTATAAAGCCCTCTCACCCTCCCCGGGTGGTTTCTCCTCCAAGCTCGGATCCTCTACCAGAGGCCTGGGAGCTTGAGGGTCCTGCAGTATCTTAGCTGTTCCTAGCACTGCGCTTTTCTGGACTGAGAGGTCTGGGGTCTTTCCAGGTATCTGTTGTAGCCACTCCTCCAGCTTACGGGTTACTGCCCCGAGGGCTTCTTTTTAAAAAAAATTTATTTTGTTAATTTAATTTAATTGTTATTTATTTTTTTTACAACTTGTTCTGTCCAACAACTGAGCAAACAGATTAGAGCTGAAGGCCTTTTATGTTGGACAGGTTTTACTATCACAAAAAGAGGTTATATAACTTCAGAGCCGAAGTGAACCATGTGTTCATAAGGAGAACCAGATCATTCCCAGCTCGACCAACCAGACCAGGAGAGGGGGGGAGAGCTCCCCAGGAGCTCCCCAGGAGCGCCCCAGGCGTCGGGACCCAAGCAGCCCGGGAGAGGGGGAGGAGGGGACCGCCCACCCGCCCAGCCAGGAGCAGAGAAGGCCCCCCTACAGGGGCCCCCAATGCCCAGAGGCACAGGCGAACCCGGCGTCCAGCCCCCAGGCCACAGGACAAGAGCGCTTAGCCGTACCAGGCATCGCTCTGGGGTTTTCTCCAGGAGTCGTAGTTTTCCCCCGCAATATTTAATCCTTGTGAGTGTAGAAAAATTAGGTAGGGAAAAAAATGTTAAAAGAAAAGTTAAAAAAACGCCGGCTGGGGTACCTGAAACAGAGCAACCATGGGGGACCTTTCTGTGTGGAGCATGTTCTCCCCGTGCATGCATGGGTTTTCTCAGGGTACTCCGGCTTCCTCCCACCGTCCAAAAACCTGCTTCATAGGTTAATTGGTCAATCTAAATTGTCCCTAGGTGTGAATGTGAGTGTGCATGGGTGAGTGATATGTGTGACACTGTGACAGACTGGCGAACTGTCCAGGGTGTCCCCTGCCTTTGCCCATAAGTGGCCAGAATAGGCTCCAACAGCCCCGTGTCCCCAAAAGGGATAAATGGAAGAAAATGAATGAATGAATGAAAATAACAAACACATGGTGGTAGAATAAATGTGTTTGTTCAGAAATAAACCTCAAAGTTCCTAGTCCTTGGCAATATTTATTTTCGCGCTGCTGAAACATTTACTATCTCGTGCAAGGAGGCATTTTTTCTGTATTTTTCTCTTCCACCTTACTGAAAATGGCGAATATTAATCTCTCTGTGTTCCTTGCTGGCAAAAATTTGATTGTTTTTCGTGAGATAAATCAGAAAATAAGCTGATCTGCAGCGCAGGGCGGCAAGGAGGAGAAGCAGACGTCTCAGATTCAGAAGTTATTTTTTAAATCGCCCGTAAAAAAAAATTTGAATCAATTCATTCAATCGATTTTTCGCCCAGGCCTATTTTCCAGCATTCAAAAAGTACTTTTGTAAGACATTAGAATAAAATGTGTCAGGGTTCTGACTTTTTCCTTAATATAAAGAAGAACCACACAGAAGATGAGAATTTTTGCAAGACTTCTGCAGAAGCAGAATCGGTCTGTCACAGCGCGAACTGTCACAGAAGAGTTCTTCCTTCCTAGTCCATGGAGCCTCTTTTTATTGAAAACTGAAGGTTAGGACATGAACGAGGGTCATTTAATCAAGAACAACAGGAACATCAAATTCTTCTAGAATCAGAACTTTTCCAGTCATTGTTTTCTTACTGAAAGATAGAACTGAGACAATCATATTATGGTGATTATAGCATGTAAGCAAATGATAATTACATAACCCTAACATCCCTCCCTTTTTTATCAAACATGTCATCAGTAAACACAGATAAATGTAAGGTACAAACGTGAAACGTGGTTATAGAATCATAAGAACAGGGCATAATAACATCCTTTCACCACTTGCTTTTGGCACTTTCAGTGAGAGATTGAGACGATGCCTCTGAAGTGGGAGTATTCACATGGGGAGGGGTCCTCTTCAGCTTGTTGGACAAGGTGGTAACGGATGAAAGCCTGCGTTGTGGCCTTTGTGATCATGGACATGACACAAGGCAGAGGGCAGGTTGTAAAAAGACAAAACATGCACAAAATGATGAGTATAGGTGTTAATAATTTCAGCAGGAGGCGCCACCATGGACCTGATGTAAGTCAGGACCAGATGTCACTGGTGGGACTGGTACCGGGAGTTGAAAACTTAACGTAGGCTTGCAGCTCCGTTAAGTTGTGCAGTGCGGTAGAAATGTCCTGTCCATCACTGGTGGCGTCCAGGATGAAAGTGCAGCAGGGTCACATTTTGTGGAGTAAAATGTAAGGGGGTGTAATTTGTCTGTTTTTGCATTAATTTAAATTCAAGTTAATTTCATTTCTATAGAACACATCATTAAATACACACAAACACAAAAAGAGAAATGATTATAAAAAGTGTTATTAACACTCAGCCTGGTGCTTCTTTACCTTTTTTCGCTAGGCTCGATGCTTATGTTTCCATGACAACGGTGCTTCTACTCCTGCAGCTGTGTGGAAGTTTACTGCCATCTAGAGGACAGTTAAGAAAACACAGTTTTAACTCAAATCTTTGCATTTTATTTGAATGAAAATTCCACTTTATTCCTATCACTTTACATAGCATTACATGGTAACACAGGGGAAAGGACTTTTCATTTTTAAATCTATCTTCTTTGACCTCCCTATTTATTTAAAAAATACCCACAGACCTGCAGTTCACATCTTAACTTGCGACACATAAGTTTTCTTTTTTGTCCCAGGTATAGAAAACAGTCTGGGAAAAATGCTTTCTGTGCAAGCACTGAATGTTTGGAAGAATCTTCTTGTCTCCATGTACACTTTCAGCGTTTAACAAAACTCTTTCAACTCATCTAAACATACTTGTTCTAATGTTGTTTTTTTTCTGTTTGAAATTTGCCAAAATGCATTTTGTTGCATGACTTCAACCGCCTGCACTGTGAACTGTCAGTTGAAGGAGGGGTGAATATTGTGAGGTGGTTTGTGTTTGTAGGCCATAGTCACATGACCAGTCTGGGTGCTGCAGGTTTTTGGGTTGTAGAGAGGAGCGGCTGCATCTTAAGGGAGCTCAGGTGTCTCTTACAGTTGCGTCTCACTTACTTCACCCTTGCATGCTGTGCGTTTGCTATGTCTTGTAGCCCACAACGCGCTCGTACAGAAAAATGTGCATGAACTTTTTCTCTTTACAGGTTCATTGAGTGGTCTACGATCTTGATAATTCGTGCAGGCCACTGCCCTGTTCATGTTCTTCCCCCGCGGACAGTCCGTTTACCCTCCATGGGGCAGTTTTGACTAAGGCCTTAAATGTGTAACTGGAATTTAGAGGGACCCTGTGAAAGATGAGATGTATGATCTCAAAGAGCCAGTTATCCTTTAAATGTAACTGTTTAATTACATGAATAATGAAATAATAATGACTTGTATTTCTCTGATCTTCCTGTGCTAGAGAACAGCAGTAAATGGTTTAATCTTTCCCTTCCTTATGTGACTTTGTTCGTATTTGCTTGACTTTGTTAAAACTTAACAAAAATAGAAGTAAGCATGTGCGCCCTCATATTAGGCCTGCACAATATACCGCAAATTTATCGTTATCGCGAAATCAAGCTGTGCAATATGCATACCGCAAAAGACGGCGAAAATCGCAATAAATGATTACCTTCAATGTGCTAAAACAAACTCATGGCAGCTTGAAATATTGAACAAATGAAATAAATCCCTTTATGCATTTAACCAATCGGAAGGACCCGTTTACCTTGTTGATCAATCAGATGAGCCCTTTTATGTTTGATGTTTGCCTCCTACGTCGACAAGGGTCATTTGGAGTATAATTTTTATACTGTTGCAGTGAAATGGAAATGATGTTTTTGTTTTTTTTGCTATTTGTTTATATACCGCAATTTATATCGTTATCGCAATATTAATTACCAATATCGCATATCGCGAGTTTTCCTCATATCGTGCAGCCCTACCTCATATGATAGAAACATAAGAACTCTAGACTGAACAGGATTTCAAAACAGTGTTTCAGTTATTTAGTGTTGTGCAATGCTTCAAGTACAAAATCTAGAGTACTCCATGTAAATATTTTGTCTTTTTATGACATTACAATTTCATGTAAAGTGCATCACTCTTTGCTAACTGTTTTCACTACTAAGTTCTCTCGGAAACACAAACACAATAAATAGTCATTCATATTCATAAACCAGAGTGGGTCCTTGTTTTAGCAGCAAACGTCCTCCAGCTCCAGATTTCTAAACTGAGGCTAACTTCAAACTTCAGGAGTCTTCGGCGAAGCTTCTTGTGTAAAAGGCACTTTCGTCTTTGGCGCCATTGTCCTGCTGTCACTGGTACTGCAGGTAGGTTTTCAGCCTGTTGGGCAGAGGGAGGTGGGGCAGGAGGTGGAGTCGGTCCCGACCCACACAGCTCCTGATGCTCTGACGGCAGAGATGGCTCAGCCTACGGGGCGTGGCTAAAGAAAAGACACAACACAAAGGGATTTTACCACCTAAACACAAGCAGAAAACACACACTTGTTTCACTCCAGGCTAAACAAGATAGCACACCAAGAGAATCCATCACCTGTACCTTCATAGAGCAGCAGAAAACCCTCTGTGCCACTGCTGGGAGGGGCCACATCCACCGGCCTCTGGAACTCCATGTTCCTGGCGTTGATGTCTGCTCCAAAGTCCAGCAGCAGCTTCACCACAGCGGTGCAGTCTTTCTCTGCAGCTGCATGTAAAGGTGAATCCAGGGACCTGCCTCTCTGTACGTTTGCACCTGCATGAAGCACAGAGAGGATGCCGCTTACTGCAGTCAAACGCGCCTTCCCTGCAAAAAGCTGAAACTGTGCACTCAAGAAGCTGGAAAAAAAACAGCTGATTAACTGATTAATGTTAAAGTATCTAAGGAGGTAGGACAAGACCCCAAAAAAGAAACTTTAAATCCATTATAAACTGTCAATGCTGCTACAACACCTGCTAAAGACGCTTACAAAGCTACCATGTTGGTAGAACACATTTAAACATCACACTAAAATTGAATGATGGTAAAGACGTTAAAAAATAATCTAAAGACAGATATAAATTTGAAGGCTAAAAAAAGGTAAACTATGAGTGTTTGAAGTCAAATCTCTGTTATGATGTTTAAAGCTGAAACATTTGGAAGCTCTTACCTTAAAAGAAATGTAAAGACTTTTCCTTTTATTTTCAGTGATAGCATAACAGCCTGTTATTTAAAAACACGAAAGTGCGAAAAACTAAAAAAGGAATTTGCAGAACGAGCTGAGTGCTTTGACACCAGGGTGAACGACTCAGCTGAAAGCACGCTGGAAAATGGCAGGAAATGTTCAAAAGAATCTCAATGGACCTTAAGAGAATGTTTCTCAGCATTCACACGTTCACTGTTTGAATTTCTCAGACTTTACTCATATTTTTATAGACTCTTTTTTTTAGAGGGGGGTGTTTGCTCTCCTTGATCTGTGTGCAGAGCTGCAGGGAGCAGGATGGAGCCGCAAGGAGTTGCATGGAGTTGCATGGAGCTGCATGGAGCTGCATGGAGTTGCAGGCCCACCTTCCCTCAGGAGTTTCCTGGCACACTCCAGTTCCTGACAGACGCAGGCAGTGTAGAGCGCCGTTCCCAGGTGAGGAATGTCTGTATCCACATCTGCCCCCCAAGTCACCAGCACCTCCACACAGCCATAATGACCTGTTTGTAATGAAGCATGAAGGACATAATCAGTGAGTCTCATTCTGAGATTATTTGCCCAGCTGCACGGCCCACCTGCAGATTTTTTAAATTACAGGTTTTTAGAAAGCCTCAGAAGCCCCAAGCAAAGGCTGTCATGGTGTCAATGAAATGTGTTTTTGTCTCAACAAGCCTCTTCTAGACTGAAACATTTGACCCCCTGAACACTCCTGACAGTCAAGCAGAGCTCCAGACCCTGAACTTGGCGCCGCCACAAACCTTTGCTGGTTGCCTCATGTAAGGGTGAAGGATGGTACACCAGAGTCTGGGGTTTAGCTCCATTTTCCAGAAGAAGCTCTGCGCATGCAGCACTGCCGACTGCACAGGCATTGAACAGGGGGGTGACACCGTCAATCGTAGAGGCATTGACCTGTGAAACACTTTGTTGTCATTGTAGTCTTTATTTGACCAAACGTGTCAGCTTGTTGCTCACTTCTGCAGAAACCTGAGTCGTCGTTTGCCATTTTTCCTGCAGCATTACTGCATGAGTCTGCGGGACTTACGTTTGCTCCTGCATCGATGAGGGCCCGCACACAAGCAGCATGGTCTCCGAGGCATGCCTCATGGAGGGGGGTCACGTGGTCTATGGTCAGGACGTTCACATCGTGACCCTGGAAACAGAAGGACACCACAGAGATGAAGGAGCATCTCTCTGTGCTTCAGCTGCTCCTCTCAGTGGTCCCCACAGCAAACCATCCACCTACATCACATCTCATGTCCTTCCTGTCTACATCCATGAACCTTCTGAAACATCTGCAGACATTTCCACAAAGCAGAGGAAAAAAAAAGGTAAATGGCGTATAATGGGCTTTTGTCCTTGCTTTGAAGGCCCAAAGTGCTCTACAGTCACAGTCCCATTCACCCATGAACACACACATTCACACACTGATGGCGGCTCCACTGCAGAACATTGGCGCCAACCTATAACCACCAGGATTAATGTAAGGTCCAGTGTCTCCCCCAAAGACACTTTGACACATGGATGGGCAAGGAGGGAACTGAGACAGTGATCTTCTGATCAGAGGTTGACCGCTGTACCACTGCACTATGGCTTTCCCCAGTTATGAAGACTTGAATGAATCTGAACCTGGAGTGCTGACAATGTTTAAACTGTTTTTTATTACTCATAAAGTATCTCGTATATAAAATGTTTCTTAACATCTAAACAATTTGACAAAAGGCCCATAAAAGCTGACTGGAGGAAATACAGGCCGCGCTACTGAGAGAGGTACGACTGCAGTAAAGTGAACTAACTTATTCTCATAGAGGCAATTCTACTAGAGAAATATGGTGGGGTACTTCATTCATACCGGGGAGCAGAAGCTTGGAGGTGTAGGAGAGAATGCTGAGATGAGTCGTGCTTACTGAGCTAATATCAGAGAGATTATGAGAAAACTCCAACATATCAGGATCAACATTAGCTTTCAGGCTTTGTGTGAGACTCTGAGTTTTGAACTACTTCTGCAAAACAACTAAAAAGAGTTTGTGGCTGCACAGTGGTGTAGTGGTTAGCACTCTCACCTCAAAGCAAGAAGGTCCTGGCTCAAATCCCAGTTGGGACTTTTCTGTGTGGAGAGTGCATGTTCTCCTCACACATGCATGGGTTTTCTCAGAGAACAGAATGCAATTGACAGAGCTTTCATTCTTCCTGACTTTCTAATCCTTTGGTTTGTTTCTCAAAGCTGCCTAACTCTAACAGAAACAACAAGGTTTGTACTAATTTTACAAATCATGTCAAAATCCATCCTTTGACATAGTTGGATGATTTTTACAAATCTTCACATGTAGTTAATTTGAAAGAAGTTGTTCTCCAAATCCACATGGGGGCGTCATTGCACACAAGCAGAGCAAAAAGAAACACAAAAAAACAAGCTTTGTACTTGTCATGTTATGTCCAGTTTTTTCAGTGTGAAGGAGGTGAACAGCAGTGTTGCTTCAGGAACTGCAGCACACTTGGTTCGACCGTACAGTGTAGAAAAAGGTAGAAACCTAAAAATATTTGAGTGAGTTTTCAGAAGAACTGAGATTTTCAGAGACATTCACTCTAAAGCAGGGGAATGGACTCCAGGTCTTGAGGGCTGACATCCTGCTGTTTTTTTTTGTTTTTTAAATCCTGCATTATCTGCTGCCGATTACCCGGATCAGGTGTGTTTTGCCAATGAGGAGCATGACTGGCAGGTAAGAAACTTCTAGGACTCTGGCCCTCGAGGCCTGGAGTTGGAATGTGAGGAATGAGCAGAGGAACGCTCACTCTGTCCTGCTCTTGGGTTTTTGCTCTCATACCTGTAGGATGAGGGTCCGCAGGGCCAGCAGGCGACCCTGGCAGGCGGCGTCATGGAGGGGGGAGCGGTCTGCCCAGGATCCTGTAAGAGGAATGAGATGGTTCACCTTAGTTTCTGTGTGCACCACATTCCTCCAGATGTAGTCCAGCATTTAATCTGAATTCTCCCCAACCACCAAACACACACTGAAGCACACCTGAGTCAATGTCCAGAATGACAGCAGATGCATTCCAGACCTTTTCATCATCCCCCTCCTCTTCCTCTGTTCTGTCCATAAACTACAAACTCTCTTCAACAGGATCTCTCCATCAGAGTCCCTCTGTTTTATTCATGCAGCTTATTTTCCTGGGCTGACAAAAACTTGAAGAGCAAACATGGCGGATCAGCTCAGACATCAAACAGATTCTCCCAGCAAGAAGAGAGTCTTGAGGCACTAATAACCTGAATTTAGTTCATTAATATTCCCTTTGAAGGATGGCAGCAGAGTGTCCCACACTGTGCCGTGCAGCGCCCCGTCCCTCAGAGCTGGGGTGTTGCTGAGGGTTGCTGGTTCCTGAAAGGGTGCGCTGCATAACTGGGAATGGAAACTAGGGCACAGTGGGGGTGGGGGAGGGAATGGCAGCATATCATGACTCTGTTCTATTAATACATGAGAGAGAAAACGCTGCCGGGCCGCAGTGTCTTCATTTACTATTGAATGTTCACTTCAGGATTCATAAGTGGCCATTAAGCACAAAACGAAAAAAATGTGTTTTCCTTTGCATTTGCAGCAGCCTGAGTGACGATCAAACCTGCAGGAAGCTGTGCTGTGCCAGAGCTCGTCTGTAAACACAGGCGTTCTGGATGTAAACAGAGTTCAGGGAAGTGGACTTTTTAGCAAATCGTCTGCACGTGTGACCTCACCCAACCCTAACAGTGTAGTGTTTTAATATTGTGTTGGATTTCATTCCACAGCCTTTGGTTACAGGCAGGTCTATGCATTCAATAATAATGACTTTATCAAAGCAAAATCAGCTGCAAAACAACAAAGACATTCATCGGCGTGTACTCACTGTGCTGTTGACCATAGTCATAAAACTCTGCTGATATCCGGGCCGCTTCTTTACGGTTCCCACGCACTATGTAGAAGTATGTCAGCAAGTTCAGAGAGACCTTAACGAAGAGTTTGAAGCAGAACAGAGCCAATATGCTGAGGTAAACATTGGACAGCTGGACTGAAAAGGGCTTGTTGGTGAATTCTGCTGCCGGGTCGGGCATTTCCTCTTTGGTTATGGAGACGGTTCAGGTGCCCCTCCAGAAAGCACGAGAGTGGGGTCCCTCTGCTGTGGGACAGGGGCTGCCGGCTGCTCCTGACAAAGTGCAGGCTGGAAATAATGCTATGCAGCTGCTACTGTTCCTGCCTCTGCTGTGTTTCTGGGTGTCAGTGTGAGAAGTCACAGCTCATTATTACAAGCTTGTTGACGTTTCATAACCAAGGATTATTAAATCTATTGCTAAAATTAGAAAAAGTTATCTTTCCATTATTCTTATGGAAACCTAAAAACATCGTTTGAACAGCGGCTTGTTTTATAAAAGAAGGATTTTAAAATATAAAAAAATGTTCTCCTTATTTTATTCCAATAAATAGAAAATCAGTAGCTCTCACCATTTTTCTCATCAAAAACTAATGTTCACCACATAAATGAATGGGTGGCTATTTGGTTTGGTTTTTTCATTTGTTGAACTCTCTGGTCCATCTTCCTGATGTTTCTGCTTACATCCATCACAACGACCTTCCTCAACGACCTTGTCCATCACCACTAACACTGGTTGGATGTGCACATGCCTCTTGTGTGCTGCACATTTCAGGGACATCTTTGGAGAGCCTGCAGCTACAGTTCTGTCACGTGTGATTGATCTCCAGCCCTGCTGCTCCTACACTCAGTTTGTGAGGGTGAAGCCACAATCCAATCCTCCGTGCTGTCCTTCAGTCCAACCATCTCACTTCTTCTGTTGTTTTGAAAACTAAACATATGATATTATACATTTTAGGAGAGGGCTGCATTTCTTTGACTGATCAACAAATCAGCGATCTGGTTACCGAGCTTTTGCTGTTGTCGGTCATTGATTTTATATGAGAACTGAAGAGAGCGAGTGTGATGTCATCCAATCAAATGAAGTCAATTCAATCACCATTTCTGACGCCACCATGTTTGAGCTGGACGTCAGTACGCAGTGATTGGTCCTAGTCAGTCTGAGTCAATGTTTCCATGGCAACCACTTTCGCCAATCAGCAGTGAGCTTGTTGGAAGTCCACACCCTTACCACTTAAAAGCAGGCTTGAGAGGACCTGTCAATCAAATGTTTCAAACATTGGATGAGGGGGCCAACAGGCACCACCTACTTTTGAGGCATATGATTAGTCAGTTTGTGATGTGAATAACTTGCAATAAAGGAAACACAATCATTAAAAAAAGAGGGTTATCAATGGTTAATGGTTGTTCTGACGACCAATAACCATTGATAATTGCACCTTTATTTGGGATTTTGGCTTCCTGGAGCCAGTAGGTACTTCCTGTTTGGAATGGCAGGGGGAGGGGTCACTCAGTCCAGTTCTCATATACAGTGAGTGTAGCTGGTTAAAAACTCAGGGACTCTTTGAGATTTTGTGTCTTTTAAATCTAGACTTTTCAAATTAAACTCTGCCTCCTTGAAGTTTTTTATGCTTTTCTCATGTTTAGTTTAAATTTGTGTTTTACATACAGTTTTATGCCTATGGTTTTCACGTTGTTTAAAGCAAAAAAGTTGAATCTTTGTTGTTTTTTGGTGGTAAGTAAATAAGGAATGATTCAGTTGTTTTTTTTTTTTTATCTGCCAATGAAACAAACTATAGAAAGACTTGTCAACCATGATGGTTTGTCCTGTCTTGTCCTCTCCTCTGGTTGTAGCTGCTACATGCATCAACTTAAGTCTCCATTAAAGTTATCAATAATTTTAAAAGAAGGATTGTGAATCTTTGCACTTATATTTACTAATCCTATTTGTAAATGTCATTTAATTCCTTTATTTTTAAAGTCCCACTTCATCTTTTGATCTTTTTTAAAAGTGTGCCCAGCGGTCTTTTATTAAGGATTATGCTGTTTTTAAGCCAGAAGGAAAAAAAAGAAACATCTGTATCATTTTATAGGATATAGTGTCTCCAGAGCAACAGGAGTTGATTAGAAATTGGGCTTTGAGTTGTGGGCGGTGGGTGACACCACCCGACCAGTCTGACTTCATTTTTAAAACACAGGAAATTCGGCCGATCTTTTTTCCACTTTTTCCTATGAATATGATATTTTCCCAAAATCAGGACGATGTTCACTAATTTTGTTGTCTCTTTTGGCAACTTACTGTTATAAAACAAAACATCTTTTTCTGTGAATTGTATGTTGTTAATTTTTTGACTAAGCCAGTAATCTTGCCAGAATCTTTGGATCACTGGACTTGAATAAAACAGGTGTTGGGCTGTTTCTGGGGCTACATGACAGAAATCACACGGATCAACCTCAAAGCCAAATCTACTTCTCAATGTCTCTGCCGATGGGTAATAATTGTTTATAATTTTGAACTGCATTTCTTTAATTTTAGAGACCACCGGCCATTTTATGAATTTCCATAGTTTAGCACCTGATGTGACAGGTGTCTCATTTTTTAAATTTATTTATTCTAATTTGATTATGCACTGACAAACGCTCCTCTCTGTTTTCAAAAGAACGACTTCTGGCTGGGATGGCGGACTGAGCGGACGTCTCTTGTTAAGCTCTCGCCTTTTGCCCCGATTTGGACGGTAAATGCAATTTGAAAACTGAGAGAGAACGGTTTCACTGGACAACAGTTGCACGTTGATTGCATCTTTGTTTTGGAAGAAACATCTTTGAGTTTATTTTTGCTCAAATTGCGTCAAAGAAAACAAGTCCGAAGGCCACAATGCAGCCGTCGGCCACGCGCGAGCATGACTATTCTCAGATGGACGTCGCTTCTAACATGAAAAGAAAACCACCACCTACTACCCCACAAAATCTACGGGACCACCTTTGAAGGTAAAAGCGGGACAGGAGTCAACTTCCAGATCTGATGATGCTGTTTTGGCTGCAATTGACTAACGTCCAAAATAGAGGACTTTGGAAGTCAGCTGCGTGAAAACACAATAATGGTGGCAAACATCTCCCGGCTCGTTGAGATGAACGCGGCTGAAATAAAAGACTGTAAGACAAAGATGGCAACGATGGAAAGAGAAATTCCACGGATTTTGAAGGAGAACCAAGACCTAAAAGAAAAAGTTGCTGATCTGGAAAGATACAAACGAAGATGTAACTTGAAAATTCATGGACTGAAAGAAAAAGATGAAGAGAACATCAGGGAACATGTGGTTGGAATCCTGTCCAAAATCGCACCGCAGTGGGCAGACGTGATGGACACGACGGTGGACACGGTTCATCGACTGGGGAGGAGGGAGGAAGGAAGACATCGCCAGGAGATCCTGCAGTTTGTCACGAGGCGCCCTAGAGATGCTTTCTGGAAGATCACCAAGAACTGCCAGACCTGCAAAGACCTGGGGATCCGCTTCAAGGAGGACTTCAGTAAAGCAGACCGAGAAGCTCGAGCGGCCGTCTGGCCCAAGATGGAGCGGGCCCGATCTGAAGGGAAGAACGTTTATTACAGGGGCCATGTGGGATACATCAACGGGACTAGAGTCACTGTGGAGTGAAATGTTTACAAGGAGGTGACAGACATATTTTGCGTTGTTGAGTTCAGATTGCTTTATTTAAATTGTTTTTTACTGTAATTATTCTAAGTTTTAACATTTAAGTCATCTTGTTTACATAATAGAGCAAATCTAAGTTAAGTATTTTATCTTTTTTTTTTTACATTTACCTTTTATTAACAAAAGTATTTTTTCTAAGATGCGAAAAGTTTTAATCAATATGGTTATATAATTTGTAAAAACAATTTATGTTGTTTTCCAGTGAAACATTTTAGTGAAAATCATCATATAATGGTAAAATTCTCAGGTTCATATTTAGTAAATAGATAGGGGTGCAGTTAACTTCTAATTTAAGACACCGGCTTCTTTAATCCTAAATTTTCTCTTTTTTGTTTACATATTTTCCGTGTTTTATTTATGTCTTTAAGTTCTGTGTGGTTTTTTATTTCAAAAAATACTAGGGTTATTAGAGATTCTGTTAAACAAAAATCACTTTATGTTTTACAAAAGCCAGAATGTTATTCAACACATTTCATAAAGAGATTAGTTTATATTCTAAATTTCTGAAATTAATTAATAATAAAAAAAAATGTAATAAACCTGTCTATTTTCAATGAAGACTATATGCTAAATGTTGTATGACGTTCCCTAGTATTGTAAACTACAACTTTAATGCTGTTTGTTAATTTTTTGTTTGTTTTTTATTCGTTTTTATTTTTTCGCTGTCGTTCTGTGTTTGTGTTTGTTTGAAGTTCAATAAAAAAAATAAAAAAAAAGTTTTCAAAATACGCCCCCGGAAGCCGCGCATGCGTGCAGCGTTTCCGCTCCACAGCAGCATGAAACTTTCGTTTCCTGAACTCCCGCGTGATTTTCTCCTCGGACGTTCGCCGGTTGATCGGCAGAATGATCACGGCGGTTTTCGTGGCTCTGTCCGCAGCCGCCTCCGCGGTATTGAGTGAAAGTGTGAGGTCGGCTGACATTCGCTCTTTGTTGAATGTGTCTACGTTCGAATTCGACAAATTCAGAAAAAACATTTAACCGTCTGTTTGACGGCAGCGGCGACCAGTTTAAGCGCCGGCTTCTGCACTTTCAGGTGAGGAACGAAAGACCCGGAAATGCCGTTACAATAACACTGGTATCACAGAATGTTTTCTTGCTTTATTTTTTCCCAATTGAGCTTTTTTTTAAATAAAATAATAAAAATAATAATAATCAAATAGAAAATGGGGTATATTTTAATCCACATATAAAAAGAGGCACCTTTTTACTCTTAGACACAATAAAAACTGAGGGGGAACACAATTTATGTACACATTCATACTTATATTAAATATATTCGTAACTATGAAGAAAAACGAAAAAAAATAATGCACAACAACTAATAAAAATAATGAAATGATTCTCATCCTAAGTAATCTGATGTTTTGTGGTTCGTAATGAAATAATTCCACTTCCTGTAAAAGCCCAATGGAGCAGACAGAACCAGCTCCTTTCACTCCAACAGAAACAGGATCATGGGTTTAATCCAGGGGTGTCAAACATACGGCCCGCGGGCTGTATCCGGCCCACCAGGTGGTTAAGTCTGGCCCACACATGAATAGTAAAAATCACAAGATTGTTTAAAAAAGAAAGCAAGTTTCTAGTCCATTCCTGTGGCGAGTTATGATTTTTTAAAGAAATAACCGAAATGCGCAATTCCGCCACTAGGGAGAGCAAAGGAAAAGCTAAACAGGTGAAACAAAATAACTCTGCATGTACCAAAGACGAAACATAACATCTCTGCATCTGGGTAAGATGCACTTTGGTTCCCTGCGAGCCTCAGCGCTGTTATCTTGCTATAAGGATGATCAGTAGCGACATCCTAATGACCAAAATGTTGTCAAAAAGTGAAGTGGAGTGAAGAGATTTCCAGGAAAAATGGACAGAGTTTTTTCTTTCTTTCACGAAGCTGAATGCAAAACCTGCATGCTTGGTATGTCATCAACAGGTTGCAGTCCTGAAAGAATATAACGTTCAGCACCACTAAGAGACTCACTATACAGAAAATTTTCTGGATTGCTTCAGTGTCAGATGTAAAATATTCAGTCTGTATAAAATTAAATAGACCAACTTTTTTTTAATTGAAATTAAGTTTATTCAAGATCCATTGGCCCCAAGTGATTAGGCTACTATGTTGGTTGAGGCATTTTTTTTTTTCAAATTGAGTAAAAAAACTAAAACAAAGCTTTTATTTTGCTTTTATGTTATGGTCCGGCCCACTACAGATCAGACGGGCTGAATGTGGCCCACAAACCAAAATGAGTTTGACACCCCCGGTTTAATCTAACGTAAAGCTTTCTTCTAAAACATGATACCGTTTTTTACTGGTAAACTTAAAATGCAGGGATTCGGTACAAAAAAATCTTTGATCTCTGATGTGGATCAAGCTCTGTTGCTAAAAATAGAGACTTGACCTAAATGAAAAGTAATTTATTTCTGTACATTATGGATACACCTTGTTCATAAACAGAACTAAAAGTAAAGGAAATATTGTTTTGTTATTTATTCAATGCCTTTTTTTTTAAATAAAGTCTGTCTTGTCTAAAGGGATTTCCCTCTTAACTGGTGTCAGGTTAGTGAGGAACATGCATTTGAAGGGATGTGCAGCAGAGATGAGGATGAGGGTTCCATTGACAAGACTGTTACCAAAACCTGCTGATGGCTGTTGTTTGAGGGATGATTGATGCCTGAATGAAAAAGACATTTCATCACTTTGGTCAATAAATATTTGACATCGTCATGTCTGAGGACAGAGCTGTCTAGTTCGGGTGTGGATTTTTTTGGGACGCCTCATTTGTAGAGACGGGAATCGAGAACCGGTTCTTGCTTGGGAACCGGCCCATGCTGTTTCAATTCCTTGGAATCTTTTGACATTTTTCCAGTTTATCGATTCCATTCAGCCCGAGTGATGGAACCTTTTCGATTCCCATCTCTACTTAATTCCAGGACTTGGCCTTCATGTTGGAGGTTTGAGGATTTTCAAAAAATGCTGCAACCGAGATCACAGAAATAGCAGCTTGCAGTCCAAAAACATGGGTGTGTAACGGATACGCGGAGCAGACACCTGAGGCCTGCAGCAGGGCCTGCTTTCACAGCTCAGGAACCTCCACCAGAAAGCCTCAACTACAGGAAGAGATGGCTCATCCCATCCCTGAAATGCCTGTCCCTTACAAACGTAACATTGTTACCATGGATACATGCGTGTGTTGCAGGAAGCTGCTGTGCGTCACACACACTTGAACTCATTTTCCACAGAAGCCCAGTCTGCCACTTATGGCTTCAACCAGTTCTCCGACCTGTCTCAGGAGGAATTCAGAGGTAACTGATGCTGACTCCACAAATCATTATTTCTCTCAGTAGAAAAGTTTGTCCTAAATGTTTGTCTTGACTGTTTTTCCACTACATGCTTTTATAACTGAGAGTGTGAAACTGATGTTTTTTTCCTCCAGGCATTTATTTGCAAGCGACTAGTGGCAGAGCCCCCCCCTTCTCTGGCCTGCCGGCGGAGGGGCTTCCAGCCAGATTTGATTGGAGAGACAAAGCGGTTGTGGCAGCGGTCCAGGACCAGCTAGCAGTAAGCTTTATACTGATAGATGTGAGGAGCGTGGATCAGCTGACAGAGGTCATGCAGGTCATGAAGACACTCCCACCCACACTGGGAGGCTTCTGCACCAGGCCACTGCCTGAGGGACAAACACGACACCGGGAAGAAGCACAGCTTTTGAACGTGTTGTCTTGTAGGTTTACACTGAATTAACGTCTGGGGGTCTGTTTGATCACAGCCAGACTATTTTTAATTTATCAAAAGAAAACAGAAGAGATGTCCACAAAAAACACACACTTCTTACATTCACGTAAAGGACATAAAGACATAAATATATTTTACGTACATGTAAAAGACATTTCATGGACCAATTCTCTAGGTGCTGAAATACACATTTCTATTATATATCATTTTTAGAGGGACAATTCCTACCACATCTTTTAAAGTAGTTAACGTTGTAAGTTATGGTGACACGACGAATGAGGCCCACCAAGCTCTAACCCTGTTTTCAGGCCCAAGTTGGGTGGCATTTTTCTCATGATGGAGGACATGTATAAAATAAAAAAAAAGCTCAAAATTGCATGTCTGAGTCAGGAGCAGCAAAAGAATGATGTTCCAAAAACTTGTGGCAGTGATATAGAAATTACAATCTGCAGCCCACACCCTCCTTGCTCCGCTCCCGATGCATCCACTTCTAGACACCTGGATCCATTAAAGTCTTCATTTTCCTTGTCTAAGCTGGAATCTGACATCTTTTGTCGCAATTGTAATGTTCGTGTTGTGAGGGGATGTAAGCTTGCAGGAGAGAGTGTGAACAAAGGGATGATGGGAAATAAGCAAGGCTTACTTCCACGTCAACGGTCACCACAACTCAGCGGTGAATTTCTAATGAAGTCCTGCCGATGTGCAGAAAATATAATAATGGATTGGATTTATCTGAGCTTTTCAAGACACCCAAAGCGCTTACATTGTGTCCATTATTCATTCACTCCTCATTCATACTTGGTGATGGTAAGCTATGGTTGTAGCCACAGCTGCCCTGGGGCAGACTGACAGAGGCGTGGCTGCCATTTCGCGCCTACGGCCCCTCTGACCATCACCGGGACCATTCATGCACATTCACACACCAGTGGAGCCACACTGGAGGCAAGGAGGCTGAAGTGTCTTGCCCAAGGACACAACGACATTTTGGCTGGTGGGAGCGGGGATCGAACCGCCAACCCTTCGATCATTGGACGACCTGCTCAACCACCTGAGCCACTGTCGCCCCACTATGTCCTAGAAGACGACACAACTTTTTCAGTTAAAAACAGCAGAATCAGAATTAAAATACCACTGGGAATGCTTTGAAAATAGATCTAAAGATGATCGGAGTGGGACTTTGAATGCTGTGGGAGGATTGTATGAGAAATGTCAGACTGGAAAAGCAGTGACCCAATAGCACAAGCACAGAAACCACAGGTTTTCTCATGTATCATGAAGATACTCCATAAGGAACTTGTGATTTGAAATGATAATGTGTGAAGATCCTCTCAGCGCTCTGCCATCTGCTTCAGCGAATCCCCTCGCTCTGCAGCGTTTGTGCTGCACATTCAGGGTTTCCACCCACTTCAACCATCCCCACATTTGGGGTCTGAGTTCTAGCACTGGTGGGGGGTACAGGTGACTTCTCAGTAGCTGTAAACAAGACAGTCTCTGGTGTTTACCAGCTTACAGGTAGATAAGACACTTGATGTCTATTAATAATGGTGTGCATGGACACACAGGTGCCTCCATAGGGGGCATTTATGCCTTCAGAAGCTTTTACTGTGACAAACCTTTCCTGCTGCTTCTGTCTAATACTTTGACTTTATATCTGATTTAAAGCGATAAAAATGATAGCAGAGGATTTCAGTGTTCATGACAATGACAGATTATTTCCATATTTGGTTCTGGTGTTTCACTCACATGTGCTCAGAGCTGCTCCAGCGGCACACGCTTCAGCTTCACTTTTAGCAGAGAAACTGAACGTTAGTTTGTGTTTCCTCATAAGCCAGTCGTGTCTGACCCTCTCCTAAAAACCTTTGAATTCACTTTGCTGATTCCACAGCACCTGACAGCAATACTGAGCATACTCCATCTGTTCCAGGAAATGAAATGATTACGTTTAAGGAAGACTTTGTTCTTGAGTTCTCTTTCCTACCACCATCCAGAAGGATGAACCAGAACCTCTGGGTCTTTTCTTCTGCACAGATTAATCATGTTGTATCAGAATATTAAAAAATTAATTCGTTAAATGACAAATATTGTCTCTCTTCTAAAAGGTAATAAGAGAGTTTAACCTCTTTGGAAACAATAAAACATCAATTTTAATTCAATCAATTTATTCATAAAGGACCAATCCCCACTGGAGGTTGTCTGAAGTAATTACACAAAAAGAAAGCAAGATCAAAGCAAGCCATTGTTCTAGTCATTATAAAGATTCCAGATTATTATAATCCAATTCAGTCAAATCCTTAAAAACGTATAAATCATCTTTATTACTTTATATTTATTGGTCTTTATAAGTGACCAACAAATAACGTCAAAGAGTTTTCCATGTAATCTTCTTCTGAGCAAATAAAGGGTGACGGGGGCGAAGAAAGCGGCCTCTGAAAGGAAGGTTTGGAAGAACCCTCCAGCAGAACCAGACCCAGTGAAGATGAACATCTGCTGCCGTCTGAGAGGACAGAAAGCAAACAAACAGAATAACTGGAACATCTGTTTTAGACCATTCCAGAGTTTTAAGGAGAAGGTGCTGATCTAAAAATTCCAAACTTTGAAATTGTTGACCTTTAACTGAGGCCAACACGAACAGGCCCAAGTTTCCTTCTGGTTCTGTTGAGTCATGCTGTCCTCTCCCTGTGCTCGGTGTCCTCTGGGTCGAGTTCAGACAGAGAAGGCTGCAGTGTTGTACTCGTGAATGCTGACCAACATCAGCTGGGCTTTTCTCCTGCTGGTTTCCCTGTTTTCAGAACTCAAAAGGACCTGAGAACATTGAACTTTACAAAGACAGCCCTGCTTTTGATAACATTTATGTTCGTTTTTCTGGGGGTTTGTTGCTGGGGGGTCTTTGAGCGTTAGCCGAGTTTGTCGTGGCTTCACTCTGACTTCATGCACATGCTAGAAACATCCACATTGCGTTGGAAATCCCTCCAGGGGGGCAGATGTGTCTCTTTGTGCCCCTTCTCTATGAGTCCAGAACAGTCTCATAATTCAGAAATCCATACTCCGATTTACAACTGTAATTCTATGCAAACATGCAATATCAATTTGGAAATGCACACGTTGTGTTTCACAAATGCACAATAATTGTTTCCCACAGATGTGCACGCTGTGCTTCAAAAAAACACAATAAATGTTTGAGAAATGTACAATAAATGCTTCACAAACATAATTTTGAGGTACACTTGTAATATGAACTCACAGATCATGTGAATTGCAGAATGTGCATTTACAAACTCACTCTCATTTGTGAAAGAAATCCCTGCAGTCGATTTTGAGACTCTCCTGACCCAGCAGGTCAACTAATGTCATCATTGGCTAATGAATCTGTCATTCAAACTCATCAGCAAAGCAGGCGCCTTCACTTTCAGCCAATCGAATGGCCCGTTAGACTTTCCCTATGCTTTCAAACTTATGGCGGAACTTCTGAAGTATGACAATGTACTGTCCTCGTACTATGGTGTCAATTCAGCGCCTAATATATTGCGCATCAAAACCCCAAATCCGCGAATCAAAATGCATAAATTGAGAATCAAAACCCACAATTTGCAACCAAAAGATATAACCCAAAGCACAATCATATTTATCAGCTGCTGATTTGTTTTCTCACCATTCTGAAATCGTCGTTTTGAGTCGCGCTTTTATTTTTTGCGTCATGCTTTTATTTTTTTCGATACTAAAACCTGCACACGTAAAATCAGCGACACGTCAATCAAGCGGAGGGGAGGCGGGACTTCCCCAACATCCAGTAGCTCATTGGCTACCAAATAACTCAGAGTCTTAGCTCAACATACCACTTTCAGAAGGTTCCAGTAAGTTTTTCTTGTTTGTGAAATCTTTTACTATATTAAACGATCAAATGTGTACTTTATGTAACTGGAGGACGCCAGCACAGTCAGATGAGGAGCTCCACCAGTAGCTGCTAGTGAAAAAAGATGTTAGAAAGTAAGACGTTGCATGAAAAACTATCACCATTCATTAAAAACAATGTTCTCCTGTGCTAGCCATGCTAGCAAGCTCAATGCTAGCGGGGTTTCCGGCTCATTTCATGACTTTTACGGATTAAACAAAGTGGACAGGGCAGATCAGGCCCTGACCATGCACAGATGCAGCCTGAAGTGTCCGTCAGCAGATGGCAGCAAAGAGCTGTTTCTCATAGTCCATGTGGAGATGCTGAAGCTCCCTCTGTCCCATGCAGTGCGGCAGCTGTTGGGCCTTCAGCGTGGTGGGTGCTGTGCAGTCTGCCCGTGCTGTGGGGGGGTCACGGCTGCAGCGGCTCAGCGTGCAGCAGCTCCTGGACTGCTCCTTCACAAACAAAGGCTGTGGCGGGGGTTCCCCCACCGCCGCTCTGAGCTGGCTTCTACAGGTGTGCTCTCATTTTCACCTGACACGTCCAGGTACCTGACACTGACTCCACAACTAAACCCACCCGTGTGGACCTGTGTGTTCCATCCAGACCAGAGAGAAGCTGGTGACGGCAGCAGAGTATCCGTACCAGGCCGAGGCCCAGATCTGCCGGTTCTTTTCCCAGACACACCAAGGCGTCGCTGTGAAGAACTTTACTGTCCATAACTTCAGGTAAATGACTCGTTTTTACAGTTTTTCTACCTGGAAAAGCTGAACATTCTTTAGAAGGAACAGCAGATTCATGGAAACCCAGAGAGAAGTTTGGTCCCTACACAGACTGGCCTGGGGGGCTGAGGACCAGAGCGCTGTTCGACTGTGACCCTCACGTTTTTGTTTACAGCACTTGAGTTTAATCACATGTTGTCATTGTTTACCCGACACTGCAGGAATCCTCTCCTGCTCAAACAATGAGCAGGGAATCCAGAAGATCCTTTTGCTTCCTTTCAAAGCCATTAACGGCCCGGTTCCTCCATTTCTCTGAGCAATGGAGAAGCATCTCCACTTCCTCCTGTTGTCTTTTATTCATCTTCCTCTGTCCACTTGTCTGCCCCTCGTGTTCGCCTCACCACCGTGGGGATCTCTGACCTCAGAAACGGAACGCCTCTCACTCTTCTCTCATCTTCACTCAACACTTAAACCTGCTTTCAATCACAGACAGAACAACACCGACTCTTTTTAACCTCCAGAATGTTTTGCACTCGTGGTTTTTTGTCATTTAATCTTGTGACAGAAATGAAACTTAATAGAATGATTATTATTACTAATATTATCATAGATTATTGTCATGTAAGCTTCAAAAGGGGGGACATGGTCACTTAAACATCTAAAGGCAGCTGCAGACAGGAAGTCTTTCTACTGCAAGCAAACATGAAAAATAAGACTGAACGGACGGCACTGAAGAAGAAGCTTTTAAATGATCAGGTTTATGTCTTTTTGAGAATCTTCCGTCTGATTGACTTTTTTATGGTCTGAATGGAGACTTATGACATTGTGAAGAAACAATCAGAACTTCTGAAATGTGTTTTCATTGATCTGAGGAGCGCGCTCTGCTTCTTTAATAGCAATGTATTTACCGCAGGCCGTCTGCCTGCAGAAAGAAGCAAGACTCAGAGCATTGCTGGCCCTCAGCAGCTCACAGCTCTCACTGTCACTCTTTGTTTCAAGCTTTGCCTTTTCTGGCATCTGCACAGAAATGGAACAGCTATTTGGACATGCTGCTTTTCTACACTTCCTGCTGTCAGACCCAGGGCCGGACCGACACTTTTCAGTGCCCTGGGAAAAAAAGGGCCCCAGTATCTATGTCCACAAGGCATTTTCATTTTGTGAATGTGGGGTCTTCAGGCTAAAGAATTCAACATTTTGATAGACAAAAAAAAAAAGAAGATATTTTCTCTGAACCTGCTAAATTCCCATTCTAGGGATGCTGGGAGTGCTCCACACACCCTTACAGTCACACCTGATGGAGACTGTTCTTGGACCGTGGGAGGACACCAGAGTTCCCGGAGAAAACACACAAAAACATGCAAACCCCACAAAAAATATTTCAGCCGGGATTTGAACCATAACCTTCTCACTCTGAGGCGAGAGTGAAAGTACTGATCTAAACATATAATTAATCAATATGTTTTATGCCCAGTAAGAACCCTTGGTGACATCACTGTAACAGAAAAGCATCAGAAATATTCTTTATGGTCCACTTGGTCCAAGATATTTTATTTTTAAGGAAAAATGTCTCTGGGGTTCTTATGGGCTAAGACAATATTGTAAATCTTTAGTTACATCCAAACCCGTCCCAAAAAGGCCCCTATATTTATACTCAGTTAAATTTCTTTCATTGTCTTTTGAAGGAGCAGTTTGATTCTGTAGTAAAAGTGCTTCAAACAAAAGCTAATTGTTTACAATACAAACACCAGTGTGAACAACCAAACCTAGCACTGGCTCTTTAAAAACCCTTCACAGCAGTTCACCTTTAAGATTGCTTACTCCCAAGTGTTTTTAAGCAAGAATCCTAACAGAGCAATCTTCATCCTTGACTATAAATGTGCAAACTGATGCACGGCATCCTCAAAACCAAGAGCTCTCACAAGGTCATGCTTGATTGTCAGAATCCAGTGCAGACAATACCGTGTGTGACATGGTGGTCGTCAACACACTCTGTAAAACAGGAATGATGTCTCACCTTCAAAGCTGCAGACAGGAGGAGTGTTCAACACAAAGGTTTGGAAAATGTTCTTTTAAGTCCATTTTGTTTAAGGAATCGTAGCAGATAAGCAGAAGTTTCACTTAGCTGATTCCTGTGGCAGAATCTGTTAACAAGTGCTGTGTGTCTGCTTTGCAGGACATTAAATTGCAGGCAAAACAGTAAACACAGCCTGTAGATGGTTAGTTCAGCTGCCAATCCTTCAAGACCCTTTGATTGTCTCAAAGTCTGCAGCCGAGCCCCGGCGGGGTCTCTGACTGATAAAAGATACTCAGGTTTCGGATCTGGAGGGTTGCAGCTCCACCGTGCATCTCCTTCTCCAGGAGCTTCTCAGGATCCTGCGAAGGTGTGAAGCTACAAGAACCTGGGCTGTCCCATGACAAAGCCTAGCAGCGGGTGGGCTTGCAGAACAAGCTTTCTCGTGATCTGGATGCTGGTTTTGTTCGCCATCTTTTTGGCTGACTAGTGTCTGAACATGCAGCTCCGGCTTAGAGCTAACTTTAGGACAGGCAAAGCTACCTTGTTTTTGGCATTATCAAAACCAGCTGTGTGGTTCCTCTGAGAGCAACTATTCACAATAAAATAAGATCAAGAATCTTTTTAAACTCCCGCTTAGCCGTTTCTACATGGCTTTAACATCAGTGGCACATTCTAACCAATCTGTCCGACATTTTAAAAACAACTATAGGGAAAAAGGGCATTCCTGCACATCTGCATTAGGTCGACACACATTGGGGATTGTAGCACAAACCTTAAACGTCCAGGAGAAACTGCTCGATTGCCCACTTGGTTAATCCAGCCGTAGACAGACAGCCGAGCTTTCAGAGAGCCGCAAAACAGAAGCTATCCAGAGAAACCTGCAGACTGAGACAGGATCTCCGTCTCTGATGTCACACGCGCTCATGGACGCTGCATGGCGTCTTCTCATGGAGGATAATGATCTAGGATAAAAGCTTTCTCCATTATCTCAGCCTCTGTGCAGAGGTGACAAAGCTTAAGGTTACAACAAAAATTCAAGAAAATGAACTGCTTAAAAACAACACATGCTCATGGACACTGTTGCTTCAAACACTCATGTTGAAGTTGGCTTCTGATTCATTCTTCCCAGTTGGAATCTTTTAGGACTGGAAAGAATGAAGTAACTGTGTTTAATTGATTTGATTGGAACTGTCTTGATGTGGTGGTTTCCTGTTTCGGTGTCATTAACAGGTCCTAATTTAACTTTCCCTAAACTGCAGACTCAGACGACTTAAATCAAAAGCTAACTTCAGCGCAGGGTTTTCAGTCTTAGACACACTGAAGTAGGTCTGTGCAAGGACTGGGTTTTAAAATAATCAATTTAGCGATCACGATGTTAGTCTATCCTACATTTATCCTTTAAATAGTTCTTTTTTTTTTTTACTAGCAATGTATCTGTAAATAAAAAAAATGGAGGAACTTTAACCTAAAAATGTAAACTTACATTAACCCAAAACTTTTTTTTTTTGCATAAAATGCTATTAAAAAATGATTTGTGGAACAAATATTCCTAATTCTATTTTCTAAGTAAAGACAAATGTGATGTTTGGGAATCTGATCTCAACTAAACCACAAACTCACAAACTTCTCTTTAGATGGATCTTTTTAAGAAAACTTCACTCCTAATCCAAAACCCTCCATCCATGGGATGGAATAATTTATCTCTTTTTTGCAGTTCTTTTTCAATTTCAATCTCATTTTCATTTTTGCTTTTAAACTATGATTGTCAATGTATCATATATATATATATATATATATATATATATATATATATATATATATATATATATATATATATATATATATATATATATATATATATATATATATATATATATATATATATATATATATATATATATATATATATATTGTTTATTTTTATTTTATATGCATCTTTGAAATGAAGTTACATCCCCTTTAGGATATCAGTGTTTCACACGGCTAAACACAAATGTTTGTCTAAATGTTGTTGTTGTTGTTCTTCACCTTCTCTGCACATGTTCAGTCATTAAAAAACCCTCTCTCAATGAATGTACATACTCAGAAAGAACCTGACAGAGGAAAGCATCAGAAAAACCTTTGAGTGGAATCATCTTCTGCACTCATGCAGTGAGACAAGTCGCAGATGTTCTGCAGAAGCAATAAGTAGAAGAATGTGGGGCAAAGTTTCTGTAAACCACAAAAACTGAACAAAGTAAGCCTGTGTGGTGTGTGTCCTCAGAGGCCAGGAGCCGGCCATGATGGCTCAGCTTGTGGAGCACGGGCCTCTGGTGGCTGTAGTGGACGCTGTCAGCTGGCAGGATTACCTGGGAGGCATCATCCAGCACCACTGCTCCAGCCAGTGGCCCAACCACGCAGTTTTAGTGGTTGGATACGACACTTCAGGTACGAGTTCCCCCTTCTTCACCAAAGCTCATCAAAAGATGGGGTTTTGATCCCAGCTAGTCATGCTTTGGGTCACAGGTCTCAAACTTAAGCTCCTTATTGGCCAAACACACCTGATCCAGGTAATTTGCCGCAGATGAGGCATCATTTCTTCCTCGCGTCCTGGAGTTGAGACGCTGGTGTTATGTGCAGAGAAGGGCCAGGGGAGGGGTCTGGAGTCGATGTAGATACAGAAAGTCACAGGTTCTGATTCACTTAATAAGTGGATTTGATCTGTAATGTTCATCAAAGAAACACTCCCACAGGGAGAGACAGAATGTAAAAAAAGAATCCAGAAAATCCTAATGTTGGATTTTTGATAATGGAGCAGAAAAGAATTCTTTAGTTTCTAGAAACAAGCAAGAACTCTGTTCTCACAGGCCTCACTTCTGTCACTCTAAAGGCCTGTTCACACCGGGACGAATTTCGCGCGCGATATTCGCCGACGTTTAAAAACCGACGCGAAGAACGCCACGCGTAAAAGCGTCATTTTTTAAAAAACGCCTCGGGATCGTTTTTTTGATTTGACGCGCCGCGTCAAAAACTATACGACCAATGAGAATGGAGCTTTTGGAGCTTCTGAAGTTACAATAAAACTCAACTTGGGGGCGCTCAAACACAAAACTGTCTTGCTGAGCACACATACGTAACGGCGAAGAAGATATACGCCAAGTAGCGTCAACACTGCCGCGAAGACATAAGACGAAGAAGATGCACTCACTGACGGACATTTCTAAAATATCCCCGAAAACGCTCATGATACATTTTTCAGCTCTTGTACCAGTCGATAAAACTCCCCATGTTCTTCTCCTCTCGTAACTATGGGATGTACCCAAAATCAACGTCTTTTCCGGCGTCTTTCATCATTCTACAGAACAATAATTTCTTCATCGCTGGAGCTGGAGCTACTGGTGCTGGAACTATTCATGTTTTCTTTGTTTGATTCTGACAAGCGCGTAAATACTTGCTCTCTTCTTCTGAGTGAAAAGTGACTTTCAGAAGCGTAAAGTTGCGCAGCGCCACCTTGTGTACAGGAGTATTTCTGTTTTACATTAAGCGCCATCTAATGTCAGGGAATGAAATTGCATGTTTGCTCGGCTTATCGTCAGCGAAAATCACTTGGGTGTGAACACAAAAAACGTGTTGAAAAACACTGCCGAATAACGTGCGCCGACAGGGCTCCAGACTGCGAGCAATTGGTTGCATTTTGCGACCAAAATTTGAGAGTGTGCGACTGAATTTTACATCCAGTCGCACATGTGCGACCAGTAAATTTGCCTCCCCCACCCTTCGTATTTTTTATACATTAAACGTGGAAGGGGCACCTCAATGATCAATGAATGATCATGAAACGCGAGCACTCTCGCGTGATACCTGTCTGTGAGGCGGCCACTGCGTGTGAGAAGAATAGGGAAAGCCACTGTGAGTGGCTAAAATGCGTGGAGGGGGCGGGGCCTAGAGATAATCGAGCGCGCGTAAACATCTGTGGGAAGGAAACTGAGACAAATGTCACAACCTGATATGTGCGTCTGAGCTATGGGTAAGCGAACTATTGATTCGTTCTTCCGACCTGTGGCTAGTGTACCAGTGCCAGAGTGTACAGCAGGGGTCTCAAACTCGCGGCCCGCGGGCTATTTGCGGCCCCCAAGATGATATTTTGCGGTCCCCGCCTTAATATGAAGGTTTAATGTTACTGCAGCCCGCCAGTTTGTATGAATGACACTTTTACATTGTCGTGCGCGGAGCTGACAAAGCAACCAATCACAGTAGGGTATATGACTCTTGGGGGCGTGACAATGACCGGGCTTAAAAGCAGGACACCTGACAGCCCCCTCCCTCCCCGGACCACTTTAAGGAGTTCCTTACTTTCCTTTAGAACACATTTATTCGCTCGTAATTTTCTACATACATGCAGTCCGTGCTGAACTTTTCTCTGGGCCGCACAGAACCGGAGGAAGGTTTAGGTTCTGATTACGGTTACGGCGGCGCATCAAACGGGTTACGGCAGCTCACCGCTCCCGTCCCGCGGGAGTCGGGTCAGCTGAGGAGAATAAATGTCCCACACGTACATGCGTGACAGCTAACGGGGCTTGAACTTTAAACACGTGCGGGATAAAACAACATTAGTTTTAGACACACTGAAAATACGTGGGGAAAATGCAACGATAGACGTGTTTGAGATGAACCGGCACCTCGCCTGGATCGTTGGGGACACCAGGCGGGGGGGCTGTGAGATGAAAGCGAATCTGCAGCAAGACTGAAGGACAACAGTTGGAGTTGTCCTTAACATTCAATTTAGTTTTAATATTCTTCTCCCCCTTAGTATGATCTGTTATTATATATTTTATGATTATTTTAATGTTTTGTGATGTATGTAGCCTTTTTTAATGAATTGGTATTTTAAATTATTTTAATTAATCACTCCACTACAAAAACCATCAGGACACATGTCCCATAATGCATTGTTTTGTAGTCTCTAGTTTCCAGCTGTGTCCGGGTAGGTTTGCCCCTTGCTCCCACCCCTTTCTCGCGATATTTTTGTGATGATTGACAGTTGATGTTGGAGCAAAAAAATATATATATACGTCTCACACCAGGTGATCTGCGCAGCGTTGAGTTCACCTGAGTGATCTCAAACACGGTTATTGTGCATCTTGGCTGCACCTATTTGGTGTCACAAAGATAAATTTCCATCCATTTTCTTTACTTATTTGTACTGTCATGACAGCGATGGTGCTGTCAGTTTACCTTCTTGTTGCATCTTCAAAAGTGCAGAATAAAATATGACACTGAATTTGAAACAGCACATTGTAATTTCTGCATCTATTCTTAAAGTATTTATTAGTAATACAGTGGAAATTAGTAGATTTGGTTAGCATGTTGATTTACGGTATGCGCCCCTAAATTTTCTGGTTGCGCCCCTAAAATTTTCACTTAGGGGCCACTGTGCTCCTAGTGAAAAAAGTTAGTCTGGAGCCCTGGCCGATATTCGTACCGGTGTGTACGGGCCTTAAAGCTAAAGCTTCTCTGTTGACATTCTTTCCACTACTGTAACTTCTCAACAAACAGCTGTTACTCAGTCATTCTATTGGTCAGAAGAACCATTCTAGTTCTAATAACTATTTTTTAATATGTTCTTGATAATCCTCATTCTGTTCATGATGTTTTTGTTTTCTCTAGTTCAAGTTATTCAAGTTGTAAACTGACCAATCAGATGCCTCAATAAAAGTACAATGAGCCTGCTGGCTCAACCTTGAGCGATGGACAGATTCTCAAGCTCACTCCTGATTGGCGATAGTGATTGCCATAGAAACGACACATCAGACCGACTTGGACCAATCCCTGCTTACTAACCTCGCCTGGCTCCAACATATTGTGAAAGAACGGCGACTGAATTGACTTCATTTGGTTTGGAGCTGGAAGTAAACCCTGTTCTATGTGTGACGTCACGCTGACTCAGTCCAGCTCTCACATACAATCCTTTTTCATATTATTTAGTGTTTGAAAAAATTCCTAATTTAAAGGTGAATTTGAATTAAAATTACAATTTTTTGGTTCTCTGGATGATAACACCTCTGTCCTGGGAGTTCTGCTTATTACGTTTCATAAACATCCTAGTATTTCACTTCTTATGCAGAAAAAAGGTCACATTATTTTGGGTTTTGGACTAAATTAGAATGTCATAATCCAAAAGTGTGCCTGAAACACTCAGTGTTGAAGTGAAACATGGATTTAAGTGTAACTGAGCATTTTACGCTTATTAGAAACGTATCCCTAAATGAAGCGAGGAGTCTGCTCAGAAAAACTTTGAGTGATTCCTGGTCTGATGGAAAGCTGAGCTGAGTTTTCTTCTTCTCTTGGTTTTTTGCTTCATGTTTTGTCTGAAGGGATTATGAAAGGATAAACTTAAATTCCAGTTTTTGTGTGGCAGGAGATGTTCCATACTGGATTGTGCAGAACTCTTGGGGAACCTCATGGGGGAACGAGGGCTATGTTTACATAAAAATGGGTGGAGACGTTTGTGGTAGGTTACGTCACGGTTGTCTGGATGCGTCGGCATTGGCGGTGAGGTGAACCTCCGGTGTCTCTCTTCCAGGTATCGCAGACTCAGTGGCCGCCGTCTCTGTCTGACAGCAACATGTGAATGATTATCCCGCCGCGGCCTTGTGAGAGTCAAAGCATGTGGGCGTATAGCTCTGAAAACAGCCTTCACCTCTGCTGCTCATAACCTTTACTGTACACATTATGCATCACATTAAATACAAGTTTGAACAGGACTGAGATTTACATCTGTACACCAAGGATTACATTAATCACAGCATAAATACATAGAATACACATAGAATACTATACAGAATAAATCCACTTTAGCTGTCTGTGACAGGATGAAGGAGTCCTGCTGTCTGATCAAGACATGAATGTGTTTTCATAAATAGAGATATGGCTGGAACCTGATTCACTTTAGCCAAAGCTCTCCTGTTGGATTTGTTTGAGAACCCTGAAGCCTTGTCCTGCCCGCCCGCCCCCCCGCCTCCCTGATCCGAGCGGCTCCAGGTCAGTCGGTGCCGCCTCCCTCATATGTGACGGGACATGAGGCAGCACTCTGCTCACTTGAGTTTAACAGTAAAAAAAGAGGTTTCTCCTCTTTGAATGTGAAAAAAACTTTTGTATATATTTTTTTAATTCATAAATGTGTATATTTTCTTTAAGAAATCTGCTGTTTTTCTACATTGCATTAAATGGAATGAATCTAAACTGTTTTCTGTCCTTTGTGGGGCTGCCACCTCATGCGCTTGGCGACCGCTGGCGCGTCGACCCGCTCTAGCAGTGCAACAGCGCCTCAGTCGGACTCCTCGCTGCTGCAGTACGAGCTGTCGCAGCACTCCGCCGTGTACAGGAAGGTGTGCACGTTGGGGTTCAGCTTGGGCACCCAGTGGCGCGGCACCAGGAATGTTGCCAGGTTGAAGAGGTCCACAAACACTTTGTAGCGGTCACTGAGACAAAACGTGCACGTTTCCAGTTATGTAACTTCTGGACTTTGAAGTTTGTCCGATGCAGACCACCAGAAAATCCCAGCTGGAACAGAAAAAAGGTTCCCCTTACCTGACAGTGGATCTGAGGTACTGGTATCCAGACGAGCCGCCTGTGCCCGCTTTGCTGCCAATCATACGGTGCACCATGCACACATGATTGTCTAGAAATGAGTGAAAGCAGTTAAAGGAAAGAGCGGCATGTTACCTCATGAAAGCAGGTAGACATAAAGTCACTGCAAAAACTCTAAATCATACCGAGGACATTTGTCTGACCTCATCTCAGATTACCGGTAAATTGTAATGCTTCAAAAAGGACTCAACAGGAAACAGATCTGGGAGGTTGAATTAATTAATTAAGTTAAAATACTAAAAAGACCTGAGATGTTACCTGTGGTCAAAATGACTGAAAACTGCATACATCTAGTGGGTAAGAGGTGGATTTTTTGCAGTGTGGTCCACTTAATGATCTGTTCATATTGTGATCTTAATAAATATGCCAATGCTCACATCTCCATTTGGTCATGAGTGTGTCGATGTCCATGAGGGAGGTGAGCAGCTGGAAGGGAACCTGGAACCTGGGCTCCTCCCTGATAGGTAAAAGCACATGTGAAGCTTTACTTTGCATGTTTGTGATCTAAGTTTTCCTGCATTTGGAACGTGAGCAGCTGTCATCTGTTCTCCACCAACAACCCAGCAGTTTTGTACTCATTATGACTTTGCAGTAACTGCTGGGTGACTCTGTGAGCTCTGCTGCCGCCTTAATGAGCCTCATGTGACATTTTGCTTTTCTCACACGTCTCAGAAGCTGCCTGGCGCCTTCAGGTAAAACTGAGCTCCGTGTGGGGGGGCGAGGGGCCCTTTGGATTGATATGACGGCTCACAAAGAGGGAGCTTGTGATATGGAAACGCTACAGGGGGAGGGAGTGTGCACGGCATGCACACAGGTGTGTAACCATAAGAGCAGAGATTTGTTACTTTGTGTGTGCAGTTGAAGGAGTAATTCTAAAGAAAGTCTTGCCTGTAGAAGTAGATCATCAGCGCTCCTTGCAGAGCTTTGTAGGAGAACCGCCTCTCACCTTGTGAACAAAAACGACAACATACCACCTTCAAATTCAGCTAGTGTGTGAACCTTACTGAGGTCTGAAGTTCACAGAAAAAACAACGAACCTTTGCTGACCAAGTGGTCGTGATGCTTTTCATCAAACAGAGAGGTGAAGATCTCCCTCTGCTTGGCTTGCTCTGCCTTCCGATCCTCTTTTTCCTCCCCATCTGCCATTTTCTGTTATTCCACACACAAATATTCGTTTTTTATGGCCTGCAGATAAAGCAGAAGCATCTTCTTCTGAAAGCTGACGTCCTTTTTACCTCCGTTTTCTGCCTCTCTTTGCTCAATCCTTCATATATATTGATCCTCAGTTTCTCCCAGAAGTTGAACCCGTCCACCTCCAAGCCCGGAGTTCTTTCCAGCCACGCCTGAAACGGCAGCACAATGGAACATGCTCTCATGCTGATTCATTAAACCAGAACCCTTCCTTTCAGCTCCAGGTCTGACCTCAACCAGCTTCAGGAGAGTCGGCTCCTGCTCGGCAGAGAGCAGCATCTCACTCTGCTGGCCTTTGAAGTTGTCTCTGTAGTGCCGTCTATTGTACGGGACCCTCAGGTTGTCCGGCACACCGATCTTGTTCTCCAAGAGCCGAAACTGAAGACTCTGGAAGCCGGAGGCTGGAGTAAGGTATTCCCTGTAAACATGACCCACGTCAGCGACCACAAACAGCAGGACGCTGCTTTGGAAAGAGAGAAAGCATGAGAGCACGAGTTCACCTGAAGTCAAAAAAGTCCAGGGCTGTCATGGTTTCCAGAACTGCAAACTGGTCGACCAGCAGTCTGAAGATCATCACAATCCGGTGGATACGAGTGTTGACTTTGAGCATGTTGCGTTCATCGCGAACCTGAAGGAAAACAAAACCAAATTTCAAGATACAGAAAAACGTCAGTCAGTCTCTGAATGGCTCTTCTCTTGCTGCTATTTCTACAGCTCAGTGATGGATGTGTGGTCTTCACATCCATCACATGAAGCTGACACCTCGCTGATGTTTTCATTTTTCATACTGATGGCTGCTGGATCTTCACTCAGCTTTCTGTGCTGACACTGTCACTCAAACTGCTTCATCTGGAGGGAAACGGTCTTCCTCTCAGGACTTACGTGTCCGCTGACGAAGATCTCTCGGACGGAGTCCAGCTCAAACAAAATCTGCTTGAACCACAGCTCATAAGCTGAAAGAACAAATCCACATTTTCAGGCTCTCCTTCACTCTAATGTCACATCATAGATTGAACGTGTGCGTTTATTCGAGTTTATTGGATAACAAGAATAATCTTTCAGATTAAGAATCAGATTTGGAATCAGTTTCACCTTGGTGGGTGACGATGAAGAGGTGCTCATCATGGATTTTGTTGCCTTTCACTTCACTTTGCAGAACCTGAGCTGTGATTATTTTGTCGAGCTGAACGTTGGACAGAAAAAAAAAACATGCTTGTTGATTTAAATGTATCTTGAAAAGCCCCGGATTCAGCAGTAAGAACAAACCTGCAGGTAGTCCCCATAAATGATTCCTCCTTTGCTGGCCTTGTTGACACCGGCCTGCGAGGCGTCCTCATCCTCATCAGCTGGAGGTTTGTTTTTGAATAACCTACAGCGTTAAGAGACACAAACATTGTGTTACAGGAATCTTCCACTTTTTAAGGACAGTTCCAACATCCCTCAGAGGAGCAGCAGCCTGAACGTACAAATGTCTCTTCTCAAAATACGGACATCCGCTCATGTCTGTCCAGGTGGGGAGTAACGCAGCAAAAACTTCTTCTAATCTCTGGAAATCAACTGACTTTGTTTTCAGTGCGATCCAGGCTTTTAAGGGTTCATCACATCCAATCACCTCCGAGCATTCAGGTGCTCTCTGGCCCGCCTCTGTTTGCTTCCTGCAGCTGCCGTTCACCTTTAGCCACCAAGCCATGACTTCACCCTGATCTTTGTTGAGCTCACTTTAAGAGAAAAACAGAATAAAAACAGGAAATAGTAAAGACATGGCTCACCAGCAGTTGAGCTAATCGACGTGGGCCCTGAGGAACCCCAGTGATGAACGACTGTAAAGACTTAAAATCTTTGGACACTTGGGGATCGAGAAGTTTCTGTTTGGGGTTTTCAGGGTCATGGAGCTTCTGTGTTTGTCCTCAGAGCTTCTCTGGGGTTTTTGCAGCGGTTACATAAGGTACAGGACAGCCGGATTTCACACACCAGCTTCTTTCTGCACTCTTATGTTCATCTTTTATCAACAGTTTTAATTTGTTTTTTAATGAAATACTTCTCCATTAGTCATCTGACAGCACGAGCGACACTTCTGTGATTTTATTTCTGTGTGAAGCTTCAGGATCACGTTTCCTTTCCTTCTTTTGCATCTCTGCAGCTCTTTGGACTCATCTGTAAATATTTGCCGATTGGTTAATGTTTTGTTTAGATCATGATTGCAGATGCATCATTTCAAGGGTTTTGGGCCTGAATGTAAGAACACATTCAGATGGATTTTCTCTTTTCAAAAACGGACATTTTACAAACACATTTCACAACCGTGTCCTCCATGTTGTCTAAACACAACACCCTTTTCTAAAGCTACAGAAACACAACCACACCTTCTCACTCCAAAACGCAAACTTTCACAGCCGAAGAGCAGCTCCAAGCTTTCAAAACTGTAAACAATAAACACGTCTTTACACACTACAGCACAACAATTGATAACACAATGCTCAGTTTGTGAGAAAATTATTTGTTTCACAACTGCCAATGCATATTTTTAGAAACTTTACAGTGATGGATGTTCTTAGATCTGTGAAGAGGATTAGGCATTTAGATTTGTGAGTTTCATATGAAGAGTATTAATCTAAATTCTGCATGTACACTACTGTAACACATCTCAGTGTGAAAACTGAATCTGTTACACACAACAGTACTCTTGAAAACATGATTGAGTGTGAAGTTATTTTATTTACTTTACAGTATTTATACCACAATCACTGCGTGGCATCATGTCGCTGAGCTGCGTGGGGCCACATCACCTCATCCACATGGCAGGGGATATTTCAGTTGTTTAATTTAAGTTTATTTAGGTTTGATTTATTTAACCCTTGTGCTATCTTAGATGACCCCCCCTTACATTGACGTGTTCTCCCTACCATGACAAAGGTGGATAAAGGTGGAAAGATTTCATGTAATCCATGGACACCAGTGAAGATCACAAATCATTGAAGAAAAAAGGTTCAGAGCACTGTCTAGTGGGTCTAGATGACCCAACTCCCAATGTTAAAGTGCCTAGTGTCAGGAGCCGGAGCCAGGGCGGGTTTGGTGGGTGTTTTCTCACTTCCGGTTTTGGGCTTTTATTTTGTTACTTCCTTTCAGGGCTCATTGTTTCACTAGGTAACTTCACCAGTCATCACCGGCACCTGTCTGCTCACCTGTTTGTCATTCCCATTTGTGTATTTAAACCCTGGTCTGTTTGTTTCTTGTCACTGGGTCGTTTTGTAAGTTCGCTTCAGTCATTTCAAGTACAATTGTGATTAAACCTTGTTTGCTTTTGAAGCTCTTTTCGCTGTCCTGCATTTGTGTCCCGTCTCAACCCTGACATTACGACCCAGTCACCATGGACACAGCAGACGCGGAGAGTGCACGAGCCCAGAGCAGTGACCGGGATTGGATCATCAGTCAGCAGGAGGAGCAGCTGAACTGCCTTCGACGAGGGATGTTGGAGATGTCGGGGCGCCAGGAGCAGCAGCTGAGCTTAATCGGCAACCGCCTTGATGCCTTGGCTAGACAGATCCAGCAGCCGCTTCCATCTCATCCATCCCCTCCTGTGCCCACCCCGGTGGTTCCGGTCCAGACGTCTTCCAGTTCGGGGATTCGACTGGCACGTCCTGAGAGATTTTCTGGCGACTCCGGGGACTGTCGAGCGTTCATCACCCAGTGTGAACTTCACTTCGAGTTACAGGCTGCTAACTTTCCCACGGACCGCTCCAAAGTGGCGTTCATCATCTCTCACCTCTCCGACAGAGCCGGAGCGTGGGCCACTGCGGAGTGGCAACGTGGGGGAGAGACCTGCTCATCACTCCCTGCCTTTCTAGAGGCATTTTCCCTGGTTTTTCAACATACGAAACCCGGCAGGGAGGCGGCGCGGGCGCTGATGCGGCTGACTCAGGGGGACCGCCGGGTGGCAGAGTATGCCATCGAGTTCCGGACTCTCGCTGCTGAGAGCGGGTGGAACCCCGCAGCGCTCACAGACGCGTTTTTGGAGGGATTATCGGAGGAGTTAAAGGACCATTTGGCTCCTTTGGAGTTGCCCTCTTCTCTGGAGCCGCTCATTGCTTTGGCCATTCGTATTGACAATCTGCTGCAGGACCGTCGGCGAGGTCGCCGCGAGGCGGGTACCTCGTACAGGGTGTCCCCAGTTGACCATGGTCGTATTACCACTCACTCATCTTCTGTCACCTCCACAGCCGTTCCGGCAGCACCATCGGAGGAGCCCATGCAGCTAGGGCGTGGTCGGTTATCTCCCACTGAACGCAGACGGCGGATGGCGGCGGGTGAGTGTCTTTACTGTGGTCGGCGGGGTCATTTCTGTAAGGATTGCCCAAAAGCCTCTGCTCATCCTTAAGAGTGGGCACATTGACGAGCGGGGGTCAAGCGCCCACTAGTGTTACATCCACTTCCTGTATTTTGAAGGGTCAAATTTTTTCTGAGGGTAAGGGGTTTTCCATTCAGGCGTTATTAGATTCTGGGTCCGAACGGAACCTTATGGATGCAGAGCTGGCCAGACAGATCGGTCTCAGGACCAGGTCCCTTTCCCATCCATTAAAGGTCATTTCCCTTAATGGTGAGTCAGTTGCTACTGTTAACCAAATTACTGAGCCCGTTCACCTCATTTTGTCTGGAAATCATCACGAGCACACAGAATTCTACCTTTTCGAGTCCTCCCATAATCCTGTAGTGTTAGGTTTTTCTTGGCTCCTTCTCCATAATCCCCATATAGATTGGCCTACTAACCGTATTGTGACTTGGAGTAATGACTGTCATGGAGTCTGTCTGCGTTCAGCTCGGTATCCAGGGGCTGACTCCGCCGACCCGGTAGGGCAGCCGCCCTCACCTGACCTCTCCAGTGTTCCGCCTGAATACCGCGATCTGAGAGAGGTATTTTCTAAGTCGCGAGCTCTTTCCTTACCCCCACACAGGCCTTACGACTGCGCTATTGAACTGTTGCCTGGAGCCGCCCTTCCCAGGAGTCATCTCTACAGTTTGTCTAAACCTGAGAGAGGGGCCATGGACCGGTACATCACTGACTCTCTCCGGGAGGGCCTCATAAGACCCTCCTCATCGCCTGTTGGAGCAGGTTTCTTTTTCGTGGGCAAGAAGGACGGGACGCTGCGTCCTTGTATTGATTTTCGGGGGCTGAACGCCATAACGATTAAAGACAGGTATCCCCTGCCTCTTATGAACTCCGCATTCGAGTCTCTGCAGATGGCGCGGGTGTTCACCAAGTTGGACCTGCGAAATGCATACCATTTGGTGCGCATAAGGAAAGGCGATGAGTGGAAGACCGCTTTCACCACTCCCCTGGGACATTATGAATACCTAGTAATGCCTTTTGGACTTTCTAATGCTCCGGCGGTATTCCAGAGACTCATAAATGACGTGCTCCGAGATTACATACATCATTTTGTGTTTGTTTACCTTGATGACATTCTTGTTTTCTCCAGGAGCCTCAACGAACATAGGCGGCATGTTCGCCTGGTCCTCCAGCGGCTCCTGGAGAACAAGTTGTTTGTCAAGGCTGAAAAATGTGAGTTCCACTCCCCCAGCGTGTCATTTTTGGGCTTTGTGATTGCTGAGGGGGAGGTTCGTCCGGAACCCGCCAAGATTAGTGCTGTGGTCAACTGGCCTACTCCAGAGTCCCGTAAGCAGTTACAGAGGTTCCTGGGGTTCGCCAATTACTTACGTCGCTTCATCCTTCATTATAGTTCGGTTGCGGCTCCACTTACTGGCTTGACCTCTACCTCATCCCCGTTTCGCTGGACTGAAGCCGCTGAGGCCGCTTTTTGTAAACTTAAACACCTGTTCACTACGGCGCCGGTGCTCGTTCAGCCGGATCCCTCCATCCAATTTATTGTGGAGGTCGACGCCTCAGACGTGGGGGTTGGTGGGGTATTGTCCCAGCTACATAAAGAGGACAACAAACTGCACCCCTGTGCTTTTTTTTCCCGCAGGCTTACTCCTGCGGAGATGGGGTATGACGTCGGGGATAAAGAACTTTTGGCCATTAAACTGGCGCTGGAGGAGTGGAGGCATTGGTTAGAGGGGGCGGGTCAGCCTTTTGTGGTCTGGACGGATCATAAAAACTTGTCTTATATCCGGACCGCAAAACGGCTAAACCCAAGAGAGGCACGGTGGTCACTTTTCTTTGCTCGTTTTGATTTTGTGGTGTCCTATCGCCCTGGCTCCAAGAACGTGAAACCTGATGCCCTTTCCCGACAGTCGGAGCCCTTAGTTGAGGTTCAGACCCCTCAGACGATAATACCCACCGCTTGTGTTCTGGGTGCTCTCTCCTGGCGGTTAGAGAAGGACATTAAGGACGCCCAGAACCACGAGCCAGACCCTGGGGGGGGTCCTCCTAACAGACTTTGTCCCAAGGGCCATGAGGAGCCAGGCCCTCCAGTGGGCCCATGCTACACGGTTCACCTGTCATCCCGGAGTGCACAGGACTATCACCTTCTTGCGTCGCAGTTTCTGGTGGCCCGGTTTGGCTAGGGATGCCAAGGAATTTGTTTCGGCCTGTATGATCTGCGCCCAAAATAAGGTCAGCACTCAACCACCACCTGGGTTGTTACATCCCTTACCTGTCCCGAGTCGTCCTTGGTCACATGTAGCGTTGGATTTCGTCACGGGACTGCCTCCGTCCGCTGGCAAGACGGTGGTTATGACTGTGGTGGATCGTTTCTCTAAGGCAGCCCACTTCGTGCCTCTGAGGAAACTGCCGTCTGCCTCTGAAACAGCCAGGCTCATTATCGTACATGTGTTCAGACTACATGGAATACCAGTGGACATTGTTTCTGACCGTGGGCCACAGTTTGTGTCACAGGTTTGGAAGGCTTTCTGTGCGGCCTTTGGTCCCTCGGCCAGTCTCTCCTCAGGCTTCCATCCCCAGACTAACGGGCAGGCGGAGAGGACTAACCAGGACCTTGAGGTGGCCCTCCGGTGCGTCTGCTCCCGTCACCAGTCGTCATGGAGCACCCTCCTGCCCTGGGTGGAGTATGCCCATAATGCCTTGACGTCATCAGCTTCGGGTATGTCCCCGTTTGAGGGTTCCCTGGGCTACCAACCACCATTATTCCCTGAGCAGGAGAGGGAGGTGGCCGTGCCTTCGGTGCAACACCTTTACCGACGCTGTCGACGCATCTGGAGGGAGGCTCGTGCAGCACTCCTACGCTCGTCTGCAGCAAACAAGAGACTGGCTGATCGGCACCGGCTACCGGCACCCACCTACACGCCGGGTCAGTCAGTTCTCCTGTCCACCTCCAACATCAAGCTGCGGACGGAGTCAAGGAAACTCGCGCCCAAGTTCATCGGGCCATTTGTGGTGGAGAAGGTCATCAACCCTGTGGCAGTCCGCTTACGTCTGCCACGAACCATGCGAGTGCATCCTGTGCTTCATGTTTCCCAGGTCAAGCCTTACATCACGAGTCCTCTCCAGCCCGCGCCCGCCCAACCACCACCACCCCGCATCATCGACGGTTTGCCCGCTTGGACGATCAAGCGCATTATGGACGTCAGACGTCGAGGTCGGGGCCTTCAATACCTGGTGGATTGGAAGGGTTACGGACCTGAGGATAGGTCCTGGGAGCCTACGTCAAGGATCTTGGATAAGGGCATGCTTAAGGACTTCCACAAGCGGCACCCTGACAAGCCTGGTGGTGCGCCCAGAGGCGCCCCTTGAGGGAAGGGTATTGTCAGGAGCCGGAGCCAGGGCGGGTTTGGTGGGTGTTTTCTCACTTCCGGTTTTGGGCTTTTATTTTGTTACTTCCTTTCAGGGCTCATTGTTTCACTAGGTAACTTCACCAGTCATTACCGGCACCTGTCTGCTCACCTGTTTGTCATTCCCATTTGTGTATTTAAACCCTGGTCTGTTTGTTTCTTGTCACTGGGTCGTTTTGTAAGTTCGCTTCAGTCATTTCAAGTACAATTGTGATTAAACCTTGTTTGCTTTTGAAGCTCTTTTCGCTGTCCTGCATTTGTGTCCCGTCTCAACCCTGACACCTAGGATAGCACAAGGGTTACTGCAGGTCTTTGTGTCACGCTCAAAGGGAACCCTATGGACCTGTTTCATCCGCATCTTTTGGGGGACTCTTAGTCCTGCTTCAGCCATTGTCATGCCATGGACCACGGTCAATGACTGTTGCTCGCATCTCGTCCATAATGATGTTGCGAGCTTGTCTTCCTCTCCCTCCTGGACCTGTTCATCTCCCATGTTGGCCTGCTCCTCTCCCTCCTCTGACTCTGCCTTCCTCTTCCCCTGACTCTGCCTTCCTCCACTGTGTTTGTTTGAAATCTTCATCAAACTGTGCTCTCTGGACTTGCTTTTACACATGTGGTCTCTGCATTAACAACAAGTGTCTTCAATTCTGAGTCGTGTGTCATGAGTGACGCCCGGTGTGTTCATTGTGTTCAAAAATTGCTGTAAATGTGTTAAGACAACTGGTCATTTGGTTTAGTGGGTTGGCTTTTGTGTTTTAGCATTTTAGGAAAACTGTGACAGAAGCAGCCAGAAGTATCAGGAGGCTTTCTGAATGTGGCTTGTTGAAGCTGAAAATGTCGTTCTTGTTGGGTGTGTAATGTCAGCTCACAGGCAAAGTTCATAGCAGATATTTGTTCTCTGTCTCAGCTGACAGGTTCGGTTAAAAATAATGGCGAGATGCCTGTTGTGCAGCACCTGAGCCCCCGTCACGGCCTTCAGCCTCCTTTTGAAGAACAGCCATGCAGGTTTGATGAGCAGAAATCTGAGAATCAGCAGTTCAATCCCTAATCTCCCAGATCACTGCCTTTGTGCTTTTCTCTGTGTGGACGCACCAATTAGTCCCATCAGCGTGAACAACAGCCCTAAGAAGATCAGAGGGATGATAACAAGCAGCTTTTTCTGAAATGGGACGAGGAACGAGCGCAGCATGAGGAGCACCAACTCCCAAAACGCTTTGTTCTAGTTCCCATTTATCTGTGAGTAAGGAAGCCGAAAGGCTGGAGGGGCGTGCTGGATGAAATCCTTGAAATCTTCTATTTCTGTGGGAGTTTTCTGAGATTAAGCAGACCTGTCCATCCCAGCGTTGGGGGGGACACGCGTCACCGTGTCATCTTCAAGGCCAGCATGAGTGACTGATTAAGAGAGAGCCTGGTTGCTGTTCTCACTGCGGCATGGAGCTCGTCTGCATGCTCTCCTCTGCCCTGAACTCCTGCAGGCTGCTGTCTCCATGTCAGCCATGACAGCAGCCTCACATCTATGATTTGTTTTCAGCCAAATCATCAAAACATGCACGCACTCTACTTTATGAAAAATTAATTGTATTGACACAAGCACAAACTTTTGCTGCATCTATTCTGAACTCATTGAAGCAGTTTTGTTACTTTTAATGTCTATAATGTTTTTATCTGTAGATAACACTTTGGTGATTTAAAACCCCTGAAGAGTTCATCTGATTGTAATATAAATGTAGCAAAGTGAAACTGCCTGCTTGTGTATTACTAATGTGTTCCTTTTAATTACAAAGACCCACTCTAATTATCCTGGATCATTAACGATGATAGTGTTGACTTTTCAACTGTATGATTTTAATTTCATTTTAGTAACCTAGATCAATAAAAGTGTGCTTTGCTGAGCAGCAAAAGTTTAATAGAACATAAAGTGTGAGTGTGAGCTCACAATGTGGTGCGGTTAAACTGGAAAACAGCCATGATTTTTATTTGTATTTGCTGCAAATGCAGAAAAGCTATAAAAATGGAATGTTAAAGTCACAGGACAAACAACAGTTTGGCTGTTTGTGTGAAGGCTTTCTGTAAGATGACAATAATAAACAGATTTTGTGCTTGGAGGCAAACAAAGCTGGGGTTCACGCATGGTCTTTGTGTCTGCAGATACATGTGCTGCTTTCCTCTGCAGTTTCACACCTTTGTGGAAAAAAATGTCTTTTTTAGCAGCAGAAGTTTTTTGTGTTTTGTTTATTTCAGGTTGGTTTGACTCTGCCAGCTTGCTAAAGATTAATAATTATGAGATCAGAGGAATATGGATTAAGATGTTGAACTAGTGTTGTAGATGTAATCCCCCACATAATCCTTTCATTTCTTCACATCATCGTTGAAGAGCTCCCATCCTTGTTCATAATTATCTCATTAAAGTATGGGAAATTTGGAACATCACATCCATCAATAATGCATTACTGAAATGGAAGTTTTCAGTAAAAAGGGGTAAATAATAAAGATTATACGTGCCTGATCATCTGAAATATAAAACTGAGGAAAAGCTCCTCCCTGTCTATGTTCTTTGGAGTTGGATCAGTGGTGGGGGGTTCAGAAGGATGAGGTTTGGTTATGTAACAGGCACAGAAAACAGAGTTAGCCCACATTTCCACAAACAACTTGGCACCACACTGCAGACTCCCAGCGGCGGGACCTCAGACGCCTTCTGCTTTGTGTCGCTCTGACAGTGACAGCAACGTCTTCAGATCAGTGAAGAGACATGAGCTGATGAGTTTTCAGAAGTTTAACATTTTCTCCATTTGAAATGCAGCAGCAGAGCACGAACATTCGATCAAAAAAATATGAAATGCTCTGTGTTTAAAGGGGAGCTTCTACAAGCATCTTAGTCAGCGGCTTTAACCCTTGTGCTATCCTAGGCACTTTAACGTTGGGAGATGGGTCATCTAGACCCACTAGACAGTGCTCTGAACCTTTTTTCTTCAATGATTTGTGATTTTCACTGGTGTCCATCATTGAAGAAAAATGGTTCAGAGCACTGTTTAGTGTGTCTAGATCAGTGTTTTTCAACCAGTGTGCCGCGGCACACTAGTGTGCCGTGGGAGATGGTCAGGTGTGCCGTGGGAAATTGCCCTCATTAACTGATCTAAAAACATTTTCCATCTCCAAGAAATCAGCTTTTTGTTCATCCAAACAGGCCCTGAAAAAAACACTGAGTAGTTAGGAATATGAAAGATCAGAAAATACTTTTTACTTTGTGTTTATTTGATTCTATTAAAGACATTTTGATGAGAATGACGGTACCGCAATTTAGCTGCAACTAAAGCCGTTTTCTGAAAAGTCCCGCCCCTTTAACTGTCTCCGCCAATCATTCTTGGAGTCTTAATCATACGTCATCAGTCTGACCAATCAGAAGTGGTTAAAGTCTTCACTTCCTTGTTCAGATTCTGCTCATAAAGTCTCTCAGTTCCAACAAAAATACCAGCCAAAGCTCGTCTTTAGCGGTGTAGCTTTCCACAGAATCCGGTATTAGACCGTGGAACAAGTGAACAAAACAATGAAACCTAGAGACACTAGTCTGTTTGCGTTCGGCCACTGTTTGCACTACATCTCCCATGATGCATTGGGTTAAAGTGACAGCGTCTCGGCACACAATGAGTCTTTCTTGTTAAACGTCATGAAATCACAACGAACACAAATCAACACAAAACAGTTATTAAATCTTCTAACTTAACTTTTATTACATCTTTTGGAAAAAACAGCTGCAACTTCCAGCTTTTTCTGCCACAATTATCACAATAATGCATGTGAGATTGTGGAAGGGCTGTAGATCAATACAGACTATTAGTTTCTCTTTTTTTTTTTTTTTTGGATGCTGGTGTGCCGCAGGATTTTTGTCAGGGTTAAAGTGCGCTGTGGCTCAAAAAAGGTTGAAAAACACTGGTCTAGATGACCCAACTCCCAATGTTGAAGTGCTTAGGAGAGCACAAGGGTTACAGCTCCATTTTACCTGTCTAGTTGAAAATAATTTTATTTTTATTTATTTTAGAAATAAGTTGTAATTTTTTCTGTTTTTTCTGTTGATTTATAGCAAATATTAGTTTATGCTTCACAACATTTTGTTTTATTTTATGTCAAGAGCGGAAAAGATACAAATATTCATACAAAATTTGCATACATTTTTGGATCATACCTATCATACCACAGATGCCCTGTGTAAATAGATTAATAACAAAAGTACGTAGGGAAAGAATGATGGCTCACCAAAAGTAGACGTAATGTTTCATTTGAGTATTTTTACTACAGCAGATGATGCTGTGTTGCATAAGGTGTCTTATTTTTAAGAACTTATTTCTGTCTTTGGATAAATAAAAAAAAAAAAATAAGGAAAAAATGCTATTTTAATTTTATATTTCATGGCTTATGGGTTCTTGCCCAGTGGATAATGTTATTTTCCTGTTGCACTCCCAGGGAATCAAAACCTGGTTTCTTGTGTTCCCATTCTGTCTAAAATGGAAGACATACAAGACCACTAACATTCTCCCTCCATCTGGGGCTCCCCCCAAGATCTCACCCTGTGGGGTCACAATGATCACAAGAACGGTGAGCAACGATCCCAGAACCACACAGGGGACCTAGTGAATGACCTGCAGAGAGCTGGGACCAAAGTAACAGAGGTACCATCAGTAACACACTAATTCACCAGGGACTCAAACCCTGCAGTGGCAGACGTGTCCCCCTGCTAAAGCCAGTACATGTGCAGGCCCGTCTAAAGTCTGCTAGAGAGCATTTAGATGATCCAGAAGAGGATTGGGAGAATGTCCTATGGTCAGATGAAACCAAAACAAAACTTTTTGGTTAAACTCTACTGGTCGTGTTTGGAGGAGAAAGAATGCTGAGTTGCATCCAAAGAACACCATACCTACTGTAAAGCATGGAGGTGGAACCATCATGGTTCAGGGCTATTTTTCAGCAAAGGGACCAGGACGACTGATCCATGTAAAGCAGGGGTGTCAAACTCATCTTGGTTCGGGGGCCACATTTAACCCGTCTGATCTCAAGTGGGCCAGACCAGTAACATAAAAGCAAAATAACAGCTTTGTTCTAGTTTTTTACTCAGTTGGAAAAAATTCCTCAATCAACACAGAAGCCTTATCACTTAGGGCCAATGGATCTCAAATAAGATTAATTTCAATTAAAAAAAAAGTTGGTCTATTCAAATTAATACAGACTGAGTATTTTACATCTGACACTGAAGCAATCCAGAAACTTTTCTTTATGGTAAGTCTCTTAGTGGTGCTGGATGTCATATTCTTTGAGCACTGCGATGTTGATGACATACAAAGCATTTGGGTTTTGCATTCAGCTTAGTGAAAGAAAGAAAAAACTCTGTCCATTTTTCCTGGAAGGTTCTTCACTCCACTTCACATTTGACGACATTTTGGTCATTAGGGTGTCGCTAATAATCATCCTTATAGCAAGATAACAGCGGTAAGGCTCATAGGGAACCAAAGTCCATCCTACCCAGCCCCTGCCCTGTGACTGGAGGGTTGTGAGTTCAAATCCAGGCCCAGTTGTGCTAAAATCTATAAAAAAAAATAAAATAATAGGTGGTACCCAATGCTTGAAACTTGGTATTTTACCCTTGTGCTATCTTAGATGACCCCACCCTTACTTTGACGTGTTATTCCTACCTGGATATAGGTGGAAAGATTTCATGTAATCCATGGACACCAGTGAAGATTGCAAATCATTGATGAAAAAAGGTTCAGAGCACTGTCTAGTGGGTCTAGATGACTCAACTCCCAATGTTAAAGTGCCTAGGATAACACAAGGGTTATGGGGTGAGATTGGAGTGGTTCCTGAAGGCTGTGTCTGCAGGTCAATGCTTGCCCAGGTGATGTCTAATGTGGAAAATATATTTAACACACCTGAATGAAAACTAACTTTTACTATGTGAGGCAGTGCCTCACTTTTGTTGACAACCATCAACCTGCAATGTTTTCTCTGAGTCCCCAAACTAGTCTTGTGATTCACTTTCTCTACTGACCTTTAACTGAAACGGAAACCAGAGTTTCCTTAAGAAAGGTGAGAACTGCTCCAGGTGAGGCTTGAACTCACAACCTCAGCATTGCTCCACAACATACTGTCATATAAGTACTGTGCACTGACCAATTGTGCTACTGGAGCTTCCACCTTAGAACACTGTTGGTCAATAAAACTTCACAGAAACTCTCCGAGGACTTGTTCAGTTCTTTTTTTACTTGCAGGGTCAAACCAAAGTAGAATCACAGGTTTTTAACTTAGAGTAGGATATAATCTATGCTGGAGCAGCTCTGAGCACTAATGAGAAGACGATCCATTCTACTATGGAAGGAAATGTGTAATGCCTCACGACTCTTGTGTAAATTCATTGCCGCTTTTCTTGCGTTGGACAGCAAATTTTCTGCTTGTCGCCTGTCCAAAAATTTGTTCCTGAGCCTGACGGCGGAGCTGCCTGTGGGAGGATATTCCATATAATGGTTTTTGCCAGATCTCTACATGGAGCAGTCTCTGTGTTTATCCCTTGTGCTATCCTATGACCCCCACCCTTACATCGACGTGTTCTCCCTACCATGACACAAGTAGATAAAGGTGAAGAGGATTTCATGTAATCCATGTACACCAGGGAAGATCACAACTCATTGAAGAAAAAAGGTTCAGAGCACTGTCTAGTGGGGTCTAGATGACCCAACTCCCAATATAAAAGTGTTTAAGATAGTTCAAGGGTTATGTCATTTACACGGATGTTGTTGAGAGATCAGGTTTATTTATTATGAATATTTCTACAAAAGCATTGATGGTCTCCATGTCTGGGTTAAGCTGGTTCTGTGGTCAACCAACACGGAGCTAAAAGCCTCCTTCAGAAAGGTGAGAACTGCTCCAGGTGAGGCTTGAACTCACAACCTCAGCATTGCTCCACAACATACTGTCATATAAGTACTGTGCACTGACCAATTGTGCTACTGGAGCTTCTTGCTTTAAAGCACTGTTGGTCAATAAAACTTCACAGAAACTCACCGAGGACTTGTTCAGTTCTTTTTTTACTTGCAGGGTCAAACCCATGTAAAATCACAGGTTTTTAACTTAGAATAGGATCTAATCTATGCTGGAGCAGGTCTGTGCACTAATGAGAAGATGATCCATTCTACAATGGAAGGAAAAATGTGTTGCCTCACGACTCTTGTGTAAATTCATCGCCTTCTCTCTTGCGACGCACAGCAGATTTTTTGCTTGTGGCCTGTCCAAAAGTTTGTTCCTGAGCTTCACGCCGGAGCTACCAGTGGGAGGAGCTTCCAGATAATGGTTTTTGCCTGATCTCTACATTGAGCAGTGTCTGTGTTTATGTCGTTTACAATGCATGAGAGGCACAGGCGATGCTGAGAGATCAGATTTATTTATTTTGAAGAGTTCTACAAAAGCATTGGTGATCATGTCTCCATGTCTGGTTGAGGCTGGTTCTGTGGTCAACCAACACTGAGCTAAAAGCCTCCTTCAGAAAGGTGAGAACTGCTCCAGGTGAGGCTTGAACTCACAACCTCAGCATTGCTCCACAACATACTGTCATATAAGTACTGTGCACTGACCAATTGTGCTACTGGAGCTTCTGCCTTAGAACACTGTTGGTCAATAAAACTTCACAGAAACTCTCCGAGGACTTGTTCAGTTCTTTTTTTACTTGCAGGGTCAAACCAAAGTAGAATCACAGGTTTTTAACTTAGAGTAGGATATAATCTATGCTGGAGCAGGTCTGTGCACTAATGAGAAGATGATCCATTCTACAATGGAAGGAAAAAAGGAAAAATGTGTTGCCTCACGACTCTTGTGTAAATTCATCGCCTTCTCTCTTGCGACGCACAGCAAATTTTTTGCTTGTGGCCTGTCCAAAAGTTTGTTCCTGAGCTTCACGCCGGAGCTACCAGTGGGAGGAGCTTCCAGATAATGGTTTTTGCCTGATCTCTACATTGAGCGGTGTCTGTGTTTATGTCGTTTACAATGCATGAGAGGCACAGGCGATGCTGAGAGATCAGATTTATTTATTTTGAAGAGTTCTACAAAAGCATTGGTGATCATGTCTCCATGTCTGGGTGAAGCTGGTTCTGTGGTCAACCAACACTGAGCTAAAAGCCTCCTTCAGAAAGGTGAGAACTGCTCCAGGTGAGGCTTGAACTCACAACCTCAGCATTGCTCCACAACATACTGTCATATAAGTACTGTGCACTGACCAATTGTGCTACTGGAGCTTCTTGTTTTAAAGCACTGTTGGTCAATAAAACTTCACAGAAACTCTCCGAGGACTTGTTCAGTTCTTTTTTTACTTGCAGGGTCAAACCCATGTAAGATCACAGGTTTTTAACTTAGAATAGGATCTAATCTATGCTGGAGCAGGTCTGTGCACTAATGAGAAGATGATCCATTCTACAATGGAAGGAAAAATGTGTTGCCTCACGACTCTTGTGTAAATTCATCGCCTTCTCTCTTGCGACGCACAGCAAATTTTTTGCTTGTGGCCTGTCCAAAAGTTTGTTCCTGAGCTTCACGCCGGAGCTACCAGTGGGAGGAGCTTCCAGATAATGGTTTTTGCCTGATCTCTACATTGAGCAGTGTCTGTGTTTATGTCGTTTACAATGCATGAGAGGCACAGGGGATGCTGAGAGATCAGATTTATTTATTTTGAAGAGTTCTACAAAAGCATTGGTGATCATGTCTCCATGTCTGGGTGAAGCTGGTTCTGTGGTCAACCAACACTGAGCTAAAAGCCTCCTTCAGAAAGGTGAGAACTGCTCCAGGTGAGGCTTGAACTCGCAACCTCAGCATTGCTCCAAAACATACTGTCATATAAGTACTGTGCACTGACCAATTGTGCTACTGGAGCTTCTGCCTTAGAACACTGTTGGTCAATAAAACTTCACAGAAACTCTCCGAGTTCTTTTTTTACTTGCAGGGTCAAACCGAAGTAAAATCACAGGTTTTTAACTTAGAGTAGGATCTAATCTATGCTGGAGCAGGTCTGTGCACTAATGAGAAGACGATCCATTCTACTATGGAAGGAAATGTGTAATGCCTCACGACTCTTGTGTAAATTCATTGCCGCTTTTCTTGCGTTGGACAGCAAATTTTCTGCTTGTCGCCTGTCCAAAAATTTGTTCCTGAGCTTCACGCCGGAGCTACCAGTGGGAGGAGATTCCATATAATGGTTTTTGCCTGATCTCTACATGGAGCAGTGTCTGTGTTTATCCCTTGTGCTATCCTATGACCCCCACCCTTACATCGACGTGTTCTCCCTACCATGACACAAGTGGATAAAGGTGAAGAGGATTTCATGTAATCCATGTACACCAGTGAAGATCACAAATCATTGAAGAAAAAAGGTTCAGTGCGCTGTCTAGTGGGGTCTAGATGACCCAACTCCCAATATAAAAGTGTTTAAGATAGTTCAAGGGTTATGTCATTTACACGGACGTCGTTGAGAGATCAGGTTTATTTATTATGAATATTGCTACAAAAGCATTGATGGTCTCCATGTCTGGGTGAAGCTGGTTCTGTGGTCAACCAACACGGAGCTAAAAGCCTCCTTCAGAAAGGTGAGAACTGCTCCAGGTGAGGCTTGAACTCACAACCTCAGCATTGCTCCACAACATACTGTCATATAAGTACTGTGCACTGACCAATTGTGCTACTGGAGCTTCTGCCTTAGAACACTGTTGGTCAATAAAACTTCACAGAAACTCTCCGAGTTCATTTTTTTACTTGCAGGGTCAAACCGAAGTAAAATCACAGGTTTTTAACTTAGAGTAGGATCTAATCTATGCTGGAGCAGGTCTGTGCACTAATGAGAAGATGATCCATTCTACTATGGAAGGAAATGTGTAATGCCTCACGACTCTTGTGTAAATTCAATGCCGCTTTTCTTGCGTTGGACAGCAAATATTCTGCTTGTCGCCTGTCCAAAAATTTGTTCCTGAGCCTGACGCCGGAGCTGCCTGTGGGAGGAGATTCCATATAATGGTTTTTGCCTGATCTCTACATGGAGCAGTGTCTGTGTTTATCCCTTGTGCTATCCTATGACCCCCACCCTTACATTGACGTGTTCTCCCTACCATGACACAAGTGGATAAAGGTGAAGAGGATTTCATGTAATCCATGTACACCAGGGAAGATCACAACTCATTGAAGAAAAAAGGTTCAGTGCGCTGTCTAGTGGGGTCTAGATGACCCAACTCCCAATATAAAAGTGTTTAAGATAGTTCAAGGGTTAAGTCATTTACACGGACGTCGTTGAGAGATCAGGTTTATTTATTATGAAGATTTCTACAAAAGCATTGATGGTCTCCATGTCTGGGTGAAGCTGGTTCTGTGGTCAACCAACACTGAGCTAAAAGCCTCCTTCAGAAAGGTGAGAACTGCTCCAGGTGAGGCTTGAACTCACAACCTCAGCATTGCTCCAAAACATACTGTCATATAAGTACTGTGCACTGACCAATTGTGCTACTGGAGCTTCTGCCTTAGAACACTGTTGGTCAATAAAACTTCACAGAAACTCTCCGAGGACTTGTTCAGTTCTTTTTTTACTTGCAGGGTCAAACCCTTGTAAGATCACAGGTTTTTAACTGAGAGTAGGATCTAATCTATGCTGGAGCAGGTCTGTGCACTAATGAGAAGATGATCCATTCTACAATGGAAGGAAAAATGTGTTGCCTCACGACTCTTGTGTAAATTCATCGCCTTCTCTCTTGCGACGCACAGCAAATTTTTTGCTTGTGGCCTGTCCAAAAGTTTGTTCCTGAGCTTCACGCCGGAGCTACCAGTGGGAGGAGCTTCCAGATAATGGTTTTTGCCTGATCTCTACATTGAGCAGTGTCTGTGTTTATGTCGTTTACAATGCATGAGAGGCACAGGGGATGCTGAGAGATCAGATTTATTTATTTTGAAGAGTTCTACAAAAGCATTGGTGATCATGTCTCCATGTCTGGGTGAAGCTGGTTCTGTGGTCAACCAACACGGAGCTAAAAGCCTCCTTCAGAAAGGTGAGAACTGCTCCAGGTGAGGCTTGAACTCACAACCTCAGCATTGCTCCACAACATACTGTCATATAAGTACTGTGCACTGACCAATTGTGCTACTGGAGCTTCCACCTTAGAACACTGTTGGTCAATAAAACTTCACAGAAACTCTCCGAGGACTTGTTCAGTTCTTTTTTTACTTGCAGGGTCAACCAAAAGTAGAATCACAGGTTTTTAACTTAGAGTAGGATATAATCTATGCTGGAGCAGGTCTGTGCACTAATGAGAAGATGATCCATTCTACAATGGAAGGAAATGTGTAATGCCTCACGACTCTTGTGTAAATTCAATGCCGCTTTTCTTGCGTTGGACAGCAAATTTTCTGCTTGTCGCCTGTCCAAAAATTTGTTCCTGAGCCTGACGCCGGAGCTGCCTGTGGGAGGAGATTCCATATAATGGTTTTTGCCTGATCTTTACATGGAGCAGTCTCTGTGTTTATCCCTTGTGCTATCCTATGACCCCCACCCTTACATCGACGTGTTCTCCCTACCATGACACAAGTGGATAAAGGTGAAGAGGATTTCATGTAATCCATGTACACCAGTGAAGATCACAAATCATTGAAGAAAAAAGGTTCAGTGCGCTGTCTAGTGGGGTCTAGATGACCCAACTCCCAATATAAAAGTGTTTAAGATAGTTCAAGAGTTATTTCATTTACACGGACGTCGTTGAGAGATCAGGTTTATTTATTATGAATATTTCAACAAAAGCATTGATGGTCTCCATGTCTGGGTGAAGCTGGTTCTATGGTCAACCAACACGGAGCTAAAAGCCTCCTTCAGAAAGGTGAGAACTGCTCCAGGTGAGGCTTGAACTCACAACCTCAGCATTGCTCCACAACATACTGTCATATAAGTACTGTGCACTGACCAATTGTGCTACTGGATCTTCTGCCTTAGAACACTGTTGGTCAATAAAACTTCACAGAAACTCTCCGAGGACTTGTTCAGTTCTTTTTTTACTTGCAGGGTCAAACCAAAGTAGAATCACAGGTTTTTAACTTAGAGTAGGATATAATCTATGCTGGAGCAGGTCTGTGCACTAATGAGAAGATGATCCATTCTACAATGGAAGGAAAAAAGGAAAAATGTGTTGCCTCACGACTCTTGTGTAAATTCATCGCCTTCTCTCTTGCGATGCACAGCAAATTTTTTGCTTGTGGCCTGTCCAAAAGTTTGTTCCTGAGCTTCACGCCGGAGCTACCAGTGGGAGGAGCTTCCAGATAATGGTTTTTGCCTAATCTCTACATTGAGCAGTGTCTGTGTTTATGTCGTTTACAATGCATGAGAGGCACAGGCGATGCTGAGAGATCAGATTTATTTATTTTGAAGAGTTCTACAAAAGCATTGGTGATCATGTCTCCATGTCTGGGTGAAGCTGGTTCTGTGGTCAACCAACACTGAGCTAAAAGCCTCCTTCAGAAAGGTGAGAACTGCTCCAGGTGAGGCTTGAACTCACAACCTCAGCATTGCTCCACAACATACTGTCATATAAGTACTGTGCACTGACCAATTGTGCTACTGGAGCTTCTGCCTTAGAACACTGTTGGTCAATAAAACTTCACAGAAACTCTCCGAGGACTTGTTCAGTTCTTTTTTTACTTGCAGGGTCAAACCAAAGTAGAATCACAGGTTTTTAACTTAGAGTAGGATATAATCTATGCTGGAGCAGCTCTGAGCACTAATGAGAAGATGATCCATTCTACTATGGAAGGAAATGTGTAATGCCTAACGACTCTTGTGTAAATTCATTGTTGCTTTTCTTGCGTTGGACAGCAAATTTTCTGCTTGTCGCCTGTCCAAAAATTTGTTCCTGAGCCTGACGCCGGAGCTGCCTGTGGGAGGAGATTCCATATAATGGTTTTTGCCTGATCTTTACATGGAGCAGTCTCTGTGTTTATCCCTTGTGCTATCCTATGACCCCCACCCTTACATCGACGTGTTCTCCCTACCATGACACAAGTGGATAAAGGTGAAGAGGATTTCATGTAATCCATGTACACCAGTGAAGATCACAAATCATTGAAGAAAAAAGGTTCAGTGCGCTGTCTAGTGGGGTCTAGATGACCCAACTCCCAATATAAAAGTGTTTAAGATAGTTCAAGGGTTATTTCATTTACACGGACGTCGTTGAGAGATCAGGTTTATTTATTATGAATATTTCAACAAAAGCATTGATGGTCTCCATGTCTGGGTGAAGCTGGTTCTATGGTCAACCAACACGGAGCTAAAAGCCTCCTTCAGAAAGGTGAGAACTGCTCCAGGTGAGGCTTGAACTCACAACCTCAGCATTGCTCCACAACATACTGTCATATAAGTACTGTGCACTGACCAATTGTGCTACTGGAGCTTCTGCCTTAGAACACTGTTGGTCAATAAAACTTCACAGAAACTCTCCGAGGACTTGTTCAGTTCTTTTTTTACTTGCAGGGTCAAACCAAAGTAGAATCACAGGTTTTTAATTTAGAGTAGGATATAATCTATGCTGGAGCAGCTCTGAGCACTAATGAGAAGATGATCCATTCTACTATGGAAGGAAATGTGTAATGCCTCACGACTCTTGTGTAAATTCATTGCCGCTTTTCTTGCGTTGGACAGCAAATTTTCTGCTTGTCGCCTGTCCAAAAATTTGTTCCTGAGCCTGACGCCGGAGCTGCCTGTGGGAGGAGATTCCATATAATGGTTTTTGCCTGATCTCTACATGGAGCAGTGTCTGTGTTTATCCCTTGTGCTATCCTATGACCCCCACCCTTACATTGACGTGTTCTCCCTACCATGACACAAGTGGATAAAGGTGAAGAGGATTTCATGTAATCCATGTACACCAGGGAAGATCACAACTCATTGAAGAAAAAAGGTTCAGTGCGCTGTCTAGTGGGGTCTAGATGACCCAACTCCCAATATAAAAGTGCTTTTAGATAGTTCAAAGGTTATGTCATTTACACGGATGTCGTTGAGAGATCAGGTTTATTTATTATGAATATTTCTACAAAAGCATTGATGGTCTCCATGTCTGGGTGAAGCTGGTTCTGTGGTCAACCAACACGGAGCTAAAAGCCTCCTTCAAAAAGGTGAGAACTGCTCCAGGTGAGGCTTGAACTCACAACCTCAGCATTGCTCCACAACATACTGTCATATAAGTACTGTGCACTGACCAATTGTGCTACTGGAGCTTCCACCTTAGAACACTGTTGGTCAATAAAACTTCACAGAAACTCTCCGAGGACTTGTTCAGTTCTTTTTTTACTTGCAGGGTCAAACCCATGTAAGATCACAGGTTTTTAACTTAGAGTAGGATATAATCTATGCTGGAGCAGGTCTGTGCACTAATGAGAAGATGATACATTCTACAATGGAAGGAAAAAAGGAAAAATGTGTTGCCTCACGACTCTTGTGTAAATTCATCGCCTTCTCTCTTGCGACGCACAGCAAACTTTTTGCTTGTGGCCTTTCCAAAAGTTTGTTCCTGAGCTTCACGCCGGAGCTACCAGTGGGAAGAGCTTCCAGATAATGGTTTTTGCCTGATCTCTACATTGAGCAGTGTCTGTGTTTATGTCGTTTACAATGCATGAGAGGCACAGGCGATGCTGAGAGATCAGATTTATTTATTTTGAAGAGTTCTACAAAAGCATTGGTGATCATGTCTCCATGTCTGGGTGAAGCTGGTTCTGTGGTCAACCAACACTGAGCTAAAAGCCTCCTTCAGAAAGGTGAGAACTGCTCCAGGTGAGGCTTGAACTCACAACCTCAGCATTGCTCCACAACATACTGTCATATAAGTACTGTGCACTGACCAATTGTGCTACTGGAGCTTCTGCCTTAGAACACTGTTGGTCAATAAAACTTCACAGAAACTCTCCGAGGATTTGTTCAGTTCTTTTTTTACTTGCAGGGTCAAACCAAAGTAGAATCACAGGTTTTTAACTTAGAGTAGGATATAATCTATGCTGGAGCAGGTCTGTGCACTAATGAGAAGATGATCCATTCTACTATGGAAGGAAATGTGTAATGCCTAACGACTCTTGTGTAAATTCATTGTTGCTTTTCTTGCGTTGGACAGCAAATTTTTTGCTTGTCGCCTGTCCAAAAATTTGTTCCTGAGCCTGACGCCGGAGCTGCCTGTGGGAGGAGATTCCATATAATGGTTTTTGCCTGATCTCTACATGGAGCAGTGTCTGTGTTTATCCCTTGTGCTATCCTATGACCCCCACCCTTACCATGACCCCCACCCTACCATGACACAAGATGATAAAGGTGAAGAGGATTTCATGTAATCCATGTACACCAGTGAAGATCACAACTCATTGAAGAAAAAAGGTTCAGTGCGCTGTCTAGTGGGGTCTAGATGACCCAACTCCCAATATAAAAGTGCTTTTAGATAGTTCAAAGGTTATGTCATTTACACGGATGTCGTTGAGAGATCAGGTTTATTTATTATGAATATTTCTACAAAAGCATTGATGGTCTCCATGTCTGGGTGAAGCTGGTTCTGTGGTCAACCAACACGGAGCTAAAAGCCTCCTTCGGAAAGGTGAGAACTGCTCCAGGTGAGGCTTGAACTCACAACCTCAGCATTGCTCCACAACATACTGTCATATAAGTACTGTGCACTGACCAATTGTGCTACCGGAGCTTCTTGCGTTAGAGCACTGTTGGTCAATAAAACTTCACAGAAACTCTCCGAAGACTTGTTCAGTTCTTTTTTTACTTGCAGGGTCAAACCCATGTAAGATCACAGGTTTTTAACTTAGAGTAGGATCTAATCTATGCTGGAGCAGGTCTGTGCACTAATGAGAAGATGATCCATTCTACAATGGAAGGAAAAATGTGTTGCCTCACGACTCTTGTGTAAATTCATGGCCTTCTCTCTTGCGACGCACAACAAATTTTTTGCTTGTGGCCTGTCCAAAAGTTTGTTCCTGAGCTTCACGCCGGAGCTACCAGTGGGAGGAGCTTCCAGATAATGGTTTTTGCCTAATCTCTACATTGAGCGGTGTCTGTGTTTATGTCGTTTACAATGCATGAGAGGCACAGACGATGCTGAGAGATCAGATTTATTTATTTTGAAGAGTTCTACAAAAGCATTGGTGATCATGTCTCCATGTCTGGTTCTGTGGTCAACCAACACTGAGCTAAAAGCCTCCTTCCGAAAGGTGAGATCTGCTCCAGGTGAGGCTTGAACTCGCAACCTCAGCATTGCTCCACAACATACTGTCATATAAGTACTGTGCACTGACCAATTGTGCTACTGGAGCTTCTGCCTTAGAACACTGTTGGTCAATAAAACTTCACAGAAACTCTCCGAGGACTTGTTCAGTTCTTTTTTTACTTGCAGGGTCAAACCAAAGTAGAATCACAGGTTTTTAATTTAGAGTAGGATATAATCTATGCTGGAGCAGCTCTGAGCACTAATGAGAAGATGATCCATTCTACTATGGAAGGAAATGTGTAATGCCTCACGACTCTTGTGTAAATTCATTGCCGCTTTTCTTGCGTTGGACAGCAAATTTTCTGCTTGTCGCCTGTCCAAAAATTTGTTCCTGAGCCTGACGCCGGAGCTGCCTGTGGGAGGAGATTCCATATAATGGTTTTTGCCTGATCTCTACATGGAGCAGTGTCTGTGTTTATCCCTTGTGCTATCCTATGACCCCCACCCTTACATTGACGTGTTCTCCCTACCATGACACAAGTGGATAAAGGTGAAGAGGATTTCATGTAATCCATGTACACCAGGGAAGATCACAACTCATTGAAGAAAAAAGGTTCAGTGCGCTGTCTAGTGGGGTCTAGATGACCCAACTCCCAATATAAAAGTGCTTTTAGATAGTTCAAAGGTTATGTCATTTACACGGATGTCGTTGAGAGATCAGGTTTATTTATTATGAATATTTCTACAAAAGCATTGATGGTCTCCATGTCTGGGTGAAGCTGGTTCTGTGGTCAACCAACACGGAGCTAAAAGCCTCCTTCAGAAAGGTGAGAACTGCTCCAGGTGAGGGTTGAACTCACAACCTCAGCATTGCTCCACAACATACTGTCATATAAGTACTGTGCACTGACCAATTGTGCTACTGGAGCTTCTGCCTTAGAACACTGTTGGTCAATAAAACTTCACAGAAACTCTCCGAGGACTTGTTCAGTTCTTTTTCTACTTGCAGGGTCAAACCAAAGTAGAATCACAGGTTTTTAACTTAGAGTAGGATCTAATCTATGCTGGAGCAGGTCTGTGCACTAATGAGAAGATGATACATTCTACAATGGAAGGAAAAAAGGAAAAATGTGTTGCGTCACGACTCTTGTGTAAATTCATGGCCTTCTCTCTTGCGACGCACAGCAAAATTTTTGCTTGTGGCCTGTCCAAAAGTTTGTTCCTGAGCTTCACGCCGGAGCTACCAGTGGGAGGAGCTTCCAGATAATGGTTTTTGCCTGATCTCTACATTGAGCAGTGTCTGTGTTTATGTCGTTTACAATGCATGAGAGGCACAGGCGATGCTGAGAGATCAGGTTTATTTATTATGAAGATTTCTACAAAAGAATTGATGGTCTCCATGTCTGGGTGAAGCTGGTTCTGTGGTCAACCAACACGGAGCTAAAAGCCTCCTTCAGAAAGGTGAGAACTGCTCCAGGTGAGGCTTGAACTCACAACCTCAGCATTGCTCCAAAACATACTGTCATATAAGTACTGTGCACTGACCAATTGTGCTACTGGAGCTTCCACCTTAGAACACTGTTGGTCAATAAAACTTCACAGAAACTCTCCGAGGACTTGTTCAGTTCTTTTTTTACTTGCAGGGTCAAACCAAAGTAGAATCACAGGTTTTTAACTTAGAGTAGGATCTAATCTATGCTGGAGCAGGTCTGTGCACTAATGAGAAGATGATCCATTCTACAATGGAAGGAAAAAAGGAAAAATGTGTTGCCTCACGACTCTTGTGTAAATTCATCGCCTTCTCTCTTGCGACGCACAGCAAATTTTTTGCTTGTGGCCTGTCCAAAAGTTTGTTCCTGAGCTTCACGCCGGAGCTACCAGTGGGAGGAGCTTCCAGATAATGGTTTTTGCCTGATCGCTACATTGAGCAGTGTCTGTGTTTATGTCGTTTACAATGCATGAGAGGCACAGGCGATGCTGAGAGATCAGATTTATTTATTTTGAAGAGTTCTACAAAAGCATTGGTGATCATGTCTCCATGTCTGGGTGAAGCTGGTTCTGTGGTCAACCAACACTGAGCTAAAAGCCTCCTTCAGAAAGGTGAGAACTGCTCCAGGTGAGGCTTGAACTCACAACCTCAGCATTGCTCCACAACATACTGTCATATAAGTACTGTGCACTGACCAATTGTGCTACTGGAGCTTCCACCTTAGAACACTGTTGGTCAATAAAACTTCACAGAAACTCTCCGAGGACTTGTTCAGTTCTTTTTTTACTTGCAGGGTCAAACCCATGTAAGATCACAGGTTTTTAACTTAGAGTAGGATCTAATCTATGCTGGAGCAGGTCTGTGCACTAATGAGAAGATGATCCATTCTACAATGGAAGGAAAAATGTGTTGCCTCACGACTCTTGTGTAAATTCATCGCCTTCTCTCTTGCGACGCACAGCAAATTTTTTGCTTGTGGCCTGTCCAAAAGTTTGTTCCTGAGCTTCACGCCGGAGCTACCAGTGGGAGGAGCTTCCAGATAATGGTTTTTGCCTGATCTCTACATTGAGCGGTGTCTGTGTTTATGTCGTTTACAATGCATGAGAGGCACAGACGATGCTGAGAGATCAGATTTATTTATTTTGAAGAGTTCTACAAAAGCATTGGTGATCATGTCTCCATGTCTGGGTGAAGCTGGTTCTGTGGTCAACCAACACTGAGCTAAAAGCCTCCTTCAGAAAGGTGAGAACTGCTCCAGGTGAGGCTTGAACTCACAACCTCAGCATTGCTCCACAACATACTGTCATATAAGTACTGTGCACTGACCAATTGTGCTACTGGAGCTTCTGCCTTAGAACACTGTTGGTCAATAAAACTTCACAGAAACTCTCCGAGGACTTGTTCAGTTCTTTTTTTACTTGCAGGGTCAACCAAAAGTAGAATCACAGGTTTTTAACTTAGAGTAGGATATAATCTATGCTGGAGCAGGTCTGAGCACTAATGAGAAGATGATCCATTCTACTTTGGAAGGAAATGTGTAATGCCTCACGACTCTTGTGTAAATTCATTGCCGCTTTTCTTGCGTTGGACAGCAAATTTTCTGCTTGTCGCCTGTCCAAAAATTTGTTCCTGAGCCTGACGCCGGAGCTGCCTGTGGGAGGAGATTCCATATAATGGTTTTTGCCTGATCTCTACATGGAGCAGTGTCTGTGTTTATCCCTTGTGCTATCCTATGACCCCCATCCTTACATTGACGTGTTCTCCCTACCATGACACAAGATGATAAAGGTGAATAGGATTTCATGTAATCCATGTACACCAGGGAAGATCACAACTCATTGAAGAAAAAAGGTTTAGTGCGCTTTCTAGTGGGGTCTAGATGACCCAACTCCCAATATATAAGTGCTTAAGATAGTTCAAAGGTTATGTCATTTACACGGACGTCGTTGAGAGATCAGGTTTATTTATTATGAATATTTCTACAAAAGTATTGATGGTCTCCATGTCTGGGTGAAGCTGGTTCTGTGGTCAACCAACACTGAGCTAAAAGCCTCCTTCAGAAAGGTGAGAACTGCTCCAGGTGAGGCTTGAACTCACAACCTCAGCATTGCTCCACAACATACTGTCATATAAGTACTGTGCACTGACCAATTGTGCTACTGGAGCTTCTGCCTTAGAATACTGTTGGTCAATAAAACTTTGCAGACACCCTCCGAGGACTTGTTCAGTTTTCCTTTTACTTGCAGGGTCAAACCAAAGTAAACTCACAGATTTGTAAAGGAAGATCAGACCTAACAGGATTAGGAGGAAACACAAACCAATGTTCAGTTTCTGTGCGTTAATGAGAGTTTCTGCAAATCTTTATGTTTTACTAAAAATGTGATTGTATTCCTCAGGTCTCTCCTCATGTAATATTATTTACAAAGCCCAATTAAAAGATCTTTAGCCTATGTTCTGCCAGGTAAATTAATCTCAGTCACATTCCTTTCCAAAGTCATTGATAAGGTTTCAGCAAAGTTAGGTGGGAAAGACCAGCTATTTAGAGCTTTTCTATATTTTTACAGTCATACCTATTCAAATAGCTGAGGAGTAATCAAAGTAAGATCGAACTTGTGCCTGTATTATTGGCACCTTGTTAGTAGAAGTAATTTGAAAATTTCTCTTGTTGAGTAGGCTGAGGTCATTCAGCATCTGCAATGGCATTTTACGCAGTTTTCATAATTCCACTGTGGGAAGTGCTGTATTTTATGGTTTGGTCTGTTGGGGCAACAACGGTACAGTGAAGGACTGTATTAAGCTGGACAAATTGATTAGGAAGTGTGCTTTTGTGCTAGCAGAGGGGGTTCTTCTGTGGAATGAAGAGCAGGATGCAGGCTATCCTCAGTGTCCTGCTCAACAGGTGGGATATTGAGCAGTTAAACCTCCTGAGCCTGGATCCTGACCTTTGAGCAATGGACAGAGCTGGTAATGACCACTAGGTCCATTTACAGACTTAAACTTATTAATTTGAGATTTTCCAACATTCAATACAGCTACAGTGTGTTTTCACTTATCCATAAATGTGATCTTTGTAAATAAATATTAAAAAACCCTCACAACAGTATCCCCATCTTAATATTTTTGAAGAATGGTGTTGGTTTTATTTTGTAGAGACGTGATTAACCTTCTTCTGCTGACAGATAACACATCATATAACTGGCACTGTTCCTCAGGTGGCTGAGCAAGGTAATGCAAGAGCAACCCTGTCTGCCTGTGCCAGCTGTCATAGATGCATCATATTCCATTTTAAGGAAAAAGCTCCCAGCTCATGGAAGAGAGGCCGACACAGTTTCTACATTCAATGTTAGACTGAAAACATTCCTCTTTGGACAGGCTTATTATTAGACTAGTTAGTATTCAGAGATGATTTAACTTAATGTTAATATGTTTAAATTAAACTTAATAACAATAACTATTTGTTTTAAAAGGCTGCTAGAAGTTGAAGCTGGGGTAACTATGGTGCACTGGGGTTCTGTCCTCTTTTCTCATCTACTTCTCCGTTCCTTCTCTTCTCTATTCTTGATTATTATTCATCATTTAGTTCCCTCTGTTTGGTGCAGTGCGATTAATGTACTGTCCCTCTTTTCCTCTCCCCTCCTGGGGAGTGGGAGTGCTTCCAGACTCCAGTTGGCTTATCTGTGCTCCTGTACCTGACCGTGTACCTCGTCTCTGGCTCGTCTCTGCTCCTGCTCCTAAACCTGGCTGTGGTTCCTGTTTACGGCTCGACTCCGCGCCCCCGGCCGTCCCCCCAACTCCGACTGGATGAAGCTCGTCTGCTGGACTTTTATATATGTAGTTGTAGATTTATATAAGTTAATTCTTCTCTAAGAGTTCTGGTAAATCGCCTGTCCGTCCTGGGGGAGGATCCCTCCTTCATGTGGACACCCCTGAGGTTTCTTCGTTTTTTCCAGAATCTGTTCTTTTTTAGGAGTTTTTCCTTACCGCGAAGGGGGGTCTAAGGGCAGGGATGTCTAGTTTAGCTTAGTCAGTTTGTTAGTTCAATTTAATATTTTCCTATTGAATTCTATGTATTCATGATCCTTTTGATTTTATGTTTAACTTTTTCAATTACCGATACGAAGCCCATTGAGACGACTGTTAATGTGAATTTGGGCTATACAAATAAAATTGAATTGAATTGAAAAATTGAATATTTGGGAGGGTTGGGGAAGGCTTCCTGCACTGACACTTTGCCTCCAGGTTCCACGTTGTCCTCTACTCATGCTGGTGTGGGAAAGTCTGACTTCACATTTGCAGATGCCCTTGAGCTGCTGTCATAAAATACATTACAGGTTTACCAAAACTACTTGTTAATTTACTCAAAAGTGCAAAACACATCATCGTCATAAATGCATTCATAGTATTTCTATCTTTGCGTCAAAATAAATGTATAACACTCAAAGGGCAGCATCTGTGTGATATTTGACAATCATTGCAGTTTTTATTGTTTAACATATTTTAAATGTTATTTGTGATTGTTTAATGATATTTGTGACCACCATTTGTCTCATGCAGTACAACGCATCTCCTTGGCATAGAGTCGATCAGATTGTGGATTGTGGTCTGTGGAATGTTGGTCCTCTTTGACGGCTGTGCGATGTTGCTGAATATTGGCAGGAACTGGAACACACCGTCATATACACTAATCAGGAACATCCCAAACATGCTCAATGGGTGAGATGTCCAGTGACTGTGCTGGCAATGTAAGGAATGGGATGTTTTCATCTTCCAAGAGTTGTGTACAGATCCTTGCAACACGGGGCCATGCATTATAATGCTGCACCATGGGGGGATGTTTTTGGATGTTTTCCACAACAATGGGCCTCAGGATCTCGTCACGCTATCTCCGCATTCAAAATGCCATTAGTAAAACGCGTCTGCGTTCTTCGTCTTCGTTCTTCGCCATGACCCCCCCCACCAATAAAACAATACGACATTTTTGAGAGTGGCCTTTTACTGTGACCAGTGTAACCCTTGTGCTATCTTAGATGACCCCCCCCCCCCCCTTACATTGACGTGTTCTCCCTACCATGACAAAGGTAGATACAGGTGGAAAGATTTCATGTGATCCATGGACACCAGTGAAGATCACAAATCATTGAAGAAAAAAGGTTCAGTGCACTGTTTAGTGGGTCTAGATGACCCAACTCCCAATGATAAAGTGCCTAGGATAGCACAAGGGTTTAAAAAAACAAAAAAAAAAAAAAAAGGTGGTACCCAATGCTTGAAACTTGGCAGTAACCCTTGTGCTATCCTAGGCACTTAAACATTGGGAGTTGGGTTATCTAGACCAGTGTTTTTCAACCTTTTCTGAGCCACGGCACAAATCTAGCCACAGGGGTTGCAAGCCAGTAACTTCTGTGCCGCTCCCAAGCCCGGATAAATAGAGAGGGTTGCGTCAGGAAGGGCATCCGGCGTAAAAATTGCCAAAATAACCATGCGAATCATCCACAACACTTTAGACATACCGGATCGGTCGAGGCCCGGGTTAACAACGACCGCCACCGATGCTGTTAACCTACAGGGTGTCGGTGGAAATTTGACTACTGTTGGTCGAAGAAAGAGGGGAGGCAGAAGGGTCCGTTGCCAGAGAGAGAAGGGAAAAGGCAGGAACATAGGTTTGAGAATAGGGACTCTTAACGTTGGCACAATGACAGGGAAAGGCAGAGAGCTGGCAGACATGATGGAGAGAAGGAAGGTAGATGTACTGTGTGTGCAGGAGACAAGGTGGAAGGGCAGCAAGGCACGTAGTATTGGAGGAGGATACAAACTTTTCTATCATGGTGTTGATAGGAAGAGAAACGGGGTAGGAGTGATTCTGAAGGGGGAGTTTGTAAACAGTGTTCTAGAGGTGAAAAGAGTCTCAGACAGGATGATGAGCCTAAAGTTAGAAATTGAAGGGGTGATGGTGAATGTAGTCAGTGGGTATGCGCCACAGGTTGGCTGTGAGTTAGAAGTGAAGGAGAGATTCTGGAGTGAGTTGGATGAGGTCATAGAGAGTTTTCCCAGAGGAGAGAGAGTTGTTATTGGAGCAGACTTTAATGGGCATGTTGGTGAGGGCAACAGAGGTGATGAGAAGGTGATGGGCAGGTTTGGTGTGAAGGAAAGGAATCTGGAGGGACAGATGGTGGTGGACTTTGCGAAGAGGATGGAAATGGCTGTAGTCAACACTTACTTCCAGAAGAGAGAGGAACATAGAGTGACATACAGAAGTGGAGGTAGGAGTACTCAGGTGGACTACATCCTATGTAGACGAGGTCATTTGAGAGAGGTTAATGACTGCAAAGTGGTGGTAGGAGAGAGTGTAGCCAGACAGCACCGCATGGTGGTGTGTAAGATGACTCTGGAGGTCAGGAAGAAGAAGATAGGGAAAACAGAAAAGAAGACCAAGTGGTGGAAGCTACAGAATGAAGAAACTTGTGAGGAATTTAGGCAGAAGTTGAGGCAGGTCCTGGGTGGTCAGGATGAGCTTCCAGATGACTGGGAAACTACAGCAGAGATTATCAGGGAAACAGGTAGGAAGGTGCTAGGTGTGTCATCTGGAAAGAGGAAAGACGGTAAAGACACTTGGTGGTGGAATGAGGAAGTACAGGAATGCGTCCAGAGGAAGAGGTTGGCTAAAAGGAAGTGGGATGTAGAAAGGACTGAGGAAGGTAGACAGGAGTACAAGGAAGCGCAGCGTAGAGTGAAGAGAGAGGTGGCAAAGGCCAAACAGAAAGCTTACGATGAGCTTTATGACAGGTTAGACACAAAGGAAGGAGAGAAGGACTTGTACAGGCTAGCCAGACAGAGAGACAGAGATGGGAAGGACGTGCAACAGATAAGGGTGATTAAGGACAGAGATGGAAAGGTGCTAACAACCCAGGAGAGTGTACAGAAAAGATGGAAGGAGTATTTTGAGGAGCTGATGAACGAGGAAAATGACAGGGAAAGAAGGGAGGAAGATGTGGTTGTTGTGGAGCAGGAAGTAGCAGAGATTGGAAAGGATGAGGTTAGGAAGGCTCTGAAAAGGATGAAGAGCGGAAAGGCCGTTGGTCCTGATGACGTACCTGTGGAGGTATGGAAGTGCTTAGGAGAGACAGCAGTGGAATTTCTAACGAGGTTGTTCAATAGGATTCTAGAGAGTGAGAAGATGCCTGAGGAATGGAGGAGAAGCGTTCTGGTCCCGATCTTTAAGAACAAGGGTGACACGCAGAACTGCAGCAACTATAGAGGAATAAAGTTGATGAGCCACACAATGAAGCTGTGGGAAAGAGTAGTGGAAGCCAGGCTTAGGAAGAAGGTGGAGATCTGTGAGCAGCAGTATGGTTTCATGCCCTGTAAGAGCACCACTGATGCCATTTTTGCTTTGAGAATGTTGATGGAAAAGTACAGAGAAGGTCAGAAGGAGCTGCATTGTGTGTTCGTAGATTTAGAGAAGGCGTATGACAGGGTGCCGAGGGAGGAGCTGTGGTACTGTATGAGGTCGTCTGGAGTGGCAGAGAAGTATGTCAGAGTAGTTCAGGACATGTATGAGAGAAGTATGACGGTGGTGAGATGTGCTGTAGGTCAGACAGAGGAGTTCAAGGTGGAGGTGGGACTACACCAAGGATCAGCTTTGAGTCCTTTTTTGTTTGCTATGCTGATGGACAGGCTGACAGACGAGGTAAGACAGGAATCTCCCTGGACAATGATGTTTGCGGATGACATTGTAATTTGCAGTGAGAGTAGAGAGCAGGTGGAGCAACAGCTAGAGAGGTGGAGGTTTGCTCTGGAAAGAAGAGGTATGAAGGTCAGTCGTAGTAAGACAGAATACATGTGTCTGAACGAGAGGGATCAAGGTAGAAGCGTTAGGTTACAGGGGACTGAGGTGAAGAAGGTGCAGGAGTTTAAGTACTTGGGGTCAACAGTTCAGTGTGATGGGGAGTGTGGAAAAGAGGTGAAGAGGCGAGTGCAGGCAGGTTGGAGCGGTTGGAGGAAAGTGTCAGGAGTGTTGTGTGACAGAAGAGTGCCAGCAAGACTCAAAGGAAAGGTGTACAAGACAGTGGTGAGACCAGCTCTGCTCTATGGGTTAGAGACGGTAGCAGTGAGACAGAGACAAGAGGCTGAGATGGAGGTAGCAGAGATGAAGATGTTGAGGTTCTCCTTAGGAGTGACCAGGTTAGACAGGATAAGGAACGAGTACATCAGAGGGACGGCTCATGTTGCCTGTGTTAGCGACAAAGTCAGAGAAGCCAGACTGAGATGGTTTGGACATGTTCAGAGGAGGGATAGTGGATATATTGGTAGAAGGATGTTGGAGATGGAGCTGCCTGGCCGGAGGGCAAGAGGACTGCCAAAGAGGAGATATATGGATGTCTTAACAGAGGACATGAAGTTGGCTAACGTTAGGGTAGAAGATGTTCATGATAGAGTGAGGTGGAAAAGGATGATTCGCTGTGGCGACCCCTGATGGGAAAAGCCGAAAGAGAAAGAAGTCTGAGCCACGGCACACTTTAACCTTAAAAAAAATCCCGCGGCACACCAGCATCCAACAATTAAAAAAAAACAAGGAGAAACTCATAGTCTGTATGGATCTACAGCCCCTCCACAATCTCCCATGCATTTTTGAGATAATTGTTGCAGAAAAAGCTGGAAACTGCAGCTGTTTTTTTCTAAAAGATGTAATAAAAGTTAAGTTAGAAGATTTAAAAACAGTTTGATGTGTGTTCGTTGGTTTCAAGACGTTTAACAACAGATCTCCTTGTGCGCTGTTACTCTCACAACCCAATGCATCATGGGAGATGTAGTGCATAAAACGGGCGGAGATCGCGTCTCTGAGCTTCATTGTTTTGTTCACTTGTTCCACGGTCTGATACCGGATTCTGTGGAAAGCTACACCACTAACGACGAGCTTTAGCTGGTATTTTTGTTAGAACTGAGCGACTTTACGAGCTAAATCGGGACAAGGAAGTGAAGACTTTAACCACTTCTGATTGGTCAGACTGATTACATGTGATTAAGCCCCCCAAGAATGATTGGTGGAGACAGTTAAAGGGGCGGGACTTTTCCAAAATACAGCCGAAGCTGCAGCTGAATCCCGGTACAGTCATTCTTATCAAAATGTGTTTGATAAAATAAAATAAACGCAAAGAAAAAGTATTTTACGATCTTTTATATTCCTAAATCCGCAGTGTTTTATCAGTTGCATCACAACTTTGAGGTAAGATAGCACAAGGGTTAAGACTCACCTGTGCAGCAATCATGCAGTCTAATCAGCATCTTATGGCACACCTGTGACGTGGAATGGATTACCTCACCTAAGGAGAAGTTCTCACTGTCACAGATTTAGACTTTGTGATCAATATTTGAGATAAGTTATAATTTTAGGTTTGCAGAATATGTTTCACATCTTTGAGTTCATCTCATGACGAATGGGAGAAAAAGTGTTTTTTATTATATTTTTGTTCTGTGATGTATGAGTGCTGCTGTCGTACGGCATCAAACTCTCGTCAGTAAGGATGTGTATCAGCAAGAGTGTGGCGATACGATACGTATCCCGATACATGTCCAGCGATACAATACTTATTGCACTATTGTACTGGAACACGTTTCCTTTTCATTTTTTTTTGAAGTGTGACTTAGAAATAAACTCAACCTGAATATTAATATGACTTTCATTGTAGTGAAATTATAAAATTAATTGTATTTAATAATTACAATGTTAAACCCTGAAACTGTATTTCACATACAAGTTGCTTTTACATGACAGTCTGCACTGCCACCTGCATGCCCCGTACAAGATCTCTTATTTTATCCTCGCAAGGCAACCCATGACCACCCGTAAGGGCAGTTTTGACTAAGGCTTAATGGAACTTTACTGCGACTCCCATCTTCTGGTTTAATAAAGTACAGTAGTTGTCCTTGGATGCACGTACAGTATTTTGCAGAATGTTCTACCAATGTTGCTGGCGGTGGTACGTAAATACTTTTCATTGATGGAGCTGTGGACTGCATTTGGCGTGCGAGCCTGATGTTGGACATGCCTGCTTTAGAGGGAATCTGGAAACAGAGGGGGCGGTCAGTGTAAAGCAGTGTTCAGACCCAAAACAATTTACACGGCTCCACTTCCTTTACACTTGTAACCAGCCTCAAGAGGTTTTCACGTGGCTCCAACTTCAAAACAGAAATTAACATTTGTACTGGTTCTAAAAATACACTTTAACAACTTCTCCAAGTAACCATATTTTCAAGCAGGCAGTTGAAAAAATGCATACATAAATGTTTTCATTATTGGTTCTTTATCAAGATCAAATTGTAGCTCCTAAAGTGGGGAGGCCTTTTGCTTGACAGGTTGAACCCTAAGCCATACTGAGCGTGTTCTGGTTCTGAGACATCATCTCTTTGAGATGTGGCCATGAACTGACAGACCGGCTGATCGTGGGGCCACATACTCAGATCAAATATATGCAGGACATTAAATTTGTATCATTTTGTAAAAGTTGCTAGAGATGCTTGTGTGATGTTTGTGCAGGATGAAACCAGCTGCTATGAGCTGCAGTCCAGCTATTCAAAAAGCAGGACACATTCATTTCAAAGGAGATTGCAGCCTGAATTGGATGCAGGTCCTCTTTTTTCCATTTTCATCTTTGACAATCTAGATTAAAACATGACCAAAAAAAAAACCAAGACTTAATAGAGGCCAAATCTTGAGATTCACTGTTTCAGAAACAGATGTATGCTATGAGACTTCACATTAGGACAAGCTTGATCAGATCCATGTCATCTTTCAAAGCCCTGTGATGTGTAGGACATCAGGAAAATCAGCTCAGGGTGGGAAGCATGGTTCTTTATAGCTACCTTCATCTGCAAAGGAAGCAGTGTTGAAGTGTGGAATTCACATGATCTTTCCTTTTGTTGCTCTGATGTTGTTATTGCACAATTCCTTTGGCCCTTTGATGTTGTTGCAAAGTCGTGCCATCTCTTTTATGTCAGTCTTTGAAGTAGTTCTGGTTGCAGCGTATAGCCAGATTCCGCTCTGTTTCTAGGCAGTACTTGGCTCAGTCAAAAAAACGCTGCAGTAAGGCTGCGAGTCGTTTTGATATTACACACTTAACTATTCCATTTGATGTCTGTTTAAATGGACCTGCAGGAGAAGTGATTGTTTTGAGCTACACATCTGGCTCAGTACTGACAAGATCCGGATTTGGTAGAAGTTTGGGGACCTGTTTGAAAGTGCCGTGTTGGCTGCTGTGATAATTAGAGCGTCACTGTGATGACTTTCTGAACTATTCACTTTGTACCACTAGAGAGCATAAGAGGACTTTTGAGAGAATGCAATATGTGCTTCATATTTAGCAAAGCTGTTTTTGTGTTGAAAGCCTTTTCATCAGGAGGATGAGACGGCCTGTATGGACGCTTCAGGACGTCTGTGGAAGTTCATCGTGATTCTAATTTAAATGAACAATAGGCAGCAGAACTTGAATAATATGTCTCCATACAGGCGTTTTCTTCTTGTTTTGATGGGGTGTGTCTGATACAGACTCTCTTTAAGGCTCTGTGTGAAAGCTGTGGCGCTTAAATATAAAGCATCTTAAATGAAAAAAGGGGTCAAAAACAACAGAGCAACTTATGAGCAAAGAATATTCAGCTCCCATTTGGTTTGAAATGCTGTTTGAAGTTTGCCATGAAAAGACCAGCACTTTAAAATGAAGGGGTTATTTTCAGAATTATGCATTCCACCAGCTGCCGCGCTTTGATGAACAACAGCATCAGTGGTGAGGACAGTCACAAACCAGCAGCATTAATGAAGAGAAACTCTTCACACAAACCTGGATCACTTTGGGTTTGTATGAACACGGGCAGCTTTTCAACTGTCTACATTTCAGGTTAATTACACTGAAAATGTTGGCTTCAAGCAGCTCCGAGGACGTATTTTCAATCAGGAATCAGTTAATATATATTTATATGTATATATATATATATATATATATATATATATATATATATATATATATATATATATATATATATATATATATATATATATATATATATATATATATATATATATATATATATATATATATATATATATATATATATATATATATATATATATATATAATCCTGAGAAACCATTATTCACAGCCAACATTAACTTAAAACCAGTTGGACTTTATTCATGTATAAACACATCATAAATGATTGTTAATGACTGGAACAGAATTTACTCAGTTCTTAAAAAATAAATAAATAAATAAAAGCAAATAAACAGCATCAACCTCTTGGATAATTTACAAAACGTGATGTCTCTGTGATATCCAAGAAACATTTGTGCTGCTTCACGTCCCACCCTTCCACATTCACACTTTCACCATACTTGGGTTTTTTTTTCTCCACAATCAATACTGGGTAATTACACAACTGCTTTTTTTAATTCTTTTTGTTGTTTTGAAGGCATCTCAAAGAGCATAAGATGTTTTAATGTTTACAGTGTGTAATCTGGTGGTCATAGTGGTTGTTTGGTGAGGATATTTCAAAAAGCATCAGAAGTCTCTGATTAGAAAAACTGAAATCAAATTGCTGGAAAACACTGCTTGCTCAAGGAGGGGTACAAATGAGCCTGGTACTTCTATAGAAGTGCAGATATGCATAATGTAAACATTTCCTCTCTTCTCAAACCACTATTGAGCAAACCTCTCTGGAGACAAACATAAAAAAACCTAAACGAGCTCCTCAGAGATCCACAGTTCCTCTTCTTCAGAGTCCCGGTCCAAACGGCTTGTGCTGCAGAGGAAGTGACCTGTATTTGCCGTGTTAAGGCTTGGTGTAGTTGTACATTTATTTCGTTGTCTGTTGGTCTCAATGCACAGCATTGCTTTAGACCTCTTTTTTTCCTTTATGTCTTTGCTTCTTTTCCTGTTTGTCATTATTTTTTACAAAAAAACCACACCAACACTCAATTTACATATAAGCAACTGCGTAGTCCACGTTGACATCTTCACCAAACTGAACTGTGTTTGGAGGAAAAAAACACCTCTTGTTGTTACCTTTTTCCGATTTCGCTTTGCCGTAGAAAGTGAATGTTGTTGGAGCTGTCTGCCAGCTCTGGGTACTGCTCAATGGAAAGTACATAGTAGCCATCGTAGCCCATGACTTTCCCACTGCTCAGCAGCTGCCTCTTTTCACCTTCTGTCCAAGGCCGAACCCCTTCCTCACCGTCTCGCACTCGCTGCTGCTCTCGGGCCCACGCACCCGCCAGGGCGCACTGGCGTGCCAGCTCAGCTACCCGTGTTTTCTCCTCATCCACAGTGGAGCCATAGCGGATGTGGAAAGCCAGAGCCCCGGCGTGAATCTCTACATCTGCGAAGCGGCGTGTCCGACTGTCCATGACAGTGGTGGACTGCGACACCGTCACATTGATGCCGTTCTCCAAAGTCTTGTGCCCGCTGGTGAGGTGCAGCGCTGCCAGGTCGGCGTCAGGAAGGCCTGGCTTCACAAAAAAGTGTGTATCCCAACCGTCTATGGTGAAGTGGAGGTCTTCCAGGTAGAAGGCGTTGTTAAGGATGGTTGCAACCTTGATGCAATCCTCACTGGCCACATTGAGTGCATGAGTGTGGACACTGCCTTTGTAGATGGCAAACATAACAGCTCTTCCAATGGGCGACATGGCAGCTGAAAACCACAGCCAAGGCTTTTCACCTCTTCGACCTCGGCTGACATGGACCTCAGGCAGCCGCTCAAATGACAAGAGGGAATGCGCTTGTCTGGTTACTTCCTGCTGCACCCCAGAGATGGGCTGTAGGGAAAGTGCAGTGAAACGTTAACGCATGAACATGGCAGAACCTGGCTCTCTAGGCCATTTAGAGCTAGCTGCTGCTCTGCCCTCCTTCAGAAAGGTTCTGATCCCTATCCAAGATGAAGGTGTTTTTAAGTCACATTCAAAAGCTCAAAGTATTTTTGCCCCTCAATAAACTTTTTAGGTTAACTCCCAAGACTAAATAGTTCAAACATAGAGAGCGTTTCATTTTTAATGGAGTCAAAGAAGATTTACAATAAGATTAGCAGGAAATTAAACCTGAGAACTGAAGCAAGGCAGAATACAAACAGTTTTATTGTTGTTTTGCAATCAAAACCAGTTCCAGTTCATATTTTTATTGAAATACTTAGAATTTCCAAAAAATGACAGCAGACACACAGAAACGATAGGAGCAGACGTTTCTGTTTCTTTTCTTTCCTGCATTGAACCTGCTGTGTTGTGCGTAGGACGTGTTTATGTTGCTCACCGGCAGATCATCCCAAAGCTGACTCTTCTTCAGTTCATAGGACGGCACAGTTAAATCAAACTTTGGAACAGGAAACCCAGGAATGGTGTTATGAAGATGAAAGCCAAAGGTCACGAGCCAACTGTTCACATCTGGAAACAAAAGGCACGATCACTTTCTTCTTATTGTTAGATGTTAAGGAAAAGAAGCAGTGTTGAACTTGAAGAATTATGTCCATTCTTAGACTTCAACAATTTGGGCATATTTCAAATTTGCTAGATCAGTGTTTTTCATCCAGTGTTCTGATATCAGTGTTTGGTTCAGGTCATCTTTCTAACCGAAACAGATGGTTTCTAACAATGTCTGGATTGAAGGACAAATTCAATTTCAGACGCAACATTAACACATACTAAAGACTTTCTCTTTTTATTCTATTTCAGTTGCTGGAGTTCCTTGTGATTTTTGTCGACAAAAAAGTGGACCTTGATTCAAAAAAGGTAGTAAAACACTGGTTTAGACAACTGTAAATAGTTAAAATTTTTGCTTAGTTTGATGTTTTATTATAGTTATTGAAAACTGGGATTTGGTGCTTTACAAACAAAACTAGTAAAGATTTTTTTGGCACTATGTATCTATTCGTTTGACAGCTGGAGTTAACCAACGTTGAATAAACAAAATACCTGACAAAAAATCTTTAGTTTTACACTAAGGGCAACTTTTAATGTATTATCTTTTTCCCTAATGAAATTATGTTTATCAGTAACTATTCATAGAGTTACAAGTTTCAGCTACAAAACCAGATAAACGGCCATGAAATTTCTTTAGTTTACACAAAAACTGTAGATTAAATTGTAGTTATGTCTCTTGGTGGAAGTTCTTACCTGCAACATACTCCCTGACATCATGGACTTTGCTGATGGGGTTGTTGTTTCTGAACATGTACAAATTAAAAGGTGCTGGTTCTTTTCCAACTCTTTTCCACACAGAGATGTCAGGAATCGTCCATCTGCCAGACATTATATCATAATCTTGCTCCCCAAAGTGCAGCAGTTTGGTCAGCGGATCATAAAGTCCTCCATGAAAGCCAAGCACGAGCTGAAAGTCTGGGTTGGAGTCAAAGTAGATCTCGCCATATGCAGTGTACTGCAGCTGTTTGACCAAAAGGCCATTGCTGGTAAAGATAGCCAGAGGTGTGCCAGTGTTATCACAAGCAATGTAGAACTCTTCTCCACTGCTAATCTCCATTGCAAACAAGTGACCTTGGAGGTCATAGTAGAATGATGTGATCTCTGAGCTGGAGTGATTGTATACGTGAGTTATCCTTGATGGGTAGCTCAGATCTGCATAAAAGTACTGCAGATGCTGACCCAGGCTGGTTTTGGTAGATACTCTGCGGCCCAGTCCATCGTAGCGATACTGAATTGTCCAACCGCTACTTTTGCTGTAGACTCGCACTAAAAGTCCCTTGGAATTGTACTCAAAGATTTCAGCTCCTCTTTGACGGAGGAATCCATCTTCATCCATTCTGTACTGGATGTCACCAAGGCGTGTGATGCGGTCTCTCAGGTCGTACCGCAGAGGTAGAAGCCTGGCACTGTTTCCTGCATTCAGCAGGTGCAAGTTCCCGTTAAGGTCATATGTGTAGCGCCACATGACTTTGTCATTTAGGTACACTGTCTGGAGCTGGCCGTCTACATCATACTCATAGCTGTACTTTGTGGTGTTGGCAAAGGGGCCAATCTTGAGCTCTCGCTTGGTAACTCTACCCACATCATCATACTGGAAGGTAATCCAATACATAAGTGAACGAAAAATCTCATACTGGATCTCCTTGATACGCCCATGTGCATCAAAGTGCTTTGTGTAAGTCATGACTGCCGTAGATATGATCTGATTAATCTCATAGTAGATGACACCAAACTTTCCAAACTGTTCAATCTTTCCTGAGATGTCGTCAAACTGGTACAGGTCAATGGGAAGTGGAGTTTCGTTGATGACACCTTGCATACTCGTGACACGCAGACTGCTGTCGTACGTGTAATCAAACCGTGCATTCACCATGCCATCTTCACTGAAGCGGAAAATCTGCCTGTCCACCAGGGGGCCCACTTGGCGATAACGAATGGAGCAGATGAAACCCTCATTCTGCAGGTTGACTGTCTTCAGTACACCAGCTGTCTCATCGTAGGTGAAGCTGACCCTGGTACTATCGTACAGGATCTCTGCCAGCTTGTTCTGCCGGCGGTACCTGTACAGGACTCTACGGCCCATGCCAAAGTGCGATATTCTCAGCAGGAGGCCGTCTTCGCTGAAGTCTACAGCTACTGAGGCATTGCTCTCTGGGGGGTGATAGAGGTTCCTGTAGTAACCCACTGACCGGATGGTCTGCACCGTATATCGGGCCACGCTTGGCATGGTGATGGCTGAAAGGCGATCCAGAGAGTCAAACTCAAAAATGTACTGGCGCTGACTGTGCAGCAGCAGCACCATGGACTGGAGAGACACAAGCAGAGGAGACAGAGAGTTCGGATGAATCTTGTGGGTTATGCAGGCATCGTAAACATTTTTACAGTAGCTTTAACAGTAAGACTCTATTTGTCTAAACATGAAGATTAAAATGTATTTTTCTTACAACAATGAAATGTGCTCATTTATCACATCAAGGTAAATATTTTTTTAATTGCTTTGAAGAAGATGAAGTTGTAAGCGTGGACAATCACACAGGTTCACATTCTGTTAAAAATTGTGCCTGGTTAGCTACAGCTACTAGGACATTTCTCTGGGCCCCACAGTGCTTCTTGTGAGCGCTGACATTACCTCTCTGGGGCAAACAAGAGAAAGTCCCCCCATGTTTTTGTTGCTAAACATCCATGAACTGTTTAAAAAAAACACTGAGGAGCATTGGGGAGGAGGAGATGGAGTGTGATAGATACATCAGAGGCTGCTTCTTCCTTCTTTATATAGCAGCAAAAAAGCAAAAGGATGTGATGTCTGTTTATGATCAAAGAGCATTTTACAAATTCTTAAATTGTTCTTTTGTATTTAGTAGGAAATTATCAGGCTGTGCAATAGACTTAATTATATTTCCAACAGTTAATTCTGCAAGTTCTCCCACTTAAAAAACTGAGTTTCTTATCTTTGAAACACTGTGACAGAAATAATGAAAAAAAGATCCATAAAAGAACATTGTGTGATATTTAAAGAATTTATTTGTATAATGGTGCAGAAAATAATAATTTAGCTTCTAGACACAAGCAAGAGTTCTGTCCCTCACAGACCTGTTAGTCTGTCATCAAGAAGCTCTTCTATCCTCCATTTGCATGGAAGAATGGAGCAGAACAGCAGCTACAGTGTAAACCTGCTAAAGACCTACAGGAAACCTTTGACCTCTGTCACTGAAACCAAGGGTACATTACAAAGTAATGATGTGAACATTTGTTATCGACCAAACATTTCCTTTCCAATCCATTATACAAATAGCTTTTTTTTTTTTTATCAAACAATGTATATTTTTTAATCTTTTTAATAAACCTGATCTACTTGGAGGATTTGGGAAAATACAGACTTCAGCTCTTCTATTCCACCAGGATCTAGAGTTTGTAGTGCTGAAGGGGATGATAAGCACTGGGCCTCCTTCGCTTTCCTTCGGTGGCTTTGCAGATTTCTATTCACAGCACCAGAAAGAAACTTCCTTTGTTCATGTATTTAGTAAGTCTGAACAAAATAAGTACATAAATTAATGTAGTGTGAATTTCAGGAACTAAGGGAAAGACGTGCTACAAAAGTGCAGAAATGGTCCCAATAAAGCTCGGTCTCAGTTTGGAAAAGGGCCACAGAAATGTCTCACATTCTATCAGAGCATCATGTCTGAGAGGTGGTGTCTAACACCAAACTTGTTTGTGCTACTTTCTCACCTGCTCCAGGTATGTGTAACTCCAAATCTTCCCATCAGCAAAGACTCTGGAGACCATGCGACCCTGGCTGTCGTACTCGAGCCTCTCAGTGGTGGGGCCCCTCTGCAGGGCACTGATCTGCCCGCTGCTTGTGCGGCTCACATTTACTGGCAGCAGCAGCTTGCTGCTGGGCAGCCAGAGGACCGGATGGCCAGTGGTGTCATAGATAATTTTTAAGAGGAACTTCCTGTGGTCGTCATAAATCTTCTCGGTCCTCAGGCTGCGATCGTAATCCACAGAAAGAATGTTTCTTCCGTTGACCTGCAGGAGACATTTCCTCTGTTATGAAGGCAGCATGCTGAACGTGGGGGAGGGCTTTTTCAGCAGGGCAGTCTTAGCTTTGGTGTAACAGTTCATCTGAACATTTCTTCCAAATTATATGCATGGCGTATATTTTATGAGATGAATTTCCCCTTTGTGCTCATTAAACTGAGGGACACTCTGGCAATTGTTCAGGTGCACTACAATCAAAAGCTCCTAAATCAAGTTTGACAAAAAATGTTATGAGCAAAAGCAACCTTTCAAGTTAAGTTCATGAAGCTCCATAAATCATAAATCGTATCAGCCTGGAACGGAGGAGGAAGACGAGGTGAGTTCAGTTTCAATTCTGGAATAATTCAGGAATATTGACGACTTTTTAAAATGTCATAAATTTAAATTGACAGGCAGGAGTGAAGGAATATTTAAAACTTTTAATTATGGTGGAGAATAAAAAAAGGCTGCATCTGCATACAGCTAATGCACCCGTACAGGTGCATTACCATACTGGTGATGCGGGTTGTTTGGTATGTTTGGGATGACCCCATGGAGGGTCATGGGGACTGCATCTTAAAGAGACTGCAGGTCTTTTTTGCAGTTCACTTCAGGCTCGTGTGGCCACCTCAAGGTTCATCATGAAAATGGAGTGTACCATTATCATGCGTGTGTTAAGTGTATCTGGACATTTTTGTAAGGATATTGTAAGTTACACACACTTCTGACAAACGAGTGTTACTGTCGTATGGTGTCTTTATGCCACTCTCCAGTCATTAGTAAGGTGTGAGTACGGCTCTTCCTGAACACGCACAAATGCTGCACGCAGAGGGTGAGCGTGAGACCTTAGTGCTCATAGGATGCCTGTAGGATGTACATACAAACTTAGCTCTAGTTGTCTACGTTGCTCATTTCTATCAGCCAGACATCTTTTACCTGAACAGCGCTTATCAGCTTTCTGAGCAGTACACAGGATTTCAGGGAATTAAAAAAGTGAAAAATCTGTGACACATGCCTACGTCCCACCTACTTCACCCTTACTTACTTTTGTGTTAAGCGTTCGCTACAACTTGTAGCCCGCAGCATGCCAGTAGAAAAAAATGTGCTTGAACATTTATGCCCTACAGGCTCACCAAGAAGTCTACAACTTTGATATTTGTAGGGCAGTTTTGACTTAGTCAAAACATAACATGTGATTTTGTCACCCTTATTCTTTAGCGTTTACCGCCATACCACATATCAGTCAGGCTGGCTGTAAAAATTATTCTGTAAACAAATAGGCAGAAATAAACCAAGGTTCTACCGACTGAAGCATAATTTATCTGTTTTTTTTTTTTTTTTAGTTTTTCTACAGATGTTCTTTTGATGTGATCAGAGGTGAAAACAGTCCAGGTTCGTCAAACAGCAGATATTTTTGGTCTTCTTGGTTTTTGGTGATTCTCTGTTTTGTTTTCTTCAGACTGGAGGGTTTGGTGATTTGTCAAAGGTTTGTAAGATTGTGATCCAGTTTCAATATTATTTTTTTTACATTTTGTCCTTCAGCATTCCACTTAAATAATTTGATTGTGGAAAAAGTAACAGATGGATTATTTTTTTTTACCCCCGAGTGAATCTTAGGTTCATGGATGTTGTAATAAAGTCCATAGTTTTGATGCATCATTGAGCTCAGCAACATTTTTAAAGTCTAAGTGTGAACATTCATTCATGTATTCATATTTTCTTTTATTTAATTAAATTTCTGAGCATACAACTTATGATCATTGTGATTAGAAAAAAATTATTATTACGAATATGAGATTATTAACATGTCCGTTTCAGGTGTGCTACATGGCTACTGCATGTGTGCTTCATTTGCATGTGTGCTGTATGTATGGTGCATACGTGTTGCCCATGGCAGAAAGAGATTTAGAGGACATACCCTCAGTTTGCGTCCAAACACGCTAACTTTCCCTCTGGCTTGTTCCTTACGGAAGCGCCACTCCACCAGATTTTGCCCGCTCTCCCCTGGCAGGCTCATGTTGCGCCTGGCGACAGTGGGGTTGGCAGCGCCTGCCAGGATGTGGGGCTCCGTCTGGTAGTGGGTGTCCATCCCGTTGGCGTAGGTAATCCTCAGAGAATTATCAAAGCCCACTTGAAAGCTGCTTCTACACTGGTCTGTTGGAAGTAAATCCAAAATAAATGTACAGCTTTTCTGGTGCAATGCTCAAATTCCAGCTGGTGTGTGTTCAAATCTTGAGTTTTTCAAAGCAGACATTTTTTAAATTGGAAAAGCAGAATCCAAATTAGAATTGGAGCGTCTCGCTGTGGCGAGGGCAGAAAGGTCTTGGTAACAAGGTTGAGGTGCCTGCTGACTCTGACAGGCCAGGCCTGAGTCCCTGGGCGTCATCATTTACGCTGTGGTCTGTCAGCCCGCCTGATTCGTAATGATACACGACTTAGGCTTACTCAACATTGGCCCGCCGACCCCTGAAACAAAGACAAATAACAACCGCACCAGCTGTGAGGATGAGCAGCGATGCTTACCCTGAGCCATGCTGTAGAAGGCTCGGATACTGGAGGTGTTGGTTGTGATGCTCATTTCCTCCTCTGTCAGGGAGCTTTCAATCTCCACCGTCAAGGCGCTGTACATGTCTGCGTACAAGTTATTCACCATTCCAGTGGGAAACGTCACATTCATTAGCCGACCCTCGCTGTCATAGCTGTTTGACAAAAAGAACAACAAATGACAAAAACTGATATGTGAGAGGCTCTCAGTGCCACAATGCATCCAGTTATCAGCTCTTTTACACTGAAGCGAGACCACAGGCCTTCTTGTAATTAAAATGTCACACTTTCTTCACTGGACGTGTTCCATTTTTCAGCATAAGTGGAGGGATATCTGTCAAAAAGGCTGAGGCGAGAACCAAATACTTAATGTGGGTCCTGCTGCTCATCAGCTATTACATTACATGTAAAAGTGTCACAGATTTTCAGTAAACACAACTATTTGGATAATTATTATCATAGTTATCACAGTTGACAGCTAATGTACTAAATATTTGCTAGACAGCAAAATGTGTCATAGTTTACACGACAACAAAAAAAGAGAAAAGAGGAATGTAACCTTCTCAACAAGCAAGACTTGTTTTATAATTGACTTTCCATTAAATGTGCCGCCTGGAGCAGTTTGTCGGTAAGTACAATTCTTACGCTTCAATCAAGAAGAGCAGAAGCAGCACTGATGAGAACTTTGGTTGTCTAACTGTTTGCGCTGTGAGCTGTATCTTCATTTATTAAAGTATTGAAGGGCAAAGGTGAAGAGCTCTACCTCACGCATTTATTGGCAAATGATGCCAGGATAGGTTTACTTACTCGTAGAAAGTTGTCCAGCCAATCTCTGATGTCTTTGTAGCCAGCAGCCCACTGTTGCCATGGTACGTGAGAAGCACAAGCTCCTGACCCTGCGCTGTGAGGGTCTTCAGTCCACCGGTGGTGCCCATGGTCAGCCAGATCACCTGGTTGTCCGGCGTCACGATGCGCACAGGCATGCGGCTAGCATCTCTTCGGATCCTGAGTGTGTTCCCGTTGCTGTCAGTGACAGCTGTGATGTCATTCTCGGTGCTGTAGCTGAAAGTGTATTTCAGGTCGCCCGTCAGTAAACTGGCAGTGTGTTGGTGGGTGCCGTTAATGTCAAACATGTACAGCTCCTGTGCATCCGGGGAGGCCACCTCATATGCACTGGCTGTGGAAGTCAAAGTTGGCCCATTTCTGGAGATCGCCCGGATGCGAATGTTTCCCAAGTCTGCCACATAGAGCGTTCCATCTGGAGCCGCCACCAAAGAAGATGGAGCATTGAGCCTTGCATCTTTGGCATAGCCGTCCCCTGCTTGGTAACAGTCACAGTTGGCATCGTTCTTGCAGTCACAGTCAGAGGGGGCCCCGGCCAAATGTGTTATCTCCCCATCCATAGAAACCTTGCGGATGCGGCTCATCTTTCTTTCATCCGTCTCTGCTATGTAAATGCCTCCATGGTAAGATAAAGCGATGGCGACAGCAGATTCCAGCGGGGTTAGGTGTGCTCTTTGACCCCCGGCTGCTCCTCGGTCCAGCCCAGCCAGTGGACAGTGGACAGGTCTGCCAGCTGCAATGCTCACTTGGCCGTTTTCTGTGATGCGCAGGACGACATTGTTGTCCAGAACGTAGAGGGAGTTGTCCATGGGGCTGACTGCCAGATCTGTGGGCCACTCCAAAATCACCTGGACAACCAGAAATATACTCATTAAGGGCAGGAAATGCCAAGGACTGCACAAGGTTCCTTTTGTGAATTAGTTATTATTTTGTAATTATGTGTTGTGTCATTAAACTCTTTCACATTATTTCTTGGTAAAGTGTTTGGAAGGAATAAAGTGTTCTTCTGCCAAACGCTCATGGAAGAATCCCAGAACCATCAGTCTGTACGGACTAAATGACAAATGCTGCAGCGAGAATGAAGGCTGAGCCAGTGAGGGGTACAAACCCTGCACCCCCCACCACACGCACACATACACACACGAATGCATGCACACACACAGTTGCTGTTGAAGGTTGAATGTCTGAGGGAAAATTGAACAAGAGTTGTATCAAAAGCAGCTGCCGGTCACCCAACAGGAAAATCAATCATCTTTTTGAGTGGATTATGAAACATCTTTGGGAGGAAACTTGTGCAATGACTCCTGCTGTGTGGTTCTAACCGCATATCAAACCACTGGTGTCAGCTGACACCCGGACATGGAGGCCGCCCCTCCCACTGTCCCACTAAAGCATTACCTTCTGAAAAACTCCAACAGGTTTCAGTGTCTTCTAACATATTTTAGATTCTAGTGTGTTGAAGTTGCAATAAAGCAAGGAGTGTGGATCTGGTCCACTCTTAATGGGATTTTATTGCTCTCTCTGTCAAACGCCCTGAAGAAGCTTTTGTTATAAACCTACAGCAGTAAACGGAACTGAAGCCATAGTTTTTCTCTTGATTGTTGGCTCTGTCCTAACTTCTCCTTCTGCAAAGGAAAGCTCAAGACTGAGGGAGATGAAGTGGTGGAAACTAAAGTGCTCTCTTTGATGAAGAGTCATCCCTTCATCTACTCCTTTAGAAACCCAAGAACCCCTGTTTTTTTTAAAGGAAAGGATTTTTCTCTGATTTCTAAAATCTGAGAAGAGAGGAAGACATGAAAAATTAAGGTTGAGATTTATCAGAATGTACAACAACTTTATCTTATCTGTGTAAAAGCAGAAGGTCTAAAATCCTAAACTACACACTCTGTCTTTATTCAAAAATAGTTTTTAGTCTGCAGAAAAATGATAGGAGGGGAAATCTTCCCTCCAATAATAACTATTCTAACTAAAACAAAAAACTAAAACTAAAACCCTTGATCGATTTGTGATCTAAAAGGTGATCAGTGCATTTCTTAAACATTTCAAAGGTGATCAGTGGAAAACATTTGAAGAACGTAGGCCATCGCAAGCAACAGTCCTGTAGGAGCAGACATTAGGACTTCAGGTGTGGAGACATAAGACAGAGTACGAACATGCCAACATGAGCATGTAACAGCAAGTTCCTGTCGTTAAATAAAACTCGTATAATTAAACAACGCTCTAAAAACAGAACTTCCAGATAAATTCCATAAGACTTCCTGATAGAACTCTCATCGTTCAGGAGGAGCAGATAGCAGCTTGTTTGGACCGACACACTTTTTTGTGTAGGCGATTAAAAGGGTGAACTGATGACCAGCAGGCTGCATTCAGGGAGGGGCCACAGTCTGACTGACAGGAGGTAGACCACGCCCCACTCCCCAGCAGCGAACGCCCTCTGCTCTGAACGCTTTCTGACATCAGCTTTTAAACATAGTTTCCACAGGAACATTAGGAAACATTTGTCACCTTCCTGCTCCATTTGAGATGCTGGAGCTGGTGTTGAGCTAGCAGTGATGAGCAGCAAATGAAGTTTACGTCTCACTTGCTGGAGGTTATGGTAGAATTAATCACATCCTGTAAAATAACAAGCTGACTTCAGAGCCGGCTGCCTTCAGCATGTCAGGGAGCAGAGGTTCATTTGCAGAAGCACACTGTCTTCAGATGCAACAGCGGTGTCATTAAAACCGGACGATATTCAGCCCCTCAGATTGGTGGTTAATAATAGAGCAAACAGCCTTAAAGGGCGCCGCCAGCTGGAACAGCATCCCCAGAACCGGGTCTGTGCCACAGCACGCGCTCGGTGAGGAGCCCAGTGATTTGTCTGCATGTTCCCTCCTGCTCACAGCCCACACAAACTCTTTGTTTCTCCCCTGTTTACAGGGAAGAATCCCTTTGACGTTATCACTGAAGACGTGTTTCTGTCTTCTGAACACCCAGGTAACAAAGACAACTTTTACTTTTAGTCTGTGAAGCTTTGAGGTTATTCTTCCCTGACTGCTGGGGCTCTTTCAGTCTGCGATTGCAGTTCTTACATGAAACATTTGCGGATCTCCAGTCATCCATCACAGATGTCACAAAAATGTAAGATGTCTTATCTCTCCACATCCCCAGAAAAGTTCCCTCCTATCTCCTTTCCCTCTTTTCCAAGACGGTGTTGGGAGACGTCTCAGGTCAAAGCAGGAGTCAGAGACTCAGAGGGAAGGAGATCTCCGCATTAGTGGCAGTCCAATCGAAAAACGATGCTGCCGATGTGACATCTTTTCATATTACACTACACGTTTGAAGGTGGACTACAAACAGCACACTTACAGCTGCGTCATACAAAACATGGACAACTCACGATACGCGTTGCAGCACCCAAGAGAATAAGAAAAGTAAATCAGAAATGTTTACAACATTACAACATTTTACTAGCTAGTCTGCATGTCTAAAGGAGCTGCTGAAGGAGGCCTTATATCCTTTTTCATTTGCTGAATTCAAACGTCCTTTTGAAGGGGACAGCTGGTTCCTCTGGGTCATTTCACTCAGCAAGGACCCTTATCATGACAGGCTTTTTGGACAGACTCCTAGATTCTACAGTCCCTATAGAAAACTCAAAAAAGCAAGGAATGAAAGAAATGTAGAAGGAAGGGCACCTTTGTGTTAGTGCAAGTATCTATAATAGTACTGGGTAGTGCAGCACTCACTCTAAAATCACTGCATTTATTTTAATGGCACATTTACATCATGTGGGGCAAACCTAATTGAATCTAATCCTATTTAAAGTCAGTTTGAAATCAGCCACTTCTGCAAAGGCACGTCTTGCTGCAGAGCACAGCTTCCCACTTCCAAGTTGAGAAATTAATCTTCCCTTCATATCATCAGCTGGGACCAGAAAAAAAGTTCCCGCGTTTCAAGTCTGCCCCCCCCCCAACATTTTCTTCTTTCTGTGGGAGAAAATGATCTCCTCAGTTGGTTCTGCGTTAGCTGTCTAAGAGTTCAAGCTTCTTTCTGTGGGAAAATCTGCTTTCAAGAGTTTCAAAGAAGCATTCATGAAGACGTTTCTATCATCCCTCAGCTGTCATGAATGATGTGAGCCTGAACTGCGCTTGAGGAGTAAAGCTTTATATCACATGTGTCATTATCAAGCTCCCAGCAGAACATTTATGAAACGTACATAAAAACACAGGTTACATGGACACAGGGAGGAACCTTCCAGAGTGAACATGTGAGACTATGGAAGAAGTTCCACCAGGAGGATTTAGCTCGAAATCCTCTCTAAGAACGGCTGGTTCCGTCATTGCAGCATCTGGGGCTGTTAGAGTGAAGGAACACAGATAGACTTTTGGGTCGGGGGCATGAGGTGGCGCTCTGACGAGCTGACAGCTTGTGGGTCTGGGTCACCTGGTTGATGTCCATGCTGTTGTCACAGGTGAGCGGACGAGCTGAGGTCAGGTCGTTGGAGCCCAGGAAAGTGGAGATGATGCCGTTGCCGTCCACCTTTCTGATGGTGGTGCCATCCACGAAATAAAGCAACCCGTTCTTGTCCACAGCGATGCCTGTTGAAGACAGGTGAGGGGGAGAGGAGAAAAGAGGCAAAAAACAGGTGTTCGGGGTAAGACGAGAGCACGGCTGATAAGCTGCATCTCTGCTGGCACCACTCGGTGGACCGAACACGACGGCTACATGTGTCAAGCTCGCCTTCCCATTTTTCAGGTCACTGCAAAAAGCACATCTATCAATAATTCAAGGGCTGCTTTTCTGATATTAAATAATTTCTCAGGCAGGAGTGGGAAAGGCTGTATTCAGACAGTTGCACTTGCCTTGTCTGGTAGCCCCCCCCCCTCGTCTAAATGACCTGTGGAGGTGGGGCGGTGTCAGTGAGTTCTGCCTCTGAAAAATTCTGCATAAATTCTGAAAATCACTAAATATATTGGTCTAATTTTTGCTTGTTTTAACCTTTGCAGCCCATATGAGACACGGTAGTCAACAGGTAACTTTTAAATGAGATACAATGACTTTATTCACGAGAAAATGTTCATCAAACAGAAGGTGTCCACACTTTTCCACTTGAGAAGTTTTCCACAGAAAAGGCACTCTCCACAGAGAAACATTATCTGGTCAATTATTGTGTTTATGTCATTTATATTTATTCCTTTGACCGGAAATCAACTTGCTAAAATACATTTTTATTGTATAAAAGGGTGACATGAAGGGGGGGGGTTGGGCTCATCATGCCAGCTCCAATATCCCTCTTTGTGTCTCCAGGCTGCTTAATAGAGATCAGCACCTTTGGGAATGCAGCCGCGGAACAGGCGTTTTTTTTTTTTACAGAGGGAGGGGGCTTCGGTTCAGAGACGGCGTGCTGCAGATCTCAGGAAACTCTGCAGTTTGAAGGGAATTCAAATATTCTGAATGTGCTATAACTTTACTCCTGCCCTCAGAGATTTCCTTTCTTCAATGAAGCCTTTAAAAGCTTCTATGGAAGGTTAGTGGTTTGGTTTGACCTGTGGTGAGGTCTGCACAAGATTGCTTTCTGCTAAAACATTGACGAGCCTGGGGAGCTGGAGATGAATCCTGAGGAGGCGGTGATCTGTCAGCCCGAGATTCTCAGACCGATGAAATGTGTCACATTTGAGCAGAGTTCAGCAAATGTCCGAGAAGAGGGAGAAGGAGCCATCTGCTGTTCCTTCAGCAGCCTCCCCCTCCATCATGACATCCTTCCTCAGTTTGCTTTGGCTGTGGCCACAGAAGCTGAGCGGATGCAGCAGGTGGCGCTCGGAGCAGAATTCATCCTCGCTTTGATTTCAGAGGCATTGGTGAAAAAGTCCCTTGAATTAGTGTTTTAAAGGACTGCTGTAAGGAGCCACTGGCATGAAGAATTAGACTTTCAACAGTTCAGTATTTTTGGGAGTATAAGTCAGGGTTTTTGCATCATGAACTAATATGGATATTATTAATATGGATATGAACTAATACTCAGGAGCAACTTGTATGGGATTTAAAAAATAAATGAATAGTAAGAGGCGCTAGAGGGCACTGTAGGTATCTTCTACTGATGGCAACACAAAAGAAAAAGAAGACGAAGAAGCGCCACTCAGTCTCAGTTCAAAGGAGACAGAAGATGAAGAATTCACTGAGTTTTTGTGATTTAAAGTGATTGAAAGAGTTGAGTTGACTTGTTAGCATGTTCTGGATGTTATGGTTATTTTTATACCATGGACGGGGTGAAAACTCAATTCTGGACAGAAACAAGCGGTAAGAGTTGAATTTCCTCTCTGAACTGATCCCTTTATTTAACTCATCATGACGACCAGCATGGATGTCACTTTCCCTGGCAGCTGCAGTCGAGGTCGGAGCGTAACAAATAGTCTGCTTTTTGTGTAAAAAAGCAACCCAAACCAAAAAAACAACAAGAATAAAGCTCTAAAAACGGTTGGAATATTTATTTCTTTTGTAAATGAACATGGTATGTAAGGGTTAATGGCCTTGGAACTGTGCATTATCAGAATGCTTAATTCAGACGTGCGTTAATGTCTGATGATGCACACTCTGTCTGCCATTAACCCTTACCTTCTCTGTTCTTATCATTTGACTTTAAAGATGAAATGTTTGTTCTTGGTGACTGTCATTCTTGGATTGTTTTTGGAGTTTTTAAAAATAAATTTCTCTCCAAAAAAAACTCAGTAAATCTTTTCAGAGGGGAAAAAGATGTAATTTCCCAGAATTCTCCTGAAAATGTGACTGTCCTCACTACCATCTGCTGCCTAAAGCACACATGAGCTTAAACTATCAGCAGCTGCTGCTGCATGAACCTCAGCCATACAGCACATCTTCATCAGGAGGAGGTGCTACCTTTGGGTCCGGTCAGGGAGGCCTCCGGAGCTTTGCCTCCATCCCCGCAGTGGTTCTCATCAAAGGGCAGACAGTGTTCTCCGGTTCCGGCCACCACCTCCGCGTTCGCCTGCAGCTCCTTGGTGCCGCTCAGAGTCCTTGGCCGGTAGATCCGCCGGGAGTTTGTGTCGGAGACGTAGAGCTGCCCGCTGACCGGATCAACCGTCAGGTAGTACCGGTGCGCCGGATTGTTGCTGCATTAATGACAGTTTGTCTGGTAAACAACGTGTTCTGTTTTCTTTCTGATAAAAATGTTTTCTGGGCTGTCCCCTCCGTACAACTGACACTTCAGATGGAAAATAGCAAACAAATGTGATAATAAACATTTGAAACAGATTAAAGATGTTAGATTATTAGAAAAATTAAAGATGTTGTTTTAGTGTTTTAAATAAAAGACAGGCAAGTGAGGGCAGATTTATGAAAAAAATAATAATCATAATTTTTCTTTCACTATTGCTGCAGCTTAAATAAAGAAAAATACATTTAGATAAAAGGAATATAGAAAAAAAAGGCAACAATAACAAAAATGACAAACAGGAACAATGTGAAACATAAAACAAAAAATAAAAAAAATCAGACATTCCTCTCATACTCATGCGATATAAAGAGACATTATGAACCTTTGGGGTTTTTTTTTTTACAGAGGGAGGGGCATGGAGTTAGGGCGCCCCCCAGCAGAGTAGCAGGTACTGCTGCTTCCCTCACTGATGTTTTGTGCTGGTTCCAAAGAGCAGCATCTGAGTTCAGAAGCTCTGCAGCACGGAGAGCACGAAAGGCCGTCTGCCCGGTGAGCCAGGCCTGCTTTGAGGACCAGAGCTGGATGAAGCAGAGGCAGCGGAGCTGCTCCTGCTCTCAGATGGATGTGTGGGCAACAAAAGCCAAACACAAACATCTGCCAGCAGCTCAACGCAATGCCAACAATCAATACCACAAGGATCAGCATCTCCTGCCCTCTGTGCTGTTACGGGGATAAAAATATCACCCCTGACCCTTATAACAGATCAGATCTATTTTTAGTTTTCTGGAAATCTGTGGGAGATTTTACATCATCCTGCCTCAGAAAACATCAACACAAATAAGACAGGAGCAGACTGTTTCTGAGGCAAACCAGGAGCTTTATGGGCACAGCATGAAACCTCCTAATTTATAAAGAAGCAAATGCATGAAAACCCATCAAACCATCCTCAGCTGCAGTGATGACAGTCGACCGTCTGCAGTCAGAAGGACTTTTTCCATGTTTCCTCCTAAGGCCCTTTCAAATCTGATTCAACTTAAACAGATGTATAAAACAAAACAAGTCAGATTGTACAAACGTGACTGTTGAATGGAATGTTTGGAATGTAAGTGCTAAAGGAAGGGAACGTGTTTACTAAAATATGTGTTTACCTGAACTGTATATGGTGAAATCTGACCACAGGTGATGGTGGGAGAAATGTAGAAACTATGAGATGTTTAAAAGAGGGCCGAGAATTGTATTCTCCACTTCTGCTCCTTTCCAATCATGAACATGTTCAATAATGTACAAACATCATGTGAACATATTTGGCATTCAACTATTTTAGTGAAAGGAACAAAAATAAATGAATAAATGAAGGAAAAAATCTCTTTTGTCAGAACCTCTCGCAGGTCGGGTCCAGACTTTCACCTCATTATTTATCTGAAAACAGATTTATAAAAACTTGGATCTGTTTGTTTAGACCAAGTCTTTGATTCTAATTCTGTGATCCTCTCCATCAGATGCAAACCAACACTGCAGCATTTCTTCCTGCTGTGCTGCTGTCTCAATTTTTTTTGTCATTTTTTTACTTAGAAAGCTTTGTGATTAAAAACAAACAAACCAGTATTATGGGATGGTAAAACTGCTGCAGCCTGCATTACAGGGAGAACATTCCAACAGCTGCTCTGTGTTTTTGGGATATCATTAGAGTGTTATCTTCACAAAAGCACTAATTAGTGGAAAGTTTATTGCTGGTGCTAAACTGCTCCCTACAATGTAAACCTTATTAGAAACTTCTGTTTGTCGTGTGCTTGTAGAATTGCCACAGAGGGACATTTTTAGGGAGATTCTGCGCCGGGAAAAATACCGGAGCCTCCAAGGACAAAAATGTAGAAAAGAAATGTTGAAAAGATGGAAGTCAAACTGGATTTAACAGGATTGAACCGCAGCGGGTTTCCACTAATGACAGCTCGTGTGCCAGACTATTTCATTAGTTTTCAGTCTCCTGTGGGGAGAATCCTGTGCAAATGACAGAAATGACGGGTTTATGTTAGCAAAGTGACAATTAATGCCATCTTTTTAGGCTCTGCTTTTTTTTAAATGTCGAAGAAAAGACTGGTGAACAGATCTAGTGAGGATGACACACGTATAGATAGAAAAAGATCAGGGAATGCAAACATTCATATTATTAAGACATCATTTAATGTCTAATAGTGTGTGTTTCAACAAACAGAAAAAGTAAAAATAGCTGAATTGCAGACCGATTGGTGGCTGCCTGGTAATGGAGTTTAAGTGAAGAGACGGAAACAAGAAAAGACTAAAAAGTGACGGTTTTACAGTGAAAATGTAAAAAAAAACCTATAGGAGACGTTAAGGTCAAAAGTAACAAAAGTTACAAAAGTTAACAAAAGTAACACTCTTTCAGTTTCCTTCAATAGGCATTGATAATTGTGTTTTTTTTGTTTGGCTCTATGTTTATCCAAAATATATACTTTTGCAAATTCTGCGCAAAGACCATAAACCAACTCAGATAAAAAATACCCACAAAGCTCATCCAAAGTAGAGCTTGATGAAAAGGCCTCAGGCAGAAGATGCTTTGTTTTTGTCTTGAATATAAATGTTTAGAATTGGCAAATATTTGTGAAAGCTGCTGAAACTGCAGTAGATCTGGTGAAGGAGTGTTTTTCCATGGCATCCTCAGCAGCTCTGTCGCTGCTCTGTCGATGACTTCTCTTCCCTTTTCAGACAGACTCTTTAGATTTTGCCCTTCAAAACTCTTCTGTACCTCAGACCTTACCTTACCACCAATTCTTTGTTCTGAATCCTTACACACTTTGGTAGTTGTGCAAACGCTGACAATCACTGACCTTTTCCCCACTCTGATTCTTCTGTACACAGCTTTTAGCATATCACATTTTCAGTCGCTTTCAGCGTTTTCATCCATTTCAAAATGCTCCGTACCTTCAGAGGATTTCTGTTCGCTTTTTGCTTTTGCTCCCTTCAGTGGCTTTTGAAACATGATGCTGTCTTTTGCTCATAAACATTAAATGGCAGAAGCGTCAAACCCTTCAAAACTGTCTGTACTCTGGTGAACAACCTAAGCAAACATCAGCAGATATTTGGCAGCATCGTCACTTTTATTTTGATTTTTTTTACTGATTGGTTTTTATACAACTAATAATTTTTGAATGAAGGGCCCTTTCCTATTTTTGTCTATTTCTACTGTTTATGGAGCTTTTTCAGGATTCCCACACTCTTTTTGAACTATCCGTTCACTTTTTTTTGGGACTTTTTCAAGTGTTCTTTGACCATTGTTGTGACGTTGCTCCATATAAAAGAAAACTGTGTATTTGCAAAGTTGTGTTTACTCGACATTTGTAGAATTTTGCTAACGTTTTGCGCATGTTTGTAATGGAAACACAGCTATTGTCATTGTCAGACTTCTGCAGAGCCTGATGATGAGCTGAATCAGGTGTGCATCAGCAGGGCAACATGGAAAACATGCAGAACAGTGTTCCCCGAGGGCCAGGATGGGAAACTGCTCTAATTTCCTCATTTTTAACACAGACTGCTCACAAGGAGCACAAACTTATCACACGGACAGCACTAGCAGGTTCCTTGTGCAGGATTTGGGGGGTTGAAAAATAAACAATCTGTTTGACGGGCCTGCACCTCACCTACTTCCCCCTTACTTAGAGCGTTACAGAAAATAATGTGCATGAATATTTTCTCTGTAGGGGCTCACCAAGCGGTCTATGATCTAGATATTTGGAGCGGGTCACCTGTGGGCCCCCATACAGGTTTGTCCGTTCGGGCCGTAGGGCGACTTAGGCTTTATTTCCAACATTTATTTGAAGAGGTTTGCAGACCAGAAGCTCTGCACACACACACACACACACACACACACACACACACGCACACACACACACACACACACACACATAGTTTGTTCTACTTATATAGAAAAAGTGTGTGTTGAACGTGCGTGCCTCAGACCCGGCGTGCACGTTTCCTGGCATGGCTACATCTGCCTGGCTCAAAGTCGACGTGCACATTCCTCTCAGCCGTTCTCGCAGACAGTTTGACACGCAGAACAGAGTTCGCTTTGAAAAATGTATGAGATGCAAACATTTTTGCCTCACAATCTCCCTCTATAATGACCAGTTTATGTGCAGAAAAAGTTTTTGTGTGCATCATTAATGCATGGCGTCCTCAGACAGTCACCACGTCCCTGCAGCACCCCGCACGCCTCTGAGCACGCTCAGTGACTTCCTGCTGTTGCACATATTGAGTTTAGCACAGTTTCATTTTTTTCCTCTTTGACTTTTACAAATTAAAAAACGGCTTTTGATCTTTTTGTAGATTCGGTTCTGTTCTGTCGTTTCTTTGCAGAATTAAAGTTGTGACGCTGTTTTCCAAAGTTCTAGATCTGTGGAAGTCTCTGAGAAGCAGCAGACTGCTGGAGGAGACTTTAGCTGTTGTCATGTTTGTTGTTTCATGCAGCAAAGACTTTGAAACTGAGCAGGTCTAAAGCCGCAGCACGAAACATATAAACTCCTACAAAAGTTGCCTCATCCCTGAGTTTAACTAAGCCTGTCAGCATCTGAGGCTGTGATGCTAACCATCCAGTCTAGGCGATATCTGTCTTTATGATCATGAACATAGAGCACCTTCACCAGGGCTGCGCTTTCAGGAGGGTCTTTGGAGTTGATCAAATGAAAAGCTACTCAAAAATGAACAGATAATGAATTTTGCCCTGATGGCACACTTACCTGTGTCTAAAATCTTTATTTCTACCACAGCAGGCAAAGGAAGCAGGAAGAAAGAGGAGAAAAGGAAGACACAGAAGATGAAACATGTCAGGACAAAACATTTCTCATTTCTCACATTCAGGGCCCCATTTGATCTGTATGGACAAATAAAGTCATTTCTGGATCTGCTGTTGTGATAAAGACCTCTGACATTGGAGGTGAAATCTGTGGAGTGACTAAAGAGTGACAGACTCTGTTTGCTCTCAGACTGTGCTGAGGAAACGTAGTCTGGAAAAATGTGAGAGCGCAGGAGCAGCACTGACACCGCCCACCAGGAAACATGTCCTCCTGAGCTCATCCATCCTGTTCTAATGCAGCCCTCCAACTTCACTCTGAAGTCTCGATCAGGCTGTTTCCCTTGAGGACCACAGAGTACTGAGACTGCAAAGTTTGAGGACATGAAGCCAGAAATCCCTTTTCAGCAGCAGGTCATACAAACCCCTGCATTATAATTTTGAAGAAAAACAAAAACTGATGTTAAGCTGTGACAGAGGAGTCTGGACCAGATTTTTGCTGAACATTCAGACTTCTAATCTGGATATTATCTCACAAAACAACTCCAAACACTGCAGCGACCTCCGTCGCTGTTTCAATGTTCATGGAAGATGAGGGTCTAACGCACATTTAATCAACATCTGCCACACTGAAGTCAGCCAGCAGGCAGCAGATTCAGAGTCACCACAGACTGAAGCCAACATGGTACGAAGGCGCAAATCATCCCAATTACACGCCAGAGGCAGGATGTCTTTCACCACTCTGGAGATGGATCGGGGAAAGATTTCAAATTTATATGAGGAGGCGAGACGAGTGTCAGCCTGCTCTTCCATTTCCCGTCTCCATCTCAGCAAAAATAAAGAAGCGGGATTCTTTTTCTGCTCAGAATGTACTTCCAGTTCAGGTCAGAGTCCACACAGCTAAAAACAGCAAAACTGTCACATTAAAGGTGCCAACAGTTTCAATGCCCACGGCTCCAACTTTGGCAGCCAAAGCCTGAATTGGCTCCAGGCTAACTTTATTTGGTGGCGTGCTGTTATGGAGGACTCCAGACAGAAAACAGTCATGTTGTTTGGGTCTTCCATCATTAAAGCACTAAGGCCTCACTGAGGGATCTCCCGACTTGGCTGTCCATTGCACACTTAAATGCCTGGATCACAGACATCTGTGCTTTGGGGCTAATCACCAGAACAGGTAAACCATCAGCACCATAAAGCTGCCCTCCTATAGAGGCAGGATGAGAGTACCATGTCTTTCTTCCTTTTTTTTCTGGTTGGAGAAAACAGTACAAATGTAAGATGTGATTTTTTGTTTTATACTCAATATCAAGTTGTTCAAAACTTTGTCTTACCTGAAAACAAAATGTTCTTACCGGAGCTCCATGATGCTGGTCACGTTTCCAGAGGGGTAGATGCGGCGGATGAAGTTGAAGTCGCCGACATAGAGGCTTCCATCAATGCCCCAGGCCAGAGCCACGGGGGCCAGGAGCTTGTTCCCCTGAGCCTGTCCGTTACAGCTGGGGCAAGAGATGCTCCTGCGCCGTCCGTTCCCCATCACGGTGGAAATCACGGCGGGCTGCAGGGAGATGAACTGGTTCTCCCCACTGCCTTTGTAGAGGATGCCTGAGAGAGCAAACATCCACACATGACTGCTGTTCACAGGCAGCCACCAAACCGTGAGGTGAGCCTGGAGTCTGTCGGTGCAGACAGAGCTCTGCCCCCACATCATTTTTCCAAATGTAAAGCTGGGAGTACATTGTTCTCGAGCATCAGATAAACGAAGCAGACATGAGCTGGGATCGGGGGTGTCTGTGTTATCCTCACTAACACAGATGTAGGTACGATGTTTAAACAGAGAGGACCCGGCAGCTGGAGCCCAAGCGGAGCCGTGGCTCGACATCCTGAAGCCTCCACCAAGCTGAAGGATTCTTTTTGTCACACTGCTAACCTGACAGTGAGCACGTCTCCCTGAGACATGAGAGGTGGTTGACATAAACGCAGACGTGTGGAAGCCTCCTAAATAAAGGTCCATGCAGTTAAGAAGATCCAGGGAATGTTGTGAGTCACAACAGATTAATATTTGAACAGGGAGCAGATATAACTGGCTTTCTTAAGGGGCATGGATATAGTGGGACTCTCTTCAAAGGGTGCAAAAGCACATCAAAGGAAAGAAGTGCATTCTGGGAGCACTCAATTATTCACACGCAGCAACTTGTGTGAATTACCCTGCCTCTGTCCTAATTAGTGGGTGTATGACACCACTGACTGGCCACATAATGCCGCTGCAGTGCTGGCTAAACCAAGCATGCGGCTGTCCCCGAACCTGATTAGTTCCTTTCATTGATTTAACTGATCCAAGGGCGAATTCAAATGAAGCTGCAGGCTGTGGAGCTCCTTGTCAGGACAGTCGGACCAATCTCTGTTTAGTATCGGACAGCATGGCACAGCAGCCTCTAACAAAGACAAATTGGCCAGCGGCGACGCTATGTGTGCGACGCCTGGAAATGTGTGACCTTGGGACTCTAATTGAGCTGCCATCTGAGCGAGCGGCTCGCCGAAGAAACAAACAGCCAGATTGAAATGTTCAGCCAGGTGACAAGGGGACGCCGCTGCCACAAAGAGGATCCCTGAGAAGATGAGGGATTCAAAGCGATGAGAAGCAGGAAGAAGAGCGTTTGTCAATCTGACATGCAGATGTTCAAAAAACCCAACCGTTCCTTTCCATGGCTGCATCCATCACAGTTCATGGAGATCAGTGATGTGCATCTCTGTCTTTGTCATGTCTGTGTGACACACTTGAACATAGTGCACGTTCACATGCACAGTTCATGTAGAGTGCTGCTGCTCACCTCCAAACAGAAGCAGGTTTTGTTTTCTCTCTTTGGGTTTGAACTTGCTTATCTGGGCTTCTCTGTTGTTTGATGTATGTTACCCTCCTGTTTATCCGATTCGATTTTCTGTTTTTCTTTCTTTTCAGTTTAATCAGTGACTGATTAATCAGTTTAATCAGTGACAGGATTGCGGATTTCAGCACTCTCCAAACTCACTGTTTGATTAAAATCCAACTTTGATCATCTTTTGATCTATTTTCAAAGCCTTCCCAGTGGGTTTTTTGATATGATTATGCAAAACTTTTAGGCAAAATCAAAAAAACCTGTGTCGTTTTTTTAAGAATGTAGTAGAACGGCAGGAGTTTATCAGAAATTCCTCTCTGAGTTGTCGGCTGGATCATTGGTGCGGAGTAAGCCCGCCCCTGCTTCCCGACATCCATCTATTTACACTCTCTACAGCAGGGGTGTCAAATGCAAATTCACAGTGGGCCAAAATTAATCAGTGAAGTAAAGTTTCGGGCCAAACTCAATATTTATTGAAAAATTAACTGATGTGTAATGTTTAACCTTTTCACATGGAAACAAACTTTAAAAAGAGAGAATCTGGAACAACCAAAGCTTTATATTACAAACACTTGAGAACTTAAATTTGAATTAAAAGACACATCAGTGGTTTTCTTTTTTTTTATATTTAAGTATTTCTCTGTTTCTCCTCCGTATCCTTTCAAGTTCCTTTTTAAAGTAAATCTTTTTCAAAGCCAACAACAAAAGAACCAAAAATTATGTCATTCCAAAATAATCTAACATTTCAACTATTAACAGACAAGGCCTTGCAGTAGAAAAAGTGCACAAGAAACAGAAATATTCAAGCTCAGTTTGCTACACTCTGATTTACCCTGCACATTGGTCTAAGCCAGAAACCGGGCATCTTTTCTTAAATGCAAGTTCATCAATGTCTGGGGTCAGCTGATCTGAGGAAAACCTCGTATTTTAGCAGAAATGTCTTGAAAGTTCCTGTTGTCCATCTTTCGTTTGGCCATTTTTGTGGAAGGTCAAATGAATGTGTCCAGTGTGACTGGAGCATGGCTGTCAGTGACTGTCAACAGAAAAAAGGAGTGCTCGCCACTTTTGACTGCCTGCCAATGTACTAGCAAAGCATTGTGGGATTTGTAGTATTAGTGGTACAGTATATACCACGGGCCAGCTCTAATGCACATTTGATAGGATCTCGCGGGCCAATTATAATTACACCGCGGGCCTGAGTTTGACACATGTGCTCTGCTGCACCCCTACTGCCCCTCCCCGCCTCAGCCCAACATTACTGGTGCAACAACAATGGCTAGCAATGTTGGAGCTATCCAGCCATACAGTTTAGATCCAGATTCCAGCTCAGATGAAGAACACAAAGTCGTTCATGGATCTGTTTGTCTGACAGTGGATGCATCAGAATGGAGCAGAGCAGGATTGTAGCACCTACATCACAGCTACAAGCTTTTTACACCTGCATTTTTTCATCTGCTCCTGATTCACCATCATTTGAATAAGGAAATACTAAGAAATGTTATTTTACTCTTAATTTTCTTTATATATGTCCTTCATCAGGAGAAAATGGCACAAGGACGAAGAGGTAAAAACAGCAGTTTGGTTGTAGTGGGTCTTCAAATGTGCTTTTAGACACAGACTCAGGTCTTTCTGTGATGATGGAATGAAATCATTATCAGTCAGGAGTCATTCCTGCCATCAGTCTGTCTTGTTCCCTTTGACTTCCTCACACTCTTGTGTCCTCTGCCGGTTTGGAGTGATTGAGCGGATTAAGGCCCCCCCTCAAGGACACTTGGGCTAGAGACATTAGCGCCGATGATTGTTTGAGGGATAGCACAGCTGGAGAGCCGCTCTGATGGGAAATCTGGCTTCATCCAGTGCTTCAGGCTGTTTGGATGTGTTTGCAGTGTGTGTGTGTGTGTGTGTGTGTGTGTGTGGGGGGGGGGGGTGTCACAGTATCACCACAACAGTTTTGACTAACTCCACAAATACGCATTAGTAAAGACATGTTATTAAAACAGTCACGACTCCATGAAGCTGCTCTGCTGCCCATCAGGCTCGAGCGCGGTGCAGTCTGCACAGGCTGCCCGGGATACAACCCACAACCCGCGGCTCACCTGAATGTCATGCAGCATTCAGCCCGGAGGGCATCAGACTACACAGGGCGCTTTATCAAACAGAAACACGAGGACAGATCCTCCACAAGGAGGAAGTCTGAAGGCCACTACCCGGACAGAGAACAACATGGAAATCAAACACAGATGAAGTATCACAGGACTTTCTGAGTGAGGGACAAAATGTCATCTTCACAAATCCTGCCAGCTGCTTGCTCATAGAGATGATAATACCACAGTCCGCTGCCAAAGCTGAGCGGATTTCCTCCTCGGAGACATTGCAAAAGGCAATAATTTGTTTGATAAAAGGCTAAATTGAGTCGTGTAGTGAGGAATGAGAAAAGAAATTTTTCATGTCGACATCGCAGCTTCTCAGACGATTAATAGTGCAAACGCAAGGCCGGGCTTCTGTATGTGATACTAAATTGGAGCCCTTGAGCAATGTCACCTTGGTGACACATGGCGAGCGCCACGATTGGTGGGGGACAAATGGGAGTCTGTCTTAATTGCACCCTTTCTGTCTTTGTTCCCTCTTTTCTTGGAGACCACCCGGGGTCCTGCTGATCCTGATTAAGGCTAAAAGCAGACAGGAGACCCTGGTGGCTTAAAATGCAGCGAGTGCATGAGTCGCACTTGGAGATAGGGGCTCACTGAACACTGTCTATTAAGTATCAGCTGTGTTACCCTAGATAGACACGAGCTGCAGACTGAGGGGAAGGCATATCCACTTGTAACGAAGAAACGGGGGGCAGGAGGACACGACTGCGGCACAGACATCGCCAATTTACCTTATCTGGTCTGACAGGCTCAGGAGACGAGGCAGAGGGGGGGTGAGGGCCCCTGCTCAGGTCTACAAACGACCTGAGAAAAGCTCCTCAGATGTTCAGAGTGGAGCGAAAAGCAAGCCGGACTCACAACAAGGAGCGATAGCAAATGTTTGGAGATAAACTGCTGTGCAGCTGCTGAGGACCCCCTCCAGCTAACATGTCGGCTGAGCACATTAGTCAAGCTTTTACAACTTTAAAGAATCAATACTGGAGCAGCTGTGAAGGCAAACGGCGACACTCGGATTCATATCGAGCTGCAAGCGGTGACCAAAACCAACAGAAATCTCAAGTCAAAAAGTGACTGAATGTCAGTCAGACGGGAAAAATGCAAGTGAGCCACAGATAAGTATTAATGTGCAAAAACAGAGATGCCAACCGATGGACGTCTGCAACACGTTCAAAGTCCTATTTAGCATCAGAAAGAGGCTTTATTGGCTGATATCACAATTCAACCTCTCCACTGAGGGGCTTACGGGGCGCGGCATCAAGCTTCTGTCAGTTAATGAGACTGAAAAACACTGACTGCCTTCCTTCCTTTTAGATTCAGCAAAACTTTGCAGTGTTTTTCTCAATAGGGGAAGATTTAGTTGTGTAGGAACAAAGAGCACGAGAAAAAAGCACCTTGGGGAGGCAACAGCATTTACAAAAAGCTCCACACCATCTGCTTCCTGTTTTATTTCTGTCATCACGGCTTCCACGATCAACAACAATCCCTAGAAATGACGTTTAATGCACACTGACATTTGGTTTTTCCATGACTTCAGGCACACCACGGCTCAGTCGAGTAAAGGATGCAGCAGACATTAACATATCACACGTGTTGCACCTATGTGTCGATACTCCAGCTGTGATGGTGCTTTGGAGAGGGCTGCGCCTCTCTTTGAGACGGGCGGGGATCAAACACCTGCAGCAGCAAAGCTGCAGGCACACTCCACTGTTGTTTTGCTCACTTCAGAAAGTTGAGCTTCTGATTGGCGTGGCACATTAGAACAAGCTGTGGCGTCTGTTCTCTGTGATGCTGCATGAGAATTCAAACCAGGAGACGAATCAAAGCCTCTAACACCTCTCCACAAGCATAACTAATAAAAGACAAGCCGGTTTGGTTTTTGCCCAGGATGAAGAGCGGAGCCTCAGCAGTGGCGGCTGCGCATGCATGCAGGATTTTATTAAAGGACTTTATTTGAGAACTCGGTCCGATCACACAGAGGAGCAGAAAGGATCTGCTAACACAAAAATCTTCAGCTTTAGGAAACAAAAGTATATTTAGTTCCAGACATTTGTGTGAGGAGGACCCCCCGGGAGCCCCCACTGCTGTCTGTTAAACCACTGCAAGCATGAAAAACACGCGCAAACTTGGTTAGCAAGAGGAAACTTTGTTAACACTGCAGTTAAGCGAGTTTATCTGCAGGGCAGCACACAAGGCGGTTTAAAGTAGCAAAGCATCAGATTCAGTCCTGACTCCCACATCCACCATGAGCAGACACACAGAGGGGTGGCAGCCGCTGAAGGCTACGGCGAGGAGGAGATTCGGTCAGGAAACCTCCTCCTCACAGGTGAAGACCTCACCGAGTGGAGGTGTGCGGCTGCAAAGCGCAGCCGAAACGCAAACTTCACGCCCTCCATGATTGATGGTGTTTTGTTGAGGCTATTAATACTAATACCTGCGCCCTCCCACCTGCTGAGCAGCATGGGGCTTTGTTCAGAGCACCACAAAAACGAGCAAATTGATAAGTAAAAATAATAAATGTGCTCTGCATCGCTCAGTGTGTACATTTAATTTACATCAAAAAACACTTTCCTAAGATTGATGAAAGTTCATTCTGGGTATTTTTCAGAACATTTCCTTCCAAAAGGAATTTATTATTTTTTTACCGACTGCTGCTTCAGACAGATAAGAAGTTAACATTTATTTTCCGCCGAGGTGCAAAACAACCTTTAAACTGCGACATTTATCTGGAAAATCCTCTGTCGGAACATTTGTTTTCTGCTGCTGCTGTTTCTGTGTTTCAGACTCTGTACTGCTCAATCACAGCAACAACCCCCACTCCCCTTTCTCTGAAAGGCGTCCGTTGACCCCCGTGAGATGTAGAAGTCCAGCAGGAAGCAGGTTAAGCCCTCAGGTGTGTCTGCAGGCTCTCTGAAGGTCATTCATCTGGGCTTCAGTGACGGACGGACAAGCAGGGGACACGCCTCAGCCCCCGAGCACACTGACATTTAGGAGGAGGAGAGTTCTCCTCACCTGCTGTTGTTAGCCACCTATTCCTCCGCCTATTGTTCAGTCCGATCACAGTCAACAGTGTGCAAAAATGGCTGATATGTTACAGTTTTTCTCAAACACTAAACTCTATTGTCCTGAACCCACGGATTGAATCAATCCTTCCTAAAAACCATCAGCACTTCTCACCTGCTTAGACACAACACATTTTCATTGTGATGCACCTGTCCTGCATAAAGATGAGCACAGGTGACAAAAGTCAAACACAAAGAAAGCACAGCTGTCACCACCTATAAAAAACAACTCAAAACTGATCACACTAGTGACCAATGATGTGAGCGAGCGTATACAGTAAGTCAGATCAGAGAGCACTGCTTTGTGAGGTCCTACAAAGGATAGAAATCTGAGAGGAAGAGTTCATGTGACAGGTGGTCAGCACCTCCATGTATAATTTGTACTGTATTCATACAAGTGTAAATGAACAAGATTTCTGTTTTTTTTTGTACGAGTTTTCTGCAACACGTATTTTAGCCCACAGTCAACAATACCCTTATATTTCTCCAGCGTCATGTCCTGAGCATTGTGTTTTCTAGTTTTCAACGTAGCGTTTAGTTCAACGTTGCTTTTAATTTTGACTGACTCGGGGCTTGATTTCACAACAAAGTTCAGCTTTGGGCACAGATTGAACTGTCTGGAGGGGAAAGTTTGGTTTTGCGCGAAGAGTTTGAAGTTTTGTAACTGTAGCTTGAAAATCGGGTTTTGTGTTCACAGTTTAGAGAAAAGGAGAGTAGTTTTCAAGAAAAGTGTCTTAACAATCTAGAAAAAAAGTAATGCTTGAAGGTGAAAAGACTGACTTTAGAAAACAAATAAATAAAAAGTTTAGTTCAAACCATTCCTCTGATTCTGTTCTTGTTCTTTATCGAAATGAAACTTCACATGTGGAGGATCCTTCACTCTAGCTCAGCTCTTTTTATCTGTTTTTGATTCCATGTTTGAGATCCTCAGTAATTTTATTCTCTCCTTTTTTACACACATATATTCAGTAAAAAAGGAAAACCATGTTAAATATTTCAAAAATATTTTTAAAGGCAAGTAATTGTTCTACTTTGGAAGCAGAAATCTTGACCCTGCTGCATGAAAACAAGCCAGCAGTCATCCCTAATTTGGATTTTGTCCTTCACTGCTTCAATGCTCCATCCTTACAAATACATAATCTCATGCAGAGATCTGTAAAAACAAGATTAAAGGCAAAAGAACAAAATTAAAAAATAAAAGCCTCACAGGAAACGCTGATGGTCATCTAAGTTCAAAAGTAAGTACATTTATGAAACACAGGAGGTTCAACACATAGAACAAAAATATTAAAGAAGTAAAATGTTACACTACTGTTACAGTAAAAAACAATCCAGAGTTTAAAATGGAACATAGAAAACTATTGTCTTTTTGCTCCACGTCAAAGTCCAAAGCTTAGAGGTGAATTTCCAACTCCTGCTGCTCTGCAGAAGCTATGTTCCAGAAAACAATGCAGGTCTTGGGATTTCGGTTAAACGTGGCAGAATCATTCTGAAAAGACCAGTGGGAACCCTTTGAAAAACAAAACAAAAGATGATGTGGAACTCTAGATGAACCTGCAGATTGTCAGACCTCAAGAACAAACGGAAGCCTCAACGTGCGTCTTCGTTCTAACTCCTGGAAGAATGAAAGGAGAAGAACTTGAGGATCTGCAGGTTCTTGATGATTTGAGAAGATCTGCTAGATTATAACCAAAGATGATTGAAAAAATGGTAAATAGATAATAACTGGATCTATGCATTTCTGTAGGAATATGAATACAGCTGCAGATGTAGCATTATTTTGAAGATTCTCCTGAACTTCCTCCTCTCTCCTCCTCTTTTATAACTGCTTTGCCATGAAATGTTTACCATCTATTCAGACTAACATCAGAATACATGTCGGTCTGTTTCGTTGGTTGGGGAACTAAATGATCAGAAATCAACACAGTTCATTTAAAGTGCCCCAAAATAAACTCGCTGGGGTTTTTAAGGATCAATGTCTCCACTTCAGTTCTTCTGGTTCATGTTTAGCTGTTCCAACTGTTCTCATCTGGTTTTAATCCTCTCAGCTGCTCTTCTTGTGTTAAATGGCTTTGGCTGTAGGTTTTTCTGTTCTTTAACACCATAACTGACAGGAGAACAGAGGAGACCAGTTAACTTCACACACTCTGCTGTCAGACAAAAACCAACCACACAGCCTGACTTCCCTCCCGATTGTTGAAGGAAGTCCAGCACCGGCTTTAAGAGCCACTTTATTACCTGTAGTCGCCCATAAGCTAAAGATTATTTCAACATAGATCTGAACGGATGTTTCTGTTCAACACACCAAACTTCAGACCCACATTCACCTCTGGCTCTGCGTTTTGTGACGCCAAACCCGACGATTTAGGACCAAGCATCACAAATGTTTTCTTGTTTCCAGATGAGGTATGAAAGAGGGCCGTTTGTCTCACACATAGCTTTAATGGTCCATGCTTCCTGACGGTGGGGGCTCTAGTAACACAAACCGGGAGCTCTAACAAGCACAACTCTTTGTTCTGGTCTCATGGAAAAAGAGACATGTGAGAAATGACATTATAAACTCCAGCAGGTAAAGAGGAAAAAAGGTCACATCTTTTCTGTTTGAGGACACAAATAATCCATCAGATTATTGACCACAGTCAAATAAAAGATATTTTCTGAGATATTTTATGTGTTTTTAAGCTTCGACACCCCTGCAACACTTCCCATCCTGATGATTCACTCAGTAACCCTTAGAATTGGCCCCTATAACCCCCCCCCCCATACACACACACAGATCACAGAGCTGTGTGTGTGTATGGGGCGACTCTTACCGTTCTGGACGTCCAGTATGTGGTGTTTGTCCAGCGTCCAGCCCCCCATGTTGGAGGCATCCAGCTCGTATCCCTGCAGCACAGCTGTCCTCTTCTCCCACAGCACCACATCCAGGCAGGACTCATACTCGTATCCCACTGACACTGATGGGGGGGGGACAGCATGCATCAGGTTTTTTTACCCACACATAAATGAAGCATTCAGGCGGGATGTTTTTTGTTTCCGCCGATGCCGCCGGCTCGTTGAAGATCCTCCCCAGCTGGGATGAATTTGGAGGAGCAGCAGGGTTTCTGTCTCACCTGTGCTGCTTTTCCTTCATGCTTTTCTCTTTTAACATGTGAAGATGCATAAGACGTCTATCTTAAACATCAGAGGACTCGGAACAGGAATGTTCTTACAGCACATGTATGTTCTTAATGTGAAGGCCACAGCATACTCTAAACCAGTATCCTTACTGAACATAATGACATAATTACTGTTCAGGCTTCAGATGACGCTTAAAGTGCAATTAAAAACAAATCTGTAAAGAATAGATACAATTTAACATGTTCCATGTTGGAGGGTTGCTTATTTTTATTGCATCAAAGGGAATCATTTCTATTTGTGCTGAAATATCAAACATACAAAAAGAAAATGTCAGCAGAAAACAACAGCTGCAAAGCTGCAGCTCTAGGGCATTTCACACCACCGCTATACATCTTTATTACTCATGCCAGTCCCCTGTGAAATGATCTCAACTTTAGGAATAAGTCAGATTAGCTTGGGTTCAAAGCCTGGCGGTGTCTGACAGTTGACCTGTGCTAGCACATGATGATCACAGCAGGACTCACCCACAGCCTCTGCCAGGCCAAAGACCTTCTGATTGTAGGCGTCTGTCTTATCCCAGATGAAGGTGTAGGAGAGGTCGGGGAAGGCTGGAAACGACTTCTGAAACTGACGGCCCATGACGGCCACCATCAGATGGACCTTCATCAGGCCAAACGGGAGCCGGTCCTGGGTCAGAAGCACCTTCAGGATGGGCTTGTAGCCAGCCGCCCTGGAGCTCAGGTAGACCAGGTTCAGGTCACTGCCTGGTATGGCCACTTGCTCATGAAGCACCTATGATTTTAATTAGCAGTCAGACCTGTGCCAAAGCTCAGCGTGGAGTGCAGGCTGTGGAGAAACGCAGCTAAAAACAGCAACGGGAGTTCCCGCATAACCTGGAAAAGGAGGTTGCTACAAACAGCCTCAGCCCAGAGCTGCCTCTGGGTCCAAGGTAACACCTGAGCACGAAAAACAAACACTCTCTTAGAGTCTTTCCAGAGGCCTGAGTGTGACTTAACTGAAGGCAGCTCAATGGAAAGGATAGGATGCAGCCACATTTTGGTGAAACAATTGCAGACCGAGTACAGAAAGAGCCCCTACAGCCTCCGCAGCCTTTCAGTCAGAAGATTTTTGTCTTATTATTTGTTAGAAAGCTTCAGTTTAGCAGAAGCTTCAATCGGAAGAAAAATAACTCAGACCAAAGTATTTAAATAAGCTTTCTGATCAAAATCTTTTAAAAACAACAATAATTCAAATGTCCCCTATAAAAAGCTGAAGTTTGGACTGCAGGTCCAAATAGGTGCCCCTGGGTCACCTGTACCTCACCTGAGTCTCCGGGACGATGGGGCTGTCCTCTGGCGACGTCTTGTACAGAGTGGAGAGGGGCGTGGCCACAATAAGTGGGTTGGGCCTGACCAGACCAGTCAGATAACAGCTGGGGATGTCGTTCTCCTCGCGCTTCATCACCACCGTGTCCATCACGTGGAAAATGTTCCAGGCCAGCCACACCGTGCGGTGCGAGGCGGGAAACGGAGCCCGCTCGTACGTCAGCGTCAGAGATGCTCCGCCGTTCACCAGGAGGTCAAACCTTCACAGCAAACACACGACTCACATCAACAGGAGAAATGAAGGAAGCCGTTTCCACAGAGGAGGATTAAACAGACAGACTGAAAACACAAAAAAAGCATGGAAATGAAAATTGAATGCTCTTCTTTAAAAATATCATCAAAACTTTAAAAATGTCTGTTTTTATGAATGTGAAGTGTGAGGTTTCTACAGCTTTCCCTCTCATATTCAGATGAATTTTAATGCTGCAGGTGTTCACCCAAGTAAATAAGGAAAAATTACATCACTTATAATTATTTTAAAAGCATCACAAGCAAATCAAGTTAGGTTACTGTGCTTGTAATAGTGGTTAATGGAATAAATGTAAAATTCTATATCTATATCTTCTATGTAGATTGAGCTAATCGAGCTGTTTTAAGAAGTTTGATTTTTCCTCAAATCTTTCTTCTCAGGAAAGGCCATTTGGACATTTACTGCAAGGAAAGCAGCAGAATGTTTTAAGGGAGAAAATGATTAATTTGGTGAATTGTTTACAAGTCACCCCTGAGCAGTGTGACTGCTGTGTCTGAGGGAAACTAGAGGGTGAGAAGATGGTAAATGGCGTACACTTCTATAGCGCTTTTCTACCTACAAGGCCCAAAGCGCTTTACAGTCACACACTGGTGGCTGCTCTGCTGCCGAACACTGGTGCCAGCCTCCCACCAGAGGCAGGGTGGGCTTCAGCGTCTTGCCCAAGGACACTTTGACACATGGGCGTGCAAGGCGGGGATCAAACCTGCAATCTTACGATCACGAGTCGACCGCCCCACCGCTGCACCACGGCCGCCCAAAAGACAAACGTCGTTCTCTTAAAATGTGTTTTTATTATTTCTTTTATTTTTGTGTTTTTATTTGAAAGCACTTTTGTACAAAAATATGTCAAATTGAGGCCTTTTCGCAACTTACATTGCAAATGTAAAAAATTAACAACAAGTCATCAGACCACAGTTAGAGCAAAACCGCTTAAATATGTAAAGGTTTTTTTTTCCATGTGCAGCACCGAAGCTTTGTGGATTTCATCTATTCAGCCTCCGTATATCATTATCGCCCTCGGAATCTAATGTATGACTTTTGTTCGGCCAGGCATGGCACCAGCAGACACCGTCTCTGGCTGAGTTTGGTTTGGAGGGGCGAGTCTGGGGGGCCCCTCTGGTGAGCTGGTCTTCATTAGTACAACATTACTCAAGCAGAAGTTATCGGTTTGGAAATGAAGGCTAAGTCTTTGAGGCTTACCCTCTGGGCAAAGTGACAGCGTGCATTCTCAAAATGAAAGCACACTCCCACTGATTTGAATGCCCGTGCACGCTCTTCTGCATAGAATAACACACAAGAGCCGGTGCGGAGAGCCAAGCTGTGCAGCTGACCTGAAACAGCTTCCTCCTCCAGCTCCCTTCACTTTTGGGCAGTGGGGAGCTCACAGCTGCAAGAGGCCAGGCTTTGATGATGGCCCCCCCTGCACCCTGCCACCCTCTTCTTAACGCACTGAGCGGATCTGTTGGCTAACCAAGTGTGATTATCCCCCACCATTTCTCACGCTTCTTGTCAGAAGAGTTACAGGGCAGGATATCTGAAGAAATCGGCTAATCCTCCACTGTACTGGACCCCAGGACTAAGATTCAGAACAACAGCTGCACAATTCAGGCAGCCTTTCATTCCACACATAAAGATGGGGCGGTGAATTCTAGCGTGTGTCTGCAAAGTAAACCTGAGGTGAAGCTCGTCTGTTGGACATGTGACAAGCCTTTATCTGCTCTTCCATTACTAACCACTTATCGCTGGCAGAAGCAGCGGAAGGTCAGACCGTAATCCCGTGTTTTCCTAATCTCCACGCAGATTGATTCTGCCCTCATGCATTTTAAACAACAGCGTCTCTCTGACATTTGCATGAAGTGTCATTCCAGGGAACGGCTCCTTGGTTTGTCTGCAGTCTTGGGGACATGTCTTCACTGCGGGACAGCTTTTTATCTGAAGAAGAAGCAGTCTCATGTGCACGTGTGTGCACCCTTACATGCCGTCCTGCCGGGTGATGGTGTAGCCGTACTGCGGATAGTGCAGGAAAGACACGTTGACTCCAATCAGAGGCGTCCCATCTCCTGTCAGGACCTGACCGCGGATGACGGAGGCGAGGCTGCGAGGAGAGACAGACAGAGCTGAGTGAACATCAGCATGGTCAATGCCGCCAGCGCCCATTAAGAACACAAACATGTCAGGGGGTGTTGCTCGCAGAAACGCCCTCTCTGTGTCTCTGCAGTGCTTTAAAATATAAAACTCAGGGGAGCAGGTTTCAGTTACCTCCCAAAACAAGTGTTACAGCACACAGGGGGATACAGAAATACCTTATTTATGAACATTTTTAATCAGATTAAAGAGTGCAGCATTCTGTGACACATTTGGGTCACAAATTAAATATTGTTTAAATATACAAACAAAACTATTGGACATGTTTTGATCTTTTCCTGTCAGAGAACTGGTGTCACAGCAGAGAATCTGTGCGTTTGACCTTAAAGTCCCACTTCGATCATCTTTTGATCTATTGTAAAAAGTGTTCTTTTAATTACAATTAGGCTGTTTTTAGCAAAAATCCAAAAACCTGTGTCATTTTCTAGGACATAGTTTCTGTACAGCACCAGTAGATCCTTTGAAATTCATCTCTGAGTTTTGGGCGGGACTGTTGGCACAAATCAACAGTCCCCCCTTCTCCTCCCTTTTGTGGAGCCTGTGGCCTGCCCAGCATCACTTCTGTGTCACAAATATAATCTCTTTCCAACATCATTTTTTTATCTGCTCCTGATTCAAAACAATTGGAATAAAGGAATACTCAGCAGTTTTATTCTTAATTTTCTCCATATATGTCCTCCATCATCAGGCAAGTGGCACAACAACATGTTGAAGACAGAGTGGGTCTTCAAGGGCGGCTTCTTTGAGCTTCTGTGACCTCTTCATTCCCTGCTCTCAGTTCCCCTCTGATTGAAGGGAACTGTGGTGAGGCCAGCGCTGGAGTTGGTCTGGAGGACAGTTCAGTGGACTCTGGCACTGTAGGAAACCGCGGTGATCTCTCGAATGGGGCAACAATTCATGCTCCATTCATGCTAAATGACCAGCTTGATATCTCATTGAAAAGCCATCAACTTTTTAAAAACCCACCAGCCCTTCGTCTTATTAGTATCACAAGATAGCACAGACACTCTCCAAGGAAATGGACTATCATGAAAAGTGTTTTCATTTCCATAATTCCATGAAAAAACGAAATTCACAGAATATAGACAGGATGAAAAAATTACTGTGGTGAAATCTCCATTTCATTTTCAGTTTTTACAAAAACATAAGGACAGAAATTCTGATCACATCAAATCAAACCCCCCGCAAAAAAAGTATTTTCAAAATGATATGTGCATCTTCAATGCTTCAATAGAAGGGGTCAGGTCCTGCTGGAAGATAAAATCTGCATCTCCATCCAGATCCTCACCAGAAGGAATCATAAGGTGTTCTAGAACAATCTGCTAGAAGAAAGCCGAGTTTAGCAACACTATTGCTGGACATTGCAGCCCAAATCCTGACTGACTGACAGGAGATTCCTCTCTGGACCTCCAGCAGCTTGAGTTCTGCTCCTCACAAGTCCTCCTCCAACCCTCTGACCTTGATTCCAAAAAGAAAGCCCCTCTTTGCTTTCATCAGAAAACAGGACCTCGGACAATTGGGCAACAGTCCAGTTCTTCTTCTACTTGGCGGCCTTCTCCGTTGGCCCAGGCCCAGAAGTATTTTGACCTGAGGAACCCGACAGTTGTAGCCCGTCTGAATCTGGTGGTTTTTGGAGCTGTTCCTCCACCTCATTCCACTCTTTCTGCATGTCTGCAGCTTCTTGAATCGTGTCCTTTTGATAATCCGCTGAAGCTCACGGTTTTCTCTTTAGCGGCTGCATCTTCTCCTGCCACATGTTGTCCTTCCATTAGACTTTTGGTTGATCTGCTTGGACTCAGAGCTCCGTGAACAGCCAGCCTCCTTAGCTAGGAACTTTTGGGGGTTACACAGACTATGGAGGGATCAAAAATGTTCTTCTTGCTAGTTGTCAGGTCTGAGGTCTTCCCCATATTGAACCAAACTGAGACAATGTAATGACATGTGGGGAACCTGTGTAGGTGATTGAGTTCAGTAGATGATTAGTTGGTCAAACTCAGTTTAAAACATTCATACCCTGCAAAATTTGTGCAGATGTTCCACTGTTTTCCAATTTGTTTTCATGGTTTCATAAATTCAGTGGGCCCTGAATCTATATTCTATAAAAGTTTATTTTTTTTAATGATATAATGGAAAATTAACAGACTTTTCCAGGTTATGCGCATGTTTTCTATTTTCTTCTATGTGGTGAGAAACCGTGCGGTGGTCCAGATTTTTTTGTACAATGTGAGTTCAGCATGGGTCGGTACATTTGGTGGGTGTGTCATTACAGTGTGAGGACGGCTCAGTCTGATTAGTAAAACGCTGTCCTGCTGAAGAGTCACACAGAGACCCGCAGCTCCATTTTGAGTGAAGTCAGCGCCGTCACCATTGAGAGCAGCAGCCGTCATTGAGGCATTAAATGAGATAATGAGTGACCTAGTTAGAAACGGTATTGTCATCAAGTCTCTGCTGAGTTATTAGTTTTGTGTTTGAAGGAGGATTTTATTGTTCTGAAAAGTATTTTTGTGCTTCCACTAAAGTGGCTTTTGTCTGCGTCACACTTGAGTGTTGTGCCCACCAGCTTGATAAATATCTCATACTTGTGGTGAAAGATAATCTATCAGCCAGAACAGTTCTGGAGTGTGCTCTTCAGCTCTTTTACTGATGTGAAAGGCTGAGCAGTGCCGCAGCTGATGTGTCAAGAGGCACTTTATAGCAATTCACAACAACAAAGTGCAATGCTTGAAGCAATTTGTCATGAAATACAAAATGTTCGGCTGTATAAAAAGTCAGAATATAAAGGTTTCTGTTTGGTAAAGGAACTATTTTCCCCTTGAAGAAAGCAGCAATAGAGATTTCTGAGCAGGGCTTTTTCCAGCAGGTTTCTGGCAGACGCTCACGCCCGCCGGCAGCCTTCTATAACCCACCTCACATGTTGGCCAAACAGCGGAAGCTACTTGAGCAGATAGAGGGGGTTAAATGCTTCACTTCAGGAAACCTCTGAGGTAGTTAGTTTGGTATATGGGAGAGCATTACTCATTCAAGCTCCGCACTCCGATTTTCCCGGCTGGTAAATGGATTTGCTCTCAGTCAAAAAGCTTCCCCCTGCTTCACCTGACAGGGCAGCATCTTTCTTTGACCTTTTAAATCACAGATGCAGGAGATTCGTACATGATTAACATTCCCTGGATTCCCGGGCCATTGTTCGTCAGGGCCTACAGAAACAACAGCTCGTCCTGTTCCTAAATTCTTAGGCGTGACACGGTTTGTGAAGACGAGTAACTCTCCATCAACACCACCTCATTGCGCTCTCCTCTCTGAATGTGTCACAGGTGGGTGGAGCTGCTCCGCTCAGTCTCCAGATCATTACAGGTGGAGCAGGGCTGATCCACAGCCGCCCTCCTGCTGCTCCGTCCCCGGCATAGCATTTATTCACTGGCTGACAGAACAAGGCTACTTAGGAGCTGGTCCATCCTTCCATGTCTCCATTCATCTTTCTAGAAGAGGATAGAAGAAGTGAACCTTCAAACAAAGGCTCCTGTGCTCCACCTGCTGAAACTCCTTCATGCATTTTGCCCACACGAGCTGGAGGAGTAGGAATGTTTAGGGGAGGAATTTGTTGGAGACAGCACCGGGGGGGGGGAGATGCTCTCCACGGCAGAGCAGCTTTTCTGTAAATGTATGCTCAGAAGTTTCCCCCCCTTTAAAGATTGACCTCTGTCTGCTTCCAACCTCTTCTGCATTTCCCTCTTTCAGACTCTGCTGCAGCGCTGCCTTTAGGTCAATAATTCACTTTTGATCTGAAAAACTGTGGTGTATCTAGACTTTTGTTGTTATTTGATTTTTCAAACAGAATCCATCTATTCATTTAACCTGCTGTATCCCTTTTGGGGTCAGGCGGTTTCCATAGCCGGTCCCGGTTACTGTTGGGTAAAGGGCCGGGTACACCCTGGACAGGTCACCAATCTGTTGTAGGCCACACAATCACTCCCAAAAACGCCCACACACCTAGCGATGCTTTACAGTAATCAATGAACCTATGAATGATGTTTTGAGCTGTGGGAGGAAGCCGGAGAGCCTGGTGAAACCATGGAGAACACGGAGAACATGCAAACTCCACACAGAAGGGACCCAGCTGAGATTTGAACTAGCAGGACAGCGCTGACCGCTGTAACACCGTGCAACCCTCATACAGAATCAATCTTGATTTTTTTTTATCTATTCCTTTTGTTTTCTAGGTCAATTATCTACTAATGTGGAATCTTGCTTTGGTTTAATTTTTGTCAAAATATAAAGTTTCTTTTTTTTAATTTTGTTTTGGAAAACCGCAAAACTCCCCAGATGCATTTGTGATAAAAAAAATATCTCTTTTAGTTTTGTTCTATATGAGAAAAATTAAAACTTTAACATGTCAAACCATCTCTTTAGATAAAAAGGTAAATGTTTTTTTTGCAGGGGGGCCAAAACCAAATTCAGACAGAGAGTAGAGACAGTGTGGCTGAGGAGTAGAGCAAACCCATCTGGGAGGAATTACTTCATTCTATATTTCTAGTAAAGCGCTGTATTTACATTGAGATTACTTTAAACTGTTGGAAGAAAAATTCCCAAACCCTTGTGCACACATCCATCCTAAAAAGATTTTGCACAAATGCATCAGTGATCATCCCAGCGGCTGCGTCTCCACCACACGTTTCTGCTTCTGCCTGAAACCTCAACCATTATTCTGAGCCGAACAGAAGCCGGCGTGCTCACAAACAGAAGGCACAATGAAGAAAGACGGAGGGCTGAAGCTGATGTGAAGTCAGGACATTTTACTCAATCAGCTGTCCAAAAAGACCGGGAAGTAAGTTTTCCAAACTCCTGGCAGCAGCGTGATTTTCCTGAGGGATACACAAAGAAAAATGTATCCCAAACCTAATTTATTCATTAGCACAAAAACAAGAAAAGCTGACAGGAATGTGATTCATTTTTAACTAATTTGTTGAGGCAGCAGCACAGAAAAATACACAGTTGATCCCAAAAGAAGGACAAAAGTTCACAGCAGTGATGTGATGGAGCCAGATTGAAGGGCTTGAAAAGAGACATTATTTTGAAAAATAGCAGAAAAACAAGACTCTTAACGCAGAAAAACAGAAGCAAAAAAGCAGAATTTAAACTCAAAGTGAAAGTCAAGCTGAACATCACACAATAGGAACCATATGAAGGCTTCTAATCCATTTTTCATGCAGGGGTAACTCACACATGAACTACCCTGTTTGAAGCCGGCGAGGCTTCGCTGCTGAAATCAAAGACGTTTCTGCTTAAATGTTCTGCATTTAAAGAACTTTGAATGGCAGGCTTGTACATTCATATATGTGCAACGTGCTAATGTGTGTGTGCTTGTGTGGTTCCTAAGTGTTGCCCTATTGTTTGTCTGCCTCTGAGCAGAAGCCTCCTCCTGCTTGTCATTGTAAAATAAACAGAGAATAGGCAGATAAAGGAGTGGTCATGGCAGCCAAAGTGTTGTAAACAAACGTGTCACCTTGACTCCAAACACAAAAAGATGTCAGACACTTGGACGCTCTGGCGTCAGCTGCACAAACGCAGGTGCAGCGCTGTCAGCCGCTAATGAGACGGTAAACAGGCAGCGTGAGTCAAATCATGAAGGAGCTGTCAGTGATGCATGCAGCCATTCACCTGCTGTTGAAGGGGTTATCCCCAGGAATCACATGACTGCCGCTGGGACCAATCAGAAAGCGGACGCGCTCAGAGAAGCTCCTGGACGTGGGCTGCAGGGCTGCGCTCTGGCCTTGGCCCGCCACTGTGGCGGGGTCAGTGGAGCCACGACAGTAGGTCTGACCCTGGCAGGCGATTTGAAAGCAGCAGTCCGGGTCCATGCAATCAGTGAGTCCATCTGGACGATAGATGGGGGGGGGTCATAACAGGGAGGAAAAGAATCTCAATGGTCACTTTACAAACTGACTTGAAGGACTTTAAAGCCACGGAAACTGCAATCTGATCGGTTTAAAAATAGCCACATCAACATGTAATCTAATGCCTTTGTCACATGCATCTGTACGGAGGGTGGGGGGTGAGGTAGACCCATACAGGTGCTGCGGGTTTTGGGTTGTCTGGGCTTGGGGAGGGTCCTACAGAGGAGCGGCTGCATCTTAAGGGGAATGCAGGTGTGTCTTGCAGTTCCCCTGAGGCTCATCCGGCCACCTCAAGTCATAAATGTGGAACATACCATTGTCCTATGTGTAGTAAGTGTATTGTGAAATATTTGTGAGGATAATGTAAGTGCCATGCACTTATGGCGTACAGGTGATGCGCAGACGAGGCACACCTACCCTTTGAACAGCACTAACTGCTTGTGGGGGATTAAAATTTTGTACGATGCGCCTGCAGCCCTATATACCCCTGTATACGTGTTCTCTACAACCTGTACAACACTTTTGTCACCACGTGGTCTATGACTTTGATATCTGGGTGCCCCATGCAGGTTTGCCCATTTTTCGCCTGCCGTTTCCACATGTGAAGGAAGTTGTGACTAAGGCATAAATCCCTGTCTGAGAAGCGTCTGCATTCTCTGTGCAGATGTTTTAAGCAGCAGTGTCTGCTGGACGTCCACACTTCTCTCCTTCATACCTCCCTCGTTATCCTTGCCGTCAGAACAGAGAGTTTCGGTCGCAACGTCGCAACCGAGCCCCCGCCATCCTGACTGGCAGATGCAGTGCCAGACGTTCTGGTCCAAGACGCACCTCCCATTGTTGTTGCACAAACCGGGACATCCGTCTGTCAACACATCACGCACGGGTCAGAAACGCACCAGGAAACGAGAGACAAGGAGGTGGGGGGCGGGAGCACAGGGGGCAGGGAGGGACAAAAATGACTGCAGTGAGTAGACATAGAGTACAATACACCTCTGACAGGACTGGGGATGGGGGGTTGTGAGGGGTTACAGTTGTTTCACATGAGTTTGGACTCAGGAGGCCAATAAACCGGTCACACTGATTCAGAGGAGTCACAAGTTTGTCTATTTCCAGCTCCAAAAGTGCCCCGCATTCGCACACGCACGCACACATGCACGTGCATGAGTATGTGCGTGTGCATACACATGCACGTGTGTATGCATAAACACATGTGCATACACACGTGCATGTGCATTAATTAAAGCAGCAACTTTCCATTACAAGTGTTAAAAATACGCATGTGAAATAACAGCAACATCAAAGGGAAGAGTAGCTAAGAATATATATATGGGGAGGGAGGGGGGGTGGGGGGGGTGGGGTTGAGAGGCTCCACATTTACAGAAACAGCGCATTTGCTGCCAGATCACATTCCTGCTAATGGAGGGTGAAGACAGGGAGCTGAAAGACGACTAAACCACACCAGTTCTGGGCGTTTAATCTGGCAGACACAGGGAGATACAACAGTGTGGTGTGTGGGGGGGTGAGGGTGGGGGTGGGGGTGGGGGGTCAGGATCAGGATCACAGCAGAAACATTATGGTCGACTTGGACATAAAACAAGTGTGTATACGCCGTGCCAGGAGAGACAGAGGGCAGGGAGGGATTGCTCAGGACAATCTCCCTTTGAGAGAGGAGGGGGGGAGTAGTGGTTCCATTTACCTTTATATCCTATCTTGACTGCTCCTATTACACATCCGAGGAAAGGAAAACATTTGGAAAAGAAAATTACTCATCTCTGCGGTGGCAGTGTGCTGAGACTGGCAAACACATCCATTTAGAGTAAATTTGCAAAAAGCGCCACCCGGCACACGGCTGCCCCAAAGATGTGCCTGACATGTAAACGTCTGCAGGGCCGACCCGCTAGCGCTGCTCTGCCATTCAGACGCGTGTGAACGTCAGCCACAGCATTACGATGCTCACACCCAAGAAACCGGCGCTCAAACATCCAGTTCACTTTCTCACAAAATAAACGAAACAGAAACGTCTAGAAAGAGAGCACAAACCGTCATGCAAAGAAGGAAGGGTTTGTCTTTACCTGAAACTCTGGAATCCAGAGCTACACATGGGGGAGACAGACAGGCATGAGGACATGAAAACAGAGAGGAGAGTGAACAGATGCAGCAGTTAGACAGAGGAATGCAGTCAGGAAGAGACAAGAAAAAGAGACAGTTGTGTTTGAAAGTTCATCTCCAGTGAGGAGCAATTAATCAGCATTACAGATCCTCTACATCACTGTGGGTGAAGTTCTGTTTCTGTCTACAAAAGCTACATGAATCCATGGAGTAAGTTGAGCTGGGTAAAATATTCATGGTTAGCTGTCTCCATCTGCTTCTCTTCTCCAAAACCATGGAGGAAGAGGCAGCGATGAACCCTGATGGCGTCCAGAACCAGATTTCCTCCTCTCTTTAAAGCAGCCGCGCTCTGACATCAAGCAGACGCTCTTTCCGACAGCAGCAGGCCAGCGAGCAGAGCCCTGTCAGAAACCCCCCAGGGAAGTTCAGAGCGGAGAGACCCGAACAATGCCACGCCTCCCAAAAAAAAAAAAAAGGATCTGGATGCTTGTGACCAAAGGGTGAGCAAAACTTGGACTCTGACTATGTAACGGGATTAAACTCAGCTTTGTTCAAGGACCCCCCCCCCTGAACAAAAGGAAGGCAGCACCTATTCATGGCCCCCGAATGAAAGAATGGAGCTGCTGCTCCTACAGGAGGCTTAAGCTGGAGAAAGGAAGGGGAAAATGGCCCGGCGGCCCTGGGGAGGGAGAGATGAATGAGATCAGGAATGTGACCCCTCCATCAACTCCTCTCTACAAACTTTGCCCCTACCAGAGGGAGGAGGGGGGTAAATACATAAGGCTGCAGAGGACACTCAGGTGTGTGTGTGTGGGGGGGGGGGGGGGGGGGGGTCTGCATCAAATGAGCCACCGTGTCGATGAAGACTGCACTGAGGGGCAGCAGGAAGTGGAATCTCAGAACTCATTATCCTCATTCAAGCCAGGTGAAGCACCTCTATTCCAGAGGAGGGGCACTCCAAGGAAGCAGGCCGGGGCGTTTGGGCCCCCTCAACCCCCCTTGACCCACTGACAGAGGAGCATCACTTCAGGGAGGGGGGGTGGAACTTCCCCAGCTTTATGAAAGTGAATGGGTTCAGGGCTCCTTCAGCATCATTTCAGCTGTGAGGAAAGCTGGAAAACAAGATTCTTCTGCTACGTTTACACCGGCCTCAAAACGCCTGACCACTTCCATTGACAAGTCTGTGTAAATGCACATGTATATGCGCGTTTCAGGCTTCCACATTCAAACTCCTCCCGTTCACATGCAAATCTCTACGTCAGTTTTTAGCCTCTGCGTAAAATGTTGTCCTTTCCAACAGCTGAGAAAACAGGTCAGAGCTGAAGGCCTCTTGTGTTGGACAGATTTCACTGTTACAATAGGGGTTATGAATCTTCTGAGAGAAGAGAGTGGGATGTTAGAGAGGGGGCAAAGGGGATAAAAGAAGAGGGGGTTGAAATTTAAAGCAGTTGAACTTTGACCAATCAGGGACTTTGATTTGGTAGTGACGTATGGTTCATTCACAGACCTGACAACCGTTTGTGAATCTTATCATAGAGGAGGAATTAATAATTGCATTTTTTTGTGCCCAGCCGATATTCTATGACACCAAGTCTTTTCATAAATCGGAATAGAGCTGTGAAAGAAAACGCCTCTTCATACCAAGCCTCTTCCAACTGTGCTGGTATGGGGTAGCGACAGACCTGTGTGAACGCCAAGTGCTAAAAGCGCCTTCATGTTTAGCACGTTCTTGAACGTACATCACATGTCGGGTATGTACGTAGCTTTACGATTAGACACTAAAGGGACGTGTTCTTCATTTCATCCCTCAGGGCAGTCTGAGTGACCTTCTCTGCTTCCACCACACACACAAATCTTCTGCTTTACATAGGCTTTTAACAGGAAGGGTGGAAACAAGGCCCTTCTCACGGTAATTGACTTTCACCATGCTGCGCTCATTAAGGCTGATTTTATATGTATTTTCTCTTCATTAGTAGTGTCTTTTTCTTCCCCAGTAAATATGTTATTAGGAAAAAACTGTTAAATCACGCTGTCTGACATTATAATGCCTAGAGTGGAGCCATAATAGTTATTCACCTCTAAAAATCATTTTAATGAGAGGCTTTTACAGGGCAGCAGTGGAGCTTCGCGTTGGGAATCACAGGATTATGTTTAAGCATCTGCATGAGAGACGATGCTGCAGAGAGGTGGATGGAACAGGTGGGAGGAGGACAGAGAGGTTTGCAGGAACACGGCAGCTCACCGGTTCAGCTGTCGACATGCTGCAGCAGGATCTGCTCTCTGAAAACTCAACTGCAAGAAACAGAGGTTTATCTCTGTGTGTAAAGTGCCCCCCCCCCCAGCTGCTGGGAGCGCGGGGCAGCTGCAGAAGGGTGTCGTCATCGCATGCCTGAAACCTCTCACTGCAGTTTGCCCTTTTCAAATAAGTGATGTGCTCTGTGGTGTGAGCCCCGGTGTGGGGCGGGTGGGGGTGTCGCCACGGCTCACCGATGGTGCAGTGCTCCCCCGTCCAGCCCTGGTGACAGTCGCACTTGCCCTCTCGGCAGACTCCGTGGTCGATGCAGCGGGGGTGGCAGTCCCTCTGCTCACACTCGGGTCCCGTCCAGCCTTCCTCGCAGTGGCACGCCCCTCCGATGCAGGAGCCGTGGGGGCCGCAGTCCGCCACACACACCTCTGTGGTAAAAACACCAAGCCGTTAAGAGGCCCCTCCCTCCGCCGCGCTGTATTTTTGTGCTCTGCATTGATGCGTCTGCCAGCACAGAAAGGCTCTGATGTTTTCAGAGAAGAGTTCAGTCCCGGAGTTAAAGTGGGCCAACAAGTTTCATTGTAAACAAGGCTGTGCTATAATAAAACACCACTCTGTGATACAACTGGTGCAGCGAGCATTTTTTTGACTCAAATCTGTTGTTGTTTACACGATTATACACTTGAAATTCTCTCTCAACTTTTTTGCTTATTGCTTTCAGATCATTTTCTGTTGAAAAAGCCCAACTCCTTCCTTCCTTTGTCGCTGAAGGAGAATGATGGAGCTCCTTCAGCGACAAATGAGGACATTTTGAAGCAGCTGAAAAAGTCTTCAAGGCTGCCGATGGGATGAAATCTCCCACCGAGCATTCCTTGTTGTTTTCTTATAACGGAGATGCAGACGGACTGTAAAAAAACATTAGCCATTTGTCTTATTTCAATTCAAATGAGCTTCGTAAACTTCATACAAGACACAGCAATCACCAGTTAAAAGTTGATTAAAGATCTGTTTCTAGAAAGTGCTTTTTAAATGGATAAAAATGACCTTTTAATAAGCAAACAAATGCATTTGCCAGGACAAGCTGAAGTGAATTTTTAGGATTTGTCCTCTGACAGCATCATCCCAGTGTTACTATTGTGCCGTTCTGTCGTCGGTGTAATGGGTTCATTTGACAGAATATTAGTCCAACTTGTAGTCTAACTGTATTTGTTAAAGTGATCCCATCCATGCAAAAGCAACATTATTTTCTGTCTGAAATGAAATGGGAAGGAAATGACAGGAGTACCAATTTAAGAAAATAGAGAAAAAGCTGTTTTTATCATGCGTGTGCCAAAGCAACGGCTCACTGCGGTCGCTTTAACGTCACTTGAGTCTTTTTTATTTTGGCATCTTCAACATGCCATCATTGCAAAGCTTGGGAGAACAAAGAACTGCAATTACGGTTTGCCTAAAAACTGTCCAACAGACGCACTCTTCCGTGCTTTGAAGCCTTATTTGCTCCGAGTCCTGACAGAGCGAGTCGAGTCGTGGGTTCTCATGTCTGCGCTCCACATGTAGCTGCGCCACAAACCGCACAGCAGCTGTTACCAATCTGTGTTATCTTCAGTAAATTGAAATGACTGAATCCGTGGGTGAGGAGTAATCAGTCTGCACCCAGCCCCAGCTCACCATCAACGCGCTGTGACTGCTCCTGCAGCGGCGGGCGCAGCATTGATGTGCAGCAGCCCACATCAAACCTGCTGAACAGAGAGCCACACAGGTTTCTGGAAGTTCAACTCCGTCCTCGCCTTTAAAGCCCCGAGATGCTCCAGGAAATGAATTTAAGCTCACAGAGGAAAGTTGGAGACTCTCACAGAAAGTTGTTAAAGCCCTGAGGGAAGCAAATTAGCCAGCATCATTCTGCAGCGGCAGACAGATCAAGTTATGGATGAAATACCCACTTATTTCGTCCATGATTTACTCCTCGTTTTCATTTGGAGCCCCCTCCCACACTGCTTCAGCCCCGCTCTCGACCTCACAGGGGCTCTTTTAAGTGTCTGTCGGTTCCACTTCTGTGAATAGAGTTTTTCTGGGACTGATGGACCTTGGATGACTCTGATTCAGCTGAGCAGACACTGTAGAATATTAAGCGTGCGTCTGGAGGGGAGTCATTCAGTTCCAAAGGAATACCTCTTTCCCAAAGAATCTATGCAATCAATTTTTCATTAGTGCAAAAGTGTTTATCTGCCTTTAACATGCCCCTGACTCCAGCTGGGAAGCAGGGGGGTAGTGGGTGTTCGATCCATGCCGTGCGCTTGTTAATTAAAGTTTATTTAATCGAAGGAGAGCCGCTGCATTAATTATAAAGGAAACCTCCATCCAGACAGATTGCACGGACCATGATGGGTAAACATCTCAACTGGTGGACTGAGTCCAGGCCGGTTCTGGTACTGACAGCCTGGGATGTCTGGCAGCGCCTCAGGATTCCCTTTAAATGTTTCAAGCTGCAAGAGAATGGCAAATTCTTCTTCTTTTAAAAAAGAAAAATGAGATGAGACACAAAGAGGAAGAAAACCCTTGTTCACCAACACAATCTGTATTTGCTTTAGCGTCGGGCACCAACCAAACCAGATCTATGGAGCTTCAAACGGCCTGGGGAGGCATCTATCAGCTCCAACACACCATCCAGCAGCCTTTCATGCTTCCATTCTGAACTCAAGCTTTCTTTAAGACTAAAAACTTCTGCTTTTAATTGTTCTTCTCTGTTCCTCTGGGGATAGAAGCCAAAGAGGATGAGTCTATTCTGAGCACAAATCACCTGAATCGAAGGCACAGGAAGGAGGGGGTTCGCCTTTGAACCAGCGGGAAACCTTCTCGTGTTCACAGACAAACGCAAAGCCGGAGCCGATAAGGACGCCGCGCTGCGAGCAGACGGCAACTCAAAATTCTTCCTCCCTCCCAACAAAACCCCAAGAAGTTTCCAAAGAGCTTTCTGGGAAAATACTTTGCAGGGATCCATCTTAACGTCCACAGAGCAGGAAGCATATGGTGATGTTCAAAAATAACACCAGCACTCAACACTTTGTTGTAAGCATGTGCCGAGCCGACAATCACGCGTGTTGATTATCCACTGATGAGGGTGTGATCTCACTCTCAAATTGATTTCTTCTTCAAAACATAATGAGGCTGCTTCATCTGAAAATGTCTTTAGAATTCTTCAAACAATGCCTTTTGGTCTTCATCTGTTTAAACAGGTTTGATCCCCTAGTAGTAGTAGTAGTAGTAGTCTTTTTTATTTTGGACTAGTGAAACAAATGTAAAATAACAGAATAAGACAAGAACGAGACAAAACTTACAAAAACAAGAAAAAGACGAGTAAATTATACAAAACAAAACAAAATGATATAAACACCAGTCCAAAAGGGAGTGAGAAGAAGAAAAATCTTATAAACTCTCACCCCCCTTTACCCTAAGCCCTTACTTTCCCACCATCAGAGTCCAGTGCCCTACCCAAGTGTATATGTACATATATACATGTAATTTTCATTTCCAAACAACATACAAATGAATAACAAAACGTATTGTCAAAGTATGCAGATTTATAAATGCTGACATTCTGTATTTTTTTGTATTTGCACATATTTGTCCATGATCATCTTCCTGTATCTATATTTAAATTCTTTTATGTTTGGACATTGTTTCAAGCATTTACTGGTTCTGTTCCACAACTTCACTCCACAAATTGAAACACAGAATCTCTTTTTATTTGTACGTGCTTTATGTATGACAAATTTATCTTTTTCCCTAAAATTGTATTTTTCCTCTCTTGTGATAAATAACCTTTGGATATTTGTGGGTAATAAGTTGTTTTTGGCCTTGAATATTATTTGAGCGGTACAATACTCTACTAGATCGTAAAATTTGAGTAATTTTGATTCTATGAATAATTTATTTGTGTGCTCAAGGTAACTGACTTTGTGTATGATTCGTATTGCTCTCTTCTGAAGTATTGAAAGTGAATGTAACGTTGTTTTATAGTTGTTCCCCCAAACCTCTACACAATAAGAAAAATATGGTAAAACTAATGTACAGTATGAGTTGCTGCAAATCATCCCCATCACAAAACACATTAGTATCATCAGCAAATAGAACTAGCCGTAATTTGTTAGAAACCTGAAATAAATCATTTATATATAAAATAAACAATATTGGTCCCAGAACCGACCCCTGAGGGACACCACAAACAATGTCCAAACATTGGGAACAAGCACCATCAACCTTTACAAACTGCTTTCTATTGCTCAAATAGCTTCTGATCCAGTCTAGCACTAACCCCCTAATGCCATACCGATCCAATTTATGAATTAATATACAGTGGTTAATTGTGTCGAAAGCTTTTTTTAAGTCAATAAATACCCCGATTACATGTTTTTTATTATCAATAGCATTTGTTATATTTTCTATTACATTCATCAGGGCCAGTGATGTTGATCGATTTGACCTGAACCCATACTGTCCTTCGTCCAGTATCTTGTGCTTTTCGATGAAAGAGTTTAATCGGGTTATGAACATTTTTTCCAAAATCTTTGATAACTGCGGTAACATAGAAACTGGCCTATAGTTTGTGAAGTGATGCTTGTTCCCGGTTTTGTACAATGGTATAACTTTTGCAATTTTCATTTGATTAGGAAATGAACCTGTTTGGAATGATAAATTGAAGATATATTCTAACGGTTTCAGAATTCCACTGATTACTGTTTTCACCAAGGCCATATCAATGCCATTAACATCAGTAGAGAGTTTACCCTTCATTCCTCTCACGGTCTTTAATATTTCATTTTCAGTTACTGGGTTAAGAAACATGCTACTGGGATTTCTGTCAATTAACATTTGCACATCCTTTCCAAATGTTCCTGGATCCGGGATTTGCTTTTCTAACTCAGGTCCCACGTTTACAAAGAAATCATTAAATCTTTTAGCAATCTCTTCCCTTTGATCTATTTCTTCACTCTTACTAATAAAATACTTTGGATAGGAGTCTTCCTTGTTACCCTTTCTTAGAATAGTATTAAGTATGCCCCATGTTTTTTTGATATTACTTTTGTTTTCCTCTAAAAGTTTTCCATAATATTCCTTCTTGCATGTTCTTATGATCTGCGTTAGCTTATTTTTGTATTTTTTATATTTAATTTCGGCCTCTTTTGTTCTCTTTTTTAAGTAGTTTTTATAAAGAGTATTCTTTTTCTTACATGCATTCTGTAGTCCTTTTGTAATCCAAGGACAATGGAAATACTTAATTTTTTCCTTGAATTTTTTAACTGGACAATGTTTATCATACATCGAACCAAATATCCGCAAAAAATAATCATAAGCCTCATCAACAGTTTCTTTTTGATAAATCACATCCCAATTATGCTCAAGTAGCTCAGTTTTAAATGCATTGATGGAGGTTTCTGTTTTAATTCGTCTGTATCCCATTGAGAAATGCAACTTGTGGTTGACATAACTATTGTCATATACTGTGAAAACTGGAAGATGGTCACTGATTTCATTAATTAGCAACCCATTAACTGTTTTATTTTCAGTGTCATTGGAGAATATGTTATCAATTAATGTTGCACAACTTGCAGTTATCCTACTTGGTTTTGTAATTCTTGGAAATAAGCAAATGCTGTACATGGTGTTAATAAATTCTTCAACTGCTTTAATCTTATGAGGATTTAATAGGTCAATGTTAAAATCCCCACATACAAAAATTACTTTATTTTTATCCACAAACATTTTCTCCATCCAGCCTGTAAACATTTCCATATTTGAGCCTGGTGTTCTGTAAATACAACTAACAACTATATTTTTTTGATTTTCTTGAGAGATTTCGATTGTTAAACATTCAAGCATATTGTCAACAACAGCTGTCATGCTATTCACTACTCTGAAATGCAGAGTTTTATCCACATATAGAGCAACTCCTCCACCACCTTTGTTTAGTCTGTTACAGTATCTGAGTTCATAACCCTCCAAAATAAAGTTTTCAACTCCCTTCTCTGCATTGAACCACGTTTCTGAGATTGCTATCACACTAAAGCGTTGTGAAAAATTGCACAAGTATTCCTTAATGTTATCAAAATTTGCATACATGCTCCTGCTATTGAAATGAACAAGTGAAAACTTATCTTTACATTTAATGTTGACGTTATAATGCTCTTCAGTGTAATAACTGCAATTATCTGTGATGGCAGAGAAGAAATGGTTGATTGGGTCAATGTCATATTCCATGTCCTGTAAATTGTGATCAATGTAATCCAATGATTCCATCCTTAATTGGTCAGAATAAGAATTTATGTTTTGTGTTCCTGGTGTTGACGGTTGAGGTATTGACATTTGATCTGAGGAAAAGTGTAGTGTAAGTGTATTACCTCAATTTCCAGAAGGCTCATAAATATCAGAAGATATTTAGTATTTGTCCAGATCCTTGATGTCCCTAATCAACACCACCTTAGCTTCCTCGGGGCTCCCGTTGAGCTTGATGAACACTTTACAGTTAGTTGTCCAGGTGCTTTGTATGAATGAATGGATGGATGGATGGATGGATGATGGATGGAGGATGTATCCCCTAAACAATAATATCACTTCCTTACAGTTGAGCAGTGACAAAACACTTTTAATAAATGTGATACCTTCACACGACGGCCAAAATGTCCAACTAAGGTCAAGAAACAGGCAAAATCTAAATAAAATGGGACTCACATTTTTTACTCCCCTTTTATGTTAAATGAGATTCCATTATAAGGAGCTGCAACAGAGAAGCCTGAGCTCAACAAATGAAATTTTCAAAAATCTGCACAATTATCTATAGAGTTTCAAAGGTTCTCCCAGGATGCACTGAAAATTTGAATTCTAAAAAACAGACCCTTGTTTAAAAGAAATCTCTTATTATCTCTCTTGCATAAAAATTATCTTATCAAGAAAGATTTTTAACAGCAAAATTATTTTAGTTTGAAAAAAAATGTCTTAATGACTACATTTTTTTCCTAAAATTGATATTCTTGCGAAGAAATGGTTTTGTTACCCCACTGGCAGACATTTTTTTGCTTATTTTAAGAAAATCTGCCAGTGGGGTAAGAATTTTTGACTTATGACTTATTTTTAAGGGGCCTGTTTTTGCACATCTCTCCATCCATCATCCATCCATCCATCCATCATCCATCAATCCATCCATCCATCCATCCATCCATCCATCCATCCATCCATCATCCATCCATCCATCCATCATCCATCCATCCATCCATTCATCCATCATCCATCCATCCATTCATCCATCATCCATCCATCATACATCATCCATCCATCCATCATCCATCCATCCATCCATTCATCCATCATCCGTCCATCCTTTATCCATCCTTCCATCCATCCATCCATCCATCCATCATCCATCCCTCCATCCATCATCCATCCATCCATCCATCCATCATCCATCCATCATCCATCCATCCATCCATCCATCCATTCATCCATCATCCATCCATCATCCATCATCCATCCATCATCCATCCATCCATCCATCATCCATCATCCATCCATCCATCATCCATCCTTCCATCCATCCATCCATCCATCCATCCATCCATCCATCCATCCATCATCCATCCATCCATCCATCATCCATCCATCATCCATCCATCCATCCATCCATCCATCCATCCATCCATCCATCCATCCATTCATCCATCATCCATCCATCCATCCATCATCCATCCATTCATCTATCCATCCATCATCCATCCATCCATCATCCGTCCATCCATCATCCATCCTTCCATCCATCCATCCATCCATCCATCATCCATCCCTCCATCCATCCATCCATCCATTCATCCATCATCCATCCATCCATCCATCCATCCATCCATCCATCCATTCATCCATCATCCATCCATCCATCCATTCATCCATCATCCATCCATCATCCATCCATCATCCATCCATCCATCATCCATCCCTCCATCCATCCATCCATCCATTCATCCATCATCCATCCATCCATCCATCCATCCATCCATCCATCCATCCATCCATCCATCCATTCATCCATCATCCATCCATCCATCCATCCATCCATCCATCCATCCATCCATCCATCCATCCATTCATCCATCATCCATCCATCATCCATCCATCCATCCATCCATCCATCATCCATCCATTCATCCATCCATTCATCTATCCATCCATCATCCATCCATTCATCCATCATCCATCCATCCAACCATCCATCCATCCATCCATCCATCCATCCATCCATCCATCCATCCATCCATCCATCCATCCATCCATCATCCATCCATCCATCATCCATCCATCCATCATCCATCCATCCATCCATCCATCATCCATCCATCCATCATCCATCCATCCATCCATCCATCCATCCATTCATCTATCCATCCATCTATCCATCCATCATCCATCCATCCATCATCCATCCTTCATCCATCCATCCAGCCTTCCATCCATAGACAAGGAGGAGAGCATGACAGCTTCTCGTGGGTCTGGCTGCCTTCATGCTGTAGAAAACTTTATCATAAAGTTCTACAATAACAAGAACACATGTGATCCAGTCCTGGTAGTACAATCTAATGGTTTCCATCTAGTCATCACATTCCCTTTCCTCCTGTTAAATTTAAATAAACAAAGCCCCTCTGCACTTTGTAAGACAGAATGACTATAAACCTCAATGAAAGCTGTCCTTTGGTTTGTGCTGCTAAAAGAAAAAAGCACCTCTCAAAGCCATCAGATGTCCTCATTTGTTATAGAAACCCAGAAATCCTTTACCCAGGGTCTCTTTTATGGTTAGGTGGTGCAGCTTTGGTCCTGTTTATTGCCTGAAGCATTGCAGCTAGATCCCTTTCACTGAGACTGCGAAAGAAAATGTTATTTTTCATAGTCTGAACAAAAGCTGGACTTTTCTGGGAACAATGTGGCAAAAGGAGCAGCTTCCAGCACTGCTCCCAGCACTGACAGCACTGACGGGCCGTAAAGGTTCACTCCACGCTCCCTTTCATTATCTTAGCTGATGATTTAGACTTCACAGCTACATAAAAAATGAATAATTTTGTTGCCTTGCTTTTTACCTGTGGGAGAAAACGTCATTCATAACTATTTCTAAGCTTCCTTTTTAAATGGAGCCACATTAATTTCAGAAAACAAATCATTCTTTGTGTTTACGAAATGACTCGTCAAAGGTAGAGATGATGAATTCATTCAAAGCGCTTTATCCTTCCATTTAAGCTGAAGTCACATTCATCCTTTTCTAATTTGAATGCTGCTCGTGTATACAAGTTAAACAATAATTTCTTAACTTTATTAATAAGACGGCCACATGTGGACAACCTGCATGTGAGACGCTACACATCCGCTTCCAGCCTGTTAATAAAGACACATTCATCTGCTGTTTCAGCCTCCTGGTGTCTGGCACAGCGAGACCACAGTCTCTTTAGAATAAATGCAGAGAAATGTGGTCCAATTACTTGTAAGCGTGACTGAAACTCAAACGCAGCAAAAAGAGGGTGTAATAGTGAAGATCAGACTGTACTGACTGCAGGCAACGTGCCTCCACAGCACAAACATCCCTGCAATCACATCAATGGAAAGGATTGGAAGGCAGAAGCGCATTCGTCTCTTCATGTTCTTCGTTTTCATGAAGCAAAATGGGTAGAATTTGAAACTGTGTCTGCTGTGATTACATTGAAAAGACCAGAAGTGTTGAATTTAATTAAAATACTAACATTTCATTACAGCTGGAACTCATTATTCAGTCAAACAAGAGCAGACGCTCTCAGAGATTCAGCTGGGAATCAATAGTTGCTCAACTTTCAAAGGAGAAGGTCAAACATTACCGGCTGCAGATCCACTTGATAACTTGTGGAGTACTTTGAACGAGCTCGTAAATATAGTACCTCAGAAATGAGAAATGAATGATTGAAAAGCCATCTTTGGATTGAAGAGAGGTTTTTGCGTTAACTTCACTCAGTTTAAAACCCTCCAGCTGCAATCCCACAGGGTGCTGAAGCTCATTGGAGTCATGGAGGAAAGACATGCTTCTGACCTATGGAGCAGTCGGCTCCCGTCCAGTTGGCCTCACAGACGCAGGTTCCCGAGTCTGTGCTGAAGGTGCCGTGGCTGGAGCACTGCTCTGGACAGGTGCTCTTCAGGATCTCACAGCTGACCCCACCCCAGCCTGGGTTACAGTGGCACTCTCCATGATGACAGGCTCCGTGGCCGGAACACTTGGGGTCCACACAGTCAACTGCAAAACACAGTGAACCTGTCAGGTTCTGAACCAGAGGTCCAGCCTGCTCGATGGAAGCTGGAGAGCGCGGCCAAACGTTTTGGAAGGTTAGGTGGCAGCTGGGGTCATTTCCCCCAGGTTAAGCGTTACAATTTTAACAATATACAATGAACAATACTTTAAAGAAGCAGAACAATCACGTTCCATCACAGGAAGATGGTCTATACCATATACGGTATTCATTTGCATGGACTAAAGGAACTAAAACAGATCCTCCAACTGTTTGTCAAACTAAACTGTTAGCATTTATCTTGTATCATTTCATCCATGCAAATATGAAATACATTTTTCACATTATAAAATCTCCTACTTCTGCAGATTTCACTAAGATAGCCACTACAAATTAACACAGGAGTCATGCAAGGCATCACAATTCATTCATTCATCTTCTTCCGTTTTTATCCCTTTCGGGGTCATGGGGCTGCAGGAGTCTATCCCGGCCGCTTGTGGGTTGAAGGTAGGGTACAGCCTGGACAGTTGGCCAGTCTGTTGCAGGGCCACAATCACACACCCATACACACTCACACTAGGGACAATGTAGAGTTGCCAATTGACCTATGAAGGATGTTTTTGGACAGTGGGAGGAAGCCAGAGTCCCTGGAGAAAACCCACACATGCATGGGGAGAACATGCAGAAACATAAAGGTCCCCCGTTGATGTTCTGGTTCATGTCCCCCAGCTGGGACATGAACCGGGGGCCTTCTTGCTGTGAGGCAAGAGCGCTAACCACTTCACCACCGTGCAGCTCCATCAAAATTCCGAGGTAGCAGTTTGAGGTAAAGGATTACTGAAACACATACAGTAACCAGTACTGTTTTACAGTTTGGAGGTGATTTGGACAACACTGCTTCCATAGTAATAGTAGTTTTACACACTCAGCAATACTGCTGCTTGTAGACGCCTTCACCTCATCCAAGAGTCCTTAGAGGAAAATCCAAAGGCAGAGGTGGATGGAAGGGCTTGCTTGACCTACAGTATGTCTTAGATCTCTGCGAGTCACTAAACTAACAGAAAACCACAATGACGTCTGGTTTTTGTGAATTTATCTAACATTGCTCTACAGTGAATAGGTCATCATTTCTATGGAAGGTGTTTTTAGTTCATAAATGTTCATGATTTGGTGCAAGGGGTGGAACATGGATAATTATGGGGGTGGAGGTGCAGGGGGAGGATGGTCGACCTCTGACTGAAAGATTGCAGGTTTGGTTCCTGCCTCGCCCACCCATGTGTTGACGTGTCCTTGGGCAAGACACTAAACCCCACATTGCCTCTGGTGGTTAAAGGTTGGCGGAACCACCATAAGTGTGTGAATGTGTGTGGAAACGGGAGAATGGGACTGTTATCGAAAACTGCTTTGGGGCTCCTAAGAAGGTAGAAAAGCGGCATATAAGCATACGCCATAGCCTATGCTAATTATTTGAGGGTAAACATTTTAAACTCATTCATGAGTTTGGCAAACCATGTCTGCATCTTTGCACACTGGTATGTAAGGTGAGCAGATTTATAAAAGAACAAAGAAAAACTGAACTCCTGCTCATGCCATGGGGGGGGGGGGGGGGAGTTGTTCACCTTTGTCTAGAGATCTGTGATTTATTTTGTACTACCTACAACATTACCAGCACCAGTTCTTCCCTCAAAAAAAGTTATAAATCCCTTTAAATGTGCTTTGAATGCAGGAGAAGAGGAGGAGGAGGAGGAACAGGAGTGAACATTGATGAAGCTCTGCTGGAGCAAAAGTCGGATCAAAGGTGCAGGAACAACGTAGAAAGTGTTTTTCCTCCATCTTTCTTGCTGCTGTGTCACAAACACAGAAAGAAGGCCTGTGGCAGCTCCACGTGTTTCTGTCTCAGCTGTAAGTCGACCGCAGGACCTGACTTTGACTTAAAGCTGCACAACTTTCCTGCAGACAGATGTGGTGATGCTAGTGTGCTTAGTTCAGAGGAGCTTCCTAACCAAGGCGCAGCTCAGCATGAGAGCCAGGCGCCCTGGGGTTGCTAAGTTTCATGCAGAAACAGCTACAACTTTATCTTAAAAGCTTAAATAAGAGCAACCATGAAGAAAGTTTAGAAAGAGAATTTCATCTTTTTGTAATGTCGTCTTATATTAAAAAAACGTGTGGAGTGGAACCTTGCACAAGTACAATTCACTCCAGAGAGCATTTGTTATGCGAGGTGTTCTTTATGCAAAACACAAAGTCTTGACCGTGTTTTATTACACAACTGTCCAGTAAATTTAATAAAAATGAGGTCCGAGTGTTGGGCAGGGGGTGTGATACCAGTAAAACAGTCAGCAATTAAAATGTGGACATGTTTTGTCTTTACTGGGCTTCCTCCCCGCCACCTTAAGGTGCGTTCCCACCGAACGCCACTCATACGGCAAATCTGTGTCAGTGCTGTGCGTCTGTTTTGCGGATTTCATCACGCCCAAAAATGTGTTAATAAACTTTTTTTTTATTTTCCCGATGCAAAAAAGAAAAATATAAAGTTCAAGAAGAGAATTATTAGATTCTCCTCCATGTTGGTTTTCGACTCCACCCGCTGATCACATCATCAAACAGGGACCAAAACTGAGTTCCTGATTGGTCGACGTGACACAAATTATTCGCCAAAGTTCAGATATTTGAACTCGCGCGTGTGGCCAAATATTTGCTGTGGGAGTTCACTCTGTCCCTAATTCTCTTTTACAATACAGTGCGCTCTCATTTCAGCTATACCAATAGATTATTATTTTACAATGCAACATTTTCAAAGGAATGCGTTTTTAGTGGAAAGCAAAGCTATCATCGAAAGATTACACGGGTACTTTCTACGAAAAAGGATTACCAGCTAACTTTTTTTTGCGTGATCCATGATATAACTGTTGAACTGTTTTGTCCGTACTTCCTGGATGCTCCATATCAGCATCATCTCTAAATGGTTGGTTTGTTTTTAAAGAGACGCTGTTTTAAGCCTCATTGTTCGGTTGGAACAAAGCTTTAGTGACAGATCCTGTATCAGGGACAGTCTGCACTTCTCTTTTTGTATTTTTATTTCGTTCCACTAGAATATTCATTCGATGAGGAGCTTTGCATTTGAGGTTGAAACGTCCCACATGTGAATATGAGCTGATAATTGCCTGTTATCTGCATGGGGATCGATACAGTTAAATGGAATGAAGTGATGGTGCTGAGGGCTGGGGGGCTTGGTTGACACGGTGGAGGAAGCAATCCCTCCCCTGTTCAAAGTGGGGCAGATGCCTCTGACTGATTGATTTTCACAGGTTTGGAGCATGCAGAGTGCTGACTGCATCAATGGCCCAGCTTCGACCCTTCGCTGGTTCAAACACAAAGAGGAAGTTAATTTATACACACAGCATCAATAACAGCTTTAAAAGTATTATTTGCTCCGTGGAGTCGAAAACGCCAATTGTTTCACCAACAGAAAGAGTCAATTTCCCCTCAAGAAAATCTCAGGAATTCACTGTTTGCTGCAAGTCCATCTAGAAGAGTTTGTCTTTTTGAATTACCTTGATCACAGCTGACTCCCTTGTGGCCGGTGTTGCACACACAGTTTCCTGCCACACACAGGCCGTGTCCCCCACACTGAGGATCGATGCACTGGGACACTGGAACGTCGCACTCGGTCCCCTTCCAGCCGCTGTAGCACTGACAGCGCCCCCTGGTGTACTGGCCATTTCCGCTGCACAGTACTGGACACGAGGCTGAGGACAGACGTCAGCTTTAGGGTCTTAGTTCTCTCTGGCACAAACGACCTGCTCATAGGTGCTGCTTTGTAAAATACTGTCTGAGAGGAGAGCAGCCACCTCCAGACCACAACATTGTTTTTGCCTCTATAGTCCAAAAGTAAAGCAACAGATGCAGTTTCTGTTTCTACACAAGAAAAAGAATAGAAATAGTATTGCAGGCAGCTCCAAAGCAGAACTTTATGGTTTTTTGGGGAAGTTTTAAATCTGTAACTTCAACAGAAAATGTAAATAAAAAATACTACTAAGAGCAGAAAGGGGGTTTGTACTGCTTAACTGTTAATAAATCTCCAAGATTTTGTGACATTTATTCCTAATCTCTTCAGATCTAAACACCAGGATGGCACTGATGGGATTTAAATGTGTTTAGATCTTCAGTCTCTTCTATGTACATGATATAAAACTGAATTTCATTTTTATTATTTATGTCAATTATTACAAATGTTTGTTAAAGTTTCAATCAGGGTATTATTTATTTTAATGTTGTTCTATAATGTATATAGAACATTGAATTATGTGATCAATAGGATCTACAATGTATACATTTGTATAAAATCCAAAGTTACAACTTATTGTAAGCAAACAATGGATTTATTTAAAGAACAGTTCAACAAATAAAAAGTTACAGACATAATGTAAGTATAAGTGTAAAGGAGATGCCGCTGACCTTAACTCTTCAGGTTTGTAGCTTTGTCAAAAGCAGAACTTTACCTGTAGCACCAATATCCTGCTCTGGTTAGAGAAGAACACCACATTTTGAAAAGTTCTGGCATCAAAACCCAAGAATCCAAATAAAAATGAAACAAAGTACAGTGGGTTTACTTGTTAACCGTTATCTGACTTGTCAAAGAACAGCTGGTGGTTCAGTTGACTGTCTGAAGATACCGGCAGTCCACTGATTCCATTTTTAGGTTGAGAGTTTGCTCAGACTTAACATAGATTTCCCAATTGGAGAGACTTGAAAAGTAAAATTGAGCATAAAATCAAGAAAATCTGTTGAGCAGTTTTCACACTTTTAAAAAAGACATTGCAGTCTGTTTTAGACACTTAAGACGTGTTTCAGAGAACTCTGAACGTGTCTCCACTGCAAACCCTGGAGCTGGTTTTCCCGCTGGTTTGAACGCCGTGGAGCGCTTTCTAGCGTTCGGGTAAATGTGGGCGCCAGGCGTCCATGCAGACTGGCGTGGATTTCATTTACTATACAACTCCTGAAATCCGTATATCAGCTCTTTTTTCAGTGACAGCATTTTAGATGATGTGATGCAAAAACATTTTTTTCCTTTTCTCTTGAGTTAGTACATGTATAGGATCCTGTGGGGCGTGCTCGGAATCATGTTTGTGGTCTCAAAATAACAACTGAAAGCTGCATTTCACAAAAACTGTTCTGCTACTTTCAAGAAACACTATTATTTTGGAAATGTGTCAATAGAAAATTACCTCTATATGAAGGAGAGAGTAAGGCATTATTGTTAATAACGGTTTCAAACAGTCAAAGGAGAAACAGCGATTACTGCCTGAAGCCTGAATCAATGACTGGATCATATCTGGAGCTCTTGGTTTCAGGTAAATATATTTTTTTAGATTAAACAGCAGGAAGAAGGATCATTAATCATTCATGAGTGATCATCAAATACAAAAAGAAAACATTCTTAACTAAGGAGCCAACCTTTGATGAGAACGGTTAGTGGAAATGAAATGGAAATACTTTGATTACAAGTTACTGCTTTAGTGGTTGCATATTTAAATAAGTAGGAAACAGAGAAAATGTTTCCTTTGATCTTTCAGGCTTTTCCTGTGTGATGCTGTGGCGTTCATGCCCACAGAGTCCTGCAGAAGAGCTAACCCAAAGATCATTGCAGAAAATGTGTTTTTATTATTGGACAAGCAAAAATAAGAGGAATTGCCAACAGCAGTGCTACAAAAATTAGCAGTAAAATAAAAGGCTAACATTGATAGGCAATGATCTTCTTTTTATTCCAATTTTCTGAATTAACCATGTTTTTTTCTTAGTTATAGTTCGCCAAGCTTTGCAAGTAATTATTGTATCCACTTCTTAAATGATCCATAACAATATTTGAATTTTGATTTAAAGGTTGATGCATTTACACTGTTTATTGGGTACATTTTCCAGCTTCTGGATCTGTCAGGTCTGTGTAAAGACTGTAAAGTTGGGATAGAAATGCCAGGCTTTTAGTTCTTTCCAAACATACAGTTAACTTGAAATGAACTGTAACTATTTGAAATGGTTGTTTTTTTATTTGTTTGGTTTTGTGCAGCAACTAATAATGAAAGAATAATTTAAATAGTTAAAAAAATGATAAATGTATCAGACTACTGGGTGAAGATCCAAAATGAAATAACACAGTAAAAGACAAAAGACTCAAAGTTGTCCGAGAGGAATTTGATACATCTCCTAATAATCTGAGATGTTATACTTACCTGCATAAACAAATGCCAGGCTAATGTTATGAACAAATCAAGCTTTGGAGATAAAAAAAATAATAATAAAGATCACCTGTTTTCTCATTTCATTCCATTCATTTATCAAAACTGTTTCACTTCAGTTGTAGTTTGTAACAGAGATCTCTGGATTCATTTTCAAATGAAAAAAGAGGTTTTAATGATTCAGCCGTGGTGGACCTGCGCAGCACTTATCAGTTTAATGTTCCATTAACGGAACAATGAGCTGATAAGCCCTACAAGCTCTCAACTGACCTCTTTACGATAATTATAAACGCTGAGTAATTACCTCTGGAGCAGTACGGTCCTATGAATCCTGGGAAGCAGTGACACGACCCCGCCACGCACTCGCCGTTGCCGTAGCAGTTGTGTGTGCACTCCGTCACAGAATCTGTGGGGACAGACAGAGGTGAGATCAAGCCAAAGAAACATCTCAGCCCAAGATTTTAAACCGTAAGCTTGATAAAATACAGGGAGACAAGCCACAATGCAGCAACGCTGAGCACGCTGAGTGTGTGTCACAGAATCCCTCCTCTGCTCAGCATCACACACGGCATACATTTCCAGCTGCTTGTCCATGTCCCACTAAGATCCAAGCTCCCAGAACTGGGCTGTTGCCGTCTGAACCACGCTGGGTGAAGCAGCCACATTTCAAATTAGACGCAACAATTCAATTTTCCAGACACATTTCCCTCCACCCCCCCCCCCCACCCCCCCACACACACACACACACCCCGCCCCCGCCTCCTGAATGACTGATCATGCCCACACAAGCCTGAGTGTTTACAGCTCAAATCCTCCCTGAGTTGAAGTTAATCTGACATATCCTACAGACAGATCTTGTGTTCTTTCAACAGGCCGTTGCTCATAAATTGCACCCCCCCCCCCCCCCCCCCCCAGACAGCAGCCTTCATTTTGATGGGCATTGAGAGGGACAGCCTTCATGTTATTACTCAAGCTTGTGTTGGGTGTTCATCGAGCCTGTGTCAGACTCCAGCAATTTTGACCTCACACATCGATACCTTCATATTTGTAAGGCCAGATCGATGGAACTCCCACAAGATAATAGAAAAAGAAATTCGTTAACTCAACCTTAGTGTTTTTCCTCACTCAACACCCATGAGGAAATTTCACAGACTTCAGAACACTGAAAAGATTGTTAGGAGGGAGAGATCAATGCTTCTACGGACTTACAATGCAGTTCTGAGCACAGTAATCCACTTTTCTGGACAGAAACCCAAACACTGCCTCCTGCACGGTTTAGTGTTTGAAACCCGGCAGGTTTCTGCGGCACAGACATGCTAACCCGTGTGTTCGTACCCTGGATGATGGTGTTGAAGGAGACCATTTCCACACTTCGTCCATCGTTGTAAAAGGCAAAGTGCCACACCCCTGATTCCAGGTACTGGATGAACCCGGCCTGGTGGAGAGTCACCGGGTGATCCAGCCGGGCCTTCGTGTCCACCTCGCTCGGACCGCGATGCTCTTTGGCGATGAGCCTGCTCCCGTCCAGCAGCTCCACAAAGTCATACTGCAAAAGAAGGAGAGCAGATGCAGCAGCTGCCAGTCTCATCCCGCAGAGGAGTGCTTTGTATGCAGCCGGTGAGCTCCAGTCTGCAAAGTTTCCCTCAAGACACAGCCAGGAGTGTTTTGTGAGCACAGCAATTATTGAAGTGTAATAAAAGTTGATTTCTAGTGGCAGTTATTTACATTTGATAGATGTTATCTGGATCTGTGTTTGTGTGCTGATAGAAATTGCTTGAAGGCAGAAACTAAGCGGCAAACTCTGACGGGAACTCAGAAAAAATAATGTGTTTATTACATTTTTTCAAATTAACATTGATAATGTGTCGTGCGGAGGCTGGTTATTCTAATTCAGGCTGGTCCAGGGCTGCTTCATCTGCACAGAACATACCCGTGTGCAACATTCTGTCCGATTCCTTCTGACAGAAGCTGGCACGTGGCAGCTTTTCCAGTAATTGTATAAAGATGTAAAGATACACAAACTAATCCCTGTTTTTGGTTCCAGCAATCGTTTGTTGAGTAAACATGGAGCAACCAGTTACTCCATCCAAGAAGTGAAGCATCTGCTCTGACTGCACCTGCTAGACACCTGAGCCTCAGCCTGGAGAGCACAGAGCACTGCAGCAGAACACAGACACCTCACTAACAGGTGGCAGAGCAGTTCTGCAGCTCCTGGACGCCACACTTGTCATACAGACTGATGTACTGACTCCACAGTCACAGTGGCTGTGGACTGCCTTTTTTACATTCTCATCCAATTTTTGTGTTTCAGCTGCTCAGCCTTACAGTCACATTTACACCTAAATAAAACGTAAAAAAAGTCAACTGAGGATTTTATGGAAAAGTCAAATCCATGCACCTTAAGGCATGTCATGTCTTCACTGTCAGATCAAGTGACAATGCTGTCTGCAATTCATTTTCTGATTGTTCTTGTTTGTTTGCACGGCACAGTAATCAACATAATGAAAATGGATGAAATAAGAAAAAAATGGTGAGAAAACAGCAAAGAAACTATCACATTTTGGAATGATTTTTCATGAAGTTCACAATATCAAAAAAGAAAACTACTTAAAAAACTTTTTACTATATATTACTTTTCAGTAATACTCAAACTATACAATGATATCCATCTGTCATCGTCATCTGTGGCACTCCTAGGGTCTCAATCAGAGTTTCAGCAGCAGTTTCAGGCCCAGCCACCTCTGCCACACCGCTGGGTCTCAGCCTGCAGAAGTCCATCATCTCTCTGGTGTGCTCTGAGTTTGCTGCTGGGCCTCCTCCCAGTTAGACAAACCCATAATGCCTCACAAGGAAGAAGTCTGGGTGGCCGGTGTCCAACTCATCTCAACTGGTTCCTCCTCTTTATGTGGATGAGGAGCAGGTTTACCCCTCTTCATGTGGAGGAGGAGAGGGTTTTCTCCAAGTTCCTTTCCAAATGACCGAGCTTCTTTGAGAGCCCAGCTACCCTGAAGAAAGCTCCTTTCTACTGCCTAAAAGCAGTTTATGGATTGAATTGACATTTTGCTCAATCTAAACTGAACAACAGGATCCTTGTAAAAGTGGGATTCTTCATAGGATCACTGCCTCCCCTTGAACTACCTTACCTGCAGAGTAATTTAAGACTTTAAAACAGCTGACTGGTTAGAATGTAAAATACCTTCTAAATTAAGAATTTTGGTGTGCTGACTTCCTGTTTTATTTCCTTAAAATGGCCTGTTCTGAAAGGAGAAGAGACTGTGGGGATCCGTGCTTCTTTCACTTTAGTTTTTCTTAGTTATTTAGATGTCTCTGTGCGTTTATTGGGATGTTCTGTTTTCTGCTTCATTCATGTCTTCTCCAGCTTTCAGTTCTCAATCAACTCATCTGCTTCGTGTCAATCATCTGGTACATTTAGGGTCCTGCATGGCTTTCATCTGCTCCCATCCTTCTACCTTCACTCCTTTGTTTCTGTCGCGTTTCAAGTTCATTTTTTAATTTGGTCTAATTTAGGTTTGTTCATCGAATGACGTTCTCCTGCATTTGAGTTCTTCATCACCAACATTCCTGACGGACTCAAGGAAAACTGAAGCTAGGAGCAGCACACAATGACCCCCCCCTTCCTGCACCTAGAGCCTCCTGTTCAGGCTGCACTGTGGCATCACATGAACAATTAAGCTTCATCCCAGTAGGATAATAAAACTGCTGTGAAATATAATTTTTTTATCAAAATTGTTGACCTCTTTAAAGCTGGCAGACACCTATAGGGGATAATAAACATGTTTTTGATTTTTCAGCCAAATCAAATCAAATTTCACATTTTTTGAATCAACATTTTTATTTCTGTTTTTTAATTTTGTAAAAGCTATAATGCCTGATAAGTGACTGCTTTGAAAAAGCTTCTCTTATTTGTGGTGCTGTTTTTCATCAAATGGAGAAAGCCCATTCAATCATTCTGAGTGCAGACTGAATGATAACACAGGAGAAACCTCACAGGAACAAACAGGGTTTTCACTGAATGACTTGGAAACTTTGAAGTGGGGCTGGAGGGACATTAACCTGGTGGAAGCAGAGTCTTTGTGTGCTTGACCTAAAGGGGGGAGTAATAAAACAGAACCCAGAACCCCCTGACCAAGTGCATACATCTCGATTAGTTGGTGTGAAAGCCCCCAAACTCATCTCAATCCAACAATACCAGAGAATAACTGCGAGGTGATGAAGCGTGATGCGCTGCTGGATGCCCCACGGACGCCCGGCGGACAGACTGCCTGCAGACTCCTGAGCCTTTAGTGAACTTGGTGACTAACTTGGAAAAAAAGTTTGTTTCCTGGAGCTTGTCTGTGTTTTCGTCCTCTGAGACAGAGATTCGATAGCGGATGGAGGAAGCGAACATTTGATGAAGGCGGAAAGGCTGTTGCACTTAAATGCTGTCCTGTTTCCCAAACAGTGAATACAGTGAGGAGTCAATATTCCTCATTGGGTCTTTCATGCTCAGTTAAGTAAATGCATTGATTCGTGCCCCTGGGACCTGAGCGGAATGTAATGTAGAATGGACACAATGTCCTGCATTGACAGACTTGAGACATAAAGGTAGAGTGTTGGTCATTAGCATCTTTTAGTCTTTGATTCTGTTGGCTTTTCTTTCTTTCATGATGATGTTTAGCAGTCCTGCTGTGCTCACCATTGTTGCTCGGGTTGGACCGCCTTCTATCAAATTGCGGTCCTCACTGTGAGCACCAATGCAAAGCCCATGTTTGCAGTAGAGAGTGTCAAGGAGGTGAAGCTAGGAGCATTTTCCATCAGCTGTGATTGTCTGAGTGCTTCCACCTCCATCAGCGCACACTGGAAGTGCAGCTGCCCTAAGAGGACGTTCAGGAGACCCATCAGTCATTTCGGAAACACTTCAATTTGTAAGCTGCTATACGCTGCGGTGGACACAACAACTGTCCACAAAGAAAGCTCAGAGGAGGGAAAACAAGGTGAGATGTGGAGATATGCTCAGCAATAAATGAATATACTAATAAGAACAACACATCTCTTTTGAATAAAAAAAACCTACAGTAAGATGTTATTTCATAAAAGCAGTGACTTTGACATTTTTTACAGTAATGTGCTGTTTGAAATGTAATGTTTATAAAATCTAAAAATTGTTTGACAGCAGAGCTGAAAGTGGGTTGTTTATTCCAATGTTACTCATCTGATTTTATTCACCTTTGTAATATTTTTGAGTCTATTACCCACTTGTTTATGTTGCTTAGCAACAGTCAGTTTCAAAAATGTTGTGTTGACAGATCCACACAACTGGGTAAATGGAAAATCAAACAAAGAGTGTTTGTTTCTTTTATAAAGTGTAATTAACAGGATTTGTTGAATTGATGCAGGGGAAAAAATGAATACATAAAACATGACTTGTCTGTCATGCAATACCAAACAGGTGTATCCTTTGATCATGTTTATATATTATTTATTTTTCATACCTGCATCTCATTTCCTATTTAGAGTTTTAATGCAAGCAGATGGGAAGTGTTACTGTTACTCAGTAAGTCACATGACATGAATCAACCCTGAATCCCTCTGACTATCAGGTATGCAGTGCAATGCCCCGCCCTGGTGTCATTTTATGAACCAAACACGGGATTGTAAGGTTTTTGGATTTTCACTGAGCTCATGGATGCTTGGCTGTTTGTGTCAAGCCACGATCCATCCCATTTAAGACCAGATGAACCAGACACACAACTTGGCTGGGGGAGTTTCAGATCTGAATCATGTCTTGAGGAAGTCAGGACATGCACCGTTAAGGGTGCAGGGGTGTCAGAATATTATCAAATCTGCATTCATGACACAAACATACACAGACTTGATGATTCTCAAGAGACAGACTTAATCCAAATCCATATATATTAACCCTTGTACTATCCTAGGCACTTTAACATTGGGAGTTGGGTCATCTAGACCCACTAGACAGTGCTCTGAACCTTTTTTCTTCAATGATTTGTGATCTTCACTGGTGTCCATGGATTACATGAAATCTTTCCACCTTTATCCACCTTTATCATGGTAGGGGGAACACGTCAATGTAAGGGTGGGGTCATCTAAGATAGCACAAGGGTTAAGAGAACAAGCCCCAACCAGAACTGTGGAGGTTTTGGGTGCCGCAGCATAAAGGCATCCAAATGCTCATTTTTGCAGAAGTCAGCAGCAAATGCAGAAAGGTCATGAGATCTGTGAGAAGATGTAAGGAGCAAGTTTCAGAATAAACACAGAGGTCCAGTCAAGGTCTCCAGCACTTCAGTTCACGGCATAAACACCAAACATTAACACCAAAGGTAGACCGAAAGGCCAGCTTTACAGAAAAGAGACACTTAGAGACAAAAGCTCACATGGAGATGGATTGCAGTTGCTGTTCCTGCAGCTCGGCGGTGTGTTTTCTCTCATCTTGTGTGGACATTGTTGGAGAAATTACCAAAGAAACAAGAATGAGGCTGAACTCCAAGTTCCTGTGCTTGTTCTGGTTGCTGTCCATCTCTAGTGTTTACACGCTCCATGGTGGGGGATGGAGGGGCAACACAGCCCCCCACCCCCCACCCAGAGCCTGATCAGAAAAAAAACTCCCACCACAGCCACTTGAGAATGTACGTTCGAAAAAAGGAACCAGAAATGCAGGACAGTTTTCCGTTTGTCGCTCCCCACAGAGGATATCTCTGAGAGGGTCACTGAATGCCATCAGAGCCCGTCTCCATGTCATCTGTTTCTCTGTTTTTACATGCTTGCTTAGTTTAGGCTTAAAATTAAAAGTCAGCCCCGATTTTTTATCTACGGGTGGGGGTCTATTCTTTTATTACAAGGAGGTTTGGGTTTCTTTAAAGGAAAGGAGATCTGTAAAAATGACACAGTCATTCTTTATATTGTATCTATACTATTTTTCACTTTTGAAACAGCTTTTAATGTTTTAGGTTAGCTAACATTCCTGTAGTTGCCATTTTTAATGCAGTTTACTAGAGGTGTAACAATTAATCCATTTCTATTCCAACAATCCAACCAGATAAATCTGTCTGAGGCAAGTTGTTGATCAAATCGACCTATACAATTATAAAAAAACTTTCTAAATGAAATAAATTGATAATCAGTATGGGAATATACCATTTGGACAGATACATGGTAGGTTTATTTTACTCTAATGTAAAAATGACCAAGTACATCACTGGACAACACACATGTGATGTCATCAAACACTGATCCGTCCATCATTCCAGTCCAATGTGTGGACAGACTTTGAATAAAGTCATGTGACCATCCAGTGTCTAGAATGTTCTAAGAATGTTCCCTTTGGATTCTTTGGATGTGGAAAAACAACAGTGGTGAACTTTAGGAAACTAACATGTGAATGGATTTGACATTCATTCTAGTTTACTTGTTTGTTTGGACACAGATTTCATTTCCACTTGATGATCTGGAAGAAATCCAAGAATCTAGAAAACTTCACTGTTCAGTAGCAGGAATTTCTGTCTGAGTCTGACTGCTGGAAGTTTGGATGAAGATGATCTGGATCCACTCTAGATCAGTGAATCGGATCCAATCGGGTCTTTCAATATGAACCAGTATTGACTATGAAGGTGATTGTGAATTGAATCGGTATTGAAATGAATCGTTGCACCCCTTTTGCTTACACGTTTGAACCATGAACAGAACTTTATGCACTAAACTTTCTATAAATCTTTGGGAAAATTCCAAGAACCTTATTTGTATGCATGATGAGACATAAAGAAACCTCCTTCCAGTTCTTTCTCAGTTTTATTTTTATTTTATTATTAACACATTACAAAGTCCTCTCATATTTTATTTAAGCAGGGACTCCAGCAGTAACCTGACGACAGATTTGCTTCAGGGTGAAAAATTAGGCGCAGCTCCTGAAGTCGTCCATGATTCTTGATTTTCTTTTACTAGCTCTTAGCATTTGAAGAGGAACGCTGCATTTTTCAAAAAGAAGGTAAAAAGTTCTCAGGCACACTTTCTCCTGCTGTAAATCACAGAGACCAGACAGCATTTCCTCTCTAGGGTGTTTAGTACCATTAAAAGGCACAAAACTTGATTTCCCAGATGCACCAAGCACCTTTCACCTGGAGGATCAGAGGTGACACTAATCTTTGTCAGAGGAACATACGGGGCTGAGCTGACATCCTCAGAACAGAGCAGTGATGGTGTGTGGTCATAGTGATTAATATTTGCAGTTCAAACATTGACATTCCTGATTTCTTTGGTGAGGTGTTCTAGCCCACCTTCCAGCATCATTATTGTAGAAGAAAACTTTTAATTTCCTAAAACCCAGAGAGACTTTCAGTCTCCCTGCAAAGGTGGAGGATTTCATTACAGCAAAGAGCATGGCGGTGTGACTGCCTGCGGTGTCCTGCTGCTTCAGATGACTCCTTTTCATGGCTTTAACACTGCCGACCATTATTTGCTCAAGACTCTATACGCTATTAAACAAAAATATGTACTCGTGAAATTTAAAAACAAGCTGTATTTTTGTCTAGCGTCTGCAGAGAAGCTAATTTCAGTCAACAAATGTGTCTCATTACAGATAACTAGGGGGGGGGTAATTTAACCTGGTTGGAGGTGTACACAGATGTGGACACACAATCTTAAATCCTTACAAATTAACAAAAACGAGTCCATAATTGGATTTGGGGATTTCTGCCACAGGCTGACTCTGAAAGTAACATGCGCCGTATATTATTCTGACAAAAACTCAACCTTGTAAACTTGATGAAAGAAGAGCTTTGCAGATCCAGCTCAGAAGGGCAACACATCCATATTTTCACCTCCTTTAAAAAGAAAATTGAAGAGTGACCTTGGGGAGGCAGATGCTTTGTACGAAACACCAAGGAGAACGTTCTACGGCTCATCTTGTCATCATTCATGTATTACTGGTTATAGAAGAAAATCTCACATAAAAATGTAACTCTGATCACAAATGTCAACCTTTAGATGCTGTAGAGCAGCTGGCCTGATGGCCGAGTCCTCTAAAGCTTCATGCAGGGTGAAGCTTTTACTGTTAGGGATAATGAAGGACTGGGAGAGCTAAGGGCCCCCCTTTACTCAAACCCCCATCTGCAGGCTGCAGAACTGGACACAGCGGGAGGAGGGTTTCCCCGATCATCATGACACGATCGACGTCTTCCCGCTTTGCCTGAAACCTAAATCCAGAAAATGATCAGGACCGGTCATTTCAGCCAAAACACAGCTGACCTCATGACTTTGATTTGGGAGATTTCCTGGAAATATGAAACCAAATGGAGAAGGTTCTTTTCAAATTGTTCAATCACAATTTCCACAGACTGAATGAAGATGTGTGTAGAAGGTCTAACGACTGTACATCACTGTCACTTGTGGTATGGCACATTTCTAATTCTGTTTGAGTTTAAGAGGCAGAAAGGAAATCTGAAACCTATCGGTTTTCTTTTTCTATAGGTATTTTTGTAATGTTGACCTTCAGTCATCTACTTGCTGCCAAACACAAGACTTGCTTTGGTGGAGAAGGGTGTGTGTTTCTGACCGTCATTTTCTTGGGATGGTGGAGTGACGTGCACTACAGTGGGAGGGCCACAGCAGGACTTCCTGTCAGGTCCTTCTGTTCCTTCTCTGCTCAGTGTGTGGACCTCAAATTAAAATTCTAATTAATTTTATTTTTAAAACACCTTTTAATGAAACAAAAAAAAAGCAGCTCAAGGTGCTGTACATACAAACAATCAAGAATGCAAAAACACCAATTCACACACATGCAATCAAAGAATAAGCCCCTCATAACAAAATACACAAAAAAAAGAGAAATGATTATAAAAGCTAAAGAAGAGTGAAGGCTGGGAAGTCCTGACGCACCTTTATTCCACCAATTCACTCTTTATTTCTCCTCTACTGCTTTTAAGACCATCAACATAAACTGAGTTAAGCCTCCTTTATGTTTAGGGTTAAGTCTTGTTCCTAGATCCTTCATTTACCCCCGCTCCTGGGATGAGTTCTCTGGGTTTTTGCAGCTTCCTGTCTGCACCACCTTCTCCATCCAGATATGACACCTGTTAACAGTCAATTTCACTTCCCTTCTCTCATTGTGACAACTTCAGATTTCATTCTACCGACCTTTATGCTGTTAGCTGTTATAGATATAGGATAAATCTGCAGCAGTCAATCTACTCAAGTATGTTGGGGTTCAGTTGGTTTTGCTGCTTTGACACCTTTGTTGCATGCTCAGACATGGTTGGCTGAAAGATTTGGGTGTTGGCTTGCAGAGATGGTTCTGAGTGTGGTTCAGGACTCAGGAGCCATGTGGGTTTAGTGTGATCACTTAATGTGTTGGGGCACGGTGACGCTATGATATGCAGTAAGATGTAAAGTATGATACCCCTCCTCCACCTGCTGCTGCTGCTGCTGCTTATTAAAACAGCTCGGTTTGAAACCATCCCATGATGCATTGGGCTCTCCTTCTTAATGCTCTTCGTTTATTCATATAAAATCATTGAAGACATTTACTTTGCTTTCTCTGTAGGGTTAGGAATTGCGGTTTTGTGTCAGCTGCGTGTCTGCAGACGCCTAAACTCCACCACTTTAACACAAACACACACTTACACACCCACACAGTACAGAGAATGAAAACTTTCCCGGTTCTTTGGTTGTTTATTTTATGATTGGACTTGTGTCATGATGTGGTAAAAGCAGAACAGAATGGTTGGTAACACTGAAAGAAACTGGAATAAAAGAAATCATGAAGGATTTTCAACTGTGTTTTGCACTGCAGCATACGGCTAAAGTGATGTTTCATACAAATCCAGCACACGTGACAGTGGAGGTGAGTAAAGTATGAACTTACCCATTTTGAAAGCTCTATTAATGTCACCGTTTATTTATTTTAATGTGTTTAGTATGTGCTCCGACCCTCTTTTCTTTTGAGGCCTGGTTGCATATGAAATCGCAGGCGCTAAACCTGCATGCAGTCCACAATTGTTACTGACTGACAACATCAAAGAAAGATCGCAGGCCAGACTCTTCAAACCAAAAGCTCTCTGAAGTCTTAATGTCAACCTCTGATGTAATGAAAATGATGAGAACGAGCGAAGCAGAAGACAGAAAAACTCCAGGGAGGAATAAAGAAGAAAGCAAGTCATAAAATGAAAAAAGAGAGCAAAGCTAACAAAGTCAACTATTTTAAGGCGTTATTGAATGACCATCATCGGGTCAAAGCTACATCTGGGAGAATCAGTTTTAGAAATGTTGATATTCAGCTTCAATGTCATCATCTGCTGATTATGGGCCCATCTTATCGCACAACACGACAAGAAATTACATCCATGTGTGAAGGTGAGGAACATGATCAGAAACGTTTTAACAGAGCGCATAAGTCAGCGTGTTTTTGGACCAATGCAGGCGCAGGAGGAAGATAAAACATGATGATGATGATGAACCTCAGACCACATGCAGAATGTTTGTGGATGCAGCTCTGTTCTCACTCCAGCTGATGATGCTCTCAGAGTCCTTAGAACAGAAGAGAACCCAGAACACCACTGCTAGGAATCTACAGATCCAGTCTAGAGGTCTAACCTTTGGAAAATACAGACTGTAACACCTTAAAAAGGTAAGGTTGAATACATTATCATCTTTTATTGAGTTTTCTTAATCATTTTTGCAGAAAGAAACATGTTTTTGGTGTGAAACCATAAAACCTTAATGCTGTGTGTTAGTTTGATTTTTCTCCTGCTTTACTCCCCTGTCCTCTGTTTTTCCCTCCTCGTTGTTTGTAACTGCTTAATTTAGAGGGAGCTGCTGGCATTGAGTCCCCATTAGTCGACTCATCACAAAGAACAGAATGTAATTGAAATGCACTTGGCAGCTCAGTTGTTGTGCTCCTGTTTACTTAGAAAAAATACAAATTCAATAAAATTAGAGAATCAAAAAGAAACAAAAGGAGCTGAGAAGGAGCATCCAAACTATCGAAATCCCATAATGGGAAAAGTTTCACTTTGAGAACCACAGCAGTCGGTCTCCTTGTCTCCTAAAGTAAAAGCTATAAAAAAGTGCTTAAGTCATCCACAGAGTTTCTCTCTTTTTCGGGCACTTTCCCAACAAAGCCTTCATTCTGTCACAGCAGAAACATCCTAGACAGAAGGAGGCAGAGTGTTTTTGTGTCTGAGAAGAGGTTCCTCACCTGAGTGTGCGACGGAGCGAGGCCCTTCCGCCCATAAACTCCAACCAGTGCGTTCCGCTGCACGGAGATGTTGAACTTCAGGAAGCGTGGCTCGTCCATGTTCAGGTAAGAGCGCCAAAACACCCCCGGAGGGACACTCTGAGCGACCCTCTTCCCGATGTCCACCTGCCCCGTGTCGATGGAGTTGTTCTCCTGCGGAAAGCCCCCCATCCTTCCTGCAGAGCACAGACGGAGGAGTGGGTCTATGAAGGAGGATTGTTTCTGGCGTAAATGAGCCGTTCTCAGGCGCAGTGAAATTAAAGCCACAGCTCCCAAAATGACACTGTCATTAAAGAGCAGATTTAACATTTCTTCTGGGGTTATGGAGGCTCACAAACGCGTTCCAAGGTTTCCCCACTTACACTCATGTAACAACATCAACGGCAAATAAAAGTAATTTGTTTAGACTTGAAGAGTCTTCAGTGGAGTGCAGGCCGTAAAAATGCTTAAAGCAATAAAAAATATAAAGCAGCATAAATGCCGCCTCCTGAAACCGGCTGTGTTTGGAGTTCAGCTTTTAAGTTTCCAGTGTGTGCTGCCCCCGTGTTCACACCAGCTCTGAGTTTCAGGGCAAACAGTGGGTTTCTGCCCCTCAGCGCCGTCTTCGTTTTGATGTTTCCAGTATGTGAAAACCTTCAGGTAGCAGCGTTCAGGTGCCCCCCCCTGACCTGCGTTTGGCTTGTCCATAGCACAGCAGAACCTGCAGCTGTGAGGAGAAGCAGACGGACACGAGCGCGCTGATCAGAGTGTCTCTGTTTGTGCCAGACCTCCTTTATTTGCACGCTTCGGTGTGTCCATGTGTAATGAGGCCCTCGCCTGTCACTTCAGCTTCAGTCAAAGTGAGCCTCACAAGCAAACTTTGCCTCTGGGGAGAATAATAGCGGCTATTGATTGCCTTTAAACAGTCCAAAACCTGCCTCTTGCTATCTTAATTAGCAGTACTTATGAGGATTTAAATCTAGCCCAGTTTAAACAATTGAGCTGTTGCCTGGCCTATTCAACTCAATTAATGTTTCCGTGGCCTTGCATTTTAAGTAGCGCCCTGCGTGTGAGGATTCCTTTGGTGGCTTTTTGTGGAAAGGTGAGGAAAGACGGCGTGCACGCTCGCTGATGAATGCACAGCAGGCCACGTTTATGATGAGGCAGAATGAAGCCGTCAGGAGTCAGTCTATTGATTTTCAGAGGGTGAAGGATCCTCATAAATTATCAGGGCTTAGTGCAGAACTGAATGAGAAATGTTTGCTGCTGTAATTTGTCTTGCTTAATTGTCATCCGAAACTTTCCTTGATTTAATTCAGTTGCACTTTAAGAACCTTTACCCCCCTTTAGACTGGATTCAATAATGCCTTTCAGACGGCGTTTTTTTTTTCCAAACCTCCTGGAGAACTGGGAGGAACATTAAGTTAAAGACGATGCTGCACAGCCGAAGCTTAGCCTGCCAAACGGCTTCATTTCATGTCTCCATCACTGGAGAAGTCTGGAAAATAAAGGATGAATATTCCTTTTGAAAAGGCTCCTCTCTGGTTTTGGAGGCTCTGTTCAAACACGGCTCAGCCTTTAAGATGCTCGTTTAAAGGGCACCTTAGATCTTAAGTAAATTTGCTGCTAGGGTCCGCTCCAAAAGTCTGAGCGTCTGCCTTTCTGTAATCTGATTCAGAGTGCTGTAAATAATTTTCAGACGGGAACATCAGATTTCCAATCTCCTGCTTGACTATAGCCGTCCGTCTGTGTGGACACTGAGGAGCGTTCACACTCCCGAGATTCTCTTCTGATTCATCTTCATCAGAAAGTTCTGCTCATTCAGGAGGGTTTCGCTCTTTTTTATGGTTTTCTATTAGGCCGTTTTATGCACACTGAGAAGGAAGCTTCAAAAACACTGTGCTCTCTAAGAGATGAGAACACCTCCAAACTTTAGTACATAATTATCATTTACTGCAGTGCTTGTTTACAATTGAGGAAACAGAAACTGCGGTTCTTCTCATTGACTTCCTCATCTGTAGCCTTATTTTTGTTTACATTTCCAAACTTTACCCTTTTTTTTGTCCTTGTATTTAATGTAGAAAATTTACCTTGGATGACTGAGGAGCTCCTTCAGTCAGACACTTAAACACCTCACTGCAGAAAGAAGGGATCTTTCTTCCTGTCAGCTATTAGACTCTACAACGCCTCATCGACACTGGATAATAATTATTGTTGTTGTTCATTTTTTGGTGTTTTTTAAGTGTTATTTATTATCTATCTGCTGTTTTTAGATCTATATATCTATAGCGAGCTTTGGTAAAAAGGTAATATCTCTATTGTGACATTCAATTCTATTCTATTTTGTGTTTATTATCAGCCTTTTGCAATAGTGTACTTACTCTAACTCTTTTGTTGCACTTTCACTTCTTTAGCCATGAGGCAACCAGCTTCACTATTTTATCAGATATTCATTCCTTCTAATTTTCCTTGGAGCTGAATCCAGCCTTAACATCTTCTTAACGCGCTCACGTCTTTTCCAATAGATCACAGTGATTCTGTCTCAAAGAAAAGATTCCTTAATTTCAAAAATCCTGATTAAATAAAAACAGTAAAACATCACTGAGCTTTTTCGTGTGAACAAAAACGATAATTATGGGCATTTTAACGGCCCCTCAACCGTTTCTGTAATCAGTGACTATTTCTCGTCATGAGCGACGTTTTCTGAAGTGGAGAGCTCATGTGTAATGCTCAAAGGAACTAAAGACAGTTTTTCTCACACAGACATGGTGAAAAACAAAGAGCGGCTTTCCGTCCTGCAGTGCTGGGATTTCAAAAAGTGGTTCTCTTCCAGAAGCCCAGGATGGAAAACCTCTCTGGAGTTCTGCATTAATCATGACTTTTTCAGGTCATTTAATGTGTTGAATCAGGTCCAGGTTGACTCCTGTACCATTATCGCCAGCCCCCGGGTCTGTTTAGTAATATCAATAAAACAGGGAGACCCTGCTGCGATTATTTATCTTGCTGCTATTGTGTGTTGGAGCGAAAGCCTGCAGAGGCATCTGCAGCCATCGTTCCAGTCCTGCATGAGCGAGAGCTCCTGTTTAGAGGAGCAGAGGTCAGGCTGCCTCTGCAAATTAATGCTGTCGAGCATTTCCTGCAGACTACAGAGAAAGTCTGATGAAAAAAGAGCCACATGTTGCTAGAATAAGTTGTGCTATAATGCATTTTTACTTTTATTCCAACATTCTTCTGTATGTTGTGTCTCAGTGACTCCTAAGTGAAGCTGCAGTCAGACAACAAACTGAATTAGAGGTGGTCCACTGAAATGAACCGAGGCTGCTGCTGCTGCTGACAAATCCCTCCTCGTCAAGGTCAGCTGTGATCAGACGCCCCGTACTTAGCATTAAAATGGCCTGAATGTGCCTCCTGCTCTGCAGAAGCTGCTCAGAACATCACAGAGTTATCGGCCTCCATTCTGCAGCACAGAGATGTGCAACAGATGCCAAAACAGCACAAAAGAGAAAAAAGTTTTTGATTTCTTAACTGAAGTCAGTGACCAGCAGCATCACAATCCTGAGATTATCCGCTACATCAGTGAACAATCAGTATTTACTGTGATAAAAATGAACATCAGTTATGACTCCTTTTGTAGGGTTCATTCAAACGAAGACAGTAACTACAGAAACACTTTGAGTGGAACTGTAAGTCCAGCTCTCCGTAAAAATGGGATTTATTATCTGTTGCTGAAATCTCTAAAGAAAAGATGTTCTAAATGTTCGGATCGAACCAACCTCCACTTAGTAAACCCTGCAAATCCATACATTTTCTTTCAAAAGACTTTCATGTATTTTTTAAGACAAAAAAACATTTTGCTGTTTTTTAAAAGAAAATATATGTTTGATTCCATTAATGAAAGGATAACATGGAATCAGTTTGATCACCGTTGTTAAGAAAACAACTTTATTATCAAACAAAAAGGATTTTATAATAAAATATTAAACTGATATATGATCCAATTATTTTGAAACAAATATATAATCTCATTAATTAAAAACTGAAGTGATTCCGCAGTTTGGCAGTGATAAAAAGTCAAAACACTTTTGCCTAGTTTTGGGATAAATAATAACTTCAATAAAAACTTGTTTTCATGACCAACAAATAGTGAAGACAGTTAATTCAAAATGTGTTACTGCTAAAAATAAAACTCTGTTTGTTGTTTTCTGCTAAATGCAGCCAAATCAAGTTCTGCACGAAAACTGAAAGATGCAGTTATTTGAAGTCGACTGTAATCTGTAACTTAACCACTAGATGCCCCAAAATAAAACACAACAATAACCACAACAGCACTTCCATGCAGAGGAGTACAGACCACCAGAGAATAAAACAGCATCACAGCTCTTTGTTGAGTGTAGACATTAGTATTTAGCGCTCACCGTCAGCAGCCAGAGCCGTCACCGCGCTCGACTGAGTGGGTCCAGTCTTCCCAGCACCTCCATTTTCAAAAGCCACCTGGTTGCTCAACTCCTGCAGCTGCCAGTTGAGGCCAAAAAGGTGCATTGCTGCAGAACACACACAAAGAACAGAGTGAGTCTGCAAAAAACGATAAACAAAATGAGGAAACAGTCGCACAAGAACAATCAAACCACTTATGCAGAACATTCATGTGGGAGTTGGTGCGCAGCAGATCCCGAGAAAACACTTTCAATCCCGGCTTTTTTCTTCACCTTTTCGTTTCTGTGGCCAGCCCACCATGGCTGGCTTTTGTGTAAACAGAGCATCAACACGGCCCAGACAAAGTCGTTTCAATCAATACCTTGGCATGGCTCCTTGGGGAGCGCTGTTAATTAAGGTTACAAAGTGTTAGCTCACAAGCAGCTTCTGCAGAAAAACCAGAGCAGAGGCTGGACTTTCCAATCTGGTTCTATTTTTCCCTAAAAACCTAGCGAATTCATAAACTCTCCAGATTTAACACAACCAGGAAGTAGCAGCCTGTGTCGCATGGAAGAGGAGGCCTAAAGAAGGAGACTTTCAGAAAAAAGGGGGAGGCAGAGTCTTCCAGGAAACATTCCCAGCAGGAGGTGGAAGTGAGACTCTGCACACGCTGCACCGCTCCTCCTGTTCCCTCATATTACTAAAATGTGTCTGCCTCTCAGACAACCTCCTTTATTGTCACCGAATTGGATGCAATCAAACTGCTCTTGTTGTTTGGGGAAACGGAGGTGTTTCTGTGAGCGCGGCGAGAGGGCCAATCTCCTTCAAAGTCACGCGCCAGATAACATGCTGAGGAAGCCTCTTCATTTCTGAGCATTTGATCTGCGGCAAGAACTTTTCTCCACCGCACCGCGCTCGCCGCCAAGACGGATATCGACTGCAGCAAACAACCTGAGAGCACAGTGGGGGCCGGCGAGGATATCAGATGGGAAGGATCAGAGTCCACACACTTTGTTAAGAAATGAGGAGCATCTGTGAAAAGCCTGATGATCATACTCGGTGTCAGGCGAATGCATGCACACGTGCACACCCACGTGCACGCACGTCCTTGACAGGTCGTCTGAACAGGTGCGTCTCTGCCTCCGATTTCCCTCTGATAACCCAACACTGCAGATGACGTCTTTCCTGTTGGTTTTCAGTGAATCCAGATGGTTTTATCAGCGTCTGAACAGTTTCTGCAATAATCCTTTTTTTGTGTGAAAATTTGCTTGAATCTGGTTGTCACTATAAGGAGAGAGGAAGTTCTGAAGGTGAGCTTGGTCTCAACCACAAATCCAATGAATGCAGACAATAATATTGAAACATACCTTTTTCTAAGGACCCCTTGTTCTTTCTCCCTGTCACCATGATTCATTGAGGGGTGGGCCTTACTGACAAATAATATATAGATGATTTTTTTTCCAAGTTTTTTGCTAAAACATTTATTACACATTGGTAAAAATGTTCAACTTTTCATTTTCTCTTTCAAGAAGTAACTTTATTTAGTTTTATAAACCTGTTTACACATTTGCTTTCAGGTTAAATTAAAGAAACTATTTCCTGTATTTAGACAGACAGACTCTCCCTTCCAGCTGCATGTTTGGTCTCTAGCTCTTGGAGCGGACATGTTTGTTCTGCCTGAGGTGAGAAAGTCCAGTAAGCTGGATCTGCAGAGATCATCTTAGTGGACGTCTGCTGATGGAAAAGATTCGCTCTGACGGGAATCAAGACACTTTTTAATCAAAGATATTCCACCCAGAAACACAGAACATATTTTTGCAGACTGGCAGAGGAAAACTGTGGTCAGGGAAACCGGCGAGCTCCATGTGCTGAAGCACCAGGACTCCCTCCTGTGCCCCCCGCCCCCCTGCTGCAGTAATGAGGTTTCAGCTTGGAGCAAAGCGCTGCCGTGCCTGCAGACTGCCTCTGTCATCCCTCTGGCCAGACAGACAAACAGCTTAAAATGAATGCAGCAACATTTCACCTGGAGAAATACAAGGAAGCAAACGAAGCTTGGTCCACGTCTGCGGCTGTCTCCCCCCCCCCCCCGTCCTGAGCGGGCTCCTGGTTGTAGACTGTAAAGCATTTAACAAGTGCAGAGGCTCCCAGCTCCACATGTCTGCCTTGTTGTTTCACAAACCTTCCTCCAGAGAAGACGCTGTGTAGCGGCGGTGCCCTATGGATCTCAGGCGCCGCAGAGGCACGGACAGCCGACCCCTCCGCTCTCCCCTCAGTGCAACGGGGCAGCAATCCCCACTTACCTCATCAACACATGCTTTGGGCTGAATCGCTCTAAATTTAAGTGTTTGCATAAGTTATTTCTGCAGCAGAGGCCAGTTCTATGAATATTTATGGGACATGAGAGCTACACTAGCTGAGAAAGAGGTTTTTTGACTCCTCCAGTGATGTCAAGAACTGCCAGGTGAACAATACGGGGGAGGATATGTTTGTTAATTCACCATATGCTTGTTTGACCAAACCAGAACTCTTCAGTACGAGGCCAGATCAGTCCCATAATTCAGAAATGCTCATGCTCTGGTTCACAAATATATTTGTATGCAAATGAGCTATATGACTTCCGAAATGCACACAAAGTGTTTCAAAAATGCACACAACATGCTTCACGAATATCATTTTGAGTTACATTTGTAATATAAACTCCCAAATCATTTAGACCAGGCATAGTGACCGAAACCTTTAGTAAATTAACCACAACATGACAAAGACCCTGGAGAAACAAAAGGGTGACACTGCAGAGCAGATGACTGAAAACCAGACACTTATATAGGCTGAGGGAAATTAACTGCAATGAAAACAGCTGTGGATCCTGATTAACCTGAAGCTGGTGTGACCGACAAAGGGTAACCCAGAACATGACCAAAACATACAGTGGGGCCACCAAATTGATGAGAGAAGCCTAAAAGTTTCCTCATAGGTAAACCTCAACTATGAGAGACGAAATGAGGGAAGAAAATGTAGAAAATCACATTATGTCATATTTAAAAAATTATTTATAAATTATGGTGGAAATAAGTATTTGGTCAATAACAAGAGTTCATCTCAATACTTTGTTATATACCCTTTGTTGGCAATGACAGCAGTCAAAAATTTTCTGTAAGTCTTCACAAGATCTTCACAAACTGTTGCTGGTATTTTGGCCCATTCCTCCATGCAGATCTCCTCTAGAGCAGAGATGCTTTGAGGCTGTCGCTGGGCAACACAGACTTTTAACTCCCTCCAAAGATTTTCTATGGGGTTGAGATCTGGAGACCTTGAAATGCTTCTTATGAAGCCACTCCTTCATTACCCGGTCAGTGTGTTTGGGATGGCTGTCATGCTGAAAGATCCAGCCATGTTTCATCTTCAATGCTGATGGAAGAAGCTTCAATTCAAAATCTGACCATACACGGCCCCATCCATTCTTTCCATTACAGGGATCAGTCGTCCTGGTCCCTTTGCTGAAAAACAGCACCAAAGCAAAGTGCTCTTGTATGTCTTCCATTTCCTGATAATTGTTGATTTCTTACCCAGCTGCTTACCTGTTGCAGATTCAGTCTTCCAGCCTGGTGCAGGTCAACCCTTTGGTTTCTGGTGTCCTTAGACAGCTCTTTGGTCTCCATAGTGGAGTTTGGAGTGTGACTGTTTGAGGTTGTGGACAGGTGTCTTTACATAGATAACCAGTTCAAATAGGTGTCATTAATGCAGGTAACAAAGGGAGGACAGAGGATCCTCTACAGAAGAAGTTACAGGTCTGTGAGAGTCAGAACTCTTGCTTGTTCGTAGGTGACCTTCTTCCACTTTCGGCTTCTCCCATCAGGGGTCGCCACAGTGAACAAGTCGCATGGTAAATTTGGCAATGTTTTACGCCGGATGCCCTTCCTGACGCAACCTTCTCAAACTGGGCTTGGAACCAGCAGAGGTAGAGAAGGGAACAGGGAGCAGCCCGGAGTCGAACTCGGGTTTCACAGATGGAAGGCGCCGCAAACCAGCATGAGCTAAACTGGCTCCTTGTTTGTAGGTGACCAAACATCTATTTTCCACCATAATTTGCAAATACATTCTTTAAAAAACTGAAAATGGGATTTTCTGGATATTTTTTTTTTCATTTTGTCTTTCATAGCTGAGGTCTACCTATATTGTAAATTACAAGGCTCTCTCATCTTTTTAAGTGGGAGACCTTGGACAATTGGTGGCTGACTTAATACCTTTTTGCCCCACTGTAACCAAACTCCATCGCAGAACCCTTAAAATCTCCGGCTAATGAATCCACATGGATTCATTCAATTGGCTAAAAGCGAACAAGTCTATTTAGATAATGAATTTGATTGACAGAATCATTTGTGAAACACTTTGTGTGCACTTGTGAATTTTTATCACACATTTGCACAAGCAAATATTTGTGAATTAGAGCATGTGCATTAGTGAAACAGACGGTGTGCATATCAGAATTATAGGCTGCTCTGGCCTCATATTTCTGCACCCCAAAACGTGACACTTCCAAGAAAGTCCTACTCTCACTGCAAACCCCCACAGGACAGACAGACGGCACCTCTCTTTTTCTATAGATCTTAAACACAGGTATTCATGTCAGCAGCATGGGACTTGAGGAGGCAAAAGTGAATCTAACATCAGTGCTTTAATGCAGCCGACATTATGCTGATAGCCAGGAGAGGAAATTGTCCATTTAGCAGAAAGAAAAGTGGTCCATCTGGAGCCGCAGATTGCCAACAATGACTGGGAGCTCCACAGCATCGGAAATATTGAGGGAGACATTATTTTATTTTAGAAACTCACTGCACACAATGTCTGCAGGGAATCCTACAAATAAGTGGCGCAGCTCAGAGCTAAGATGTTCCTGCTGTCGAGGATACGGCTTCCATCCACCTCAGACGGATAAACAACATCCTCAGCACAGCATCGATCCGCTCAGGCTCGCCTCTGGTCCCGTGGAAAATGAAGCTTTGGGGGTTTTGATGAGCGTTAGAGGCAGACAGTCACTCAGCTCACAGAGTGAACATCCTTTCTCCTGCAGTTGCACTGCTCACTGCTCCTTTAGTCTAACAAACACAACCCATTCATTTGGATTTATAAACACGAGCAGTTTTCTCCGGCTTAATCCAAATGACCGTGTCTCAAAAAAAAGGATCATCTGTCTAACAAAGACAAGTTCAAGGTTTGATTTTCCTTTAGCTTTTTCAGAAAACCCCCAAACAGCAAAAGCATCAAAGCTGGACGAGCTGATGGCCGTCCTTCTTCCGTTCCAAAAATGACTGAACTCCTTCCAATCAGGCGGGTTTGAGCTGGAACTGCAAATCTCACCTCAGCGGGACCTCATTTCAACGGCTGTGTTCAGATTTCAGTCGCCGTCGCTGCCCTGTTACCGAGCCTTTCAAGGAAAGTCAAAAAATTACAATTCTGTAGAAAATCTGTTGCTTTGCCTGAAACAATCAACTCAGTTTTAGCTCTCATGCTAACAGGAAGGATGGAGGTGGACAAGTATGGGAGCAAAGTTGCACATGTGTGTTAGTATGTACGTATGTGTGAAACATACACCCCTAACACACTTGAACCGATCCTGCAGGAGGGACCCGGCAGCATCGGTTTCAGCCGCACATGCAACCATCTCCAGGAACAAAGATGCAAAACTCAGTAAGTCAGCAGGTGATGTGATGAAAATGTTAGACTGAGTCCCATCCACTGGAATCGTCTGCAGCAGCAGCCGATCAAACGTCATGTTTCCAGAGTCAACCAGCAAACGTGAGCAGAAGCCAAAAAAAACCTGTTGCAGTTACAAACCAGAACATTATCATACAAATGAATGGGAGGGTGAGCCTTAACAAACAACAGAACAGCTATGTCTATAAATTGAGTGGTAACACTGGTACTGCTGCATTTATGAAAGCTCTTCTCTCTGTTCAGCAATAAAACACAGGTTATAGGATCTCCCAAGCATCTTCTTCTTCATACGACGGTCTCACTTTAGTGCCTCAGAGCTGAATAAAACTCCTCCGTGCTCCTGCAGGAGGCTCGCCGTGCAGATTTAAGGCCTGAGTGACACAGAAACCTGCCTTATTGCCATGGACGCCATTCTAAAGGTTAGCAAGAGTCAGCTTTTTCACTCAAAGACCAACAAATGAAAAAAGACATTCAGAGGTGTTCTCTGTGAGGGGAAGAGAAGCAGGCAAGGTGTAAAAGCTGTTTCTCCTCCACCTGATGGCAATAAAAAGGGTTCCTCTTTGGCAAAGTAAGCAGATTCGTTTCTCCTGCCGGAGTCCTGCTGGAGCGAGGTCTTCTCCATAAGAAATCCCCTATTTCCTGAAAGTTGAACTTCCTCTGCGGTTGAACGGGAACGTCTCACACACACAGGCTAGCTGCCCAGCAGACTTCTTCCTGGAAACTGTGCTAGCGTCACATGTGCATCTCTGACCCACACGCAGTGGAAAAGACTGAATCCCATCAGGAGGTGTGCAGCCAGAGGAGGAACATCAGCTCCTTCACTCCAGGCAGCCGTCACTCATTTCTGCAATTTGACTGAAAGATAATCGTTTAATTCCGATCATTTTCTCTCTGGAACTGAACGACTCCTGCTGTCAAGCATCTCATCGGATTTGGGCTCCAGTGAATTGGATGTGACTACATCTCAGGTATAAAAAAAAACCTTTCAGGTTCCCAGATCTAATAGAGATGCAGACAAAAAAGTCCCAGCAGGTTCAGCTTTTTTGTGTTTTTTAGGCCAGAATAGCAACCAAATTTCTGACTGACACCAGAAAACGAGTCTTTGCCTTTTTATTTTTTTTTTTAACTACAAAGGGAAACAAAAAATGCCTTCTACATGAACTCTAGGAAACAAAGAACAAGTAAAAATATATCTACATAAAACTATCTTAGTTTGTGCTCAATATCCCTCTCAGATTGAAGAGCAGGTGTTGTGCACTAAAATGCCCCCTGATACAGATCGCCCCCCAAAACCTTCACTGTGATCTCAAAGACCCCCGGAGCTGCTTCTCAGCATTACACTTCAGTAAGTGAAGCACACAGGGTATTTACTGAGGGAGGAAGTTCTGTTATGAGGACCTTAAGCCTGCACACACACACACACACACACACACACACAAACGCACACACACACAGATCCAAATGTCTTCTGCAGCTGAAATGTGGGACAAAAACAAATCACTGATTTAACATCGTTTCTGTCCCTTTTTCAGGAGTTGTTTCATGTTTGATTGTTGGCATATTTGGCTGAACAGCAACGATCCAGGAATGGAAGTAGGAACGGTCAGAGCATGCTCAGTAAACTTTTGTAAATGCTGCGTTTGGATGGAGGGGTTTGTGAGCCAACAAACCAGCAGGAACAAACATACAGCTGAAAGTCTGTTGCTGCTCTGATGGTCCCATCTGAGCCTCACCTATGCAGTAGGACAGAATGATGGACAGCACCACAGCCACGCCCACCGCGACCAGGGCCGTGCACTTCCAAGAACAATGTTTGGGCGACTTCTTGAACTTGAACGCCCCTCTGGACAGGCTGTTTCTGGGAAGGGGGCGAGCGGGTGTGGAGTACACCGTTCCTGTTGCCATGGTGTAACCAGGAGCTGCGGCGCCGAAGAAAGGTGTTGTCCCAGTGCCCGTTTTAAAGAGAAAATGCCTAAAAGACAAAAAAAAGAGAGTTATAAAGGCTTTCTAAAGACTTCCCATTGGAACTGCTTGAGACCCCAAGCTGCTCTGTAAACCCTCACATGAGTCTAAATGAAATTAAACTGAAGCAGCAGTGAACCAGCAGATTGCCCCCCATCCCCACCCCACACAAACCCGCCCCATACTGCAGGAACGGTGTCTCATTTTTAGCATGGAAAAGGTGAACAAAAAAGCTCCTTATAAAAACAATCATCTCACTCCTGCCCTTTACTAAAAGCCCCTCATATCTGGGGTAATTAACAGGGTTTAATCAAATGCACTGCGGAGTGATCTTCTTATTACATTTTAAGCCTCATGTGAAAAGCTCTTAAGTAAATGAATTAGGACTTGTTGCAACTCTTGCCACTACTTAGAGATTAATACCCAGATGCCTTCCAGCTTCTGGGGGCAGCAGGAGAAATTGGACACATGAAGCAGAAATCTGAAGTTATTCTGGGGCACAGCTGTGAGCAGTCACCACTTCACCTCCTTCAGTAAATAAAAGAAAGGTCTGTTGGCTTTTTCCAGGAAAACAAGAACTGCAGAAAAGATGCATCCGCACAAATCCCTATTTATGCGATATTTTACTCATAATTGCAGAATGTTTAACTTTTAAAAAAAACGATATTTGTATATTTTAACTCAGTCATCCTGTGTGTTCATCCACAACTGAAGTGCAGTGTTTTGATGTTGTTTAGGCTGCAAATGCAGGTTTAAGCAGCTTTCTAAAGGACTCCAAACCTCACAACTTCTAACTATAAACCTCATGTCTTCGGGTTTTTTCCTGCTGTCCTCTGCCTGCTCCATTTCTGTTTCTTCTTGTAGTTTCATAATTTTATTATATTGCTTATTTCATTCCTGCCAAAGCCTTTTGGATCTTCTTGTTTGAAAAGCTTCTTTGTATGAAAAGATGCTAAAGAAACAAAGCAGCAGATGACATGACTGAATACCTTTTTTAATTACATTTCTGCACAGAAAAGTAGCAAATCCTTTAGAAATGAACATAAATATGAATTTATACGATTTAATATTTGAGAAAACCTGAAAATGATGTTAGTGATTTAATAATTAAAAGTTAATTAACATTTTTTCCTTTTTTTTCTGCTCGGTGATGTCAAGGTCTCTTTAAACTAAAGTGTCAAAAAAAGCAACTTTAGATCTTTTTCTTCTTTCAATGAAATGACTAAATGTTTATTCAGACTAACCATGAATGACTGTATGATGACTGTTTTACATGTGTTTACCAGCATCAGCATCTTCTTCCTTTGCGTTTGAACCTCTCATGTTCTCTTTGACTTTAAAATCTCAGTAAGTGAAGGATAACAAATGAAAAAAGAATCTTCTCTATTAGATTTTTTAATGGGTAAATGGAAAAAGTGAAAAACAGATTAACTAATTAGTGAAAATGTTTTTGTTGATCTTTAATGCAGGAATAAAACTCCGAACCCTCTGCTGTGTGTTCATTTAGGAAGAAATCCTGCATGCTCTCTGCTGCTTTCTGCTCTTTAAAAATCTCAAACCCGACTTTAAATAAAACATGTTTTATGTTTTGTCAGGATCCCAGGAGGAGGACTGCCAGAGTAACCGCTAATTCCAATGCACCAATAAACCGATAAAGCAGTGTTTCCTCATTAATTATTTGTGCAGCATCTGTGAAGTCTGCATGTAAGTTTTTGCACAGGCGCTGATTGGATAGTGAGCCGCGTGAGAACGGCAAATTGAGCAGAAAATCTCAAGTTAAAGACCGAAAATTCATGTAGGAACAGTTACTAATGAGTGAAACTGTGATTTCATGATGCGGGCCGGGAGGGGTGTTATTGTTTACATTGTTTACAAGCAGACATTGTTTTTTCAGTGGGAATGTGTCTTCTGTTCTAATTGACCGAATCACTAGGCATTTGTGGGGAGAAGCGTTTTCCACAGAACCTGCTCCCACTCCTCCTTAGCGGCTGCAGATGTTCCAGGTGCTCCACTTCTCCTCTGAGGATAACTCCTCTGATCAATTCTTGACAGAGAAAACAAATGTCAGATTTGGATTGTCTGGCTCCTGGACTGACACGTGCCGGCATGATCGGGCTGGGATTCCATTTAAAGGTTATTACGCTTCACTGCCGGAATGACAATTCAGCCCAGTCTGAAACAATCTGTGGTGCTGCGGCGGCGGCAGCACAGCCAGGAATGTGAGTCTGGGTACGAATTGAGGTCAGAACTCGAACAGCGTCAGAGGCGGCGCACAAACAAATACACGGTTGTCTGGGGAGTGAGGTGTTAGCAAATGAAGTCTGATAAGATGGAAGGAGGATGTGGGAACATGTCTGTGTGCGCTGGGAAAGTTATGGAGTGTGAGGAAGAGGAAGTTCTCTGGATGTTGTTGCATCTAAACAAATCCAGATTTAAGGAGCCCAGAGGTTCTATCTGTTCTCCTGGACTTCAGTTTAACAAACAGACACGCTTGGTAACCGATGCTGCACTACTTCCTGTTTGAAAAAACACAGACAGCTTCCCACAAACACTCCACCAACAGCTTTGCTGGATGTTAGTGACAATGACAAGCATTGGAAGAAGTCAAGTGTGCTTGTTGGAAAGAGCTTACAGGAAAAAACCTCCTCTGTCTAAAAAACCCCTGAGGGCTTTCATGCTGGTCTGTTTGACCCACTCCAGGGTTCGATTCCTGCTGTGGAAAACACTGGAGCAGACAGAACACGCCACCAGGCCGTGGATCACCACGATCCAAACGCTTCATTACATCACGACCAAAAGAAGCTGAAACCGACGTGACTCTGTCTGTTCTACGAAATAGATCACAAAGTCGACTGAAACATGGACCAAGATCTCATTTTCGCAGTCAATTTTCAGATTTCTGATGAATCCACTCATTTTTGTCAGCATGTAATCCAGCTTGCTGCCCTGAACCGTTTGACGGGTTGCTTATACGGTTTAGGTTATTTAAATATGGTTTTATTTCTTTTATTTGTTTACTTTGTTTATTTGTGAGATGAATTACATTTGGTGATCTATCTGCCTGTGTCTGTCATCATTAGCATTAATGTAATTAAAGCTAAACCAGAATAATCAGTGTGGTTCCTGTAAAAATCCCAAACACAGGTAACCTTTTTTTCCTCTCAGCACTTCAGTCGTAGGTTTTCTTTTGTGTCACTTAAACGTTTTTTACACTTTAAATTTAGAGTTGCTCCAGTTCTACATGTTAGTGGCTTCTCTGCTGCACCACAAAACAGACCTCTTGAGAGGAAAGTGTTGGACTCTTCAACCACCAGTCCAAACGTATGCTGCCACGGAAACGCACTGACCGCCAATAATTGATTATAGCCAGTGTGATGCAACAAGACACATTACTATGCTAATCCAGCTGGGGTGAACGGTGAAGGAGGGAGATGAGACGATCTCGGGAGGGTGAGACTGGCAGGGGGTTGTGGTTGAGAACAAATGAATGGCTGTCGGTGAAATGGCAGTTTCAATGTTGGTGCTTGTCTGTCCCATTGAAGGGGCTGTAACACAAAGCCGCAGCCTTCCCAGTCTTCCTTGCCCCCTCAACATGGCTTATCATCATGATGACATTTGAAAACGTGCTCACAGAGGACGAACAGACCAAACACTGAGTGGGTGGATGTGTCCACTGCTAAGCTTCCAGCTGCCCGGCAGAGAGAGAACACAGGAAACAAAGAGCCTGCAGAGCTGCAGAATATGTAATCTGCCTGTTAGTCGCCATCCTGGGTTAGCTTTAGCATTTCAAGGTGAGAGCTGGAAAATTCAGACTGCTTTACATATGACACAAAAAAACAACAACACACAGATGAGCTGCAACACTGCAGAGTAGCACCAGCAGGGGGCACCCTGCAGGCACTCTGCTGCAGCACACACATGGATTTCATTCAAAGTGCTTAAGAAATCAATGGTGTTGTTCCAGCACAGACTAAAGACACTTCCAGTGCTGGTCACAGTAAAAAGAGATGCTCTGGATGAACCTCGTTTTACCTTTTTCGTTTGCCTGTCAACACAGATAGTATTGCATTTCCCTGGGAATCGTTTTTTTAATGCTTGTTCCCTGCATTATCAAACAGGCATGACTTAAGTCTCCTTGAGTCATCAACATCATGAATGTGGATGATTGGCATAAATGTGATCACAAAGAAAAAAGAAGTGACTGGAGTGTTCTTCCTAGCTGCACATTACATGCAGAAGGAATCCCCATCATCAGAAATGTGTTTGTCTCAGAGACTGTTCACAGATGTCTCTGACCAGAAGTTAACCCCTTGTGCTATCTTGTGGGGTCAAAATGACCCCACCCTTACATTAATGTGTTCTCCCTACCATGACAAAGGTGGATAAAGGTGGAAAGATTTCATGTAATCCATGGACACCAGTGAAGATCACAAATCATTAAAGAAAAAAGGTTCAGTGCACTGTCTAGTGGGTCTAGATGACCCAACTCCCAATGTGCTTTGAGTGACAGTCTAAAGTCTGGTCACAAGGAAAGGATTGTGTCAGGAAGGGCATCCGACTTTAAACCAAACGCTAAATAAGTCATAAGAACACAAACAGAATGTAGGTTAGATGGAAGCAGAGGATCTGCTGCATCCTCTAAAGGTGGCAGCCCTAAGGCAGAGAAGCTCAGCACAAAGCTCAACCATATCAGTCACATGTTTAATGTCAGTGCACCCATTATTGTCTCTTTAAATAATACTAACACCTCTTCAGGCTGTGCAGAATATAATTTTAGACCGAATGGAGCAACAGGATGAACAGAGAGGCTGTCACAATGGGGCAGCAAAGGTTTCCATTTAAGGTTCATCATGTTCAATGACTTTCAACATTCTGTAAATGTGTTTATATTCAATAAAGTTAAGAAAAAAACCTTACGAAAATTCTTGTCTTTTTTTCCCAACTGATACTTAAAAACACATCCTACTCTAGAAGGATATGTGGTTTCAAATCCTCCAACAGGAACACGTCCAAAGGGTTGAATGCTGCATCTAAGGGGAACTGAGCTGATTTTCTTGTCCCACTGCTGAGAATTTAGGATTCTGCTCCCAAAATATGCTTAAAACCCCTTTAAATCAGTGCAATGAAAAACCCACCTACTGCCTTGGTCCATGTGAAAGGGTACCATGGGGTACAATGCTGACGTCAAATCTAAAGCACCAAAATTGAGGTGTTCCAGTGGTGTCAGAAACTGGGGGTGAATGACCCTAAATGGGAGATCAGCCTTTGTGGCAGGAATGTTAAGCTGCAATAACAACACTCAAAGCATCAAAAAAGCCTTAAACACCAGAGAACCATAATGGTGCAATGAAGATGAACCGTCAAATATGAACTGAAAACCAGACACTTAAACACATCGAGTTCGATAACAATCAAGACAGCTGCAGATAATTGACAACCTGAACCTGGTGTGACTGACAATGGAAAACCTGGAAACAGAACATGACAAGAACCAAGAAAACAGAACTGAAATCAAACAGAGCAAACAAAAGGTCACAACCCTCACAAGTGGACCAAACTGAAACAAATGCAGCTTAAAGCTTCAATGAGAGCTGTCTTTGGGTTTCTCTGACAGCAGACTGGCACGTATCTCAACAATCATTTAAAGCAGAAACTAGAGAAAACCTGCCACTTTCCTGACAAAGCCGTTAATTAAATTTACAGAGGGGAAAGGATTGTTTCAAGGATGAAAAGACAAACAAAGGCGGCTTGCCTGGAGTGGGATGTTGGCCCCCAGGGACTGACCCCAGTCTAACACCAGGAGCAGTGTTTGGGAGCAAACAGGACTCCACAGCCGTGCCCCTATGCACTGCTTACACACACTCACACACACACACACACACACACACACTCACACACACACACACACACACACACCCACACACACACACACACACACACACACTCACGCACACACACACACATCCCTCCTAAAGGACTATGAATCACTGCATTAGAATAAACGTCTTAGGCCACAGTGGTTTAGTTCTCAGAGTCCCACCTGATGACACAGTCATGCAGGAACAGGGAGGTGGTGATGAGTGTTTGATTTCACGCATGCATGACTCAACTTTGAACTGATCTCTCCTGAATGTGCAGGACCATCTGAGAACTTGGCTGTACAGTTCCTGTGAGCTCAGCTTGGTTAATATCATAAAACAGACGCTGGAACATTTCACGTTGCCATGGCTTTCCGATATTTTTACTATTACCCATTCTTAATGAAAATTTACAGGCAACTGTAAAGATTTTGTTTTCTTTTTAACAAGTGCATGTTTTCTAAAAGAGAAATTGATCAATCATTTTTTATTGCTTTTTATGGTAAATGGCATATACTTTATAGTTGTTCTAACTTGATTTTCGAAATAAAATCACAGCTGTTCCTCTATAAAAGTTAATGATATGATATATTTATTATTTAATTAGCCGTGTCTGTTTCCATTTACAGTGGGTAGAGTGGGAGGTGGGGGTCACACACCTTCTGAGCTCCTGCATGAATAAAACAGTCCATTAAAGTACATGCTATAATTTAACCTGTTTGGCCTGAGACACAGAAGAATTGTGTCTCAGACTTATCAGTTTCATTTTGTATGAGGTTCTGCGGTTTGGTTCCATTATCTGTGCATTGCTGAGACAAAACATGAAAGGATGGGAGTGCGACTTGGAATGCCATCTTTGTAATATTCATCACAAGAAAGTCAGATTTTTTTCGTTTATCTTCCTCACACTCAGAGATGCTACAGCTCTTTCTCACCTCATGCAGAAGAACTACATGGAGTGTAAATGTGCAGCATGTCACTGCACTAATATGCTTTAAATAATGAATTTTTGCCATGACCTGCATGCCATTCTGGTCCTGCCTTGACAAGATCCCACACACAAGGGATTTGCACAAAGTAACACAAAGTTAAGAAATAAAACTTAAAATACATAATTTATAGGTCACACTATATAACTTCACTTATGTTAACTTAAGTCTGCATAGGTTTCGGATGTCATCTGGGCTCGGATGGTGGCAAAGAGAGGCAAGGTAGTCCACACAGGAGGTAGTCCACTCCCAGAAGGAACAATAGCAGACATGGATGACAGTTACAAGTACCTTGGAGTTCCACAGGCAAATGGCAACCTGGAGCAGGCAACAAGGAAAGCTGCAACAGCTAAATACCTCCAATGAGTATAGAATAAGATAAGATAATAAGATGGCCAAAGGAAGAGATACAGACCATGGATGTTAAAACACGAAAGCTCCTCACCATGCATGGTGGGTTCCATCCCAAATCCAGCGCCCTGAGACTGTATGCTAGCCGCAAAGAAGGAGGCCGAGGACTAGTGAGCGTAGAAGCCACTATCCAGGATGAAACATCCAAGATGCATGAATACATCAAGCTCAAGGCCCCAACTGACAGTGTGCTCAGTGAATGTCTCAGGCAATGGAGAGCAGAGGATACAGTGCTGGAGGACAGATGCTCATGGGAGGACAAACCCCTGCATGGGATATACCACCGGACCATAACTGAAGTGGCTGATATCAAGAAGTCCTACCAATGGCTAGAAATGGCTGGCCTACAGGACAGCACTGAAGCACTCATCCAGGCAGCTCAGGAACAAGCCCTGAGCACCAGAGCCATAGAGGCTCAGATCTACCACACCAGACAAGACTCAGGAAGAAGGAACATGAGAAGCTGGAGAAACACCTGGGACTCTAAAATATTTTACATCTGTTGTCGGTATGAGGATGAGGGCAGGTCACGTCCTTAGAATGGCACCGTCTCAACCATCTACACTTCTCTGAGTTCAGCCTATAACATTTCAGAAGCATCAACATGGTGTTCCAGCTTCCATCCCCACCCCCCAATTTGCCTGCACCCATACCCCCTAACTCTATAAACACAAGTTGCTTATCAGCCAGTAGCAAGTCATAGCAATTCTAATAACTGGTTAATCCCATTCCTTATCCTGATAAATGCCAGTCTCCAAGAGAGATGAGAGAAAAAAGAATGAGAGATAGAGAATGAAAGTCAAAGAGATGAAGAAGAAAGCAAAAAGAAATAAAGAAAGAGAACAGAGAAAAGGTAAAAGGTATATTTAGCTCACCAGCTAAGACATCCATTAACACAAAGCAACTCAGCTAAAAAAATTCCACTGAACCTAAAGATGTCCTTCCTTTAACCCACACCTCACGAATACCACCAATACCAAAATAAAAGTATTGGGCATAGCAATTATTTTAGCCCCTTCAGGGTCTTCATAAAAGGCGTGATTAAAAACACAGTTAGCAATGGTTTAACTATTTAAACAAACACACATACACACAGGAAAAGCCTCACTGGCAGAAAAAATAACAGCTTTTACAGTAAAAAGAAAAATATGGACCTCTGCAGTCATCACAGAAATGTGTTCTTGGCACCAAAGATGCTGGCAAAATAACTGAAAATGGAAAGAAAAAAAAGCTAAAAAGAAAACAAAAGCAAAACATCTTGAGGATTACCAATTTTTCCACACCAGCATTCACTTTGGCAGGTAACCAGCAGTCACTGCGAGCTGTTCCACAGGGCCGGCTGGCTGCTGTCTCACACATGACTAATCAGTCCTGGTGAAATCGTGGCACACTGGCTGGTAAGAACACACACACACACACACCCACACACACACACCCACACACACACACACACACAGACATAGACAGACCCTTCCTGAATTTCACAAGCTTTCTTCCTCACCCTCAAGAACAGACCTTCCACATCATTTCATTTCACCAAAGGATATCCGTCCGCACATGGATCCAATGGGAATGAGAGAACATTTGTAAAGGCAACATGCAGCTAGGAGCGGCCTCAAAAGATTGAATAACACAGCGACTGCATTTGAATCTCATTGAATTTAAGAGCAGGAAATGCTGCAGCGGATTCTAAAGGACATTCAGATAAGCTATCAAAGACGGACACCTTCCTTCAGCCACTGCAGCACAAACTAGGAACCCTAAGGCTTGCACTTTCACTGCTTCAGCCTGTTTTAAACAAAGGATTAAGTGCAGCTCAAGAATAATTACCCCATATGAGTAATGGTCTCTTGAGAAGGGGCGAGAGACAGATATCTTCATTATACAATGAAGTTCAATGGAATATTTCTAATTGAAAATATCAGAAAAAATGGTCCAGTGAAGCCAAGTGGCGAGTTAGAGAAACCTGCAGGGTTTAATAAAAGCTCTCCACACTCTTCTGATTTGAAAGTCTCTTCAAAGCTTGAAAACAGCAACGGTTGGCAGGAAGATACAGGGATCCACTGCCAGCTAAATGAGTCCCTTAGAAGGAGTATTCTTACCACAAAGGAAGAGCAAAGCTCCTGCAGAATATTCTCACAAACTTTCTCCGAAGTGTTCTTTTTTTGATTTTTCTTTTCCACAAAAAGTAGAAGTCTTCTCTCCAACACAGGAGCCGCTAAGCAGAGATTCTAGGTATTCTGTGCTCTCTGTGAGGGCAAACGTTATCTTATTATTTATGTTTTTTTCATCTATCCATCCATCATCTTCCACTTATCTGCCTTGAATCAAGGATTTACAGTTTCAGCCAAGGTGAATTGAGCCTGTCTCACAGCTCTCCTGTGAGGATACAGAGGCATTTCCAGGCCAGCTGAGGGGATATAATCTTTCCAATGTGCCATGGATCTACTGCTTCTCTTCGTGTGGAGAAGTAACAGCTCTACTCCAAGTTCCTCCTAGATAGCTGAGCTCTAAACTCAGAGCTCGTTCCTGAAGGATGGTATCTACTGCATCTCAACAGTTAATTCACAACTCACGGTCAAAGATAAGGGCAGGAACAAAAACGGTGACTCTGTGCTCTCCGGAAGGTCTACATTCAACCTGGTTCAAGACAGCATCACAACAAGACAGGCCGTCCCTTAAATCAAGATGTTTAGCAGACATACATTAGCAGAAGCAGGTTTTCCTACTCATCTTTGATTTAGATCATCCTGTTGCCGCATCAATATGTGCTCTAAGCATCGTCAACAGGGACAAAATACAAGAATGTTGTTTTTCTTATTAAATATGAGGGATTTTTCTCCACAAATTGCTGAACATTTAAATGCCTCTCTGGTCTTTTGAAGTTCTCCTGCTCCACTACCTGTCAAACAAAGCCATTCTTTGGGTGTTGGTGTTTTGCACATTCAATGCCTCCTTTACAATATAGACACAACAGCTTTCTAATGGTCAAAGAGTTCTTCGAGATGTATCATAATACAAGTTGTAAGAACTAAATATTTGGGCTGTGAGAAAAAAAAAGATGAAATTCACTGGTGTTTCACCGCAACGAGCCATCTCCTCTCTTACAGAGTGTCAGCCTCCTTTCCTTGTTTGGAGCAGAATCCCTGAATTCTTCTCCACCTACAAAAGGGATCATTCTAACCTGGAGTAAGCACTCCACATTTGTCCAGCTGAAGTTCCTGCGCATAGATCTACAGATTACAAAAATAAGATTCAGGTCAAGTCAGTAGTCATCACCTGTGACTGTGTCGCCTATTGACCCAGACTGAGAGACCACAGAACAGCTCAGGAACCCCTTTAACCCTTGTGCTATCCTATGGGGTCCAGATGACCCGATCCTTACATTGATGTGTTCTCCCTACCATGACAAAGGTGGATACCAGTGAAGATCACAAACCCTTGAAGAAAAAAGGTTCAGCGCACTGTCTTATGGGGTCTAGATGACCCCACTCCCAATGTCAAAGTGCCTAGGATAGCACAAGGGTTACAGGTGTTTTGAAGTATTAGCTGGTTGGGTGTAATACAATGTTTTTCAAAATATTTTACTTTTCTGAGATCATAACATTTGAGTTTTAAGCCACAACGATCAAAAATAAATAGAAATAGAAGCTTGAAATATGTTAGGCCATGTGTTAGGGTTTACTGGTTTAGTGCTTTACTTGACTTTCTGTGTAGGCTGGATTTGACTCCGCCCATTCACCTGTGGATCCTGTCGAGCTGTCACTTTGCTCATCATTATCTCTACATCTAACCCTAAACATTCGCTTGACATTCTTTCAACAACAGATGCTCTTTAGTTCTTTACACGATTAACGAAATTCCAGTGGAATCAAAAGAGGAGAGAACCAGAGGACCGGAACACTTTGTGTAATGATTCTACACATAATGCTGGAATGACTGACAAAAACGATCAGTTTTACCAAAAATTCTCATATTTAGTGATTTCCCTACACTTGGTTATTTTGATGTGTTTTAAGAAATATAAATTGAAAAGACCTCACTAAACTTGTAAAACATCTTACATAGAAGAAACCTTTTGTTGAATAGGCAGATTGTTATGATTGTCTAAAATCAAGCCATTTTACCTCAGTGAAGTGTTGTCTGTTAGGTCATTTAGATTTTGCCTTCCATCTGTAGGAAGTAAAACTTGGAAAAGGCTGTGAACTTGATCATTGAGCAATTCTTTGACAAGATTGAAGCTAAAGTCCGTCTTTTCTGTAATCTTTAGACAAAATTCACTCAAATCTGAACATGACCTTCTATTCCACACAGAATATTGAGCTTTAACTTTTTGATGTCCCGTGCTGTTCAATGTGCTACACTGTGAGCAATTTAAAGTCCACTCTTGGATTTTTCAGTCTTCTTGGCAAGGTAAGCACTAAGAAAGAGCCCGTCTAACCTAAAGCTGGTCATTAAAATTTAAAGAACTGGAGCAACATGGAGAAAAACATGGAAAAAATTGTGATACCCCCGCCCCCTCCCCCCCCCCCACACACACACCCACTTACACACACAGAAGGGAGTATAAACTTAGGATTTGTCGGTTTTACTCCAAAACCTGGTTTCATAGGACGAATATGAAACATCATCACTGGCAGTCATTGATGACCTCATCTGATCGCCATACCATAATGATCAAAGGTCAGAAAGCACTTGATTTGTTGAAAGCAAAGCCTGCTGGTTGAAAGCAGACTCATGATGGAAGCTCTTCTTTGGGAGGCCACATATTTAATTACAGCTAATTGCTACAAAAGTGGTTAAAGCTGTCAAATGAGGGTTTTATTTTCACAAGGTTTCCATATCACAGGAAACAGATTAAATAAGATCACAACATATGCCCGACACTTTAATCCAACTCCTTGAAGAGATTCATTTAGCCGGCACAGACGAGTACATGGACTGAAGTCTGTCTCCCTGTTATGGACTCAAATGAGATTCACGTCCCGCTGGTACCCGAGACGCTCTCCAGCACGCGTGCTTCGCCTGGACAGTGCCGCCCCACAACCCCCCGGGGCAGCCTAATGAATACATTCTCAGGCTTCTGTTTACATTTCCAAAGCCGCTGGTTTTCTTGACATCCCTAATTAGGATTTGAACCGGGTCGTTCCTCTGGCCTCTGCGCTCACAGCGGTCCACTTCTCCCTTCCACTGACAAGCACTTGATTTGGAGCCGGCCGTGGTGAGAGTGATTTATGCCTCGTCCCATGGTAGGTGTGAACGTATCGTTCTGTTGATGTGTGCTTAGAAGGCTAGAGGTTTTTTCATGTCTGTATAAAGTGATGGATTTTTATGGGAAAGTGAAGCCGTCTCTGTTTTTTATGGCTTCTTGGTTCAGCGCCGAGGAAGGTCCGGTTCCACAGAACCAGAGGCAGAAGGCAGAGCCCCAGGACCGTTTGCACCAAAGTCTGCTAAAACGGAGTCATCCTCTGGCGTGAGAGTGCAGCGTGCCGCGTTTTATCAGCCAAGATATTTCAGGCTCTCTGCTTAAGAAGATGGAGCTGAAGTTTCAGAAGCAAAACTTGGCAGGATCAGAACTGAATCACTTCTTGCACAGCAAATTTTTGGCTATTCAAATCCCGCTTACCAAGTCTTTTCTTCTGTGACGAGAGCAGAGACGCTCTCTGAAATGAACACATGAGCTCCTCTGTCTTTGACACAGCAATCAGCCTGTGAGCGCAGGTAATTACAAAACAGAAGAAAATCAGGGCGCACTATGACCATTAATCAAACGCAGCAGGAGTCACATTAGATCAGGCTCAATTTGTGGCACCAGGGTTTAACCTGAGAGGGGCTGCTCCATTAAATTGGCTTTAAACATAAGCCATATTTAAATATTTTACATCTTTAATTAGCCAGCCCCCCTCCTGTTTGGAGAAGTGTCACAGAAATATGAATCAAATCCACACACTGAAAGAACTGCTGGTGTTTTCTTCCACTCCGCCCAGGAGCTGCGGCCAAACCGTGTTTGCTTCAGCTGTATGTCTGTACATCTAATTAAACAACCCGACGGCTTTATGTTGCTTCAATGTAAAGGCAGACCTGTTGGCTGAAAGCCTGGGGAATGTGTGTATTTTTGTCCAGAGTTGTTGGACGGAAAATCAAAAATGTTTAGAACAGAAACAGAAACAGAGCTGAACAGGATTTGAGCAAAACGAGACTCTTAACGTGACTCATCCAGACGTCTCCAAACTCTGACATCAGTATGTGCACACGGTGCACGTTATTGTCCATGAAAGCTCTTCCTATCATTCAAATCCCGGCTGATCATCTTCCTCTCCTGCAGAGTTATTCCCTCACGGCTGACTGAGGCGTCTGCTTTCACCTGGACGGCTGCGGCGCGCTGGAGTAGAATAGCTCAAATACAACGGGTCCGCCCAAGCATACCGACTGGAAATGGAAAATGATCGACTCATTGATAGCAAATAATAGCTTTTTGGGGTCGGCAGAAAAGCAGTCAGCGTGAGCAGACAGCACTGATATTCAAATTAAAAATGATGCATCGAAAACCCACAACAAGCACAGACAGATACCCCCCTTCAGAACACTCGGGGCGGGGGGGGGGGGGGGGGGGGGGGGGTCTTTTTTGGCTTGTTTAAGCTGCATCTGACAGAATGAAGCTGTGATGATCAGAGTTTTCATGCGGCGGCTCGATTGTGACCAGTCTGTCTGACTTATGTGAAGCACGTCCGTGTCGCCTGGGTTGAATTATTTACGTTTTGATGAGTGGCTGCTCTTAAGTAGGTTAAATGGGTCACTGGTGACCCGCTGGGGGAAAAGAGGTCAGAGCTGGCCTGAAAATAAGCCCTCCTTAAATATTTAAAACCTCAAGTGAATTAGGAGATTTTTGCCATCTCATCCTTCAGACTCTGACAGATAAAGCAAATATGAGAAAAATAATTACGGAAAAGAAGAGGCGTACTTTACCCGTCGGGATTTTTTTCCTTTAGCCAGATGCAGTCAAAATTCCACACGTGCAACATTTTAATGATCATCTAATATCGCCTGATTCACATTTTGGAAATATGGCTCAATTTCAAAAAAACTGATCAGGTTCTAGAGTAATAAAGCTCATGTCCAGCTTCCAGTTCATAAACTTTTCTAAGGAGGACAAGAAACCAATTCATCCTTTTATTAAAAAATCAACTAGCACTAACACTAATATTCATAGACACACTAAATTTGACACTAAATGCATGCCAATTTTCACACGAATCAGGTCACACATGAAATCATATTTTGATGAGAAGACTTTAAAAGTGGTTTGTTTTTTTAAAGCAGCTGTTGTTTGTTTCAGACGCGTAATTTCATGAAGAATCAGGACAACACGAGGTTCTCTGTTGGTCACCTGTTCCTCTGACTGATGGCAACACAGAGAAGACATTTATTTCAATAACTTCATTCAAACTGAGATTTGATTCTCAATTAACAATTCAATGTTAATATTTCATCATGCAATTTACAGTTAATTGTTTAAAGACCCACTCTGATGAAAACAAGTTCTTGTGGGATTTTTCTGATGATGGAGGACATTTATTAGGAAATGTTAGTTTGAAATTGTATTTCTGATTACTTCTTTATGGAAACCGCTATAAATCATGAGTAGATGAAAAAACATGGAAAAAGAGGCTTAATTTTTGACATAGAAAATACTCAGGACGGGTCCCAAGCTCTCAGCTCTGCTCTCTCAGGAATGTGGAAGGGAAGGGGGGCGGGGTTGCTCCACGCCAATAGTCCCGCCCACAGCTCAACGTTGAATTTCTTTTGATTTTGTCCGAAAACTATATAATCATAAAAGAGCACTGGGAATGATTTTGACAATTAAGATTGGATTAAAAGATAATCAGAATGGCTCTTTAATATGACAAACTTACATTTTGTCCTCCATTTCTACATTTAAGTTTGAAATAAAATCAATTGCAATTTCAAATGCTGTAGTTTTTTTGGAACTATAATTAAACTGAAAATCTAGGTTCCAACTGTCAGTTCAACATATACAGTCATGCATTTTAAAGACATGGTTTGGTGGGGCAGCGGAAGGACGTTCGGAACTTTACCGATTAAGTTCCCAGTTCCCACCCATATGTATAAGTGTCCTTGGTCAGGGCACTGAACCCCACTTTTCTTCCTGGTGGAAGGTTTGCACCAGTGTTCTGCAGCTGGACCGCCATGGGTGTGTGAGCGGGTGAATGAATGGATCTGTGACTGTACAGCACTTGGAGCCTTCGAGAAAGGTAGAAAAGCGCGGTACAAGAATACACCGTTTACCATTTTGATCATTCAATTTAGAAAATGATATTACAATTTTTTGTCTGTTTAAACTTTCCTATAAAGCAACTTAAAATCTACTACATTTTGATTTGTTATGATGCTTTGTGTCAAAATTCAAAATAAATTGCAACAGACTTTTAAAAATTATTTAAATTTTTTGCAAGTTAGAAAATGCACGAGAGAAAAGGAAGATCTAATTACAAAAAGAACAATGAAGCCAATTTTCTTTAAATCTCTATTTATAGTGGTTTTCCAAACTTTTCCCAAATGTTGGGAAATAATATTTGGGTTATATTTTGATTTGTTTTAAAATGGTTTATTTCAAGCAATTAAATAAGAATAACGCACAAAAACTATACAATCATCAGTTATACATTCATTCAATGACGAATCAAACTTAGGATAATTAGACATATTAATAATTATTGCTTGAAGGGGAGTGGAAGGAAGCAAACTTCTATAATCCCACCCCTGTTATACTGTAACCATTTTATTACATGATTTATCATTTATCTTGTTCATATCTTTTATCAGACATCTGTATCGTCCAACTGTAGTTTGAAAACATTCAGATTCAGGAAGTTAAATGAAGATGAGTAGAGCGGCAGCCTGTGAGCAGAGACGTCTGCTGCTTAGCATCCTCTGCATGGGTCTGTATGGGTATTTATGGGTCTGCATTGGTCTGCATTGATCTGGAATTGTCTGAATGGATATTTATGGGTCTGCATAGGTATTTATGAGTCTGAATTGGTCTGGGTCTACATGGGTTTGCATTGTTCTGCATGGGTCTGTATTGGTCTGCAAGGGTCTGTATGGGTATTTATGGGTCTGAATGGATCTGCATGTGTCTGCATGGGTCTGAATGGATCTGCGTGGGTATATATGGATCTGAATAGGTCTGCATGGGTCTGTATGGGTCTGAATGGATCTGCGTGGGTATTTATGGATCTGCGTGGGTATTTATGGATTTGAATGGGTATTTATGGGTCTGAATGGATCTGAATGGGTCTGTATGGGTCTGAATGGATCTGCATTGATCTGTAAGGGTCTGAATGGATATTTATGGGTCTGCATAGGTATTTATGAGTCTGAATGGATCTGCATGTGTCTACATGGGTCTGTGTGACTCTGCCCGTCCCCAGCAGGTTCATCAGACTGGACAGACCGTCCAGATAAGACACACTCACTGCTCTGGGAGTCAGTGACATCTGGCCTGTGTTCTGTTGGAGTTGCAGCGGGTCACTCACCTGCTCTCCAGGGCCACATTGCTGCCCAGGACCCAGCTGTCCTGCAGCTGGACGCATTCCGCCGTACTTTGCAAGTCAGCCGCCAGACCGGCTGTGGGTGGTGGACTTGGGCTGCGTTGATTGGCCAGCGAGCCGCGACTTAGGGACGTGATGGATGGATGCTGTTTGTGCGGGGGCGGGGCTGGTGGGAGAGGAGGCGGGGCCTGTTGGCTCGACAGATGGTCACCTGGGGAGTCGCAGGGTGAGACAGACAACAGAATATTAGTTTAAGCATGATTAATGGTTTTGACTCGGCGCTGTGGCATGAGACAAAGATCTTTGCCTTGTAGATTAAAAAGCAAATCCAAGGTTAATAAAAAAAGAGCTCCTGCTGCTTCCTGTGCAGATGATGACAGCACTTGCAGCCTGCAAGGTAAACACAACCAGGAGCAAGACATAAAAATGAGATGCAAGCAGCACAAAAACGGGAGTCAGAACTGCTTTTACAGCGCGACGCATAAAAAGTGTCAGAAAACGCCACATGGCTGACAGTTGGTTCTCTTAAACAGAAGGTCACTTAGAAAGGCAGCTGTTCTTTTATGGGCGCTTAACGCAATGTTTCACGTTTGATTACAGCCAGAGAAGACTCTCAAATAACTAATGACCAGAACATCCATTAGAGCTCTGAGAGAACAGCTTTTCCAATTTCACACAAAGCTGTGTAATTGGCCCCCAGAATGGCATGTGGTGATTATCTATCCATCTTCCCTGTTTAAAAGGTAAAAATCCACAGTGCTGACAATTCTGATTTGCTTCAATGAGCCCCAAATGGGCGTCATCTTTCCTGCCTCGCAGAGGCTGGGAGAGCGCCGAGAGAGCCAGAGCTGCTGCTGTTTTTCTGTTGACATACTGTCTGCAGAGCCTGAAGGCCTTTACATGCAGAGACAACGCGCACACGCAGGTCGGCGCACGCTTTAACCTTTGCTTTCTCAAGCACGCATGCACAGATCAAGATCTGCTGTGTACAAACTACAAAGAACACCTTCCTGAAAGGACACGAGCCTTTGTTTTGAATGGACTCATTAAATGACCGGGCCGTTTGTGTCCTCGTGTGTGCTTCCACTCCTCAGCCTGCCCTCCCATGCACAAAACGAGCTGCTCAACGCAGACAAATGAGCCGTTTGGTTCCACATTGTAGGATGGAAACATGAATGCTATTGAGAGAGAGGCAATAACTTCCATGGCTTTGAGGTAAAAACCCTCCGGCTGTAGCTCGTGCAGCCCATCAGAGCTGCACAACGCTACGCTCTTATGTTCAAAGTAGGGATACATCAAAATATACAATAAGGACTATTTTAATAAGAGCATTATCGGGAAGAAAGCTGCAGCACAAGAGTAATTTTCAAGCAGGCCTGGCTAAGAATAGCAACAAACTTGAATAGGCATCTTTTTCATCAGCAGGCAGACGGATGGACTGATAGGTATGAAGCAGAATCAGAAATAACAAGAATCCGTGTGCCGGTGCAGAAGGTCAATATAGGATTAATTACTTCCTGACTGCAATTACACAGCAGCAGCATGCGGCCCTAAAGTCCATAAAAGCAAAATCATCAGACACAGATGAAGGCTGTTTTACTCTCTTCTTTTTTGTGGACTGTGATTAGAGTTTTATCAAACCCAATCAAACATGATCTCCTCATCACCCCTCGCCAGCGCGCTCAAAGCCGGCCTGCTTTTAAATGAAGCATGAATTACCTCAGATCAGTTGCTACACTGGCATTTGATAAATATGAGAGAACGTTGACTTTGTGATAACGCTTACAAGACATCCACTCATCTCCTGAGCAACACCGCAGTGCTTATTAGAAAAGTGTTCAGAGGATGTATAGAAATGAGATTTATCTGGCAGCACCGGCTGTTTTTACTTCCACTGCAAACAGCCATGCTGCAGGTCAAGCTCTGGCTGCAGCTCTTCTGCGGTATCAGTGAACCAGGAAGTACAACGAAGACTTTATCATCTTTTCTCCTGTAAAAAACAACTTCCTGTTTTTGCTAATTCTCTAAAAACGGTTTTCAAAAATGAAGGGGAGAAATATAGATGCATGTCACATATCGACCACAGCTGTGTCCATTCATCTTAGTGTCCACGTATTGACGTGTTGATTGTCCTTGTTTGGACTGCCAATGGTGGAGGTGGAGCGCTGCAGGCGGGTGTCAGAGACACAGAGGCCCAGGCTGCAGTGCAGGTGCAGCCGGCTGATGAGCTGCAGCGTCTCGGCTCCCTCTGGAGTCCCTTTCTGATGAATTGAGGTGTAAAAAAAGGCGTGCCTGTACTGGAACATGGCGTAAAGTGTTTCACAGGTGAAAGCCAATTCTGTGCAAAATGCTGTGAAAACACAACAACACCAAACTTCACAGAGATTCGACATGCAATCTGCGTCTGAGAGCATAATCCCGCAGTGAAGGAGGGGGCATTAACCCCCCGTGAAGGGAATTAGAGTCACTGTATGCAGGACTTCTCAAACTGTAAAAGGCTGCAGAGGAACTCTTCACTGGTGTGTCTGCAGACAGACAGAGCCCAGCTAAAGGTGTCTGCAGCTTCTGTCCCTCCTAAGAGCTGGATCGTACAGGTTGGTTAAGTAAATCATGCAGACAGGATGTCAGGCCTTTTTTTCTGGATCTTTGAGGTTGGCAGGCTCAGTTTGTGATGTTTCTCTTAAAGTACGGCTCATAACAACATGCGCTTGTTCCATTTCCTGCACACAGCAGGTGTGAGCGTCTCTGAACATGGAGGGTGTTTGAGACAGGAAGCTGGCTTTACGGCCCTGCTGGACTCGACCAGAAAACATGCTCTTCTACAACTTTGATTTGAAAAATAGGAGTTCTTCCACTGAGGTTTAGAAAAACAAATGCAGAAAAAATTCACTGGTTTTCCTCAGAGATAGAGTCGGCTGAGTGGGAAGGCTCTAGAAACAGCTGTGCTGTTTACGGCCCGTGCTTTGAAACCAGATCTAGACTGATGTCTCCTTTGCATAATTCTTTACCGTGAGCCTGTCTTCATCTCCATCAGCAGTGGGCTCTGAAAAGACCTCTGTGATTAATAGAGCATGCCGACGCTGAAATCACAGACCTCGCTCACATCTTAATCATGTCTGAATTACCCATCAAATGCTGCACTGACACCCAGAAGACAATATTTAGAAAGAATATCTTTATTTGAAGGGTTTTCTTCATTTGACCCTATACACGATTTTAACTTAAAATGTCACAGGCAAGAAAAAAAGTTAATCTAATTTCTTAATTCCATGTTTTTCTTTGCGGTGCGGAGCCAATATCCACGGATGTTTAGGACAATTAGCTTTGTGACCTTCACTAATCTGAAAGTATTCCCTTTTTATCTTTTGATTATGGATCTGACAAGCCTTCGATACGAAGCGTAATGTTCTGACAGTCGGAACACAATTAAAAGCCGTTTAGCACTCACTAAAGCTTGGCAAGCTCACTGAAAGTCTTTTTATATTCATTTTGTAAGTACTGCAAAAGTTCTTGGCCATTTTACTCCGCATTAAGAGACTGATGCAGCTGCTAATGGGATTGAAAGGGCATTTGCCTTGACTGGCTCGCCCTTCACCAATTGGAAAATTGTTGCATGTGTGCGTCACATGAATTCAATCAAAACAGATCACACGACTCAGACCAGACTCTGCTTTTCAATTACTGATCCACCTTGTTTGTGTGCCGTGGAAGAATATGGGGGTGCTTCGCCTTTGCTTTGAAAAGTTTCTAAACATTTTAGAAACCTAACACAAAAGAAAAAAATCTTTTTTGACGTAAAATGAAAGAATAATAAATCACAGTGCTGCATTTGAAGCGCAGAGAACGTGTGTCAAAGCATCCAGCTGATTCTCTTCAGAGGCTCATTTATACTGCAGCATGGAGACACGGAAGGCAGCAGCCTCTCAGCCAGGGAGGGGGGCACCCAGAGGAGTCAGGGAGCATTGGAACCCGTCCTTTGCCCCGGGTGAGTTTCAGGGATTTACTCTAGAAAGAGGGTTTGAAGTTTTCAATGGCTTGAGGAGAAATTTGGAAAAAAAGAAAAACAACAATGGAGATGGAGAGGAGAAGGAAGAATAGCGTGAATCCGATGGTGTTTCCCGCACACAAACGATCCTCTCGGCTCTGGCGGCCCGGCCCACTCATCTTTGACTTTTATCTGATCAAAGACAGACGAGTCTTTAAAGCTGTTTTTGGCGAGGGAGCCAGAATGTAGCAAGCATTTCAAGAGTTACACAACCATTGCATAATGTCAAGTGACACCTCACCTAACCTACACAACCACGTGACGCAGCGCTCTTATATAAGCTTTCCAGTGGAAATGTGCGACGAGGAAAAGTGCATGGAGAGCAGAAGCCCTGAAGATGCACTGCGAACATCTTCACGTCACTGTCAGTCCCACCCCCCACCCAAAGACAGAGCTACAGATGGCAGATCATCACAGAGATGATGACTGCTTAACAGTCTGCTGATGAAACGTTCCTGTCCACTTCTGTGCGGACAGATCTCTCTTCCTGTTTATCAGAAGCGCCCACACTGCCTCCAACTTTCTTAGTTTGTGTCCTCATGACCCGTGGTGCCGCCATCAGGCAGAATTGAAACTCGGTGAGGTCATTTTGAAGCACGCCACCTAAAGCGTTCTGAAATGAGTCCAGCGGCTGGGAGAGCAGACAGCCCCGTCCTGTGCTGCAGCACTGCCGCAGACCCTCTTCAACCCTCATTATTTTGCAGTTAAAGGAATGGAGGCGGGGGGCGGGAGGTCACGGATTAAGAACAGCAAAGAAAAGCACAATGCCTGAAGAGGAGCATAAATGCAGGAGCAACATCAGGTTCAGGTGTCACTGCAGTAATCTGCAGCTCAGCCTGGTCTGCGTTGGAATCAAACCAGAATGAGCACATGTTGTTTAGCTGTAAACAGTTAGAGCATAAAAGCAAACCCAGCGTTGGAAGCTGCATTTATGCCATTACGCTGCTCTGCACTCACAGTTGCAGAATAACAGTGGATGGAAGGGAATATAATGTGCAAAAATCTGACTGCTGTGAGGGGGAGCATGTGCACAACCAACAAGTCTCACTCTCAACTGACAATATGCCCAAAGGCATGATGGGTCATCTTTTCTGTGGATGCAATCATAGTTGAGGGATACAACAGCATTTTCAAAATCTGCCTGCATCATCTTGACTGAAGATTTTTGAATGGGGGGGGGGGTCTGCAATCCAGAGTACTGAGTCCTACCCCCACCCCCTCTGGTCCCTGTCCAAGGCTGACTGACAGGCAGGTTGCCTGGGGTGTGATGTTAGGCCCCTGAGGCTGGCCCCCAGTCTAACATCCAGAGTGGTGTTGAGAAGAATGCAGGACTCCACGGCTGTGGCCCCCTATGTACTGCTTACACACACATGCACCCACACACACACAGGTGCTTATGTTCTGACTCTTCAAAACACTACCTTCTCTATTTTAGTGTAACTAATTTGTGTTTTTTTGCCTCTTTTCTCCATCCATCCATCCATACATCCATCCATCCATCATCCATGCATGAGTGCTAACCACTACGCCACAGCCTCTTTTCTCTAAATTTAAGATTTGAGACCTTATTGACTAATCCATTTTTTCAATCAGTCACGTAGTTCTAACTATTTTGACATTTTTGGCAAAATGTTTCTGCTTTTATCTAACTCTTTCCATTTAAATTTTAAAGTAAAAACAATTTTCTATTTTTTCATTTTATTTATGTTTTTTTAAATAACCTGAGTGTTTGCAGCGTATGATGGTGTGTTTCTGGAACATGTGTCCTGCTCTGTTTGACAAAGAACCTGGTTTTTCTTCTAACAAAGGTTCTGAGTGTCTTCTGAAAGACACAAAAACCTTTTATTTGTGTATTTGCAGCAGAGATGTGGGACTAAAAAAGATCCTTCCATTCAGACGCAAACCTTCATGAGTAACTTCTGGAGAGCTAACGGTTGTTTACAGTAAACACTTTTATTACACCTTTTATTCAAAGTGCCATGTTTCATATGTAACGTTTAGAAAAAAGGAATGAATAAAAGATGAAAAAACAAAAGAAAAACTACATTTACCTGTCATTTCACCCCAGAATCCTATGTTTTTAAAAGCGCTTACATAACAGACCTACATAATTTAAGACATCAACAAACTGCAGGAGTTCAGAACTACACCTGTGCAGGGTCAGGTAGTCCATTTAAAGACTCTCTAGTGTCCTTTCAAAACAAAGAAAAAGTTCTTTTTTAGCATTTATGGTAACATTAAAAGTGTAACACCGTAACTCAGCCTCTTGTTCTGTTCGCCGCGCTGCTGGATGGAATTTAAGAAAAGTCTTGAGTTGATATTTTTACCAAATGTTGAGCAGTTTTCACACAAATGTGGATCAGGACAGCATTAGCATCTCTGCTTTACTGACTCCATCAAAGGCATCCTCCAATATCATGTCAATTATAAAACCTCTAGGTTACATATTAAAGCTCGGCTTTTGCGAACACACCCATCTGCAGCGTCCCATTTCAATTTAAATCAATATCCGACTGCACCGTCCGCTCTGATCTTGAACCAGGATTAAGATGACTGTAAGGGAAGGGCAGCAGACGAGGAAGCGATGAGGAGACGTGCATGTGCGGCACAGCTGATGGGCGGAGATGGACCGGAGTGACCCCAACAGCTCAGCTCCAGGAGCAGAGATGAGAGGTGTCCTGACCCCCACAGGAGCTTCCAACACGCTTCACTTTCAACTCCATCAGAACCACACACATTCAGGTGAACGCTGACTCCCCGCTCAGCCTGCAGCGACACATCTGCATGGACAATCGCACACAGAGGTCTCCATCATCTTAGAGGTCACAGAATTGTGACATGGATTCCGAGAATCCTCGTGTCCCTCCCCATACATTTAGAGCTCCCTTCTCTAATCACTTGAGAAAATTGTTTCAGGACAAAAAACAAACCACTCGTGGTTGTAGTGGCAGAGTCTCTTCCAGCAGTCGCTGTAATTGCATTTCCTGTGCAGAATCGCCCAGTTTGTGGGGAAGCCAGACAAAGGAAGCACTACCCGGCTAAAGATGAGGAGCCACATCTCTTCCTGATTAATTGTTGGCATATTGTTCTCCTCTGGATGCACTCCACTTGCAGAAGGACTAATTTTCACCCTCCATTGTGGGAAAATGTAAGGAGGAGATTTACACCGTGTGTGTTTTTCACAGCACAGCGAATAAACAAGCAGGACTGTGGCTCATGGAGCTGATGTCTCTATACAGACTTCAAACTCCCGGCCGACTTATTTATTATTCAAGGCTAATATGCTTGTTTTAATGAAAACGTGCGTTTTATGGGGTAGAAGGGGGTGCAACCGTGAAATTAAATTTTATAAACCCTTCACATTGAGACGTATTCTTTTTTTTTTGGCTGAAGTGAGCTATTTTCTGGTAAACATTGAATCTAATGTTTATTATGAAATAAGTGTAACTTCCACAGATCCAGTGCAGCGTAATGACTGCTTTATCCAGTCTGCTGACAGTGATGTCTGAGCAGAGTCAGAAACCATCATGAAAATATCTGTGACCATTTCTGACTCATTTGTATTTGCTTTCATAAGCTTTGAGTTTGCCAAAAATGAACTCTCAGATTCCTTTTGTTGCCTTTATCGCCTTAAATTCTCTTTGCTGTCATGAACTAAGAAGGCATTATGGACAGGATTGATGTACTTTTTTTTGACATTATGAAGTGCAGTTGTGTACTGAACCACAACAAAGAGCATCATCTGTTTTCTTCCTCTTTGCCCGTAAGTGAACTGGTCACATGTTTTAGTATTGCTTCTTCATCGGCATCTGTAGTTTTTTCTGTTTGGGATTTTCTTAAAGTTGGGTCATAGACTTGCAGATTTTTGGAAAAACTTAGATAAAATATCGTAATTTGAATGTTACTAAAAATGTTCTGGGTAATGACGTTGACTGTACATCAGAACTGGGCCATGTTAGTGTGACATCACCCAAAAAAATGATTTAGTTCCAGCTTCCGCCATGTTGGAGCCAGGCAACGTCAGTAGGCAGGGATTGGTCCGCTATGGTCTGGGTTTACATTCCTTTGGCAGCCACTCTCACCAATTTGAAGGGAGCTTGTTAGAAGTCCACACCGCTTCCACTGAAAGCGGTCACGGGAGAATTTGTCAATCAAAATGTTCGAATTTTTGCCGGGAGACTATCTACTTTTACTGAGGCATCTCATTGGTCATTTAAATAACTAGAACTACAAACAAATAAGAATTATTTTTTAAAAGGTAGCAGAGCAATAGTGGTTATTCTGACCAACGACTGAGTAATAACTGTTTATTTCTTTATACAGGTCTAGGGGATTTTCCCTTCTTGGAGTCAGCAGGTACTTCCTGTTTTGAACGCCAGGGGTGAGGGGCCACTCAGTCCAGCCCCCCTAAAAAACTAGTGAAAAACTACTGAGTAATGCTTTAAATTACTGGTTTACAGTAAAGTTACATGTAATCTATTACTGTAGGCATGTGCTGTTCCCGGCATGATCATGTTCAGTGTGATTATGATGACTCCACTGTAAATTAGGCTCATTTATAAGTGAAAGAGTTAAGGGTCATTAAGGGTTCTGGATGGGGAAACCACAATATATGCAATGCTACTTTCTTCTATCAATTATTAATGTAGAGTCGTGCAGGTCTCTTTTCTAATGTTCATCAATGAGGGAACAATTCACACCCCCCTCACTGGAAGAGACTCCTTCCACACTCTTCTTTAAGCCCACATGTGCTGACTGCAGAGGCAGAGCTGCAGCACAAAGGCTGAAAATCCCCCCGCTTTCCAAAGAGCTTTCCTGGGGCCAAGGCTGTGAAACGATTCCCCGCTGTTGCATTACTCTTAGCCATAGTGCAAAGCATGGCGCAGGAATAATAATGGCACAAATCATTGCTTTATTCTCATACTGCTCACCAACTTGTACATCAGTGCTAAGGGGGGGTGGGGGGGGGGTGCTGGCGGAGTTGTCAATGCCTTCAACCGCCATGAGTGATGATCTTTATGTGCGCTCACAGGGGTTGGAGCACACAGTGTGTACACCTTAGAGAAAAATCCTCACAGTCCAGGTAAAGTTTTTGGAAACACTGAACGGGTGCACGCTCGACCGGCCCCCGGCTGAATGCTGGGGTCACCGCTGTACCCCCCCCCCCCCCCCCACACACACACACACACGCACCCACCCACCCCAGGGAAACCAGGATCTGACAAAAACTCTGTGGGTATTGACACGGAAAGTACATGATTTTTTTTAAATGCAGCCGCTAAAATTACACACAGTTGAACTGTCAAAGAGTGTGACTTTTCCCTGAAGCTGCTCTTTCTGTGAAACTGAGCGACTCTTCTAATAACACAGACTGATCCACTTTAATCAAGGTGCCTGTGCGTTTGTGCAATTCCAGTTGACAGTGAGATCCCTTAAGAATCAAAATTCATTACCAAAACGGCTCTGTAAAGTGTAATCTGTCATGCAGGGCTTCTGAATTTTGGACACCGTCGTGCCTGCTCTTTCAAAGTGCCTCTCACACACGTCTGCTCACATGCTAATCAACACTAAAGGTGGTCAGGAAAGTCGGATTGACTGTCCTTCACAATCGCTCTAATGCTGATTTACCTGACAACAAAAGACAGGGCCGCCTGCGTTCCACTCTTCATTCACTCTAGAAAAACTAGCCTGAGCCTCATCTGTCATGTATCGGCTGCAGCCTTACATTTCACTTTGTTTGGCAGACATTGATTTTTACCTCCAAGGTGTTGTCAAGGAGGCATCCAGCTCCTGTGCTGCTCCTCAAGAGGCCACACTCACAAGAACACACAGACACACAACCAGAAGCACTGAGAAATGATTGCATTTGAAGGTACCCCAAATGATCACTCTTCTTTCTGAATGAGGACATTAGAAAGTATGAGCTGTGTGGCTTATCAGAAAAGCATTTTTCAAATCTATTCCGGCTCTCCAAATATTGTAATATCGTTCTGTCAGCAAGAAAACACACCAAGATGTGAGCAGACTGTTGATGTGCATGGCAGCACATCAGTGCTGTGTAAGCTGCACCTTTTGTGGTTTCATCCTGCTTCCATGCCAACACTCCGGGCCCAAAATCTCTGAGGACCCAAGACATCAAAACATGCGGTCACTAACAGATTTATCCAGTCCTGCATCCGCATGTTAGACGTATTTTCCATGACAGGAAGTCAGATAGCAACAATTTATCAACTGCCATCTTTCCTCAGCCTCCATCCGGCCCCCTCACACAAACACACACATTTGCAGCCTAGCTGAGCACTGCTTTATATTCATTAAGTGTCACAATGTTATAACAAATAGCTGGCCTAAAACAGAAACGGTACATCTTGTTTAAGAATTATCTGGCACCAAAGTAAAGTGATTTACGTAGGGCCTTGAAGGCAACATCCAGCCACGGTTTGATCAGAGTGCGAACAGTGAAAGCAATCAAAATGCGGAGGACTGTAGATGCTTTTCTAAAAAAAAGATCGTTTTCATTACTTGTGGGAATATGGAAGAATCTTATCAAAATTGAAATAATTTGAGAACAAATCGGAGTTTTATCTTGGCAGCTAACCTTGTCATTAATCAGTTGTTTTATCAGTCTTCACTTTGTCAGCATCTTTGTCTTTTTTGTCTTAAGCAAAACACAAAATGTTTCTGCCTAAAGCGGCAGGAGGTCAGATCTGTCATCTAGACTGCAGTTTAGTTTTAAAGTAAAACTTGACTCAGTAAAAACTAAACTGACACAATCTGGCCTTTAACTTCTGAATTTTTTCTGAAGTTTTTATAGTAGTAAGTGTGTCTATATCCTAATATGTATCATAGTAGTATTATTCTGTAAAAAATCACTTTGTGAATGAAAATAAAAAAAATAAAGGGATTTTTTAGACAATACAGATTCTCAGTACATTCAAATGTGATGTAAAGTTAATCCTAGTAATTAAACACAGTCAGCCATTCTTTGGAAGGTGTTACAGCTTTATTAGGCTGTTGTTTCTAAATCTTGATTTTTTGTTTTAAAATTGTGATAGCATTGTCCTTCATAATTCCTCTGATAAATCCTTTAATAAATTTATATGAACCTATTACTAGTTTTGCTGTCAGTCTTTGGTCTCTAATGTAGAGTTTTTATATTTCTATTCCGCCATGATCTTGTGCATCCCTTCCTGTCGCATGTTTCTTCTTGAAAGTGTGCTAGCAATAGCTCAGTTTTTCTTAAAAATTTGGTTGATTATAAAATTATTCAACTTGGGCCCTTCAACCCTTGTGCCATCTTAGATGACCCCACCCTTACATTGACGTGTTCTCCCTACCATGACAAAGGTGGATAAAGGTGGAAAGATTTCATGTAATCCATGGACACCAGTGAAGATCACAAATCATTGAAGAAAAAAGGTTCAGAGCACTGTCTAGTGGGTCTAGATGACCCCACTCCCAATGTTAAAGAACCTAGGACAGCACAAGGGTTACGCTACACAGAAAAAAAGATTTAGATATCACTGCTGAAATTCTGCTGAAACCAGGATTTATTTTATTGATGTTAGAGTCATATAAAAGTGTTTACTGGTGCATTGGTTGAATTCATTTTTTCCTGTGTGACTCACAGCTAGAACCCCGACAAGCTTTTGTAACTGAACAATGTTACTGGGGTTTGATTCTTTCAGCCTAAAAGCAATCTGAACCAAAGCGAGTGGACACAACTGTCCTGGCTTGAAAGCCGCCTAAGCGCCCTGATGTTTCATGCTGCCAGTGTGAAGCATCACAAATGTTAGCACTGTTGTATCTACTCTGTTTTGTGGCACAGGACATGAACTTAATGACCAGACCACACAGCTCCTCTGCATGTAACTGGGGTGGGAGAATCCCACATGTAATGATCAAATGAACGTCGACATTGTAGTCAACAGTTACTATTCAAGTTGGGCTGCACAAACAGTGATAGTTTGTACCGAGAAGGAGGATTTAAGGCAGAGGAGGGCACTGAGGCCACATTCCTGCATGTCTTCCTTCATACCCTGCTCGGACATGTTCTGATTGGCTGAACACACCTGAACCAGGTAATCAGCCATGAGTAGGACAAGAATATCTGGAAATCCTGGAGACACACCTGCTCTCGAGGCCTGGAATTTCCCACCCCTGATCTAAGGGCAGGGATGCCCAGTTTAGTGTAGTCTGTTTAGTTTAGTTTAGCCATTACCTATTGAATTCTATATTCATGTTCTTTAGGATTCCTTGTTCTCATAAAATTACCAGTATTAAGCCCATTGAGACGACTATTGTTGTAATATTGAGCTATATAATTCAAATAAAATAACCTGAATTGTATTGATAGTCTGTATCATGGACAAACACACTGATGCAGAAATGTAGGTCTCCATTTCCATGGTAAATCAATGCTACCAGAGGTGCTTCAGTTGAGACTCAATGTTATTTTTTGACACAGAATTGATCAGCATTGATTGGTTGGTTCTTCCTTTGACAACATTCATCTGTGGATTGTTGTTCTGAAAATTCCACCTTTTAAAGGTTTTCATGATCTACTTTTCGTTTTCAAACCAGCAAAGGACTAGGGAGGGCTGAGACACACTGGGTGCTAACCTCCAAAGGTTTGAATTTGTCGAAGATTGTGGTCAGGGTACTTGGGACATGCTGGAGACGGTGCCTGGACATGGAATGCCTTGGTATTGCCTTTGGAGGAGTGCTGGTCAGAAGAAAGAGAAGGTCTGGGCATCTCCACTGAGACCACTGCTCCCACACCCAGACCCCAAAACAGAAGATCATGGATGGATGACTGTCTGAGGTGTTTGTTTCTTTCATAGTTTGGTTTTTTCATGAACTGATGAGAAATCGGTCAAACCTTGTGGTCATGTGGTTCCCTGGTTTGTTTTGGGCTCATCTGAAGCCCCTTTTCATTTTTGCAGTCAACCTAAACTGTCTTAATAAAGCAACTTTCAAATTCAATTTTTTTGTCATGTAGATCTACATACATTGTACAATGTGCAGTGAAATGCTTTATGCAGCCATGTGGGAAATAAGAGGGCTATGTAGACCACAACACTTCAAGAAGAGCTATCTTCTAACAATCTAGGATTCAAAGCTTTGAAGGTCCACCTATGTGTCTGACAGTTACAAAGACCACCCTTAAAAATGTGGGGGGAAAAAACCTGCCCCCCAAAATGAACATGAACACAATTTAAAGGATTATCCTTTGAAAAGATAATTGAAGCCGAATGGTAAATAGGCTTTATTTTGGCGTAAAACATGACCTTTTAACATTAAAGTCGTTGGGAAAATGCTCCTTTCTGATATCTGCCTCCAGTGGTTGTTTTCAGAAATGCAAGAGTTGTACACTAGGATAATAGTAAAATCTTTTATAAAAGTTACAGAAAAACAGAACTAAAATCCCAAAAGTAGAATTACATAGTTATGCTTCCTGTTTGGCAGGTGTGGTTGGAGTCTTTGTCAGTCTTCTTGGTGTCTTGGCTCATTTCTATTTTTGCATTGGTTTCCAGTTTCTTTTGGAGTTTGCTTTGTTTAGTTCCCCTGGAGTTTCTCTGTGTGCTGCTCCTTTTGTTTGTTCCTGTTTAATAAATAACTTATGTTGGCTATATGGTTGCCTGTGGAGTCCTGGATTTGCATCCTTCCTCCATCTCAGCATCAAGACAGATCTCAGTAGGCTTCAACCTTCTCCACACGCCCATTGTTTTGATGGTTTCTTTTTTATGCACTGTTTTTGACCATTTTCCTCAATAATATAACATCCCATAGGTGCAGACCCACTGAGCCTGCTCCTTATAATACAATGTACAAGTGCAGACCTACAAGCTGCTCACTGATAAATCCTCCGGGTTTTGAACAGTGGATCCTCATTGTTTCTTAATTTCCCAGCTCATCTGCATTGTGATGTCATCATTCTGGTGAAAAAATGCCTGATGCACAGAAAAAGAAAGAATGATGCGCGTGCGCCTCGTCTCCCAGCCTATTCACATCTCGCTGACATCAAGCACCAAGAAGCGGCTCTGTTTTGAAAGCACAGCATTTATATCCTGAGAACTCATGGAAATTAAAGCAAATGACTCCATTCCTCTCCCACAGCAGACTGACACCCAACAGGCAGGCTGTAGCAGACAGCCGTTCCAATATGGTCAAAAGTTCAGTTGCTGCAGGAGCTGAATCTTTCCTCACACATGTGGACTTTCTCTGACTCACAGCCCAGAGAACATCAGCAGAATGTTCAAAATGTTTCTCATTTCAAAGGGAATGAAATAAGTGAATAGAAGCCTTTAAAGCAGAAACTTTCATTTATTTGACTGATCATGGGAAGAGCAACATTTGGGAAACTAAGACGGCTAATGAGAAGGTTTGTGCCTCACAGATGGAGCCGAGTCTGCATCTGCAGCCTCAGAGTCATTTCAGAATCAGACGATTGGTCTGTTTGAAGCTGGATCTCGCCAGATCACTTTACAGACAGCTGTGGGTGCCTGTGGCGGTGTGACCGGCTGTGACGGTGATTGCAGGGATGGGCCTCTCTTCCACCTCCTCCGTGCAGACACTGGCCTGACTCCATGAGGTACAGCGCGTCCCTATTTGGCCGCTAGGCTTTGAAACGAGGCAGTTTTCTTCTGTGACACAGCAGGCATGAATTAACGCTGTTCTTGCACCTTCACATCTGAACTTCATCCAATCTAATGAAACGAGTTTGTCTCCACTGAAAGGGAGTAAATGTTTGCTCTCTGCTAACCTTCAGCTTTTAAACCAGCTCTGAATCCTGCCATTGTGCTTCATTAAACTCCATTCATCACATCAGCTTAATTAAAGTCGGAATGAAATAAAGGCTGTTTTATCCGCCCGGATTTTTTAAAAACTTCCACCTCACTTGAATGAGGCCAGGCCTTGTTTGAAGCATTTCACATGCTCTGAGATGAAATGACTGTCATTCAGCTTCTCTCTTTTGTCACAAGCCCCTCACAGAGGACACCGCTTGAATACTTGCCTAAATTAGGTGCTACAAATTCAAAAAAGGTCAAGATTTCAAAGTTTGATTTGGCAGAAAACTGCCACGATTTGTGCTGGTTTTATCCTTCCTATAAAGTTTGACTGCTAGGCTTCAGATCCCGTCCTTTTTTCTTAGTTTCTCTTCCTGAAATGTCAGGCTCCTTGCCCTTGAAATTCAGCCACTGGGGGTAATATTTAATAAAAAATATACCCCTCAGGAACAGAACAGCCCTTCAGGAAACTGACAGGTCATTAGCTGTCAAAGATTTCTCCCACCGATTCCTTTCTGGCTCTCAAATATCTTGTATTTTAAACGCAAGTACACCCTGAACACAAACCCAATAAGTCCTACGCCAAAGCCGGTTGCTGAATTTATGCATATTAAAAAACAGGAAGAGATCGTGTTTGTGCTTCCTTTGTGTATTTGAGCGGTGTGGGTCTGTGCATCCTTCTGTGGATGTCTGCAGCACAGCAGAGAATGAAAACATGACCTTCTTCAATACCCAGAGGAAGAGTGTTTTTCACTTTGCATCTGCTCCACTTCTTTAGTCCACCAGCTTGTCTGCAGTGAGTAAAAGCCTGAATCACTTATTATTTCCTGCCAATGAATTCCGATTGCACTCCACAAAATGTTTGAGGATACAAAAACCTCACAAATATGCTAAAGTATAAAAAGATGTATACGTTTTCTGGCTATTTAATATTTCCAAAATATGAATAGCTCATCTGCAAGGGATGGAAAAGAGGATGCACGTGTTGCTTTGAGGATTATTGCAGTTCCTCATAATCTGCCTAAATCTAATGAAGCTTTTCTACAGCTGATCCAAAGTGCAGCAGAATTAGCAGAACTGATCCCAGAAAGCTCCCTTTGGCCATAAATCCTGAAGATCTTATGGTGGAGTCCGTATGCTTCTCCTTCTTCCAGCCTCTGAAGGCCTTTTTTCCTGAAATGTCACAATTACATGACCTATGATATTGCTTGGTTCATTTTTTAAGCTTTTTTTTTTTATATCTGCACCACGTGAAAAGAAGTCATTTTACAAAAGTTTAGAAACAAGACAAAAACCTGAGTCTGACTTTCATAAAACAAAAACATGTTTAAGGCAATTAAAAAATGTCAAATGATTTGGCATGAATTCCAAAGCACACATTTAGAGTCCCTAAAGCAGATTATATAAAACTATAAATCCTCAGATATTTCAGTTCACTGAATCTGTCCTTAGAATTACCAACACAGGCGATTAAGAGTTCTTGTAAAAAAATGTGTTAAATAAAACATCAAGCAATATTTCCAAAACTGCCAACAAAGCCTTTTGAGTGTTAAAACTGTCAAAAACAGTGAAAGTGTGAAAGAATTCTTCAGTTTCTGCTTGAAAAGCAAACACGTCTTCAGACAAACAGAACATCATCATCACCTCCGTTCAGAAGCGTAAGACGTTTCTCGTCCAGCTCTGCTCTTTTCTGAAGGACAGTGACTTTGGGAGAGTTTGTTCTTCATTTTCAATGGTAAATGGGTGTTGAAAAGCATCAATCTTTGCTGAACACAGCACTAAATCAGCGGACTAAGTCAGGGAAAGATTTCAGTCAAATGCTGTGAAAACATTGAATCTGATTTATTCGAATGCAAAGTTCTTCTTTGGTTAGAAGAGCTTCATCTGGAGGACTGTAAACTTGTTTTCCTCCTACTGCTCTGCTGATTGCATCTGTTACCTGGGCTGTGGTGCAGTGGGCATTGTACTGGCCACAGTCAGCAGGCCCTGGGTGGAAGCCCAGTCTGCAAGAGTTGGCAGGAATCAGGAATTTTAGTGCGCCTCATTGATTGTGTCAGATAATGGATTCAAAATGAATTAATCAAACTGTTGACCTTAATTTAAACTATTAATAAATCCATTAAGCATTTCACTTTTAAAGCAAGTTATTGTATTTTTCTGTAAACAGTGTTTTCTGTTAGCTTTTGATGGATGAATTTGTTAATGTTTAGAATGAAGAGTGGAAAAAATGAATGACTGTTTTATTGATTCACAAACAGAATCATGAGTTGTAGACGTGAATTTGGTTGAACTTGTTTAACGACAGAGGCGGTGACGGCCAGCCTGCAGTGAAGGGTGCAGCAGACTGATGCCGTCCAGCTGAGCATTGGCAGAACATGTTGGACTGCGCCGCCCCTCCTTCACAATGGACCTAATCGCATTTTTCTTTTTACAATTTACATAAGGGAGGTGTGTCATCAACAAGCGAGCTTTCTGCGACTGTGACGGCCTTCGTGCTTCTCCTCCCGCTCACCAAATGGCAGCAGTAGGAGGCAAAGCATGGTCTGCATTCACACCCGGCTGAGTCATTTCACACTGGAATAAATCCAGCGAATCACGTTAATAAAAGCCAAGATTGACAATGGAAACAGGAGGGAAGTCAGAGGAAAAAGGCAGCAGCAGCGGGAGCATATGGTGCTGCAAACCACAACTTGTCTCTTCATAAAAAGCAGCAGCTGCTAAAGCTTCTATCCTTGGATTAATATTGCATGACAGCACTGTATTTTCCTTAGTATTGAACGGACTGAGCGAAACAAAGGCATATTGATACTGTGGCAAACTGTGGCTGACACCACACTCACATTATAGGGTTTCAGCCACAATGAACAATCAGCTGCAGTATTTGCATATCGCCCTTCAGGATAACAGCACGTCTCTGAAGACAGATGACTTCAGGGTGCTGAGACGTGGCTAACCTCTGTCATCGCCCAGACCAAACATTTACCACAGACCTAGTGTTTCTTCTCAGAAAAGAATTACATCTCTTGCTGAAGATGTGCTCTGCTTGCTTGGATGCCTCAGCATGACTCAGATGCTGCCCAAACAACAGGAGACAACGAACGATGACCTCATCTCCATGTTTGTTCAAGGTACTGTCAATAATGTAATCCCTATGATTTAGTTAGGAATCACATCTGCCACATTCAGGTGAAGGCCAACACGCTCCTACATATTCATAGGCAACAATATCGACTAAACGTCTTATCTAGCTTAATATAAAATGGGGGGTGCGGCTCTTGACAACGCAATTAGATCGGAAAAATGCACGCAGGAAATTTGCGGATTCCTATTGAAAGCTGGAGGACCGACCCCAGTTCGGTCCGGCCGCTGGCACCAGGAGCCCGTGGACCATGTTTGGCACATCAGGCATGAGCGCTTTACGACTTCCTGAGTGGGGCATTAAAAAGGTATTCCTGAGGAGCCGATGCCGGGCAATCAAGACCAACAGCAGAGCTAACCCACAGCGCCGGCTGAGCTCAGCCGCTGCGGTAAACAGATCCAGCAGATGAGACGTGCTCGCAGCCTTTTGTTCTCATGATAACAACAGAATCTCATTGTCAGGTGTTAAGTTAGATAAGGTCACACCCCCAGGATTAATGTCTGCTTTTCATGGATGTGATGCTTTCAAAACAGGTTTAGCAAACATGCAGTGGAAGAACTCATTTAAATGCTAACGCCCCCCCCCACTCGGATGATTGGGAGGTCAGGGGCTAAACACGCAGATAAACAGATAAGACATGCTGTTAGACTCAATGGGGGAAACAAACAACTGACTGGATTTCCTCTGATTGTCCTCTTGATTTGTCAGGTGTGACAGCTCACCTGGACTCTGGTTTGGACCAAACAAGTGAACTCTGGTCCTCCTGTGTTCTTTTGCAGATGAACGGTTCATCTCAATGTGAATGCAAAGATTTCCCACAGATCAAAGAGAGGAAAAGCTGTGGGCTCCATAGATTTGGAGGAGATGCAATAAAGTACGGTAGTTGAAAATGTCTTGTCAGTTATTGATAGTCAGTGGACTAGCAGGGCCAGTTGTCTTGTCCTGGTCAGAGGCTGTCTTAGGCTGTACCATACTCAAATAGCTGTGAGAGCTCTAGGATTTTTCCAGGCCATTTGGTCTTTGCTTCTCTCAGAGAGGATCCTCCCAAACTCTTGAATCAGCACATGATGCATTCCCTCGCTGCCACACGTCACTGCTTTTGTTTAACACCACTTCGCTGTCATCACTTGGACATACAGTAAGTACATGCGTCAGTGCTGACCGCCCATCTCCCAACCACTGCAGCGGGCGGGATCATGCTCTTTACTCTTTGAGAGCAGCATAATGATCGCCATCAATCTCTTTGTTGTCCAGTCACATTAGTGAAATATCAGGGAGGAGTACGGGAAAGTGGATGGAGACTGCCCAGATACATCCATGGCAGCATGACAGTGTATCAGTCACCTCCTCTGATTCTGTCTTAAAACAGCTACCAGATAGTCCTTCAGATCATTCCTGGCCAGGAGTCCTTCTTCCTGGAGGCTTTTATTGTACACTGAAGCACAGAACTTCACATATTTCTCATTTTATATTAATATTTCTCTCTTGAGCTTTTCCCAAATGTCCCCTCTGATGTGTGCAATAATCTTTTGGATGCAATGCAGAGGCAGACGTGCAGACAGAACTGCCGTTTGTCCAGCCAAAGATTACCTGAGGCAGACACTCAACTCCCTCATTTTCAGCGTGATATCAAGCAACAAAGATGCTGTATTTAAAACTATAATATCACATCTTACATGCACCATCAAACAGCTGGATGAACACTTCATGACTTTCAAAGCCTGTGCAGAGAGTAATCCGGCAGAACTCGTAACGATTCTGTCCATTAACTGCATCTATCAGAGTCTGCTCCATCAGTTTTCGTTAGTGTCAGATGTCTCAGCAGCCTCTGCCAGGAGCTGCTACAAGTGCCCTCGCCAGCAGGATCAATCTTGGAGGGAAAACTTTCTTCACTCCCCGCTCCTGCTATAGTGGCACACATGTCACAGTCAAGTGCTTTATGAAACCACCCTTCCCCAACTCTGCTGCTTCCATCTAAATAATGAATACTCTGCCACTTGCAGTAATCCTCCAGCAGCTCTTCCCAGAAATAGAACAAAGCCAGACGGAGCACTCGTTGTCTCTCCTTCCCTTTTAAAAACAAATAATGCTGATTCCTGAAAAACTCTTTCAGGACGCTGCACCTTGAATCGCATTATGCATCAGCGACGCGCAGCACTCTCTTTCCAAACAGCAGAAAAAAAGTGAACTGCTGAGTTATTGCAGTGATTCGACATTCTTGGCCACATCTAGGTCGCCACTTCAAAGTTTTGCTTGCTATCCATTTGAAGGCAACATCAAAGCGCGGTAAGCCAGTGGTTTCAAAAGGCATCAAACGCTAACCTAAAAGGTACAGTATGGAGACGGGCACCTTTGGGCTTTCTATGATGGATGATAAGACAGAGGGGGGAACAGCAGGGTGAAGGGGGGCTCACAGACACATCGAGTGGAGGAAGAAGGCCTACATTCCGTTATCTTTAATTAAAGGGAATTTATTTCTGCAGGTGATACCTGTGGGGCTGCAGGCATCCAGTCTGCAATAGCAATCAGGATAACTTGGACAGGAAGCAGGTACAAAAAGATTATTTACATATCATCATCCTAACTGTTTTTTAAATATGGTGAGATGCTTTTTTTTACACAGACTGAGTCAGGAGAAGGAATCCGATGCCTCTGCCCAAGTGGCCTTTCTTTTGCCCACTGATGCAAAATGATATTTGAAGCAGCAAATACCATGCTCTATATTTCCCTGCTGACTGCAGCACTGCTCGTCTCAATGAGCACAGGAAGGAAGAACATCTGATGAGGACATCAGAGGAAAAAGTTAACCATAACAGTAGTAAACAAGAAGAAGGCAGTGGAAAAAATGGAATCATGAAATGTTCCAGCCAGAGTCTAAGGTCACTTTAGCTCCTCAGTCTCTGATGTCTAAAAGTTATCGGTCACCAGCAAAGTTGGATCGTCTTGTTATCACTGATTTACTGTGAGCACGTTGGTATTTGTGAGGTCAAACACGCCCAGAAGCACAACGCTGCTCATCCTCTGTGAGTCTGGCTTTGACACAAACCCAAACCACCTTCCTGTAATCAACATATCACTCATCTCTCAACCTTTATTATCCCAGAAAACAGAAACGAGCAACACCAATGCAGCCTGCTTGCTCCTGAGCGGAAATATCTTTAAATATCACCTGGCAGTGATCTCAGCGGTGCCGCATGCTTATCAGATTTCACATTTAATGTCAATTGAATTAGACACAAAGGGAACTTGCAAACAGTGATAATTATCTAAGCATCATGGCTCTCAGATGCATCAAAGCTTGTGAGCTGCAGCAGCCTGGATTGATCAAGTGACACTCTAATGATAGCAGTGGGACTGAGGGAGATTAGGAGGCTGCTAAGCTTTGACCCGGTGTGTGAGAGGAGCGAGGTCTGGTCAAGCCATCATAAAGCTGCTAAATGGCTTATTTCACCTCAAGCTCTGGTAGCCACCCACCGGCATCACCGCTCGGATAATGATACCCGCAAATGGCTGCAGTAAACAACCGAGGAACAAGGGCTGCAGCCTTTTCCCTCTCAGCCTTCCACGAGGTGAGGCGATCATTATTTCATCTGAGGGACGGAGTCAGTGCAACCAGACTCCCAAATAAGCAGCTATTAGTCTGTAACAACCCAGAAGCAGGGCAGGAGCGGGGTTCAGGGCAACAAAAACCCTAACAGGAACCCCCCCCACATTTTTATCAGACCTCTCAGACCTTTTGTTATGTTTCGCCAGCATGCATAAACCAATACCACACAAAAAACCATTTTCCATCCATCACTATTTCTATTGATTACAATAATCAACCGGATTTCAGTTTGCTCATACTGTGCAGCCATAACAGAGAAGCACTGATGCTAATGACCATTGCTAATGTTCATTCAGATCCATTGTAGCCCAGTATCGAGGTGTTTCAGTGTTACACAGAATGCCCCGCGGAGCAGACGGTTTTAAACCTTCAGCTTTTTTTCTGCTAGATGCAATAATTTCTCACCGCTCTGAGCAATTTTTGTTCCTCTAAATTTTGACTAGGCAGAAAATGTGTGATGCCCATGCATCTCTCCTGTTGAGTCTTCTGTTTAGTCAGGTGGCAGCAGCAGCAGCATCAGCAGCAGCAGCAGCAGCAGCAGCAGCAGCAGCAGCAGCAGCAGCAGCAGCAGCAGCAGCAGCAGCAGCAGCAGCAGCAGCAGCAGCAGCAGCAGCAGCAGCATCTGCGAGCTTCCTGTGGATGCTGAGGATTGTCCTTGAAGGCTGCAGGCTTTGGGATGGCTCGGGGTTTAAACACAGCACAGACCTTCTCTTTTTACACATGTGCATGTTCGCCTGTCATGGGACCTTTAAAGACCCACCCTGGTCATCTTTTGATCTACTTTCAAAGCGTTCCCAGTGGTCTTTTAATAATGCAAAGTAATTAGGCAAAATCCAAAAACCTGTGTCGTTTTCTAGGACTTAGTTTCTGCAGAGTGACAGTAGTTCATTAGAAATTCACCTCTGAAATGTGGGCAGGACTGTTGGTGTTGAGTAAGCATGCCCACATTTCCCATTATCCCATTTGTTTACACTCTCTCCCGCTAGCTTACCATCACAAAACCAATATAATGTCAATAGTGCAATAAAAATGCTGAGCAATAATGTCAGAGCTATCCAGCCTTACAGTTTTGATCCAGATTTATCAGCCCAGAAGTTTTATATTTTCATGTATAATTCCCACTTTATTTCAAGCAGTTACAATCGGGTGAAATTAACTAAATCAAATATCAACTACCCATATTTGAAGTTTAAATTGTTCATGTGTTGGGATCGGTCAGATTGGAATCATCTCTCATCCCCGTTTGTTTAGACTGGTTTCCTTTAGTTAGCCTGTTTCAACAGGGTTTGTTTAAGAGTCACTGTCAGGATTGCAGTTACCTATTATTCCCATTACCAAACTGTATTTTTAATGTATGCACAGCTAGTGCCTGCATATAATTAAATCACTAATTAAAAGAAGCTTCATTTGGCATTTGTCTTTGACCAGATCATATTTAATGGTGATCACAGGATTCATCAGCCTCTCTGTCTTTACCAAACTCTGTCTCTAGTTTTCAAATTTAAACTGATTTAACAGAGTTTTTTCCCCCACCTCTCCTTGAAAACATGGATTTGTTTCTGTTTTAATTTTTCTGTTTTAATTTTTTTTTTTCATAAGAGTAGGAAATGACAAATCTAGTCAATCCCGAACATTAGTTTGTTTTAACCCAACAGTTGTGACTCCCGTCACAAAACATCTAATGCTAGTGTGTGATGACAGTAAAAAACCAAACATTTCAAGTGGGCTTTTAAAAAGGATGTAAGATCACTTTAGACAATGCAGCTTTAAATAAAAAAGCTTCTGCAGGTGTACGTCGTGCACAACAGGCCTTCATCCTCTGGACATGCTACTGTTCCTGCACCAGAAGCACCAGAGATATGCAGCTACGACAGCAATTTCATCAGTAAAACACACGTGTAATGATGAACAACTCCCTATCAGAGTTTGCTGGCAGCCATACAGTTTAATAATAATTTTGAGTCAATCAAAAGGGGCTAACGAGCTAAGAGGGAGTGTGCTAACAAGCTAAAATAGCTGAAAATGAGCAGCTATGGGGATTTTATGCAGGCTGCTTGTTTCGATTTGCATCTTTGGACTGAAATAGCTGCATAAAGTAACACTCATCTAAAGCAAATGTACTGCTAACGGTGTGAGCTGGCTAATGAAAGAGAGACTAGATAGCTTGGCTTAACAAAGGATAGCAATAAAAATAAATGAAGGTACATTTTATTATTATTAAAGTCATATTTAAAAGTAACTCAACACTGTGTCAGCAACTAATAAAAAATGCAATTATATTTTATTAATACCAAAATTTATAATGTTTCATATTTTATGTTATATTGTTATGCTGTGTATTTAATGATATTTAGAAAAGCAGTTTGATGGCACTGCTTTAACATCGTTATAGAGAAGTTTAAAGTCATTTATCAGAATCATCTAAGAAATAGGTTTAAACAACGAAAAAGAAAAGAATCATCATAGCAAAAACGATCAATAGAGAAGTCACAGAGTGAAAAAAACATTTCAAATTATAACAAAAGTGATATCTATTTTAAAAAAAGCATCAAAGGACCACACTATTGAAAATGAGCATTTATTTTCTTCTTGTTTTCTTTTGCATAAGACTTAAGACTCCCACACACTTTTATCTAATACAAAATTAATATAAGTTACAGTATAAGTTAAAATAAAAAATAAATAAAACAAAAATGCACAAAAATAACAGATCATACAAATTAATTATATATTTTTTAATAATGCGTGGCATTTAAAATCTTAAGGAGATATTTTTTGTTTTGTTTTTTTCTAGGTTTCTTTACAACTAACTTGTTTAAATTTAAAAATAAATGTGTAAAATTGTCAATCAAAAAGCCTTGTTGCATTTTTAAAAAATCAAATACTTCAATATACTGTAATGTTTAGAATCAGCCTCACAAAAAGCAAATTTCAAAGTAATCGGTTTAAATGACATAGTTAAGGTGTTACCTGCAAAAAATCTTCTTACCAGTTTGTTTTGAACGTACTTGGTGTAAGTGAATGTGTTTTATAGGTTTATAATAACTTGTTTATGTATTTCTGACATATATATATATATATATATATATATATACACACATCTTCAACAGAATGAACATCCAGCAAACAAACATTTCTTTAAATATTTCACAATTAATGAATTTTAGAGCTGCTAGTTCTGCAAGATAAAAGTACTTGTGCTCTTTTAAAAAATAATAATTATCCAAACTATTGAAGTTAGCAAATATATGTGCATATATATGTTGTTGTTTATTTATTTATTTATTGTGTGGATCCCACGGGCATCATCTGAGCTCTGCCAAGAGGACAGCCCTACACAGAAATTACATAAATTAAACACTTCATCCTGTCATTACATGAATTATGAGGCAGTTTATCCAGAAACTGCACACAAATCCTTGCTGCCGAGGGCTGTCTACAGCCCAGAGGTCACACCCCGCGTTTGCCAGTAAGACTAACAGCAGAGTGAGTCTGGCAGAGCTGGCTGCTGAAAAATGAGATCACAAAAAAGGAAAACAAAACTGCCCAGACCTCACGGTTAATGTCCAGCAGCCGTCACGCACTCATGACACTCAAGGATGGCATCCAAACCTGAGTAAGGACATAAAAGTCCTTTAGCCACTGAAAATATGATCCTCCCATTAGTATTCATATTTTGATTGCACATGTGCAGAATGTTGCCATTGAAGCTTAGCCTCTCCTCTGCTGCAGACACAGCTCAGCACATGTAGAGCTGCATGCGGCTCCTCTTCAGGGGACACAACGCCACTTTTTTGTGTGACAATGATGGACATGAACAAAAGTGGTTAAGTCACAAAATACCAAGCACCATACACACCCACTAAATTACTCTGACACGCCGCTGTGCAGGCAACATGCTCACAACTCAACCATCAGACCAACAAAAGGAAACAAGGGAGAAAAACACTGCAGGGCTGCAGCTTTGCATGAAACCGTTGGAGTTAAAAAAACACCACCCACTTCACTGCTGGAGAATAATTCATCGCAACACCTCCCAAGATGCATTGCTTACAGAGGAAAGGCTCATTACATCTACCTGCTCACATTTACCTGTCTCCTCTGAATGTATGTGAGGCCGCCGCGTTGTGACCCTTTGCAGCACTCAGACTTATTCCTTCATTGATGCTCTGGTGCTGCTTACATTGGCCTCCCCTCACCACAAACCAATTACTCTTTGTCTTTGTAGCTATCGGTCTGCTAAGCACTTCAATCCATCTCTGTCTCTCAGGCTGTGACGTCAACCCCAAATGATTAATCAAAGGCAAGCCGACATCAAAAAGGCAACACCTAAGGTGTCATGCTTGCACACATTTCCCACAATACCCCATGGCTTTTAATACAGACAAATTTGCAGATTTATGTAAATGGTTGTTTTTTGTCCTGCGCAAGGAAATAGATAAAAGATAGATTTGACAGAAAAACAAACAAAAAACAAACAAAAAAAACCTTTGCTGGTTACAGGGACAAAACTTCACTGGGTCTCAAAATGCTGCAGTATTTCTCAGCTTATGGCCAAGTGAGACATGCTGTATTGTAATTTTTACACATGTTGGGCTGCACTACCATTTTGAAAGCACCACACACCACCCCCTCACAAGAAGATCCACATGGGGACTGAATGGAATACAAAAGACAGTAGATTCCTGCTGTAGCAAAAAGGCCCGGGGAGGGAGAGGAGCTGCCAGCACACACTCCGTTAATGCATTAAACATTTTTTTATAGCCACATCCAAGTTTTTGACACATGAGGATCATGTTCAACTCCAGATCTGTCAGTGCAACGCTTTAGGAAAGGAAATCCAGCTGGATCAGACGCTCTAAAATTAATTACATTTGACTTTTTAAATGAAATACATAAGGATTTCAAAGAACTTGCTGTATTACCTTTACCAATGCCTGCAGTGACTCTCCTCTACTGTATTGGGGTCCACTTCTCAGGCTGCGATGCTGCTTTGTATTGGCTTACGGATGCTCTGGATCTCCTCCTCTTCCCACTCCTGCTACGCAAACCGCACGCTGCACGACAAAACCATCACACAGACACACGCACGCTACTCAAGCGACGGCAAAAGGGTTAAACCTCCTGGACCGGAAAGTCATACCAGCACCGTTCTAGTTGCCAGCCTCTGCTGCCGCACTCTCTCCGGCTCTCCTCCTCCACCTCCTCCTCCTTCTCTTTCTTTTTTTTTCTTCACTCAACCTATCTGGCGGGCTTCTCCCCTCCTTGTGTGAGATGCTAGACAAGAGCACTGGGCGATTTGCACCACTCTATCATGGATCGTGTTACGCCGTCTGGTTGTGGCGGCGGTCACAGATGATAGGCTGACGAGCTTTGCGTGTGTTTACCCTTCAAAAAGAGCAGCAGCACTGGGTGGGGGGAGCAGAGAGGGAGGGAGAGGTGGGATGCCTCCTGTAAAACACAAGAGCACGGCGGGGTATCCTAAAATCATCGTGTGGCGCCTTTTTCACTTTAAACCGGTGAGGATCATCAAACACAGGAGCACTGGGGTGCACAAGAACCCTAAGTGACTCTCACGGCTGCACGTCAATCTGACACCATTTGTTTAATCACATTCAAATCATTTTCTCTTCTTTTTCTCATTTCCATAATGAATATATTTTTGTCTGGTTTACATTTTTTTCCTATACAGTTGTTTAAAGAACATTTATGGAGACATCAGCAGCTACATCCATCATGAAAACCGTTGGCCTCCTTTATTATTTTCATCAGCCGTGAATTCATATGTCACATTAATGACAGTACACACACACACACACACACACACACACACACACACACACACACACACACACACACACACACACACACACACACACACACACACACACACACACACACACACACACACATCTATCAGCAGCATCTTTCCCCATCTCTGCAAACAGGAGGCAGACAGCTGAAGCTTCACTCGCCTCTTTCCAGCTGTTTGGTGGGTAAAGCTGTCACTGTTGTTTGTTACTTCAGAAAGCCTTCACATAAAATGACGTTAGTTGTTTTTGATATTATTTTTAAAATCAAAAAAAGTCCTTCACAGGTTTGTCACCAAGCTATAGCAAATGTAGCCACTCAGCATCTTAGCAAGAATCTAAACAAGAACTGGCAAAAATACAACTTCACAGTGCTTGAACACAGCCTCATATTCTATTGCCTTTTTTAAAATATATACAAAAAAATAGATAAAAACAGAAAAAGTGACAGTGCTGAAGTCTTATCCAACATAAACCACATAATATTAGCAAAAATACATGTAAAAACGGATGACTAGCAGCTGATAATTTGGGGATATTTATGGGGATAAAAGGGGATAAAAAATGTTCTTTCAGGTAAAACAGATTAAAGTCAAACTGTTGCTTAGCAACAGGGCCAGCGCAGACAACACAGAGTAGATTAATGACAGTAGTGTATATTTATTTATTATTATTTGTCATTAGATACATAAAAAAGGCTAAAAATGTATTCTACTGATCTGTAATTACCAGCTTTCTCTTGGAGCAGTCACAGCTAAAGCAAAGAGCAAGCAGACGGTGATGCAGATCGATGCGATGCCTGCTCACGATTCCTGCGACAGATCGCTGCTAATGTACATCCAGACGTGTACTCGAACCCTCAGACGAAAGAATGATAGCTTTGTTTTCATCTCTGTTTCCCACAGCCCTCTGCTGCTGTCAGCGGTTTGCTGTCTGTTGACCTCAGATCCGCCTGTTCATGTCTTCAGCAGCACAGGAAGAAACTCTGAAGACACTTGGAATTATTACTGTTTCAAAAAGTTTGTCTTTCACCTAATTATTGCACCTGATGAAAGAATGTGATACGAAGCAGAGTCAGGAGCTGAAAAAGTCTTTGCATTAAACTTATAGTTGCCTTTTACTGACTCACCAAGTTTCCCAGCATTTTCTTTGTCTGAGTTTATTTTATTTTATTATTTTTCTCTCCGAGGAAACAACCTATCTCTGCTGGCTTTATGGGCCAGTGAAACCAAGTTGACGGAGACATAAGAAGCAGCTCAGGTTGCATCATATACTGCAAAGTTTAAGTTTTCAGTTGGTAAAGCAGTTTGGTATAGTTTCTGTTTTTTTCTCCTGACGCAAACTCCACTTAAGAAAACTCTTCACAGATAATGAAAAAAACTGTAAAAATCAAGCACAATACATCACTCCATTGTGCCCTTGTATTAAGGCATCATATGACAAGTGTCTCGGCCGCAAGCCACCCCAATGAGTGTGAAGCGGCTGGGATGAGGGTCAACACCCCCAAATCTGAGGCCATGGTTCTCAACTGGAGAAAGGTTTGCCATCTCTTGGTGGGTGGTGTGTTCCTGCCCCAGGTGGAGGAGTTTAAATATCTCTGGGTCTTGTTCACTAGTGAGGGAAGATTGGAGCGTGAGATTGACAGACTGACAGGCTGATTGGAGCAGCGTCCGTAATTATGCGGTCGCTGTACCGGTCCGTTGTGGTGAAGAGAGAGCTGAGCCAGAAATAGAAGCTCTCAATTTATTGGTTGATCTTGGTTCCAGTAGTCATCTATGGGCATGAGCTCTAGGTCAGAACGAGGTCTCAAATACAAGCGGATGAAATGAGCTTCCTCCGTATGGTGTCTGGGCGCTCCCTCAGAGATACGGTGAGAAACTTGGTCACCCACGGAAAGCTCAGAGTAGAACCGCCTCTCCTCCACATCAAGAGGAACCAGTTGAGGTGGCTCAGGCATCTAGTACAGATGCCTCCCTGGACGCCTCCCTGGAGAGGTGTTCCGGGCATGTCCCATTGTGCGGAGGCCCCGGGGAAGACCCAGGACACGCTGGAGAGACTACGTCTCTTGGCTGACATGGGAACATCTCAGGGTCCCCCCAGAGGAGCTGGAGGAAGTGGTCGGGCGAGGGGAGTCTTGGGATCTATGCTTAGAATGCTGCCCCCATGACCCTCTCCTAGATAAGCAGAAGAAGATGGATGGATGGATGGATGGATGGATGGATGGATGGATGGATGGATGGATGGATGGATGAAATGTGACTTTTCACGTGACCCCACTACCTGCTCAGCATGTTTCATCTGTCTCCATCAAACCTCGAATTGCTAATTAAAGGAATAAACTGAAGGTGAAGTGTGTTTGAGTGGACCTGTGAACTGCAGGGTGTTCCTTGGGAAGAACATCAACACCTTGTGGGTCTAATTAAGTGATACATGAATGTCCAAGTCTGATAAAAAGTCCATTATGAAATTTATTGAGACCAACAGCAAAAAGCTAGACCTGATTCAAACAGGTTCTGTGAATGCACAATCTAGACACGCAGACCCAGAAATGATAACTATTACACTTCCATTAAAGCTTGCATAACACTAGAACCGTGTTCGTCACATTTAACCTGACAGTGTCTTTCATCAAACTTTTGCTTTTCTTTTTTATAACCCAAGTTTTTGAAAAGCTCAGTTTGGTCTCCAGCCCCAAAACAAAACAGGCCTCCTGCTGGCTCCAGGAGATTGGAACGCTCCTCCAAACCCCCGAAGCTGCAGATAAAGCTGCTTTAACTCTGATCATTGTGACAAGAACTTCATGTTTCAGATCTATAGGGGTTCTGTAATCACTGAGCGCTCGGATCAATAGGAAGCTCAATATCTTGGCTGACTGTCCCAGATATTCTAGCAGGAATGGTTGAAACATGAAGGAATCGGCTGTATAGGACGACTGCTAATGTGAGAGGCTCAGGCCAATCGAGCAGGACAGAACTTTACTTTGTCACATCAGACTGCATGGAAAGACTTTTTTAGAGTTTAATAGAATAAAGAGGTGAAGACACAGCTGTTGAATGATCAAGGATATAATACAAACTGTCAAAGAAAACCTATTTAGCCCCCCAGGGGCGACTGTGGTGCAAAGGAAGAGTGTTTAACCTCTGATTGAAAGGTTCGGTTCCTGCATTGCCCACCTATGTGTCAAAGAGTCGTTGGACAAGACAATAAACCCCCCGGCATCAGTCTGTAAATGTGTGTGAATGGGTGAATGGGACGGTGACAGGAAAGGTACTAAAGCACTACATAAGCACTACAGCATGTACTTATCAATGTTAATATAACTGTGTAATAATAGTATTATTGATAATATAGGGAGAAGTGGAAGAAGAAATGTACAAAAAATATGTATCATCATATACAGTACAGACCAAAAGTTTGGACACACCTTCTCATTTGAATGAATGAGGTGTGTCAAAATTTTTGCTCTATACTATATATATATATATATATATATATATATATATATATATATATATATATATATATATATATATATATATATATATATATATATATATATATATATATATATATATATATACAGTTCTGCAAGCCTGCTAGGAGGATTACCCAGATCTACTAACCACCCCCGCCCCTCTGAGAGCTTAATTAGCTTTTTTCTTAATTGCATGGCTGAGGGTGCCACACCATGCCTCACATACTCCACCATGTTCGGGTTCACAGGCTCTGCTGGTGTTTATTGCTGCCATCGAGGCAGGACGCAGCAAGAGTCCAACCAACCTGCCCTGCATCTTCCTGTTTTGATGTCTGAACACATCTGAGGAGAATCTGTCACTCAGGTCATGTCATCATTCTGCTCTTCAGGGCAACTGGACCTCCCTTTGATCTAGAAAACGTTTCACTGCTCAAGCGCTGACGAAGCTGCTCAGATGAGCAGCAAATGTCTTCAAGATCAACCTTTAAAGTCTGTTGCCGTGAAGAACAGAATCCAGTCTGTAACAGGTTTGAAACGTGGGCTTCAGCAGAACACGGCAAACAGAGCATTCTTTCCTGCAATGTTTGGCGCCTGCAGATGGCAAAGCAGTGAAGTCTGGAGGCTGGTTTTCACTGTGAGCCTATTGTCTGATGAGAGATACAACAGATGCCAGCACTGACCATATCATGTGTTCAGTTCCTATTCCTGTCTAATAAATGTGCCTTCAAGTATCATTAAAATGTTTCCGTCTGAACCCAGAAAGCACATGGATCAGATTTGGAAAAGTTTGATTCTACTGCAGACGTTAGTTTCACGTTTATCCAACTGTAATGTAGAAAAGTTCATATCTACTTTATGGAAATTGATGATCAAAAACACAAGGAGAGTGCTCTCTTTCTGAGCAAGTCCATATTTTAGATAGTTTTGAAACAAATAGGTCTTTTGTCTTTTCAGTCAGTCGTTTCTTCTGACAGCAGTCTAATAGGTCCAGAGAAGCATGATATCTCCTATAAATCATTAGAACTTTTTTCTTTTAAATTATCATCTGTACACAGCAGTCTGTAATGATCCACTTTGGTTAATGGCCAACAACAAGACAGCAAAGGGCTGATAAGACGGCTTTGAAGGTCGACATCAAGCGGCGTGCCTCTGGGTTTCAGAACAAGGGGGATCTTCTTTGACATTTTCCCGCCGCAGCCACACTTTGACTCAAAGAGCTCGGTCACGCCTGTGAGCTCAACATGTTTGGACTCTGGACTGCAGTTCTTGTAATCAAAGAGTGTCCCAGTTCTCCACCACTTGAGTGAAATTCATATAGAGTGTCCCACATTATGTTATTCATCATCTATCCTGAAGAGGAACGTTTGAGGGGAAGTGGAAGACAGGCTATTTTGAGATGGAAGCGTTCCTGCATTTTTCACTTTACAGCATCTTGGGGATGTTGTCGATCTTAAGTCTTAAGGGACTAACAAACTGTCTCATTATAATGCTTCGAGGGGAGGGGGTTATTTAGGTGGTAGACTTAAACAAAGCTCAAATGAGGAAAATGTCTTTGTCTATATTTTTTTCTAGGATAAATGTTCGTTTTGGAATAATTTCCTCCATGTGTTCTCATTAGTAACGTGTAAGTGGAACACTGCATTTGTGCGTTCAGTCGTGTCATTTGTCATGTCCGCATGAGGACAGTGTGGTGTATGGAAGTATGGAAACAGTTCACTATACTAAACATGGGCTCTCCCATCACTTACCTTTTGATAGTCACCTGTTTACATGCATCCAGTTCCTGTCAGAGCAGTGTTAGCAAACAAACCTCCCTAAATGTTAAAGCAGCTAACAGCCAAGTAACTCATTTTCACCACAACAGCTTGTTCAAACAAAGGAGGCGGGAGAGGAAAAAGAGAGAAAAGCTTCCTGCACTGGCAGAGAGGATGCAGTCAACAACATGGGAAACAGCCCAGGATTTTCTTTTTTCATCTAATACGCTTAAATCTGTGCTTAAAGGAGGAGCGGACTCTTATTTAGCTGTTGCTAAATGGCAGCTATTCAGACTAGTTTGAGTTCTGACAAGCCAAAGCTGTCTGGGGTTTTCAGTTACCGTGGAGTGGGATGTGGGCGGGGGTGCAAGGTCTCTTTGCACCGCTTGCGCACCGTCGCTTCAGTCCAGCTGCCCTTTAGAATATGGATTATGGGGTGCTGCGGCCCGGCTCTCGCTCCATGGGGGGTTGGACTGGGTGCCCAGCTTCAGCGGACACCCCACCGAGACCCCTGTGTGAGAGGACGCTGAGAACCCCCTCGGTTCTCAAGGCTGGATAATTGATAACGTGATGAAAGCTTCCCACTCCAGCACCATACGCCATCGTGTGAAAGAAAACCAGCAAAGAAATATTCAAGGAGACAGTGGAAGGGGGGTGGTGAGTGGGATGGCGGGGGGACTGGGGTTAGGAAGCAGAGAAGCAGAAGCTGCGAGCGAGGCAGAGCTGCGACACTGCATTACTGCCAATCACGAGCTGTCGTGGAAAACGAGGGGAAAACTGGGAAACCTTCTGAGAGCAGATTTCCTATTTAGAGAAAAAATACATATCAGCAGCGGTAATAAGTGCCCAAATGACAGCTGTGAGCTGCTGGAGCGCCAACCCAAGTTAAGCAGAGGTTCCCGTGAGGAGTCCCAGCAGCAAACACAAAGGTCTGCACGTCAGGCCGCTAAGGCAGCTAGCGCGGCGCGGCGCGGCTAAATGGGGCAGGTGATTTCCCATCTCCTCTACTGCCCCGGAGGCACAGCCAGTCACTGCTGGGGAAAAGTGCCGCACCAGCCTGCAAGCCAGGAAGCCAGCGAGAGGAAAGGGCTATAGAGGGAGTTGGAGTCTATCTGGGGGCATGCATTATTCACATGCATCGCTACGGCACTAAGACCTCCACAAAGGAAAGGCCTCAGGTTCCATCAGCGCCGACTTGTTTCCAATGTATTATTGATGGCAACACTACACCCTATATTTTTCCCAGATTTACTGGATTCTATCATTGTTGCTATAATAAAGGCAATTTCCAGTAAAGTCAGAACAAATGTGGAGAATATTTCCAAGCATCGAGCAGGGGGGTGCTGCAGCCCGTTCAGAAATGGCTTTAATTACACAAATCATGGCCTGGCTCATTCCCGTACAGGAAAAAAAGATTTCTTAGGTAGAAGGATGGGCACACCCTAAAACCCTAAACCTCTTCCAGGATCATCAGTCAGGTCGAAGCCGGCTTACCATGCTAAATTAATGTCACAGCAGAGACCTCTAGTTAGACCCAAGTGAAATAAATGAGCTATCCAATTACCACATTATGATCACATGTGGCCTCTGTGAAAAAAAATAAAAATCCACAAAACTTACCCACCAGCTGCTGCCTGGTGTTCACTTTCGGCTTTATGGGAAATTTTGCTCTCACTTGTGTTTACTATTGACCATCAGAGGCTGTATCTGTGCATGCCTACACCCTGCTGTTCCTTCATGTTTATGAACGCAACAAAAGGGCCGCTTTGAGAGGAAATGTGCTGTTTTCTAACAACGGGGAAATGGCCAGGAACGTCTAAGAAGACACAATCAGAGATAAAGTGATGCACTCTTTTTCTTCTTAAATCGCCTCAAAAAGCTAAATTATCCTTTATAATGGGATTTTTATTGAAAAAAAGTTAAATAGCTCCAACTCAGAGGCACATTAAATGCCACACACACTTGAAAGATTTTCCCTAAATCTCAGCAGGAAACACAATCAATCTGCTCAGTATGCAGGACGGCGAGAGCGGGCCTTCTCTCCCTTTGAGGATGTCGCCACGTTTGACCGATGTGCAGTCGATCTGCGAGATTGTGACTGATCATCATTACTGGCTGCTGAAACAATGACTTTCCTTCAGCTTGCTTAGCTTCAAGGAGGACACAGGGGATCTGCCCGTTTTTCTTGGTGGCTTAACGCTGGAGCCTGGATTTGAGGAGTTAAGGCAGACTTGGACAAAACAAAAAGTGAACTGTTCATCCGTCCAAGTCATCATCTTTGCTCTGGCTGTCACTAGCTTTCAGTCTCAGAGTATTCCACAGGAGCTATACTGCAGCTTTAGATTTAATTTCACATTTTTGTAGAGAGAAAGATGTGAAAAAGGGAGGCCAGAAAAGAAGAATTGCTGTAGATGTGTGCGAGGGCAGTATTTGGCTAAATCTCAGGGATGGACAGTAGATTTAAAAGAATGGCTTCCCCCATGCGATGCTTAAAGGTTAGGTCTCTATTACACAGAGAGCAAAATGTCAGCAGTATCCCCTGAAAGAGAGCACAGTGATATTAACGGTGAGTCCTGGGAATGGGCTTCCCCTGACTGAGTTTCCCTCCACCAGACGCATTATTCATGCAGTTGTCAGCCTGCACCTGCCGCATGTAACGCTCCCTAACATCTACAAACTAAATGGTGGAGAGAATACAGCCCACCCTGCTACTCAGCCAGTGGTGAAATGAATCTTACTCGCTGAGAGTGAAGTGCTGCAGGTTATTTTAAGGCTCCTCATCCACACAGCCGAAGCTGTTGCTCAGGACGGATTAGCAAAATGTTCAATTTTCAAGTTAGTATTGTGTTTTTGTTTCTCTCCACCCCTGAGGTGGAGGAGGCAGGGTCAGAGGAAGCAGTGCAGGGTGTGGGGGGACACACCCAGTTTAGGGTTTTCTGTGTTGCTGCATCATTTTCTGCAGTGGAACCAGCCAAAACAAGGCAGTTTTGAGAAACAGGTGAGGGGCTTTCCTCTGAGGCTTCTGTTCAGTCCACACAGCAGGCAGCGCATCCGATTCCTCAAAGCAATTATCAGAGCTGTTCATGTAATCCAGCATCACTTAGAGCGCAAATGAGTGCGTTCACTGGAAACCTGATAGACGGGTTGACACCAGGATTTAATAAGTTAGACAGCCTTCACGCAAAATGGCCTCCGCTGCTGCAGCCTGCACCGAAAAGACTGCAGCAGCGGGTTGTTTCTATTATTCTTCTGCCACTGCAAACACACTGTGGCATGCTGCACGGGGAGGAAGAAGGATTCTCTCTCAAGCTTTTTTAATGAACTCCCAAATGTCAGCCCCATACGTCTTTCAAGAGCAAACTCCAAGTCACCGCTTTTGAAGACTGACTGTCCCTCTGAGCATCTCTACGTGACGTTCAAACAAGCAGCTCCCATCGCAAAGACAAATAAAAAAGGGCTAGTCGGTGAAAAGGGTCAGCCGTGGGCAGTAAACAGGTGGTTTGGCTCGTTACAGCACAGCTTTATGACAGGACACACCCGAGCTTGGCTTGTGCCTTCATTTGGCCAGGCCACTGTAAAACGTGATGGTAGCCGTCGTTGTCTTGTGATTAATCAGACGCTAACCTTCCGTGGTCCACTCGCACTCACAGACTAAGAGAAAGGGGAATTACACAGGAACACAATTACGCTGAAAAATGTCACAGTAATTCAGCTGCTCTGGCGAGCGCGGTCCTGAGCCGAGTTCAAATTGGAATCAACACATTTCCTCTCAACAATAGACAAGAGCACTGGGGGTTGCAGCAGGAAGGGGTGGCCAATTACAGGGAAGCAGCGTGTGTCATCTTGACAGCATGTTTGGGTTTTTTAAGTGGACTGGACATAAATGCTACACTGCATTAGGAAGGACAGGGATCCAGCTCTTGCAGCCATTTTTGGAGGTGAAACAAGGGACGCCATGCCGCTGTATTAATTACAGAGTTCCGATCTCTGCTTTATTCCAATTTTTAATGAACTATTACAATTTCCCCAAAAGGCTAGATTATCTTAAGAACCATCATTTCAGGATGAACACTAAAAAATGTAAAAATGGCTTTAATAACCAATTTATTCATTCCAAATATGCATGAAGGACTTTAACGACGGCAGCTTCCTTCTAGTGAAAGTTTTAGCATCCCTGTGATACCAGACACCAGGAAACTGTTAACAGGAGGTCCATGTGAACAGCAGACAATTAAGGTTTGACAAATATTCTGTCAGGAAATTATCATTTTATTCGTTCTCAAGCAAAAACTTGATCACCAAGTTCAACCTACATTTTATACAAACCTTTGTCAACAAATTGTAGATAATTAGGGTTTAGTTTTAATTAAAAATAAAACAAAATATTGGGCTTTATTCAGTGCAGTGTGTTGCTAAGCAAGGCTGGGTTTAAAGATAAATGAATACAAATCTAACTGATCTTCAATAAGAAAATACAGTAGCATTTTATTAAAAATATGAGCAAATGTTTTGTCTTGTTTTTTAGGCAGCAAAACATATTTTCAACTATTTCTTAAGATGCGGATGACAGTAAAGTTCCACTTTTGTTCATTTTAAATGACTTGTGGAAAAGATTTTCATAATAATAAAACTTATCTGAAACAGACTATTTGAGAAATAAATCAATAATTTGTTTAATTGTTGACCTGCACCAGGCTGTAAGACTGAATCTGCAACAGGTAAGCAGATTGGTGTGAAGAAATCAACTGTGGGAGCAATTATTAGGAAATGGAAGACATACATGACCACTGATCTCCTTCCATGCCCCCCCCCCAAGATCTCACCCTGTGGGGTCACAATGATCACAAGAACGGTGAGCAAACATTCCAGAACCACACGGGGGACCTAGTGAATGACCTGCAGAGAGCTGGGACCAAAGTAACAAAGGTACCATCAGGAACACACTACACCACCAGGGACTCAAACCCTGCAGTGGCAGACGTGTCCCCCTGCTAAAGCCAGTACATGTGCAGGCCCATCTAAAGTCTGCTAGAGAGCATTAAGATGACCCAGAAGAGGATTGGGAGAATGTCCTATGGTCTGATCAAACCACAACAAACCTTTTTGGTTAAACTCTACTGGTCGTGTTTGGAGGAGAAAGAATGCTGAATTGCATCCAAAGAACACCAGACCTACTGTAAAGCATGGGGGTGGAACCATCATGCTTTGGGACTGTTTTTCAGCAAAGGGACAAGGACGACTGATCAGTGTAAAGTAAAGAATGAATGGGGCCGTGTTCGGTCAGATTTTGACTGAAAACCTCCTTCCATCAGCATTGAAGATGAAACATGGCTGGGTCTTTCAGCATGACAACCATCCCAAACACACTGACCGGGTAATGAAAGAGTGGCTTCAAAAGAAGCATCTCATGGTCTCCAGATCTCAACCCCATAGAAAATCTTTGGAGGGAGTTTAAAGTCCTTGTTGCCTAGCGACATCACTGCTCTAGAGGAGATCTGCCAGGAGGAACAGCCCAAAATACCAGCAACAATTTATGGAAACTTTGTGAAGGCTTACAGAACACATCTGACCGCTGTCATTGTCACCAAAGGATTTAGAACAAAGTATTGAGTTGAACTTTTGCTATTGACCAAATATCTATTTTTCACCCTAATTAACAAAACAATTCTTTAAAAATCAGACAATGTCATTTTCTGGATTTTTTTCTCATTTTGTCTGTCATAGTTGAGGTTTACCTATGATGAAAATTACTGGCCTCTCTCATCTTTTTAAGTGGGAGAACTTCCACAATTGGTGGCTGGCTGAATACCTTTTTACACCCCAAATAAATATATATTGGGAGGTGTCTATGTGTGTGTGTGTATTTATGCTTTAAAGTCTTTTACATTTTTTATCTTATTAATTTTCCGTTTCATTAATCTAAAAATTGATCCAAACTGTGTCTCTGAAACCGTGACACAATCTGAACGGTGAGTAATGTCATCAATTGCACCTGTAATACCAAGTCCCAAATTTTCAGACATAAAATATTCTCCACTTAAACTTTTTACTGTGAAATCTCCTGCTGGTTGTTCCCAATTAGCAGAGGGGAGTTTCCTGCTGGTTCCCATTTGAGAAGGCACAGGGCATTCTGCAGCGTTTGCCAAGAGGAGAGCTCATGGAGGAGCAGCAACAACAAAACACTTACTAATGAGAAAATAAAATCGCAGCAAGAGCTGAACTCGAAATGATCTGCTGTCCAAAAGCAACTGTGGTCCTCAGAAAAATGAAGAGCATGGAGCAGAGATGCCTTCATCCTGAGGAAGCTGGTTCTATTCATTTTCATGGAATGGGATTAGAATTCAACATTTAATAAGTCATAATTCAAGGAAATTTGACTTTTTAACTTGTTTTGACTTGTTTTTTTTTTTTTTTAGCATTTAGTTTCTGCAGAAAAGTAAAGATGATGATTATTTTACAAAAGCAATTGTTGTTTTTTTTCAATCTCAACCTAAAGTTCCCTCTCTGTTTGTTTTTATTATAATCTACTTGTTTGGCTAAACTTATTTTTAAAAGTTCTCTCAAAGTCATGAAGTTACAAGAGTGAGATTCAGTCAATAGTTTCTACATGCAGAAAAACAAAGATGCATTCATCGCTCAAATACTCAGAAAAAATGGAATTCCAATTTTTAGCTTTAGAAAACTGAGATCTTCAGTTTGTAGTTTTGTTCAGCTGGGGTTATAAAAACATTCAAAACATCTTTACAACTTCAAGAAAACCCGGCTTTGGACAGCTCCTCTTGAAAAAGACAATCGGCGGAAACACTGTGAACCTATTTGCCAAATGGTCTGTCAGCTAATGCCCCGGTGCTGTTCATCTGTCTAATCCTTCAGCGGAGGCCTCTAAAAGGATCCGTCGCTCTAATAAGATAAATGGGCTTTGACCCCAGAGCTTCTAAAAGCCAGCCTGGCCAATTTATCTGTTTGACCTCTACTCTGAGCAGAGACGCCTTCACCTCTGCTGCAAGCCTTTAGGCACCATCCATAATCCCAAACAAAAAGGGCTAAAGTCAGCTTTCAGACACTTAATTCTTCCAGATTAAGCACTCTGTAATCACTTATTACATTTAGTTTTCTTGTGTGTTTCTAGTCTTTTCTGATCAGATTCCCAATACTTGTTTGCCCTGCTTCACATGTGATTTGGAGTTAATGTTTGTTTGTCCTGAGGAAGTGAAAAAAATGAATATCAAAAATATACTACAATACCAAAATTATCAAATATATTTTTTTAATTGCTGTCAGCCAATTGTCATCCTTGATGTGTAGTTCGTCACTAAATTGACATGTAAAATGGCCAATTGAAAATTCTCTGATTCATGCGTGATCAACATCACTGAGTGCCACTAGCAGACCTCAGGTTTTCTTCCTCCTCCTCTTCAAACAGGTCTGAGCGTTTAGCGTCAGCCTCCTCAGTTGCCTTGTTTTTCTATAACAGTCACATTTCTCTTGTCGGCACGACATGCGCCATGCTGAACAGCAATAGATAACTTTAAAAACAGTTCACATGTTTTAGTGCTTTAGTAAGCGACACCACAAATGTATACAGTTAGCATTATGCTAGCTTAAAACAGTAAACGGATGCATTTTTGCCAAAAGGGGTTTAAGTTGTGCCAGCGGGACGTCTTCACATTTACAGGGAATGATTAGGGAGTCATCCATAGAAGTGATGTGCTCAAGAAAGTCTCCATTCCACAAAAACCTGTCGTGTAGCCAGAAGGGAGCATAAGCTTACATCCCCTTGCAGCATCAAAAAGTGAATGATTAGGCGGCTCTTCTTAAATGTTTTCCTTTGTTCTAAATATATGTTCATATGGCACAAGCTGTTGTGAACCATCTTTAAGTGAACAGCATTCACCACTTGATCGTACAGCCAGAAGTGAGCAAAGGTTCGTATTTTCCTGCAACATTGTCAAAAAAGTGGCCTGTGATTATTTCAAACTTTAAATTAACAATAAGATAATGAATTAAAGACATTTGTGCTGAATCTTTCTTTCTTACTTAACTTACCCCATGCCGGGGGCAAGTTTTGCCACAAAACCACTTCTTTTGCAAAAGCTATATTTCTCCAATTGTTTATTTGAGATCCAAAGTGATTGTTCAAAGGGATGCACAAGATCCTGAAGTATATATAATTTAGTTGGAGACATTGGATTCCATCGCTTAAAATTTTTTTGACATATATAAGGCGCACCGAACGGTCAGACACATTAAGCAAAAGAGTCAGAGAGGAGTCTGTCAGTCAGACTTTGTTAGCGAATTCACAAAACCTGTAACTCCAAACTTTGTTTGCAGCATGAAAAGCAACAGACAGAACATTAGCCCCGTTCGTGTTTTTACAATAACACATGACCTAGTTTGTAACCAAAAAAGGAAACCAGACTGTCATTTTGACAGAGCGCTGTGTGCCTCTAAATCGTTCAACATCAGTAAGAACAACCAATTTTATTTCATATCTAGGGCTAAAGCACTCTGGATTATAAGGCCCACTGTCGTTCTTTTGAAAACAATGAAGGCTTTAATGATTCCCACATAGTGAGCAAAATATTGTATATCATAATAACATCCATCCATCCATCCATGTTACTATAATATTTCCTAATCTAATTCAGTAAAAAGCTAGAAAACAGTGAAATGTGTGAGCTGAGGACTTCTGGACAGAAGCAGGACAGGTGCAGGAGCCGTTTTTACAGGACATGTTTTCTTTGTTGGAGCATGAGTCAGTTTACACGTATCAATCCCTGGCCTCAAATCCATATCTGCAAAGTGCTAAGGTTTGCATGGGTGATTAGATGAATTGAACCATCAGTCTGTTACCTGAGTGCGCCTTCATATCTTGGATATTTGATGCCCCTCCACCCCTCCCCTGAAGTGACCACAGTTTCGGGATGCTAGGCTCAGGGCACACGGCCAAAGATTTATGTATTGTAATACCATTCATTTTTAATCAGCAGCTGAATATCCCTCCAAACGTCTCGCAGCACTGCCTTTGGCTACAACGCTTCAGTTTTGCTCTGTTCTAATTGATTTGGCACTTCTCCACATTGTCGCTGCTGTAAGTTGACTGTTACTATTGCTAATACTGGAAGTGAAATCTGCCACCTCTGCGCTGAAATATATGGGATTTTTTCTCTCCTTCCTGCTGAATTCCTCGCTGGCCTTTCAAGTGAAGATGTGCATTGTGCAGTTTTTTTTTCAGACCGTCTCTTCCTGGAGCTGCACTCCATGGAAAGCTTTCTGCACATTACAGCTAAGGACAGAGGACATGAGACACTGGGGGGGGGGTTCTCTGTAGTTTAATGAGCTTGACAATGAAAGTGACACTGTGCCCTCCCTGGACCTTGCTGTGTGATCAATCATAACAATAGCTCACCATTTCCTCCTCTGGATACTGACCTTTCTCCCTTAAGGAAACAGTGTGTGGGAGCTTTCTCCCCAATCATGCACTGAAGTCTCTCCATGTGTGCATTAGGACGTCCTTTAGCAGCCCACTCTGGCTGTCCCGCTGCAGGAATACTGATCCATTCTCCCCTCTTCCTCTGAGCTATTTTAAGCGTGAATGACACACTTTAAAACGGCAGACATTCAGACTTCAGGCTGATCTGATGCTGCTCCTGCAGAAAGCAGACCTGCCAAATTTAGCTGAATATCAGGGAGATTATTTCAGACGGATCGGCGGTGAGCTTGGAGAGATGAGTCATAAGAGCTGCGAGCGCCACACAAGTGGCCATGAGTCAAAGCCTCTCCTCTGCCATCATTAGCAACCTACTTAAGGTTCTGCGCTCCTGTTCCTCGTTCTGGATAAGGCGTAGATCCTCAAGATTACCTCTGCAAAAATGCAGCTAGAAGCAGCCAAAGTTATCAGAGAAATGGACAAACACGAGCTGCTGAGGACTTCTACACAAACTCGGGTTTCATCTGAAAAATGTTCCGTAAAACAGAAATCAAAAACAAAACAGGCCTTTTTATTGTTTGTGTTATTCATTTTCCAGAAGTTTGGGTTTGCTTTGATTAAAAATGCTTGAGAAAAAAGATTCATACTAAATTCCACTTCATGCCAGTCACAAAATGCTTAAACATAAAAGCTGAACAAAATAATTTGGAATACAAAAAAGACTGTTCAAAAGACTCTTTACATTGAAATATTCCATAAATATTCAATTTCCTTTGATAGTTTTTTTTGTTCTTTTTGCCTCTTCATATTGCTTAAACACAGACATAAAAGAAATGTGTAAAGACAAAAAAAAATGTAAAATAAAGCATGCATTTTAAAAATGATTAGTATAACAATCATTCAATTCTACACTTAAATAGGAGGTAGATTCATCTCTCCATTAATCGTAAGGTCGCAGCATGTCAACGCACTTTTCCCTGTCCTATGAGAAGATGAGAGACCTCTTTTTAAGCCTTCCCTATAGGTGGACCCCCAAAAAGTCTGCTTTTTGTTTGATGTTCTTTTGTTTGATTATCCATTTGTAGTTTTTGTTCTGTTTGTTTGGTAAATTCTGCTGCATCGCCCGAACAAACAGCAGCATTTTTTCATTCGTCTGTTTTGTTAAAAGTTGACATTTTTTACAGAAACGACTGGTTTACTTTCGAAACAATTTTCAGGTCAATTTCAGTGTAAAGCTGACTGTTTGTTTTTAATTTTGTCTGTTTCTTTAACTCTGTATTACTGTTTTCTGGTCTCTGCGGTTCCATCGCTTATCTACAGTGGAGCAGGGAAGGCTTTTAAATTGGAAATGTTGATAAAAAGGTGGTCTCTGAAACTTCTACCAGATTTATGAATTTGTGACTTTAAGGTCCAGGGAACATTTGTGGGGACAGCTCTGATGAAGCTCCTCCCACTCCATCAGCTCTTTTGTTCTCCTTTTTGAGTCTGGAAAACGATGCTTGAGGAAGATCTTCCTGCAGCGCAGCTGTCCATCAAAAGCTCCTCCGCCTTTGGGGAGGGGCGTACGGACTGACAACATTTGATCAGACCAGACAAATTTGACCAAACGGTTTGAGGTTTCAGCAGGAAAAGGATGAAGATGTGTTCAACTGATGCATTTGTGGGAGATGAAATGCTTACATGACGTAAACTCCCTGAAATCCTGAGTGAAGATGAAGCCTTTAATGAAACATTGATCCGTGTGTATAAAAGACTAAAACTCATTTCCAGCTCAGATGAAAAGATGTGGTATAATAATCTGCAGCGAAAATGTGTCTTTTATTCCACTTGTCAAAAAGGAAATTAGAGCAGCCCGACACAATTAACATAAAACATGTTTGCACATTTTTACATCATTATACTTGGTCACTTAACTGCTGGAGCTGAATGCGGGTTCCCCTCCGCTTACTCTGCTGTTTCATACAAAAATCCTTTTGTTGTAAACAAAAAAGGAAACTATGATTCTTTGTTCAGTAAACACGACTTTTTTATCGTCCAGCAGCAGAGGTCAGAGATGTAAAATGCCCTCCCGAGTCCGCAGACACGGCAGGAAAGGAGATGTGGAACTAAATCAATCTGATAGGCAGGTCAGGTCTGCAGACGACATCTGAAGAGGCGCTGCGGATCCAGGACACGACGGAAAATCTATTTCAGCTCACATGAAACAAAACCAGATCCAGATAAAGTAGTGCATCCTGACCAGCCCCTCGGTGACGGACCGTCTTTTCAAGGTTGTCCGCTTTCTTCATACCGTTTCCAGGCGTTCACAAAATGACTTCCTAATTATTCTCATTACAAGCAATCATTGGCACGTGCACGCCGCCTTGTGAGACCTTCTGCAGCCCACAGACGCAAAGGAATCATTGCACAGCAGATATTAGCAAAACCAATGTTAATTCCTGTTTCCCATATTAATATTCATTGGGCATAAAAATACTGTTGCTTCCATTTCCATGCTGTGAGGTAATCTGATCACTCCATTAACTTGTGTGATGAAATGAAATGAGTGATTTCCTCCTGAGGACGGTAAACAGTCGTCTCTGACAGGAGCCGAGTGATTCCAGCTTGTAATAACGCGCCCCGCACCATCCTGCAGATGCGCTGGTGCCACCGCCACGCTGCTGCTTGGCAGACGTGGCCGGAAACTACGACTACGACATTTCCTGAGGGTCCAACGCAACTTTGGCATCTGTCACACCAGGAAGGAAGATAAACTAAGGGACTGGACGCCTGCCGGTCCGTTTCCCTCACAAACACTCGGGTGGAAAGCTTTTATAGCAGCAATACTGAGCAGCAATTTCAAAATAAATGGAAATTACTTTGATTTATTCTCTTCCAAAGACAAAATGGGCTGAACAAATTCCAACCTTCTACATCAGAATCTTTGCTTTCCAGATGAGATCCAAAGGGTTTCTGTGCTTCTACAAACCAGCATCGTTACACAAACACGGTTAAAAGGACGAGTGACCTGCAGCGTCGATATTACAAACCCACGGACGTGCCCCCCCATCACACAACCTCATCTATCTTTACATCCTAAGAATGGGCTGCACCAAACACAAGAAATCCAATAATTAGCAGGACGGTTTCTAAATCCTTCTTCTCATTGGAGAGGCTCCAGAAGTCACGCCTCTGACAGTAAAAGGACTCTGTGGATTCAAGAGTCAGCTCCCCTCATCACCGGGCAGAATGACACAAGCAGACCCTCTGTGTGTCCGTGTGAGGGGGGGTGAGCTTTCCAGTCACGTGTCACTCATGTTCGTTCAAAAACATGACTGACATCTCACGTCCACAGTTCATCACGCTGTTGACATGAAGCCGCCATTATTGACCCGACGGCTGTTTGTCCTGACAGAAGTTCACGTGCAGCTGACATTTGTTCTGCAGAGGAAGAGGCCGGCGTCTCCTCAGGACTCCTGGACGGCTCCGGTCGCAGCCTTCCTGTGACTGATAAGCACAACACCTGCTCTGGCATTTGCCTCGAAATCCTCCATCTCCTGTCACCCTGAGCACTTACAGTGTGTACGCTGACAGCTCCGGCTGGCAGACGAGTGATGACAGTAAATGATGGCAATCAAAGAGTGAGGAGGCCCGGGATGAAGCTCACACGCACCTTCTCCCATCAATGATCGTCAAACTCTTTTCTCTGCCAATTTCGCCGACCCGCCGCAGATGGCGGGCCTCTCCGGCCGCAGCGGAGCGGGCTCTCTGATGTTATTTTTCTCTCCGTGTTCATCTATATTGAATTATTAAAGCGGCGAGGAAGGATTCTGGTGCTGCGATCAATAGGCAGATTGCACTGTCACAATACACGGAGCGGATGGGAGGCAGGAGTTTGACAGATGGCGTGTCACCTCTGTCAGCGTGACGCCCCGCCTGACTGTGTGCACGTCTTCTTTTAATTTTGAAGAGACGAAGTGTGAAAATCTAAATAAGATGTTCAGATGTGTGTGTGTGTGTGTTCCAGGATGCCTGCTCTGCTTTCCCCCTAAAAGCCTCTGCTGCTCGCTGAGCTCCACCATACTTTGCTACGACTGCTTTCCTGATTTGATTAACCTTTAACGAGCGCTGTTGGCGTGAGGAATCGGCGGACAAAACTACAGAAGGCGGGCCTGCGACATGAGGCGGGAGGACGTGGCGGCAGAGAGGAAGAAGCGCCGTTGCATCCTCAGCAGCCCGTCTTCATCAAAGGTCAATGCGAGGCACATTTTCCCTCCATAACTTTGAATGGAAGGCCAGATCCAAGGATTGATGTGAAAGTGAGGATGACGGGCGTCACGCTGCAAGGCCCCGTCCTCAAACCCGGGTCGGCGCTCCTCTCTCTGAACAATGAGAGAGAAATGCTTTGTGAAGCTGAGGAGAGCGTCTGCAGGAGGCACGCAGGAGCGCGTGGGCTCCTCCTCTGCTGGGAGCCGCAGTTCAACAGAGCCCTCAGTGTTTCTGCTACATGCTGTCATCCATGTTTTATGAAAGCTGGGATATTGATCTGGAAGCAGTCTACATTTGTGTGGAAAAAGGAATCTGTCTCCTGCTGATGTTCAGAACGATGCTGCACTTTGACCTGACAGAAAAAATGGGTATAATAAAGCTCGACATGCAGACAGTTTTGGAGTAAATCCTAACCTTTACTTTCTGAGGGTGATAGGCAGAGCTACTAACAGACCAACATTCGCAAACACCTCCTCTTGGTTTTGTTTTGGGAACATTTTCTTATGAAGGAACTGCTCGCTGTGGATCAGGCAAAGGTTAGTGAACAAACAGTCTTTAAAAAAAGAATTTATTTTGCAATTGAACATTTTTAGGTAAATACAGGAACAAGAATACAATTTTCATTCAGTTTAAGTTTATTTTTGTTCAAAACCTGAAGGTCATACTAACAAGATTATGCAAAACTATAAGAACTATAAAACTATCAATAACAAATGAATGAACTCAGCAGGGGTGGGATTATGTAAACTCCCTTCTTCCCGCTCCTTTTCAATCTATAAATCAAAACTCTACTTGACTTTTTTTGTTTTATCTATGCATTTCATAATTTCTGTAATGAGTTTGATAAATCTGTGTGATTTTGTCATTTATTGACTACAATTAATGCTTTATATAGAAAAATCTAATCAAACTAAGATTGACAACGTCTCTATAAAAAAAATACCTCTTTGATTTGGTGAAACTTTAAATCCTCCTCCAGCATTTATGGAGCCCTTTCACTCTATCTGAACACGTTTAAATCTTTCTCACAGCTTTTGACAAAATACCATGAAACAGTTACAACTAAACCAAGCAGCTTCTTTAAGATAATTCACTTCCTGTCCTTTATTTCTCTTCATAAAACTATTTCTGATTGATCGTCTAAAACCTAAGGAAGCACTTGCAAAAGTCTATTCCAGCAAAACAGGCCTGTAAAACGGGCAGTAATGTGAAAAAGCATGAAGGCAGGATGAAATAAGCTGAACCTTCATGAAGCCGAGGAGATCACATGCAGATAATGAATGGCACAAGGTCAAGGGCACGCGGAGAACAGCCCAGCTGCACACAAGCCAAACATCAGCTTCAGCAGTCAGTCGGATCCTGTTGATGAGGCTCATGCTGGATCCACAGTCAGACCTGATGATGGCCATGATGGCCTCCACTTAGAGGTATCAGTCATCCTGGTACCAAACTGCTTTCTGAGGCAAAGAAGAAACACTACAGACACGACCGCTGTGACATGATTCTGCAGATTTGACGCCAGTCTTTGTGTTTGTTCCAGAACCAGAGTGCGCTCAGCATTAGCCTCATTACTGTTGGCAGGTCCTACGGCATTTGGAAATGTTTTCAGAACATTAAGGAAAACCTAGAAAATCAACTTTACTGCCACCAAAATGAACTCCAAAATGTTTGTCATTTGTGTCAAAACAGCCTTTAGTTTAATTAACCTAAAATCTCATGATCAAGATCTGATTTCTCCATGAAATCTTTTCTCTTCAGCTCCCAAAAGAAGCGTCTTTCTGTCTTCAGAACTGCTTGGTGCTCCGGTCGTCCCTGGCGGATTTCAGTGTGTGCGGTACAGATGCTACGGCTGCTGTTGGACCATCGACCTTCTGTAGGACTTTTATGAGACTTGATTGGATGTCCAGAAATTGTCTCCTCCACTTCCAAGCATGCCGGTTAGCTCTTTGGAACCCCACCTTACAGATTAGGCAACCCCACTTCTTCTACAATGATTCTTAATCTGCGCTGACAATCAGGCCACAACAGATGATCCAGAACACCTCTTATTCTGAAAGGACGCATGTTCCAGCACAGTACACAGTACACGTCTCTGGCTGCCCGTGGCTGCTGCTGCAGCTCTGCAGCTCGCTCTTCCTGTCAGGCTGGTGTTCTCCACAGCACCTTCCTGAACTCTTTCTGCCCACAGGGCTCTGGCCTGATTTCTCTTCATGTATTTGACATGCAGAGCATCTGCTCGAGTTCACGTCTGTTTAAGTACAGATCCTTCTAGAAACTAGAACGCTGAGAGATTCAGAATCCTTTCTATCAAGGCCAAATACAAAAAGTGTCAGGTTTGCAAAGCATATCACACAGCATCTCCTCCTCCTCTCCGTTTGTTTTAACTCCTCCGTGTGGCTTACACCAGCTTTTCATTTCATCAGTTCATCACTGACATTGTTTGGAAAACGTTCTCCTCAGAGAGTTTGGGATTTGTTCCGTCATTTCTGCAGCTTCTATACATGCAGAGACAATTTTTTGCCCGTGTAACGCAGGCTGACGTTACAAAGCTCAAATCAAAGATGTAAACGGGGTAAAAGCCTGCAGTTCTTCACAGCCAATCATGTCAGTTATTACTGGAGTTATTATCGGCTCTCTTTCCTTGTTAGTGATTTACACTTATGTTTTCCAGATGGTTTTACTCTAAAACCTAAAATGCACAAGTGACCCCAAAGTCCTCCATAAGTGGGTCAAAATGACCCACACTAAATTGTGTTTTTTTTTGTTATTTTTTATTACTTAGGTTAAAAATGTCCATTGTTTTAAGTTTTACCTGTTTTTGTGGTTCACAAAAACATAGCATTAAACAATTGAATTTAGATAAAAAATTAATTTTTCTGTATTTTTAATCCAACAAAAAAATCTGAATAAAAATAGAAAAATCAGACAACATCGTTATCAAGCGTATTTTCATAAGATAAGTCCTTAAATAACAGAGTTTTGACCAACTCTGTTTTTATTCTGATGCAGGCATTAAAACAATAACGTAGCCTTTTATATTTATCTGCAGTAAAACATCTTTTGTCGTTTTGTTTCTTTTTCTTTTTTTAAATTCAGTTTAAGAATAAATAATAAATAACAATAAAAAAATTTAAACATAAAATTATCAATATTTTTCAACCTAAAGAAATCTAGTTTAATACATTGTTTATCCATGTTTTATTTAAATATTATTATTGTTTTTTTATATTTTTTTCTAAAGGTTGAACAGTCAATGACAGTGATTACACGATCAACCGGATCTAAAGACAAGCCCAATTCTGGATATAATGGATATAAGTTATTATATTATATTATATTATAAGTTATTTTTGTCTTTTGTGTGTCTGTGTTCCAACAGAATAAAATGCACAAGTCATGTGTGAACTGACTTATATGAATAATATGAAGCATCATTTTGTGTCAAACATTCCTGCAGGATTGTCTATCAGGTCGCTGTGTCAGCTGATGGAAAGCTTGTTGGAGGACTCAGCGCAGAAACAGCCTCTGCTGTTTTGGTGTAAAAACGTTTCCATAGTTCAACCGCAACGTCTGGATCCAAAACATGAACCTTAAAGGAACAAAGGAAGTTCCATCACACGCCAACGTCCTGCTTGGAACGGTGGACGTGGAAGATGGCGGTGATGCCGAGCTCATGGTGTCAGAGACCCCCACCCCACCCGCTTGAGGCATGCAGGTGAAAGTAAAGACCTTTTGGTCCACCCCCCCACCCTCTTCAACTGTCTTGTAGTCTGTCACTATCACCCCCCCCCCCACACACACACACACACACACACACAGTCTGTGGTAATGATGATTTATTTGGGTCAAATAAGAAAATGTCTGTGCGGTCCACAAAAAAATGTTTTTAAACGTTCTTTAAATGTCAGATATTTCACTTTCAAAAATATTTGTTTTAAATATTAAAAAATAATAATAATTTTTTTAATAAACATTTATTGTATTTTTTTTTACTCAATAAAGCTTTTTTGTTCGTTTTTTTCTTTTTTATTAATATATATATATTTTTAATAATTATATCTAAAAGTGCTAAATTTAAAACACTAAGTGTGTGAAAGATTTCTTAAAAAAAAAATGATGTGACTGTTATTTGACTTGGACTGAATTCTAAATAGATAGGAATGCTAAAATTGTAAATTGAAACCAAATAATTTCATAGTTATGATGGTGAAAGCCAACGGGAAAAAAATTAACTTCTCATTTCATCATGGAGAGCTAAAAGTTACCGTTATGATTGATGTACATAGAAAATGAGCCATATTTTAAATTAATTTAGATTGTAAATGAGGCTGCTGCTGTGAAACGGATGTTTTGTATTTTCTGCTTCCAGTTTTCACATTAGAAAAGGTTTTTCACTTTCGTAAATAAAGAATCTTACACTGAAAATTAATCAATTAAAAGATTTTTTTTTAACTCTGCCTATTTTTGTCGAAAAATATTTGTTGATAAAATTTCAGATTCAATCAGTCCGTGTGTGTGCAGAAATCTAAAAGGAAAAATAAAAACCAGTTTTATTAAAATAATATTTTTTGGTTGAAAACATTTCGCTGCTATTCAGACACAAATAAAAAACAACAACAGAAGTCAGCGGATCAGGTCTGTTCTGAGCTCTACCTTCAGCAGAATCATGCGTCCCCACATGACTTCACCGCCACCGTGACCTAGATAACGCAGCCAAGCCTGAGCGGCTCCTGATGCAGACCCGGAACAGAACCCAGACAGCTAATCATTGACTCTGCTTTCCAACAATGAAGAGAAACACACATTTAAAATCAATTCAAATGACAGCAACATTGTTATGCATGTATGCATTCTTTATTTTTGGAGAGTTTCTTGTGTCTGACGTGGGCTTAACTAAAGGCGGGGGTCTTTCTTTGGCTCTTCTCTGAAAAACACGGTTCAGTTCATGTTCCAGAGATCTCCAACCCCTTCCTTTTTAAGCTCCCCGCTCCTGTGTGGGCAATTTAGCAGCTGCACACGGCCCCGCTGACCACTCGTGGTCGCTCTGGGTGCGTGTTGAAAGGGGCAGGGCCCTCTCGGGCGCAGGTGAACATGTGCAGCTGCCGTGTTCGGTGAGTGTGCTCCGGCTCTGGGATTAGTCTGTGTCAAACACTCTGCAGAACAGAGCAAATTAGAATGAAATATTGAGTTCATTTATGAATAAGTGGGGCTGAACGGCCCCTTGTCGGAGCTTCCGCATGCATATTGAGCTGATAGAAACCTTTGGATGGGTCATTTCTCTGAGCTGCTTCATTAAATAGTGAAAGTCAAAAGTGCAATGCTTCCTGACAAAGGAAAAGAAGAGAGGAAGATGTATAGAGGTGGGACGGAGGGAAGGTTTGTCTTTGTTCTGGCTCAGAATCCAGATGATAAAAACGATTTTATCTAAAAATAGTTTGACCAAAGGGGGTTAGAGCAGTGAATTATAGATTAAATCGTATGTGCAGTTAATGGAACAGATGAACTCCACTCAAAAGGAGTTGGTGAGGAAGATTATTTGATTTGGGCAGCATGAAAATGCGGTGAAAGGGTCGAGCTTCAGAGAGGACGTGTTTGGACGCAGATCGAAGTTGCACCTTCAAGAGCGGCTTCACGCCGGATCTGCAGAGGCCGTCCTGAGCGTGTGAATGTGACGGTCACAGTGGTGCGGATCAGCCGGATCAAAGCCCAGCAGAGAACTTATTCAAGCCGTTTCTTTCAAAAGCTCCAGCCTGCTGAGGCCGTCTCAGGAAAAACATCAAACCCACAAAAATAAAAATCCACTTCACTTTACATTAGATCAAAACCTGCAGATTAGCTTGACTGCATTTCAGTTAAGAAATGATCTAGATAGTCTATGGAGATATATCTATAAAGACGTATTTTGTTAATAAAACACCTTCTATTATACCAGAAAACCAACAACAACCAATATGTGAAAAAACAATGCTGTGTTTGACCATTTTTCCCATTTATTAGGCTGATTTTTAAATGTTAGAATAATCTGGAGCCTGTGTAAAATGATGAATATAAATACTAATACTATACTAAGTATAAAGTACTTTAACAGTTCATTGTTACATTTTCAATGACTGGAAAATAAAATAAAATAAAATTAGGGCTCGGTTAAATATATTTAGATTTAAAATCTTTTGATTTAGGAAATAAAAATTAATTCTTTTTTTTAATGCAGTATTTATATTATTTATTTTCTGTGGGCAAAAATTTGCTTTTACCCCTTGAGACCTGAATTTATTTCCAGCTATGAAAAAACAAAAACACTAATGCTTTTGCTTTGAAGTAGTTGCTAAATAAAACCAATTTAGTTTTTCATTTAAGATTTTTTAAGGCAATTCTCACTTTTGAAAACAGTCGATCCAAAATGCAAAACAAATGTTTTAAAATGAAAGAAAAATAGCATCAAATGAAAGTATAAATCGAATGATTCAGATTCAACCTGATTCAGTATTTTAGCAGGCGAACACGAATCTATACTAAATATCTGCCAATCTTTTTTAAAGAGCTACAGAGGATCTGAAGGTCCAACAACCCAAATCCTGTTTGTAAAGCATCTCCTGCACAAAGCCAAGCAGCAGGTATTCGTCCTTAAGAGAAGAAAACTAAAAGCAGAGCATGAAGTGGGGCGACTGCGGAGAGGAGAAGCGCCTCCATTGGGAAGAAAGCCCCGGCAGCAGCAGACTGGGGAAGGGCGAGCCGCTGCTGTGAGCAGCTGGGTCAGAGGGGGGGGGTTCTGCCCGGTGCCGTGGCTTCTCCCCTGGCATGAGTTCCAGCACATGTGGAGTGAAGTGGAGCGTGTGTTTACAGGCTCCTCTCTGCTTAACGTTGTGCTGTAATGACTGCAGGTTTGCAGGCCAGAGGCCACATGCATGAACTAACTGCTGGATCTGATTTCTGATGGCATTTTGAAAAGGTACACGGCTTTCTCAGATCCCCCCAGAGACAAATTCACAATGATGAATGCTGCCATTAAGAAAATGACTTGTCTCAAATGTCAGGCTGTAGCCAATGTTTTCAGGATAAAAATTGATAGCATGAGCACACCAGACAGCTTCCTTTTTAGCCCTCTCTAATGTTCTTGCCAGGAAAGTGTAATCAACCCTAATTATTTGAACTGCCTGCCACTCTTTGACACCATCGATTTCTTAAAATAATTAGAGCTTTACAATGCCTGTGTTTTAATGTTGATGGCCCCGGCTATAATGAGGACGGATTTCAGGAGCCTTTCACAGCCCCAACTTCTGAAAAGTCTCTTCGGCATTAAAAAAGTCCAGCCCGGAAATCCAGAAGGGGTGTGCCAGCTGGGCCGTGACTTTCAGGAAGCAGTGCATGAAAACACGAGGCTGAGCACATGAAAAACACAGAAGGTGATGCTGTAGCCTCCGCTGGACGCGCTGAAGATCTGCGCCCTTCAAACAGAGAAGCTCAATCCTCCTCCTCAGGTTTCCAGCATGATCGAATTTGCACTTCAAACCACAGTGCCCATTTAATCAGCCATTATGCATGCCCAGTCAACCGCTGCACACTCTCAGAGCAAAATCTCGGACTGAGGCACACAAAGCTATCTTTGATTATACGATAGCCCATGGGGAAACTTTATCAAACTCCACCGCTTCCTGTGGAGAAGGACCAGGTGACTCGCAAGCACTCAATCTGAAAGCCACATTCTTCCCTGAACGCTGCAAGGAATCATGCCTTTGATCCAAACAAAGGCAGCTGGGAATGCCTTTCCAGATAGCAGCCCCACCAATCGTGCCCCCACTTCCTTCCACCAATCAGGGCCTCGTCTCCAGCAACCAGCCCTAATCCAGCCCACCGCTGCTTCATCTACATACCCCTCCAACCCCGAAACCATGAGCTGCAAACAAATGAGCATATTTAAATAAAGGAATTGAAAATGTCCCTCACTCACCCATCTCTGTGTCCGATTTATTGTCCATTTCCGTGTCGGTGAGCGTCAGAGCCGAGTTGGAGCGACTGGAGAGGCAGGAATTCTGCCCGGATTTTGCCCCCGTTCCCCAAAGAGTTATGGTACGTTCCGGTGATACAGGTTCATGGTTTTCTGTGGCGGCGGGTCCCCTTGAGTAGCTGCTGAGTGGGTGGGACAGGCCGGCCTCGGGGCCCAGAGCCAAGCCTCTGCGAGGCGGCGGATCACAAATCCCGAGCTGTCTCAGTGAAAATGTCTGCCCTGCGAACGACAGCCAGCAGTAAAGTTTACAAGCGGAGCAACAACGCTGTTAACGGGCGGCACACAAGAATACAGGCCAGCAGGTTACGGGGGGCGGAGTTACTGCAGAGCAGAGTTCTCTGTGGGACACACCTGCTCATGCAGCAACCTTCAGGCCAACGCTGTGGAGATGTTTGCCCAACAAACTCCAACATCCCAGTTCCAGACAGACAGCAGAAGACGTTCATCAGGATTATTCACCACAAAACATGTTTGTTGTCTTTAGGTTTCACTTTTTTATCGAGTTGACAGAGATCACTGATGCTGAAATGTATTTGATGTTCACTGATTTGAACAATAAAGAAAGAATTAATTAATTAAAACAGCTAGATATTAAAGAAATGGCTGAAGAATTGATTGAATCTGTGGTTCAGGTTAAAAACAATTGTTTTTTATTCACACTCACACACACATGCGCGCGTGTCGTACAATAGGCGGAAAAAGCTTTTTTTTTTGTTCCCTGACATTAAATTTGGCATTTTCTTCAGTGGTGAGGAGCCAGCTGCTGCTGAGAAAGGTCTGTGAAAAACAACCTTCATTTCTTCTACGTCATCAGGACTCTTTCATTCTCAAAGGGACACCAATTAGCATGAAGAAAGTCCACGTGAGCAATGGACAGGTTTTCTGATTGCAATCTTATGAGCTCAAAGCGAAAGCAAAGCCTCAAACCTTTTAATTACAGAAATTGGATCCAGCAGGCAACAGGAGGAGGCTGATTCTGATTTAGCATTGCTCCTGACTTCAGCTCAGCACGCTCAGGACTTTCAGATGATCACGGAGGCAGAGTTTTCCTGAAAGCTTAGAACAACTGACGTCCAGCAGTTGCTTTTCTTTTGTCTTGTAAACACAGATGCAGCATGTTAAGGTGAAATGGAAACACGAGCTGTAAACCTTGCATCCATGACCCTGTTGCTCCAGGTGTTTTCAAAAGTCGGAAACCTAAAATGTCATTTCTTTTCACAGTTTTCCTGACATTAAGAAATATTGTGAGAAAAGCAGGATATTAGAATTTTGCCAGTCTATTATCCGGAGAGTTTTTCAAACCTATTTCTTACTTTAGGATGTTCAGTGAAGCCGATTTTTCCTGGTATTTTGAGGAAATGATGAATAAATGACGTCACTCTGCATCAACCTCTCAAACATTCTTTCTGACATTTTATTAAAAAGCTGGCAGACCTGCTGCGGTTTGTTGCAGGTGTGCAGATTCAGTCAGAGATTATCTCCCTCCTCCCACTGACCTCATGCATCCCATAGGTGAGCACACCTCTGTCCCCATGCCAGCACCAGCTGACTCTGCAGCTCTGGTGAGGCTTCTTTCCCGGCGGGAAGACTGACCTGCTCTGGCGTACTCGCTGCTCTCCATGTGGGCCATCTCCTTGACTCTGCCTCCAAACAGCATTCGTGAAGGGTCATGGTCGAAAGCCTGCAGGGTCTCGCTGGAGCTGTATGACTTCTGTGTGGGCACGCGGCAGGCCCCCCCGTCCCGGTCGGTGGAGGAGGCGGTGTAGCGGCGCTCCCTATCCTTGTCTCTGCCACAGTCTCTGTCCCGCTCTCTCTGGCTCTTGGACAGCGAGCAGAAAGGCCGCTGCTCCCTCACCCTTTCCATGCTGCCGGCATGCTGGGCTTGGCCCCTCCCTTCACCACCTGCACTCCCCCCAACACTGGCGGCTGGATGGCGTCTCTCTCTTCAGCCTCCTCCTTGAGCTGTGGGCCTCGTCCAGTGTCTGCTCCCTCCTCGCCACTTCTGATCCTCTACTGGTCACGTCCTCGCTGCATTCATCCCTCTTTCCACACAACCTGTGAGAGAGGAGAACAGGAGGCTCCAGTGATGCTATTCTTCTCCCACGACCCCAAAAACTCCCCTCCCCCCGTTCAAGAAATTCTCCTCCTCCTGAGCAGTCCTCCTTAAAGAACTTTTTCTAAGTAAACACCTGTCATTTGCATCACAATGAGTGCTTTCTGAAAGGCGTGTTCCATCATCGCAATGAGCTTCATGGAAGCCGACTCCTCTGGAGTCAGATTTACAGTTTTGAGAAATAAAAAATGTTTCACTTCTCAGGTGACACCATGTGTGGTCAAAAAATTATTTGACGTGTTAAATAAAAGCCTCACACACACGTCCACACACACATGCACACATGCACAATCACACAAAAACTGGTTTGGTAAATAAAAACGTTTCAGAAACTGACAAACGTTTGAGCAGCGCATTTTACCTGCTCCTAACAATTAATGCTTATTAAGAAGCAAAGTGCAGCGATTTACAGCAAACTTTCAATTTTGACAGTCAGCAAATGTGTTTGTTGGTTTTCCAACTCTGTAGATTAAATCAATTTTAAGAAAGTTGTTTATTTGCAAAAGCTTTTCTTGTTTTCTTTTAGCTTCAGTCTTTCAGTCTCACAGACACAACAGCTGGAGAAGAAAGTTGAATTTTTGTATTTGTATCACAACTAATAACGTTTTCAGAAATAAAGCCAACGACAGAGAAACCATTGGCCCTCAACCAGGAAGTTCCAAATGTTGCAGTTCCTCAAATGACCTCTAGAAAGGTCAGAAGGAATCCTGTGACTTCCAAGTCAAACAGTCACATTTTACAGGGAGAATGGGCATACATGCAGCCTGGTGATGTTAGCTTTGGTTTGGTTGATTAGGTGGATTTCCTCAAAGTCCTCAATGTACCTTGTCATCAAACTCCAGAGGGTGAGGTGTCCCACATCAGGGTTCATTTAAGCCATGAGCCAATGAGAGGCATCAGATCCGACCAGTGTACATGTGTCTGACGTTTACATCAGGCCGTTAAAGTCCCACTCTGATTATATTTTGATGTGGCGTACAAGCCTTTCCAGTGGTCTTATAATTATGATAAAGTTGTTTATAACTAAAATCCAAAAACTTGTGTTGTTTTCTAGGACATAGTTTCTGCAGAGCGGCGGGAGTTCATTAATACTCCTCTGAGTTGTGGGTGGGACTGTTGACGTGAAGCAACCCTGCCCCCCTTCCCCTCCCTGTTGCTGAGAGCTCTTTGTTTACATTCTCTCCCACTAGCTTACTACCCCTAAAAACACCAACCAATCATTACTGGTGCAACACAAATGGCAGCAATAATGTATCTATCCAGCCGTCCCGTTTAGGTCCTGATTCCACTCAGACGAGGAAAACACAGACGTTCATAAATCTATTTGTCCACTAGTAGATGTTTCAGGATGGAGCAGAGCAGGGCTTGTGGCCCACCCACTGTAGTTTCTATATCACAAATATGCTTTTTGTCCAAAAGTTTTTTTTGTCTGCTCCTGATTCACCACCATCTGAATAAAGAAATACTCAGACACAGTTTTAAGCCTCATTTTCTTCATGTCCTACATCATCAGTGAAGCTCCAAAGAACTTGTTTTAAACACCCAAAACCTCCTTTTCATTGGAGTGGGTCTTTAGGAACAGCAGCATCAAGCACCTGTGGGCTCACAAGCGCCCTCTCCAGGTGAGTGGAGGATCATCTTCATGAGTTCAATGAAATCACTTAGAGACAAACATGGATGACAACAAAGCCATCATGGGAATCCGTCAGCATTCTGCCCACACTATGATGGGGAAACACTGTGAAACAAAAATAAGATGCGTTAAGCATGGATTTGCACTCCCATATTAGATTAGATTTTGCACTTTGAGTGAGGCTAACTTATGATTTCAGCTCTTGTTTTCACAATATCACGTCTGACTTCTTCCAGACCTTTGAAGCATGTTTGTTTTTGCCACGTCTGAACCCACAGTGGTACATGTCTGATGTTTGGAAGGAAGTGTTGGTCTCTGGTTCTTCTCTGCTGGACCCTCACATGCTGCAGGCGTCCTCACTCTCCCCGCTGCGTTCTTCTGGGAGAACCGGCCTTTAAGCGAACCGCTCACATCTCTCTGAAATTAGGAGAGGGACTTTGAGCGAGCAGCTCCACTCGCACTGAAGCTGTTCCCCGGAGAACAACGAGGGCTTAGAATCCAAACTTTAACATCTTCCATTTGGCCTTCTGCCTAAATCTTTCAGAAAGTATCCAAGTAAACATTTCCCAGCATTCATACCCAAACATTTCTTGTGGATGGATATTTTATTTCTGTCTGAATGGCTCAAGTTTAAAGCCATAAAATAATTATTGAATTCATCAAATTATTACTTAGATATGTGTTTATTCAAAACTGTGTCTAATTACTGATCCATCATTATGGAATTAGGTATTAATTATTTTCATTTTGAGGCACAAAACTCAATTTCTTTAAATGAAAGCCCAGACTTTCATTGTGGCTTGTGTGCATAAATGATTAATCCTCAGTTTCTTCATCATCTTCTCCTACATTAAAGGCCAAGCTTCCAGCTGCATGACTCCAGGGCCGCTTTGCGTGAACACAAAGAGGAGCAGTAGCCACAAAGAAATCAAAGACCTCAGAGAAAACATCACAGAAACAATAAATCCTGTTTTAATGCACATGTCTGAGACAATTCAAATATAACAGAACACAATCAATTATTAAACCCAGTTACTTAAAATGCTAAATATATAACATCCATCGGCAAAGATTTGATACATTGACCTTGAAAGTAGAAGAAAATGGAGCCTTTTTCCAGTTACTCAGGCTTTGTTTCTTAGAAAATGCACGTTTTATCATGAGTGAAGGTTGCAAGCAGCAACATTTGCAGAAAATGTCAAAACTGTGTCTTTGTCTAAATTCCAGCTTCAACACAGAAACCAGAACGGTTTGCCTCTGAGGTGTGTCAAGGAAGAGCAGCAGGGAGGGTGGCTCCATCCAGAATTAAGGCCAGCACTGCTGAAGGCATCAGCTCATGCCCATTCCTGCTCTCAGGTTTATGCCCCCCCACACAGGAACCAGCGCACGTGTTTCAGCTGAAGCGTTCAGCCAGTCTCTTTTTTGAGTCAGCGCCGTCACAGTTTCATCTCCATTCTGACAACAAAACAGCCCCGACGAAGCCGGCGGAGTAAAGACTGAAGTGTGCCGGGTTTGCAATGAGAGCCTGTGTTTCATTTAGTAAAGAAAATCCTCGGAAAACAGAACCTGCTTTTATTTGCTGGTTCCTCTTTGACCATCTGACCACATAAAAACTGGCTGAGACGAGGCGTTTCTTTATGCATGAGCATCCTGGCCTTAGGCATAAACAGCATTTGCAGAGCGCGCTCTAACAGCAGCAGAATGTGCTGTTAGAGGCTCGGGCTGTTGGAGGAGGATTCTCAGAGGGTGCTGAAAGGTGTGGGCGAGGCGGGTGGGGGGTGGAAGGGAACCTTGGTGTGTCAGGAGTGTTTATTACCATTTTTCTCACACGTGCATACATGCCATGGTTTCATGTGTCTCCTGGCTGAAGCTGCAGAGCCTCAGCCCGCTTCCGTCCAACGAGGCGCCGAAACTCTCTGGGAAGCAGGGTGGTGGTGCTGCGAGGCGGCAGGGGCCCCAGAGACCGCCCCAAACCCCCTTACTCTTAGCTGCAGTCACAGATCCAGGGATAATGAAAACTGTGAGCTGTCCAAGGCCTATTAACCCCCTCCCCCCCCCCAGTTCTTATAGCTGCGAGAAATGATTCTGTTTCCCTGAAGGGCTGGGATCTAATCAGTGCCACACTCCCTCGTGAACCTGACACCGCCAGCGCTGTGCCCTGTGCACCGGTTTCTGCTGCGACAATCACATAACATCACCTGAGTGGTGTACGCACCCATCCAGACCGGCAGGTGACGGCTCAGACGAGCCCTCACGTCCAGAAGCAGCCCTGATTACCCCCCCCCCCCCCCCCCCCCCCAACACACACCCACACACACACAAGCTGTTAAAGATAATCACAGAAATGCAGCAAACGGGCCACTAAGCTGCATCCGTCACTATAGGAGGATTTAGATTTGCCTCCTAATCAGCTACAAGTCCCTGAGTGACAGAGACTGTCTTTGAATGAACATTCCTGAAGATGCAATCACCACAGACGCTGCAGACACTCCTTCGTGGTCGTCGTGGACGCTGAAAGGTCGCCGCCGAGGCTCTGCAGAGAACATGCAGTTGTTCTGCAAGCATCAAGTTTCTGCGGTTCAGTGCTGAGATTTTGCTATCCAGTCAGAACTAAGATACAAGTGAAGCTGCGTCGCCTAGAGTTTGGAGGGAACTGTGAGGACTAGAAATGTCCGTGTCCTCGCCGCTCGCACAGCTCACTTCCACGTTTCCTGCCCCCTTTGATCAGGCGGCTGAATCAGGACGGTCAGTCACCCGCGTCAACTCAGCCGAGCAGTCGACACTGCTAAATTAGTGTCACACGGCGGTCCTCTCGCCAGCCAGCGAGGCAGCAAAAAAAGGCAATTCATGATCTCTGCAACACCACTCTGCACACATCCCAACGACTCCCCAGCGCCCCGTTCTGTCCTACACCCCTGCTCCCCTCTGAAGCAAGGACCATAAACCATCTGCATGATACGCTGGGAAGAAAGGCGTCCAACTCATTTGGCTCTTGAAGGAAGCTGGAGAGCTTTTAAGGGTCTGAGATGTGCCTGTTCCATGTCCGACACAGAGTGTTATCCATCACACAGATGACGGACGTTTATGCTGTCAGCCTGGGAATTTAGGAAGACGACCACAGGAGGAGGAAGACTTAAAAACCAAGAAATCCAAACGTTTACCGCAACACCTTCCAGTCTGAACAAGTGAAAATTAGTCACATTAACAGCTGATATACCACACAGTGACTTAACATGTCCAACAATCTGAAACAAGCAAATCCACATCCAACCAAAAGGAAATAGTCTAAAAAAGTCATGTGATCTGAGTTCCTTAGGAAGTTATTCATGCATTCATTCATCTTCTTCGCCGTTTCGGGGTCACGGGGTTGCCAGAGCCTCTACAAGCCAGAGGACCTCTTGGACAGATCTCCAGGCTGTCGCAGACCTTTGGAAGTCATTTTGTCCTTTTCTTTTTTAAATAAAGTTTAGATTTAAAAAAATCAAAATCACGTAGCAATAGAAGCTTGTCTGAAACAAAATAGGAGAAATGAAATCACAGCCTTATTGTGCTCTTCCTTAACAGCACAAAAACTGATTTTGGATGTAAGGCTGCTTAAAGTAGAAGATAACTGTCAGTGGCAGCAGATCGATTAGTCAGCTCATTAACGCCCAAACAACCAGTTCAACAATTAGCAAATTGGAAGAAAATTAAGGTTTAGTGTTTTGAGATTCCTTGAGGACAATTCTCATTTATTTTCTAATTGTTCATTTAAAGGTTGCTTTTCTCTGATTTGCCCTTCTGTTCGTTCTTCTCAAACAGCCAAAGCAGTTTTCAGCGTTCTCCAGAGACAAAGTCAGAAACAAGGAAGAGGAAAACTTCAGCTTACAGTGCAGAACAGGTTATCCCCCAATCCTGCTCTGGTTTAACCAAACCAAAACCCATTTCACTGGAAACTTCATGATTTTGGATTGGTGCAGGGTTGCCATCTAAGCCCCGCCCACAAAAGAAAAGAAAATCAGCAAGCATGCAATGGCACCAGAGGTCCACGCATTCAAAACTCAAAATGATCAGAAGAGTCTTCCAAAAGATCATTTCCCAGACAACTGCAGTGGTGAGGGCGAGCGGGTGACTTCAGCCCTCAAAGCCTTTGACAGAAGCGGGGCGGCCGCTGCTGAGCAGGCTGCTGAAAGTGCAGATATTTACCCAGCTCTGCTCAGTAATTGTATTTCCACAGGCGGCCGCACACATCAGCTTGGATCTCCCTGCCGCTGACCTCTGTAAATACCATAATAAAGAGTGCACTTGTCGTTGCCGGTGTGTCGCTTCAAGACAATTCACCTGCCCGTCCACTGCCACCCCCCCACCCCCACCCCCACGCCGCTCCCCTCACACACACATCATGTTGTTGGCCATTTGCTGGAGCACAGTTCAGACAGCTCTCAGCCAGGGGGGAGCGGGGAGAGCAGCTGATGGGGCTTGTGGAGATCAGGACTGGCTCGCTTTAACACAGCCAGCACCTCCAACAATAGCCGCCTCTGACAGCTTTGCATAATTCATCTTGTCGAGTCTCTCTGCTTTTCCTCCCTGTCGCTCCTCTCTGCCTCTCTCCTTTTCCAGTTCCTCTTCAACACCCCCCACCCGCCACACACACACACTCGTCACTTAGAAAAGGGGAGAGAGAGTGGAGGCAGAGCTCCATCAGATGCCGCCTGTTTCCCCCTGACACCAGCCATTCTGGAGACAGAGAAGTGTTTGTCTGCAGGATGATGCCAGACTCTGAATTCTGGATGCTGTCTGAACCACAGTGTTCTCAGTCTTTACCGAGATCCCTGCACGCCGCCCGCGGTGCAGGACCATCACCAGGATCACCATGATTAGACAGCTTTCCTGCCATGATGCTGCGTCTGCAGCGGCTTCCTCTAGAATGCTTAATGGGAAATGTGCAGTTATTTTTCTCATGAAGAAGTCTATAAGTAAGGGAGCAAACTAAAAGATGAAAGCCCCCTCCTGCATCTGAATCCCAGCGGCTGCTGTTTCCTCAGTAAACTTTGCGAGATGCGGGCGCCTAACTCCATCCTGCTTCAGGTGTGCCGTCTCTCTGTGAGCCGATGTGAATTTCTTATTCAGTAACTTGGGTTTTTTTATTCGCTGATGCAGCTTGGAGCTTCACTCTTCATAGTTTGAGTGCATTTAGGGGGGGGGCAAGCACAAATAAAAACAAGTGTATAAAGCGGTGTGTGTTTTTTTCTTCGCACAAACTAAAGCGGTCAACATCAAAACTTGTTTCCTCTGTAAACGGAACAATAAAGCAGCAGCATGTGTCGCTCCTGAGATAACATAATAAGCAGCACATTAGGCTGGGGGGAGGAGGGGGGGGGTCAACAAATTCCTCTGTTCAGACCTGGCATGAATGAGTTATGGGGGGGTTTTCTTTTCAATCTTTAGTGGGAGAAAAAACGCAAGTGCAGCCGGATTCAGGTTTTGAAATGTAGTTGCTTGTTGACGACAACCGGAATGTAAAGCAGCGGGGCGTTCCAGCACCTGTCCTGCTGCTCACATGGAAACAACAGGCTGTTCGGGGAACGAGTGGGCATGGCTGCAGGTACTGGATCAGCATCTCTGCCTTCACGCAGCCCCCTGCAGCTCGCTGTGGTGTTTGGTCCTCACAAGCCGTGCAGGGAAGGGACAGGAGGCTCTTCATGTGCACTCGCTTAATTGTGAGTCTTGTAAGACATCGTCAAGAAATTGTCATCTAATTCTAATTGAAATGACTCCATGCTGCGGGAAGCAGATTGAGCTTCACGGACCTGTGGCAATTTCCAGACAAATCCATGATGGAGCCATTGTTACGGAAATAAATGAAATGCTAGTGATAGCGCCGCTGAATTGTAATGAAGGAAAAGTAATCACGACACCACAGAGGGTCACTACTGGAATAAAAAAACCTCTGTACACTATTTATATGGTAAACACAAGAAGATGGCTCCGAGGATCCTGGGAGAAAAAAGGAACAGTTGCAGGAATCTTCCTTCTGCCACAACAGTTTGCTTTTAATTACAAATTCTCAATCAGACGTCAGCTTGGCTTTCATCTACAGAACGACACTTGCGCTGCAGTGAGCGCGCAGCTCTGACCGCCAGATAAAATTTAGATGCAGAGAGGTATTTTTAAAGTGCTGACACTGGGTGTCAATCAAAAGCATCTCACATGATTGGGCCACAAACTACCCCCCCCCCCCCCTCCTGCTATGGAAGGTGCAGAGGATTGGGTGGAGCGTGAGCAGCGACAACAGCGAGAGGAAAGCCCTAAGCCGCCGCGGCATCACGCCATCGCTGTGGGAAACATGAAGATGAATGAACCGCTGCACAGCAGCAGAACCCAGCCGGCTCACCATGTTTACCACACGCTGCAGGAACAACAAGGACGCCACTCTTTGATGTGTGCGTTCTATGTGGGTCATATTAACACAATCAGTAAACTGAAACACTGCAGGCTTCATGACAGGAACATCAGTCGAGGTTTTGTCACATTTCACTCTTTTCTTCAGAGGTAAAGCTTGAAGAGATTCTGAGCGCAGCAGGTCAGAGTCCTCTGACCCGTCCTCCTCACGGTCCCGCTCCTCCTACAGGCCCTGAGAATATGTTAGGAGCCGGCTGCACACCTCTGCCTCGTCCTCTTCATCGCTCTTCTTCAGCCATCAGACCTGAGGCTCTCGGCTTGGCAGAGGTCGCATCCACTGAATTATTAAAGCCACGCTCAGGCTTCATCGACGCCCAACTTCCCAGTGGGGGGTCCGGGGGCAGCAAAAGACCCGGTCCAAGGCCGTGCTATTCTGGGAATCCTCGGATACTGAGAGAAAATGTTTGAAAGCAGCAACAGAAGAGCATCTGCAGTTCTTTACATAAGCTGAGATGAAGGGCAGAACGGAAACTATTCAAATTCCAAAACTCAAGTCTGAATATTTTAACCTCAGCTGCAAAACAGCAACAATGACCTCCTTTGACATCCTTTAAATATGTAACAGCCTCCAAGATCATAATTAATTGATTTGAATATAATGTCTGATTTTCCCAGCAGCTGAACCGACTGCAGCCATTTTCTTGCACAGAGTGCATCGTGCGCTCTGCGTTCATCTTCCCTGCATCCTCAGCGGCTCACCCCGGAACCTGCAGGGACCCAGCGCTGTTACCAATCAGAGCCACTCCTCGATTTTGCTCTTTGACCCAGGAGGTCCACTGGAGCATGCTGGACCATAACTGTCCGTCTGTAGGTCACAACAATGGGAAGTGATGCTGCTGGCAGAGCAGGAGCAGCAGGACGGCGTCCCCTCAACCACGCCTGCTTTGGCCCGCAAGCTCAAACCCGAACAAAGAGCTGTCAGGCTTCAACATTTGCTTTTCTTTCACTTTGAGAATTCCAGGCACGGACGCATAACAGCTCCCACTTCATCACAGACAATTACCAGCTTAGCTACTTTGTCGTTTAACTCCTACGCACAACATTACCTCCAGCACATTTGCACATATGCGTGCCACCAAATGCACAATGAGCTCCTGCACAGCCCTTTAGGTCGCTCCACGGCCGCCGCGCCGCGCCGTTCACTCTGAAAGCACTCTTCTCCAATCAGAGCCCAACGTGTGATGAGGCGCATTAAGACTTCACAGGTTGTGAAAAGGAAAATGCATCTTTGTGTTGATTCAAATTGATATTCTTAGCTGTCTCTTTAAATTTAAAATCCTATTTATGAAGCGGGAAAGAAACAATCCGGCTGTACGGGGCCTCTCTGCATAACGCATAAGCCGCGTTTTCATGAGGCTCTTTTCCTTGAGTGCAGCATACATTGTAGTTAAAGACCACGGTAATACATCAAATGCTGTCACTAAATATCCCTACTCTAAGCACATTTCAAGGGAATGCAATCTCCTCTCTTCCGATTCTTGGGTGACTTTCTGCTATGATTTAACAACTTACACAAACCGCACACAAACTTCTCCTCTCAGTCTTTCAAGTCAGACAAACTTGGCTGCAGGCGACACTCTGAAGCCATGTCGCTCTCTGAGCTGCGGCCATTAAAGCAATAGGCTGAGCCTTTCCCATCTGCAGGCTTGGTTAGTTTAAATTGCGGCAGAGTGAAAGAGCAGAGGGGAACATGCTTCTCCTGCATGTCCACCATTCATCATGATGCCGTTGTGCTCTCCAGGGAACAAACGCAGGAGGAACAGAGCAGGTGAAAGGCAGCAGACAACAGCCAGTGCAAAGCAACAGATTAGAGGGCAGCAATTATGTAAAGTAAATATGACATGGAAGCGATGCGTCGAGCCCGGGGAGCCGCTGCCACTTTGTCAGGCTGCATTAACCTTCATGTGTTTGCTGGGACGTGTTGATTCAGGCGACTCGGCCTTGCTGTTTGGCATATCAAATTTTTTAATCCCAGAGGTCATCTCATGCTCCACTCTCGGCATCCACAGCCAACGCCAGGACACATTACTGAGCTCCCGCTCGTCCTCCTCAGATCTTCCAGGAGCCGTTTGCTCAGACGGAGAGGAGTCCTCTTTATTGCCCTTTTACAATCTATAAAAGTGTTTAAGGGCAGTTTTCAAGCTGGTATTATCCCTAAAGGAGGCATTTCTCATCACACAGAATATTAAATTCTCTGCAGGAATAATAAAAGGGGAAATTACTTAAGGATATGAACATGGTGTTGTGCACACAGTTCCTCCATTTCTGAATTAATTAGATGAGATTAAGCCTGGTTAAAGAAAAAAGAAAAAAATCAACTGAGAACATTTCCTGCTCTCCAAAGCCGCTGTCACCTGAAAGATTTGTGGGATTACAGTGCCATGCTGTTAAAATCCTGTGAATCAAATAAAAGCCTCATAAAGCCCATTTGATGTAAAACTCTGCCACATTACAGCCTCTATTTATAGTCAACAATAGCGTTTTCTCCATGCAGCTGTCCTCAATCTGTCCTAATAACGGCCAGCTGAGAGTCACATCCAGGTGTGTTTCTGAGAGTTCTCTGTTTCTCACAACATGTTACCAAACCCTGACCGCTTCATGTTGTCCACATCACCCCCCCCCTGAATGACTTTGTCTTGTTTATGTTTGCAGGCAGGTGGAGGAACAAGAGTCCTCGGGTCGGAGCAGGGCAGGGGCCCGTGGTGGAGAGGATGTGCTCCAACCTGCGGATCCACAGACAGAACGCTGAAGGCTGGCCTCAAAGGGCTGCGGCGCCCCCACCACACCAGGAACCAAAGCCATAAATCACTCTAACTGAAGGGATCCTCTGGTCTTTGTGGTCTGCATGCGGACAGAGATGCATGTGTCTGCAGATTGTGTTTAGCCTGATCTGCTCCTCAGTGAAATCAGATCAACATCTCTGCCCCAAGCGGACACCAGTTACTCTGATACGCAGAGAACAGATACGGGGTGGGGGGGGGGGGGCATGCCTCCAAAGTTTAACTCTAGTAAAACATTCTCCTTAATCAATACTTTGAAATCCAGAAGATGTGGCTCCAAAGGCTGTGGCTCCTGAGCACATGACACCCCCCACCGCACCCCCAGAGGCCGCTCTCAATGCTAAGCGACGGCTGAAACACCTCATGATCATCTCCAAACAAAAACTGAGGGGGTGTGGGGGTCTGCCTCCGCAGGAGGGAAGCAGAGGACTCCATCCCTCCATCAGGACCAGAGTGGTGCTGAGGTGGAGGTCCAGGCTGGTGCCGTCCCGCCATCATCACTGACTGATCCTTTGTTTATGCCGGAGAGGAGGATGTTCTAGCCTCTGTTCGGCTGAATCTTTCCGATCGCATTTCAAAATGTATGAAGGCGACTTTAGAAAACTGGATCTCTTTGATTTTTAAACTTCTACTTTGCATTTTCCAAAATGTCTCCAGAAATCCACCGGGAGCCAATCAAAGTGTGTGTGCTCCATCTGTATAATGTCACATATTTCATTCTAAAAAGAAGTGGAGGCGCGGAGCTCTGCGTGGAGGCAGCCGGAGCGCGAGCGCGCAGCCCGCGGACGGACGGCGGGAGTCAGGCAGCGACAACGAACATCGTCAGGGTTCACAGAACTTACGAGCATCCCTGTGACATCACTGGGGAGGCAAACTGACCTGCTTAATTCTCCCGCGAGACACCAACTTCCAGCTTTAGTCCAAACTTAGAGCAACAGCAGGCAGAGCGCGCGGCGGCGCGTCCTCCTCTGCGGATCCGAGCCCCGGCGCCGCGATGAGACGCTGACACCAATGCACGCCACGAGCGGAACCCGAGCGCAGACGCAGCAGATTCGGTCCTGACCGATCAGCGGAGCCTGCAGTTCCTCTAATGCGGCTGCCCCCCCGCGCGCAGGAGCGCGCCGCGCGCCTGTCGTCGCTGTTCCGCCAAGGACGCAGATGCTGTCAGCTGCAGGACTGCGCATCCCGTCCTCAGCCCCGCGAACAGAGGGGGGTCAAGCGTGACCTTCAGCGCGCGCGTGGGGGTGGGGGTAAAAACAAGTCAGCAGAAAAGAGCGAACGGTAACTCACCGCGTCCGCCAGCTGAAGCGCCGCGTGCCACTCTGAAGTCGGTGTGAAAAATGTGGACCCCCCCGCCTTCTCTACAAACACACCTGCTTTCCTTTTGTTCCACCGCCACCCTCGTGCTCACCTGTGGGCGCGGGGGACGGAACCGGACGAGCTGCAGCTCCTCACCTGCAGAGCGATGCGCGCGGACTCCTCAGCTGAACGCAGCGCGAGCTCCTCATCCCTGAGTTGAAGCAGATAAACAGGAAGGGTCTCGTGCACACATGAACAGGCGTGTTGTGAGGATGCGGGTTCGCTCCTCACACCGATCGGCTGCAGCACGTCAGCATGAAGGGCGGCCTGTCTGCCCACTTAGGGGAGAAACCTTCATCCTGAGGAGCTCCGTTAAAGAGCAGCTCCTGCCTCACAGCCATGATTTCCCTGAAACCATACCTGCACTAGATGTTTTGCAACAAAAAGGCTCAAAGGATCTTTTAGAGTTTGGTCAAATTTAAAAGTAGGTTTCCTTGCAGAGAAGCAGTTTCCATGTCAGTCCATTAGGATGTGAGACAAAGAGAGGCAGAAAGGCCAGAGCAGCAGTGGAGGATAACAGAGCTCCAAAGTATCATCTGCAGCTCCACAGCTCCATGGGGGGGGCAGCTGCAGCAGCTCTGACTGGACACCTTTTCTCTTTTATATCCTCTTTCTGAATTTAGTCCACGTCTGACCACATGTGGAGATGAAGTTATCACCAAGGACAGCTTCCCCAACAAAACTCTACCCTAAACCCTTCAGAGCACATCAAACAGCTGCCTCCATCTGATGGCTTTAGGAAGCCACGACTCCCACCCCGCAGCCCCTTCGCAGTCAAGAGCATGCCGCGATGAGAGGATGCCAGAACAAGGTGCTTCATCCACCCTACGGTCACCTTCTGTGGATCTTTTCAGAAAGAGCTCATTCGGAGTGGCGAAATCTTCCCTGTCAGTCCACGCACCACCATGCAGTAGTCTGTGCCGTCTGGAAGCCCGTCCCCCCACCGCCAAGAGCCGAGTGAGGCCTGTTCTCTGCACAAAAGGCCATTAGAAGACTGAAATGTAAGGTGTTCGAGTTTGACAAACGTGCTTCCAAACAGAGAACCCCTTTTTCAGCAATCAGCATGAGCTCTGCGTCTTCTGGCCTCGAAGGTCCAAATCTGCTGCAGACACTAAAATAAGTGTCAGAACAGCTCAGGACCAGACTACTCACTTCTTTGTTTCTGCGTGCAGCTCTGATGATCACACAGAAGCAGGACGCAGAAACTTCAGGGTTGAAGCCCAGCAGCATCAACCTACAGGAGGAGGAGTCTCTGCTCAGCTCCAGATGTTTTCCATATGTACAGCATCAGCAGAGGAGCAGATGGGCCACACCGCCGGGACACTCAGACCCCGGACGTCACAAAAAAGCAGCATGGACAAATTATGCACACGCTCAGTCTGTGTTTGCAGGAATTTGTTCCCCGAGGGGTCAGACGGTGAGTGTGATGTGTTCAGATCTGTGTCTCATCTTGTCCGGCGTCTGCTCAAAAGTGAAAGTAACAATGCATGTGTTGGCCTTGTGTGTGCACAGCATTATATTTGCACCGTAAAGGCTGTTGCCTTTTGTTCCACTGGCATTGTGTGCAGCAAACTAAACGGACATGTATAAAGGGATTGGACAGAACTTGTCTTTTCATGTGGTAATGAATCTCTACCAAAGGAACAAAACAGCTTTCATCCTTGGTTATACAGTGAGGATTTTAAGGAGCCACCTTTTTATATCCAAGTATAAAGAAGATGGGGGGAAAAATTAAAGCACAAATACAAATTTATGCCAGGCAGCATCGCCGGTATAAAGAGAAACGCTGATGCTGTAAGAAAAAGGAAGTGTTGTATTTTGTCCAGACTTATTCAGAGTGACTCGCAGAAAAAGAGCCAACGGATCCTCGACTGGATCCCCGTCTGGAAGACGTCTTTCAGACAAGCGGGGGCTCCTTCTTCAGGGGTCCTTCTCCAAGTGCGTCTGGATTTTCTGCAGCATCAAAAACAATCAAAGAAGAATTCCAGCTTTTATCATCTCAATCACCTGGAAATACTTTTATCAAGACTCTTGTCCAAAACAAAAAGCAACATAAATAAATCAATTTCCTATTTGTGATTAAAGAGGAAACTTCCTCAAATACCGCACAGGCTCAGTGTCATTCCAGATTTTGAAGATGGATGGAGCTGAAAGGCCGGAAAGCTTTGGGGAATCTGAGTTCAGAGAGAAGCACATTCAAGTCGCTCCAGAAGCTTAGCAGCGAGCGAAGAGCGCGGCCTCCACAAATAAAAGCCTTTTTCTGGGATCATGACAGGCAGACAGTGGCAGAGCAGGCGGCCAGCCTCTAATTCAATCTGTTTTTCTGTGACTAGCATGGAGCGTCACATGGGCGGAGAGAAGGGCACGCCGGAAACACGCTGCTTCCTGCCAGCCTTCCTGAGGTTTCCCACAATTCAGCACCCGATCGCAGGGAAACATCCAGCGCTCAAACTAAACAAGGACATCAAGGACTAAATACAGGAGGCTGGTATTATTCTACACAACTCAGAATAGGATTAACAACTTTTCTCATAGAGACACCTTATAGAAAACTAATAGAAAAAACGTTGAACCTAAAAGTAACTTTCAGAACTTCTGAGTTTTGTTTGTTACTATGAAAACATGAAGAATATGCTGTCTTTGTGGACCCTCTCCCTGTCTGTAGATAAGCACCCACTTTCCATTTTCCTCAAGTGCATAACGCGCCTGCAGTCCAATCCTTCGCTCCATTCAGAGCTGCGTGGGTCAATAAATCCTGTATTCAGGTTTGAAAGTGTCGTCCTGGAATCACAGAAAGAAAAGAAAACACTTTTTTGTTTTTCATCTTTCATACACAACTATTTCTCTTTTTTCTTAAAGTTGAACAAAGTACGAGCAATGTTTTTCAATATTTAAAAAAAACAGTCAATGTAGGTTACACAAAATAAAGCTAATATAAATGATTTTTGACGATTATTTCTCCATTTACTATTTAAAGGTTTATAACACGAATAGACAAAAATACAGAAGATGCACAGATATCGTCTAATTCAGATTCTTCTCCAACTGAATGCTTGAACGTCCGAGTTCTGCATGAAATCCTCTCCTCCCGTCTTCTTCTGTGGAAGTTTCCATGGTTGCTGTTGGTGATTGAGCCGTGAAAGCGTTAACAGAGCAGGTCATTGCACACCCAGTGACCATCATGGTCTGAAGGGACGTCTAGTGAAAATGACACACAAGTCCTTTAGTTACGTTCAGGCCAATCAATGCTGATTGTTTCTTTTTGATCACATAAGTTCGATCTGAACTAAAACAGGCTCTGTTCTTTAAAACAGACAGAAATGCATACGTTGAGTTTGTCAGGGATTCAGCTGGGTTGAAGTAGAGCTGCTCTCTCTGCTCTCAGGAGCAGTGCTGCAGAACAGACATCTTCATCTCAAGCTGTCGCGCTCAGCTTCCCCCACAGTTTTGGAGCTTCGCTGTTCTTCTATGTTGTTTTAGAACGAATCCATTGGAGATTTGAAGCAGAATTTCCATCTGTTTTTTAACGTGTTTGTTTAGGAGTTTCCCCTAGTTAACTGAGTTCAGCAGGTGACTTCCAGCAGGAACACGTCCGCTCATGGCGTCCCTGTGGAGGCCTGTGTTGGGACACTGACCTCTCTTTTTACATGCTTTTCTTTTTTTTTCTTTTTTTTAAATCTGCCTCACCCAGTATTGTCACATGTATTAAAAAACTGTTTCTGCTCATGACAAATGCTTCATCATTCCGGACTAGCTTTATTAAAACTATGAGCAATCGGGTTATTTCAGGAGAAAATGTGAAAGCTGCTGCAGAGCCGTGGTGAACTGAAACCAATGAAACTGGAAGAGATCCTCCCGGAGTCTGAACTCCAAGTCAACTAGTTCATCAGGGTCAATGTACCTGGAAGCAATCCCCCCCCCCACATACACACACAAAAAAAAACAAAAAAAAAAAAAACACACACTGTGAAGGGAGGAGGACATATTTTTATTTTGATCCAAAGTGGCATGGAGCTGCAGGTCAGTTTGACTCAGTTCTGCTGAACAGGAAACTGCTGAGAAAGCTGTGATAGCAGCGTCACATCCAGCCTTTTCTTCTGCTTTTTGTGCCGTCATGTCCGTGCAAACGTTTGGGACTCTCAGCAAGTCACTGACCTGAAAGACTCCAGCTTTCCTACGTGTTCCACTGCAGGTGCATGGAGGAGAGACAGCATCGTCATGAGAAGAAGAAGGAACTGGAGCCTATCTCCTGCTCTGATGGGCTTTAGAAATAAACTGGAATGATGATCATGAGCTAACAGGTTTAAATAGCAAAGAGGACATTTCAGGAAAAAACAAACCCAGGCGTCTGCAGAGATGTTAACAGAGGAACTGCTGCTGGAGTTTTTACAAATCTGGAGGATTTCTTTGTTTCTTGATTCACACTTATGTGAAAATTCACAAGAAATCCGTGAGCAAGGATGAGGATTCAAGCTGAAGAAGTTTGTTGAAGCAGCTGCGTCTGAGAGCAGAGACCTAGTTTTCAGCAGATCTGAGCGTGAGCTGCAGCTTTTTCCACCAGAGAGGTAAAATATCTGAGCGTGCAGACGTCAAACCCTGTTCTTTAATCATTTAACGGCAGCGACGCTCTCTGACGTTGATCAAAGCTAATATATTTCCTTTTTCAGGTCAAACAAACCCCCAGAAAAGAAAAATAACAAAGAAATGCAGGATCCTTCATAAGCAGGCCTGCAGTCGGAGCAGTCCATCTCTGCGTGACACCAGGATCTAATGTCGGCTCAGTTTAAAAGCAGCAGCTGACGGTTACTGAGCTGCTCTGCTGGCGGATGTGAAGAGCTGAGAAAACATGTTTCATCTGGATCTGTGGACCCTTTCCCTTGTTTTTTTAATGTCACATTTATTTCTGCAGCACAGCATCTGAAAGCAGATCAAAGTCAAACAAAACCACTAGAAAAAATAAAACAGTTTGGCCACAAAAAACACCAAAAATATCATACAAACAAATCCAAAAAAAGAAGAAGAAGAGAGTCAAAAAAATTATATGAATACATCTGAAATAAAAGCGGCAAAAAAATTAAAATTAATTAAAAATACAAATCAAAATATAAAATATTTAATTAATAGAAAATTATATATATATATATATATATATTTAAAAATACAACTATAATTAATGATGCAAAAAAATTAAAATAAAAATAGAATTTGTTACCATCAATTATTATTATATTACATTAAATTATTAAATTATAACCAAGAAAAGATGTTTTTACAGGAATAGGAAAAAATAGGCAAAATGTTTTTTCAATAACTATATAATCCTTTAAAAATAATAATAGAAGGCTCAAAAGCATTTCTGTGCATTCACACAAAGACATGATGGGATATAAAAAATTCAGAAGATTTAAATCGTTACACCAAAAAAAAATGTTTTCTAATGAATTCAATGTATTTCTCCAGCTTTTATTTTCCGTTTTAGTCATTCAGGCAGGAAGGTCACCTGGTAATAATCCGTTCTAATTAACAGTGAATACCTGGGTCACAGGCAAAGCAACCAAACATGAAATGTTTTACATTTCATAATAAGAAATGATCCATATATTTTAAAATATTAAAGGCAAAGGCACAGATCACAGAATAAAGCTCTAAATTCTTAAAAAGCATGCTTTGTTGGAATTCATCTTTTTGTTTTTGTATTTATTTGTGTTTTTTTGTATTTAAAAATATATTGAAGTAATGTATAAATGTTCTTTTCTGTTTTTAGACTCTTATTTTGGAGGATTCTTTTCCCTTTTGGGCCCTCATTTCCTCCTGTTTAGTACTTAAATAATTTGTTGCTCCTTTCTGAGGAAAACCCTTTATACATTAATATTTGTGTAAAACAACAGTGTCAGAGAACAAGTTAGTGTTTTTAAATATGGGCCACATCCTTGATCACACCCAGGGACCAACACCAGAACAGCTCCTTCCTGTAGAAGAAAGCGGCTGCTGCAGCTGTGTGTGTGTGTGTGGGGGGGGGGGGGGGGGGGGGGGGGCAGGAAGTCATATGACCTGTGAAATCCAGTGATCTGTGCACGCATTGTGCACGGCTCTGAGCAGGAGATCAGGAGGACATCAAACACCTTTCTGCTGAAGTTCTCCTCAGTGACGAGATAACAACATGATGCTGCAAACAGAGATCTGCCTTTAGTCTGGGACCAGCTCACTTAGTGAAAACATGTGCACTGAGTCTGAGGGGGCAGATAAGAACCAGCCAGCAATAATTATTCATCACCATATAGCAGTTTAATTTAAAAGTTTATGATTAGTTAAAAAACAGTAGCTGCTCTTAACGCCCTGTCCTTTGGTGAGCAGCTGTTCTGCTGGTTAAACCCTCTAAACCAGAATATCTAGATTCACTCAAAAAAAAAAAAAGACAGGAGTCTGTAGGATTATTGAAGCTAATTTTGAATGAGCAAACAAAAGGCTTTTCTGCAGCTCTGATCACTGCGGTGTGACTGAAATGTCAGGGCTGAGTAATGAACACTGAAGGATCTCCACACTTTCAACCACCAGAAAGGTCAGAGGCCTTGTAGAGGAGGCAGGAGCACAGGTCACCAACGAGAGGGATTTCATTTACAAACAGCAGCTTCATGTCAAACGCTTAGCTCATAAAACATGACTCAGGGGTAAAAACTCTTTGGCTCATCATGTCTATGAAGACTCTCATTCATCCAGGTTGGTTCCATTGTAGTAGGTTTAGGGGATGTCATCTGGACTTGGTTCTTAAGTTAGAAGACGTTTCACCTCTTATCCAAGAGGCTTTGTCAATTCTGAAGTAGCTGGTCGAAGAGCTGGTATATATGCGCTCATGGGGGAGGAGTCAGACCTGAAACTGGATGGTATTGTCATCTTAGCCTACATGGTTTCGGGTCGTTAAGAGTCCTTTGTCCTCAGCTGGGGGTCTTTGGCTCATCACGAAAAAAACAAGAAACAAAAGACTTTTTAGAATCCACTCAAACTGATCCCCAGAAAGGAATCATAACAGTCTGCAGACTTTGTTTACGTCCAAAAAATAATTTTATTCACACAAGAAAAATAACATTTAGAATAAAATAGGAATGCCAAAGATAGTAATAAAACAATAAAACAGAAATGATCCTCACTGAAATATCATCTGGATAAAAAAAGAAAACATTTAAATAAAGTTTTGACTTTGATTTTTTTGAATAATAACATGTCTGAAAAATAAAAACAATGTTTTTCCTCGTTTGTAAAGTCCTGCAGTGAAATGCGTCCTCCATCCGAAGCTCTGGATAGTTTTAAACATTTACATGATGAAGGTGTGGAACATGGAAGAAGGTGAGGTCTTCACACATTCGTTCATGTCTTTTGGCGGTTGCTATGGCAACTCCAAGCTCTGTTCTGACATACTTTCTCTGAACATCATATTCTGCGGAAAAAGATGATCTGATGTGTCAGATTACAGCATGAATTAGTGAACAGTAGTAAAGTAAGTATATTTCTACTTTTTTAATTGATCAAAACCTCATTCTGAGGTTTGTTGGGAAATAGAAATATTATTTAGCGCCGTTTTTATTGTGATGCACCATGATAAAATTGTGGAAGTCTTTCGAAGTGAGCAGCATTAAAAAAAAACAGTTTATTTAACCACATTTTACAAACAATTGGAGCATTTTCTACTTTGTTAATTTTGCTCAATGATCTGACATCATGAAGAAAGGAAAACTGTATAAAAACATTTCATTTATATTTGTCTGAGTTTGTAATAAAACAGGGAAAAAATGGGGACAGATGATCTTTATCCAGTAAATAAGCAGGTTTCAGTTCAGGCTGCAGGAGCTGCTGGGTCTGAAAAATCATTACTGCAGGTGGATTTAAAGAAGTCACTAATGTTACCATGGAGAATGTGTTCACCTGCAGCTTCAGTGAAACTGTTGGTGCTGTCTAAGACTGTGATGGAGGAAATCCAATTCTTGAATCCACAAACACACCACAATCAGTGAATCTCCAGCATCACAAGACCTAACTTCATCAGCAACATCATAGAATGAGACCAATACTTTATACATCAATTAACAAAGAACACTTTAAAAATCATCAGCCTTAAATTGTGAAACCAAAACTCAAACTATCCTAAAGAGCACGAATCCACTGAAGATCTGGATATGAGTTTATAATGAGAGCCTGTGGGCAGGCAGGCCCAGTGTGGACATCCAATAATAAAGACATGTCATTTCAGGTTCAGACCTGTGAGATCGTCTGCTGCTGCAATGCAAAGAAACCAGAAGGAGACGTCACTGCAGAGACACGTCTATATTCAACTGCACTGACTTGCAGAGTCCCAGTCCTTGTGTGACACAGCAGGAACATCTGTGGCCACAGCTGGACGGAGCACAGGTCACCCCGCCCTTCAGGTCTGGGATGGAGGTAAATACCTACAGGAATGAGCACCGCCTTTTCAACACTACTATATTATATACAATTTATAAAGAAAGAAATGGGCTTTATATTTAGAAAAAAAAAACCATTTTACAGCAGCAATAAAAACAGTAAAAAATAAGAAGGACAAATAGTACAAAAAAGCATTATTGAGAAGGAATGTCTTTAAGCCTTTTTTTAAAGGGGTCAAGGCTTTGTGGGGGTCTGAGGGATTCTGGGAGAATGACCCAGAGTCGATGAGCAGAAACCTGAAAAGCTTTGTCCCCCACTGTGGTCAGCCTCGTCCTTAGTGTTATTTAAAGAGGAGCACTGCACACAGAAATAAAAAACACTGTAAACACAGATGAAATAATCTGACAGTTGTCATTAAATGAAAGGCATCTTCTACTAAATGACAGCAGAACCCCACCCCCACCCTCATATCTGCTGCCACAGAAGTGTTTTTATGAAACACTCTGGGGTTAATGGAAAAAATAATCCTGATCAATGCATTGACATTTTTTCAAACAGAAATTAGCAGATTAATGAGTCTAACAATAAAAACATATGAATTAAAAAAGGTAGACACACACACACACACACACACCTATTACACAGGGAAGGAGGGAGCTCTGATCTTCCGCCCCCTACCCTATCTGTGGTGGGGGGAACCGGGCCGTCAGCAGCGGCAGCCATGTTTCTTGGGTGCTGGCTTCAAGGTTGAGGCAGAAAGCAGAGAAAGACAACAACAAACACTATCAGTGGGACACAAAGAAGAACATCCACACAACAAATCCAGATTGTGAGAAACCAGGGATATTTGTTAAAGTAGAACCAACATGAAAGATGACACAGTACTGCCCTGATTTATGGTGAGGTTCTACATCAGATCAACATGTGTTCTAGTGTCTGACCTCTCAGGAGATGTTTGACTCAGATATCTCGGAAGAAAACCCACAAGCTTTTGAGTGATGACCAAACGACAAACTTAGTGAGTCTGTGAATCTGTCACAGCTGATGAAAGAGGAAGAGCTGCTTCATTAGGAGGAGGAGGGAGCTCTGCACCACCTGCATACAGATGTGTGTCCACCTCTTCACAAACACTCAGAAGATCATTTGAACAAAGAGAGACTCGGAGGGTAATCTGCACCGTGCCAAAACTACTGGAAGCAACATCAGCTGCTGTCAGTGCAGCTGTAGAACAGGACTGTGAGGTTGGAGGTTTAAATCCCTCCTGTCGTCTTCATCTCCCTTTGACCTTTGATTTGCCCTCTGGACTGACCTTTGCTCTGCCTGGACAGTTTAGAACAGTGTTGAAACAAAGCTGTGTCCAGTTGCTGCTTTGAAGGCTTTTGTTATTTTGACATTTGGTCAACATTTTCACTCTAAAGATGCAGACGCAGATACAGAAACATGTTTTTATTCTTATATTTCGCTTTTGAGACAAGTTTGTTTTGCTTCAACCCTAATAGAAGTAGGAGCATCATCAGTGAAAAGCCTGTCACAGTGAAATGTTGCCTGTATCCTCATGGTTTCTCATATGAAGTGTTACTGGAGTTGAGGCGTTCTTAAGGTCTAAAGTTTTTGTGATGCTCGACGGATTCATCCAAATATTTGTGCAGTTGTTGTTTTGTTTGTGTTAATGTTTCCTCTGAGGGGAGTTGGTTAAATGCAGACAACTTTTTGTGTTAAAAGTGCGGCGCTGTGTTTATGAAAGCCTGAGTGAGTGTTGCTGTGCGCCGACACAGGGCTAATGAAGAGATATGTCCTCCATTACCAGTGATATTCCTGCTGCAGCGATTAGAAACCCCTCCAGAGGAGCTCCATCACAGCCGTTCATGGAGTCCGGACCTTTGCAAATCTTCATATCCTGCTCAGTTTTCATAAATTGAAGTCTAATGAGTGCATTTGACACAACTAGGATTTATTGTGTCAGAGGCTTTTCAATATCATCACCACACTGCAAATTATGAATGTCAAGGGTTTAATCATATTCATATATATCCTGAGTAAGGGGGACGTGACGTGAGGAAGAGTCTGAATGTCTCCCGTGTGTCTCTCCCTTTACCGTAGGTGTGTTATGGTAATCCATGCACGCATGCAGAGCACTAACAAGCTCCCTGAGGTGGCCCCATATTGTCGAGCACAGAGCAATATCTTGCTGCAGATCTCAGTGGGACTGGGTTCTGTGTGCCGCTGCACGCTGCTTTGAACTGCACTGTCTTCACAAATCCAATCCCAAAAACACTGCTGCCAGTGCCGGCGATGCTGTGGTCTGCTGATTGATTTTATTTTTATTTTTCTGGAGTCAAACAGGAACCTGAAATCCAAACTCTTGTGTTGGGATGGCGCTGGGCCTTTCATTGCCTCACAGATTGGTTTTGGACGTAATTACATTTCCTCTGTGAGAGATTAAAACAGCTTTAATTTAGGGTTCAGAGCATTTGAGGAACTGTAATATTGAGTTCTGTTCCAGGATTTAAATTAGCGGACGCCCCATCTCTGATCCTCCTCCATAACCAGGCGTCTCCTCCAGAGTCCATGACCATTCCAGGAATGTTGCAGGTCAATTTTTCAATTAGCTTTTCCTTTCACCTCACAAATCATCGATGGGCTGTGCTGTAAACTCTGCGCTGCGATGGATGCCGTACAATAGAGCACGCCGCTCGGCTTCCCAGAGCAAAGCCAACATTGATGAGCAACCTCAGAACTATTGACATGATCACATTTGAGTGTGCGGGGCCGCAGTGGCTCTGAGCTGCATTAAATTGAGATGAATGATCAGTCGATGACAATTTCCATAATCGTTATACCTTCCGTAATTCATCAAGGTAATGATACCCGTGCCCCTAATGTCACATTTATTCCAGTTTGTGCACAGCGGCAGGCACCCAGCGAGGCCCCCCTCCTCGTCCTCCCCGGCCCCCTTCCGAGAGGATTGATTACAAACCAGCTGTTTTTTGCCGCTGCTTGTGAGCCGAAGAGCAATGTGTTATTTGACCAAAAATAACAAAGAGGGCGATGGGAAACACAATAGTTGTGCTCGTTCTGCAGTGAACAGGCTCGGTTCTGCTTCAGCCCATCTCTGCAGCGGGTGGGGGGTTGGGGGGTTCTGCCTGCCTCCTGGCTCACGTCAGGATTCCTCATTATTGCGCCTCTTGTCTCCTCTTCCTCTTCCTGCCTCATTAATGACGTAGTTCCTCTTTGACAATTACGCGTCATTATTGGAAAACAATAGGCGTGTGAAGGAGCGCTCTGATTCAATTACGGCGGCAGCAGTCATTCTGGATTCATTTCCTTTGGCCCCCCGTGAGCCGTACATCACTGCAGACGTGCACGCATAAGTGCACTCTGACAAAAATAACAGCTCCATTTGCAGTGGCTGTAACTAAGGGCTGGGAATTCTTCAAAATGGGACGTCTAGTCAGTTCAGTCCTCCTGCTGCTCTGTCAGCCTGTCAATACGGGGGGGGGGGGCTTTCATTCCAACTCTTTTTCCAGGCAGACGTCCACAAAGACACCACACAAACACCCTGTTGCCTTTACGTAGCCCTTACAGACAGCAGTGGTGTTCAAATCATTAATGCTGACAAGATGGAATCCTTCCTCAGAAGGAACTGAACTGCTCGTCTTAATCTGCTTTTAATTGAACTAACTGTGAGATGTGAACAACTTCCTCATTTCACTGATTCGTCATGACAAGGGCATAATTACATGGGCGCATTGTGATGACAGGAAGAAGAGAGCACTCAAACAGCAGTCGCATATTTATCATATTTATTCCTGGGGTGACATTTTGATTCCTGGGTAGGACACAACGAGTGCAGGAGGACTCTGTTTGGAAAAAGGTCAGGTCCGTGCTGGAGCCTCCGAAGGGCTTCTAGATGGATAATATTTCACTTCTGACTTCAGGAATTGAACTGTGTCTATATCATTAAATTATATTGCAATCTTGTTGATTCCAGAGGAGGAAACCTGTCACCCTGTCTCACAGGGATATTATTATTTTGGTAGATATGTTTGCCCACATGCAGGCACAAGAAATATGAGATGGGAATATTTTACTATTCAGGTTGTTTTGGGTCAGATTTGTTTTAATGCTGCAGCCTGTGTCTCTACCTTAGCTATGCATTTATTTACATGTATTCATAGTCATGTATTTTGCATGCCTGCCTGCCCAACAGTGGGTGACAGTGCAGAGGAAATGCAAGCAGCTGATGGGCAAAATTGGGTTGGACTCAGGTTAGTGTGGCTGACTGCTGTGCTCCAGGTTCTGCTGCTTATGGTTTTCTTTTTTTATGAGGGGCAACAGTAGTGTTGAAAATGTCCAGGAATTCCTGTTTCAGCAGGATTGATGCGGCTTCAGGACACAGAAATTACTTTCTATTTTCTGTCACTGTCCCTGGCTTTTTGGGGGCCCCATATGAAATGGAGCTGAGATTCCTAATCATTTAAATAAGCCACCAACAAAACACAATTCCCTGCACTTTACATCTGCTCAACTTGGAATAACAATCCTAAATCAAACCACAAACTACATATTAGAAGAAAAAAAATGAATGAGATGTTAAAAGATTTTTTAAAATGTTTGTTCAAAATAACAAACACACAAAAAACCTGAATGATTGTATCATACCTGAAAGAATAAATAACCATTAAATATTCTATACAGAACCAAAATGGCCAAAGCAGCATTAAATGCAACAACAAATACAAAATGGGGAAAAACACATTTAAAGAACATGTTTGCATTTGCTAGAAGTGTTTGTAAAGAAGGAAAGTGTTTGAAAATGTTTCTTAATGGTCAGTTTGCTTTCAACTTTTATATAAAATGTGAAATGTTTTCTGCAGACAGATGTTTATTATGGGTTAAAATCAGGATCAGCTTAAAGTGAATGAAAAAAACCGATTGAAAACTTGAAAATAAACATTGTAACAAAAAAAAGATGCAATGAAAGCTGTTTTAAATTTGAAAGTGCACATTCCCTCTTCTAGCATAGATGTAGCATAGATTAGTGATGATGCTCTCCCAAAGTTTGATTTGTCAAAGGTGGGATGACACAGGCGGTCGCCATCTTTGTTGCACCGCTAATGTTTTAAAAATACGAGAATTGAGGATTTAGAGCGAATAAGTCCAAAGACTATCAACAGCAAATTCCTATTAGAGCTTTAGAGGAGCTGTGGGACGGTTAAAATAACAAACTTTTCCAAACCCCTTCATTGGCACACAGGACAACTTTTTTAATTTGGAAAACCGGATAGTAGAGTACAGAGAGATTGAGGACAACAAGAAGCATGCAAGAACACAACACAGGCAAACACAATGTTAGCGTCATAGGAGCAGCGGCTGGACGGCTCATTTGGCTAAGCACGGGACAGACGGGAACCTATGGGCCCGACTATGAGTCCCCCTGTGCCGGTACCCCCTTTGTAGCTCAGTGAAAGCTAATCCGGCGACTCCTGAAGGATACGCCGAAAGGTGAACAACAACCTCAGGTGTCAAAAAGAGCACACTGAATGCTGAGGTACGCCAAAAACGCCATTTCTGGAAAGAGGCTGATTACATTTCAGTTGCTGCTTAATGTGGATCTGTAAGACATGAAAGAACACATGCTGAGGTTTGGGCCCTTTTCTTAGATAAATAAATGATGGCACACTGAAACCAAATTATGTTGGATGTCCGGAACTCTTTTGTCTGATAACAAGGTTCCCAGCGACCCTTAGAATTGTTGTGTCCTGCAGAACAGACAAAAGCAGGAGTTAAGAAAAGAGGGCACTGACCAGACAACACTCACTTCTGATGTTATCTTGAAACCAAAATATATTCTGTTCACTTTTACAAGAGATAGAAGAATAAGTGAGGAAGCACAACAAAGAGGTGTTTGTCATGTTTACCAGCAAAAATCCATTTTTATTCAAAAACTGTTTGCTGAGTGGTTTGTACTGGATGACTGTAAGTGCTGAGATTCGGCTCATTCGCAGATGCTGCGCGTCCTCAAAATGCAACTCCACATCTCAAACAGCTTATTTATCAGCTCCAGCAGGCCTGTCTGCTCACTCGTCTCTCTTTGTGTTTAGTTGCCTTTTTTTGCGGCTCAAACAGAACGTCTCATTAAGAACAGAGTCAGAGGAAAGAAGCTCTGTTGCAGTTTCCTCCACCTTCTACAAGCCGCAAATATTTGAACAGGGTTTTTTTTTACGCTGTTCGACATCCCACCATTATAGCAAACCTCATTAAAATGAGACTACCAGCATGTTCTCAAAGCTGTCATGACCTGTTTTGCTAACAGAAGCTGACTCACGGGTCAGAAAAGGGTTTTACATAGTTTTGGTTCTGCAGTAATGAAAGCTCTTGAAGAAGTCAGATCTTTCAGAAACTCTGTCTCCTTAATGGGTCATTTGTCCTTAAAATCTCCATCTTTGGAGTTTTGACCTCAGATCAGGAGCCAGAAGTGTCTGTCATCAATGAAATCACTTGCTGTATTTTTAACACGGAGCTGTCCAATCGATGTCAAACTTTAAACTTGCTTTGAGAGGCCAGTCAGTTTTTAGTCCATTTTCAAGAAGAAGGGAAACATGCAGTCGTAGAAAATACAGAGGAATAAAACTGAAGAGTCACACAATAAAGTTACAGTGGTGGACAGAATTGTTGGTACCCCTCACCTAAAGAGAGAAAGTCCACAATGCTCACTGAAATGACTTAAACGTTCAAAAGTAACAATAAATTAACATTTATTGAAAATTAAATGATCAAAATCAGCCATTACTTTTGAGTTGTTGATTAACAGAATTGTTTAAAAAACAAACTAATGAAATAGGGCTGGACAAAAATGATGGTACCCATAACTTCATATTTTGTTGCCCAACCTTTTGAGGCAATCACTGCAATGAAACTGTTTCATTTGCCTTCTGTACCTGTCCACAGGTATTTTGGCCCCCTCCTCATGAGCAAACTGCTCCAGTTGTCATGATCAGAACACGAGATGGACCCAGGTGCTGGAACCCAGAAGGAAGAGGCAGGTAAGTTGTAAGTAAATAAAGATTTATTTAGCTGATCCAGGCAGGACTATGGGCAAACGTGACTGTGGTTCTGAGTGGTGGATCCTGGCGTGAAGCGTGGTTGGTGTTCCAGAGGAGCGTGGCTGAGGCTCTTGAGAGAGGCGAGGCTGGAGGTCTTGGAGAGTAGCGTGGCTGGAGTTTCTTGCGGAGCACAGGAACTGTGGCTCTTGAGGATGCAAGGCGTCAGTGTGGCAACGGTTAGTCTGCTGCTGCTCGGGGTGGTGTAAAACTCTGGTGACTCTCTTGGCTTGATATTAAACCTGAGGCAGAGGAGACAAGACACAATTAGCGAGGTACGAGACAAGGTGAGCCAGGCGTAAATCTTAACGTGACTAAGCACCATCAGGGTTAACGGACTGGCGATGATTGCTGGAGCTGGGTCTCCTTAAGAAGAGCAGAGGCTTGATGAGGTGATGGGTCACAGCTGTGAGTCAGGAGCAGAGCAGAGCTGGGAGGGGGAGGAGTCTGACAGCGGCACCATGACACCAGTTGTCTCAGGTTTGACGGCTGTCTTCTCCAAATGGCATGTTTCAGCTCCTTCCAGATGTTCAATGGGATTCAGATCTGGGCTCATAGAAGGCCACTTCAGAATAGTCCAACGCTTTTCTCTGAGCCATTCTTTGGGATTTTTGGCTGTGTGTTTTGGATCATTGTCCTGTTGGAAGACCCATGACCTGCGACTGAGACCAAGCTTTCTGACACTAGGCAGCACATTTCTATCCAGAATGCCTTGATAATCGGGAGATTTCATTTGACCTTGCACAACTTCAAGACACCCTGTGGCAGATGCAGCAAAGCAGCCCCAAAACAGAACTGAGCCTCCTCCATGTTTCACAGTAGGGACAGTGTTCTTTTGGTTGGATGCTTCATTTTTGAGTCTACCAACATACAGTAGAGCTGATGTGCCTTACCAAAAAGCTCCAGTTTTTGTCTCATCTGTCCAAAGAACATTTTCCCAGAAGCTTTGTGGCTTGTCAAAATGCATTTTTGCAAATTCCAGTCTGGCTTTTTTATGATTTCCTTTCAACAGTGGTGTCCTCCTTGGTCGTCTCCCATGAAGTCCACTCTGGCTCAAACAACCACGAATGGTGCGATCTTACACTGATGTACCTTGATCTAGGAGTTCACCTTTAATGTCTTTGGAGGTTATTCTGGGCTCTTTGGATACAGTTCCAACTATCCGTCTCCTCAGTTTGTCATCAATTTTCCTCTTCCGGCCACGTCCAGGGAGGTTGGCTACTGTCCCGTGGGTCTTAAACTTCTGAATAATATGTGCCACTGTCGGCACAGGAACTTCAAGCTGCTTAGAGATGGTTTTATAGCCTTTACCTTTACTATGTTTGTCTATAATTTTGTTTCTAATGTCCTGGGAGAATTCTCTCCTTGGCTTTCGTTTGTCCATGTTCAGTGTGGTTCACACCTTTTCACCAAACAGCAACGTGACTATTTGTCTCCCTTTAAACAGGCAGACTGACTGATTATGGGTTTGAAAACAGCTGTGATGTCAATTAAAGGACATACCTGAGTTCATCATGACCCTTTGGGCAATTAGTTCTCAGTCTTTCATGGAGGTACCATCATTTTTGTCCAGCTCTATTTCATTAGTTTTTTTTTTTTAAATAATCCTGTTAATCAACAACTCAAAAGTAATGGCTGATTTTGATTATTTAATTTTCAATAAATTTCAATTTATTGTTACTTTTGAATGTTTCAAGTCATTTCAGTGAGCATTGTGGACTTTCTTTCTTTAACTGAGGGCTACCAACAATTTTGTCCACCACTGTATAAGACAGAGTATTAGAAGTTAGACTGAGGTCAGAAGTGAACATTTGTGAACAACATTATAGATTTATGTGGTGTGTATTTGCTTGAATGATGTTTCTGGAGAACAGAGGTCAGAAGGAGCTGCATTGTGTCTTAGTGAAATCTAAATCAGGGCTGCTGAACCCTGGGCCTTAAGATCCACCACCCAGCCGGTTTTCCCGCTCTCTTTCTCTTTTTCTCTCCTTGCTGCAGACTCAGGTGTTTCCATGTTCTGACTGAACACACTTGATCCAAGCAATCAGCAGAACTAACTGGTCTAAAAAAAGCCTAGGACAGGAGGAGAGAGAGGAGCTGTGGTTTTGATAGCTGTGGTGATGGACAGAGGGCTACACGGTGGTGTAGTGGTTAACATTCTAGCCTCAAAGTGAATAGGCCCTGGTTCAAATTCCAGCTGGATTCTTGCTTTATGGAGTTCGGATGTTGTGCATGTGTGAGTTTCCTGCAGGAACTCTGGTTTCCTCCCACTGTCCAAAAACATGCTTGATTGATTAATTTGTGATTCTAAACCACCCCTAGATGTGAATGTTAGTGTGTGTGGCACTGCTACGGGCTAGTGAACTGTAGCTTGGATAGGCTCCAGCAACCCAGGACTTAAGAAGGTTTGGAAAATAGCAATGGACAGACTGACAGATGAGGTTAGACAGGAATCTCTGTGGATCAACAATGTCTGCTGATGACATCGTGATCTTTAGTGAGAGTAAGTGGAGGTTTGCTCTGAAAAGGAGAGGAATGAAGGTCAGCAGCAGAAAGACAGAATATCTGTGTGGAAATGAGAGGAACTCAAGTGGAAGAGTGAGGTTACAGGAAGAGGGTGGAAGACTAAGTTCTTAGGGTCAACAGAGAGTCTGGGAAAGAGGAGAAGAGGCGTCTGCAAACAGGTTTGAATGGGTGGAGGAAAGTTTCAAGTGTGATGTGTGAGTAAAGAGTATCATCAAGAATGAAAGGAAAGGTGTGGAGGACTGTGGAGAGAGCAGCCATGTTGCTGGTTTAGAGACTCTGATGCAGAGACAGGAGGAGGAGCTGGAGGTAGCAGAGATGAAGAGGAAAAGATCATGGTAGATGTTCGGGACACTTTTAGAGGAGGAACAGTGATGATGTTGCAAAGGTTAGATCTACCAGGAAAGAGAGGAAAACCCAAAGAGGAGGATCATGGATGAAGAGAAGGAGGACATTAGGGTACTTGGTGTGAATGAGGAGGTTAAAGACAGGTTTAGACCAGGGGTGGGTAATCTACCGCCCGGGGGTCATATGAGGCCTATTAAACTATTTAATGTGGCCCGCCAAACTGGGATAAATTCTATTGATATTTCTTTTTTTTGTTTTATTTTCCCTGTAATTCTGGTGCTCTGCATTCATGTAGTGTTGGAATGTTTGTTGTTTTTCTGACTTTAATGTGTGTTTTCCGAGTCTGACAGGCATTTATTCGATCATTCCAACACCACCTGAAAGCAGAATTGCTCTGAATTTGCATTTTTCCCTGAGGGACATCAACCCATCGGTGCTATTGGCACTAAAATGAGAAACAAAACCACACATTTTGAAATAAAAACTCCAAAATGTTCTGTTTTAAAAGATATACATATATATTAATTTTGAATCAAAATTTCAGTGTGTTTTGGCTCAGATTCCATGTTATTTCTTTCCCTCACGAGATAGATGACCAAAACACTTGATGTATCTGCTCCTGTCAGGTTATAGAACCCTTTGTGGTATATGTGTAAAGATCATTGTCACATTGTAACACTGTCAGTCTTTGTTACAATTTTATGCTGACTGCTCAAATGCTACTCGTTTTAAAACTCAGTGATGACCAAAACATGTATTTGAACTCTAAAACTTAAGACTTGACCTGACAGCAAATGTGATCGTCATTTATGTATTTACTGCACTTTATTCTTTTATTTTATACATTTGATGATACTTCAGAAAAAGGGAGTTTCCTTCTGGTTTCTATTGTTGTGAAAACACTGTTTGTTCTTTGTTATTCCTGTGATCACCTAAATTATTGAGGAGGAAGCTCCTGTCTCCTCGCCCTGCTGCAGGTCCTGCATTTGGATATTTTGACAGCAGCACATTAGTTGATCATCGTGTTTTCATTTTGGTGCGCTCTCTCATGTCTGGATCCCAACTAAACCATTCTGCATGGAAATTAGCAACAATTTTGACCTGGTCATGCTTTTAGTGTCATTTTTAGAGTTTACCACTTTCCCTCTAAATTGAACACTTTGCCAGGTGTGGGTCAAAGGTGGCTTGTTTGGTATGTAAGCAGAGGATTTTCTACTGATGTGGCTCACTCTCTTCTCTGGTTTAGCCTCCTGTTTCCACTTAACTGACCAGCTTTCAGATGAAGTTTCAGTTCTGCCTGCCTGGCCTTCGAGGGAGTCTGACTACCTTTGCCAGTTTCTCAGATTTTCTTTATGAAAGGGTGAATTTCTATTGTTTGACTCCTGCTAATCTTGGTAATAATGCATGCTGAAACATTCATTTTCAGGTTTATTAAACCTCTGAAGAGACTGATTCCATATTCTACAGACCTCCAGAACCAAGAAGGCAACCGAGTCACACATATCCAGCATTGACCTGCAGAAATTCACATGACAAACTTGGACTTCTTAGGTTCTTGTTATCAGACACGGTTGCGTTTCTTCGCATTCATGACATGTTTCGACAGACGACTTCCGCCTTCGTCAGAATCCTCATCAGGTGGTTGTGTGTGACGTATATAAATCAGTTGATTGTGACGGAGGCTGAGTCACCTGTCAAACTTTGACAGATCATCCCGGTTCATGGACGTGTGGGCTCGCTTTCAGATCTCCAGCGCCTCCATAATCTGTCTGCAGAGTGTTTTCCCAGTCCATGATGTGGTTTTCTTGCTTGCAGTGGTCCGTTATGGCTGATTTCATATTTTCTTGAGCTGCCTGTTGTCGTCTTGCTCCTGTCAGTCTTTTTCCTTTTCGCACTCTTTCTGATGTGATGTTTTTCCTTTTGATGAAGGTGTGTCGTGTATATCCGGTGTATGTTTGGTTGCAGGTGTGACATGGTATTTCGTAAATGACGTTGCATTTATTGTTTGGATCGATCCTGTCGTTTGGGTGAACAGTAGTAGCCTGAGTTTTTTATAAGGTTTGACCAGGGTCGCTGATGTGATGTTTTTTCATAGCCCTTTGGATGCGTTCTGTTACTCCTCTGATGTACGGTAGTGTGACCATTCTTCTTTGTCAGTTCCTTCTTCTCTGTTTCCCTGTATTTCATCTGCTCCACCTGTTTTTGTGCATTTTCCCCCCAGATATTGGCATTTGAGTAGAGCATTTTTAATGTGTTTTTTCTCTTCTTTTTTGTCCTCTCCGTCCGTTAACAGTTCTGAGCGGTCAAATAAAAATACAGACACTATGAACGTTAGTTTGTCTTAAGTTGAATTTAGTTGCTGTTTTTCTAGTGGGTGTTCTTATTGGCCTCGTGTTTGCTGCAGACCCAGAGTATTACTGTTTGATTCCTGGCACGGGAGCAGCCATTGCGGCCTTCACAGCTTTTGCACTTTGACAAATGTAAGACTGAACCCCCTCATTTAGCATGGCCGCCTGCTTAGGGCCATTGGCTGTAACTCGCCAAACAAGATCATCAAGCTCAGCAGTGAAATCACTGGACAGGAACAGGAACCACTTTCACACATCAACAGTGGAGGAGCTAAAGGCCTGCAGATCCACTCCACAGTAACTGCTGCCCACTTTGCAAAGGAGCAGCACTGACAGAGCAAAGCCCTGCTTTAGGCCCAACTCTAGTGGACTTTATGCTTTGACGTTTTTGTGAATGGTATTTATTGTTTATTCAGGATGGGCTTTTGTGATTTCTGGCAGTGATGCCAAATGATTGCGCATGACTGATGTACATTACCTTCTTCTTTGCACTGTGAGATGACGGTCCCTCACAACTACTGTTCCCAATGAATAAATACAGATCCTTTGATGGATTCATTGACTAATTGTTTAGCTTTGAATTGTAAGGGTGTTCAAGTCATATACAGAGAGTTTAAGTGATTATACAGGATTTATTTGCCTGTTCAATTCCCCTCACTGACTCATTTGGTCCTTTTCTCATTTTTCTCCTTGACATGAACTTTAAAGCATTGGACACTCAGCAGCTGTTTTCCACGTGTATCTGGGTTGATGATGTTCAATGATGATTGCCGATAATGCCCTTAAAAGCAGTATCAAAAATGGGGAACAGAGCGGTCTCGGGCCTCGGCTGCTGCCGAGAAGAAGAGCAGACTGTGCACCAAAAAATCATCTAAGGTAAAAATAGGACATCGGAAAAAAGCCGAAAATAGAGAGGTACAATCAATGCCAGACGAGCGGATTCATATCTGCTCTGTTACAATGCTAAATATGTTATAACCTCTGTCTAAATAAAATCTGTCTAGTATTTCAAAGTATTTACATGAGCAGAAAAGATGCACTCTCTTTGTGTCCTTTTATCTTATCAACGCCATAATTACTATGTACATTTGTAACCGTTTCACCTGCCCTTTAATGTGGCAAACTAAGATGCAAAACAGTGACTGCAATTCTGCTTCCCATGTGATAAATCACACTTTGTGTGCCAAATTGATCCATTTGTATCTTCCCCTCCTAGTGTTTTGCTCTTCTTCCAGGAATACCCAACCTGCATCTACTTATGAGGCAAACGTGCTAAATTTACTGCACAAAAAACTTTAACAGAGGCAATCAAGTCAGTAAAACATGTGCAACTAGTTTTTGCAATGCTGCCAAGTTTAAAAGTGTTCAGACATCTCTCTGTCATTGCTGTAAAGCTGCAGCTGTAAATCTCAGCTATGCTCTGAGATTTTTTGCTGTTTAGTCATCAAACCATCATAGCTGGATGCTCAGCTACATTTTCTTTGGTGTTCTCTGACTTCCTTCCCCAGAGCAGACAGGAAAAATATTCATGTAATTGACAGACAATGGCAGAAGCCTAAAGAAATCCTGAAACCAACAGTATCCAGATTTGATGGGGTTCCTCCAAATTTCTTAGAAGAATATTCCTGCATTCTCACATTTTCACACAGAGCAAATACAATGCAGCAAAGGCTGTTGGAGCTGGGCCATGAAAAAGACAACAGAAACCAGGCATTTTCACCTGAAAACAGTCTAACCAAAGACGCAGGCTCAAATTGAATATCAGAAAGTTTAGGGAAACTATTAAACCATTGTTTAAACTTTGACCTCTTGAAGCAAACAGGAAGCTTCTTAATTGGCTTCATGCAAGAGATGAAGAAAGCGGATTCAAACCTGTATGCTCTCATGGTGGTCTGCAGCACGGGGGCACCTCAAGGGACTGTGCTCTCCCCATTCCTGTTTACCTTGTACACATCAGACTTCACCTACGACTCCCACCACTGTCATCTGCAGAAGTTCTCAGATGACAGTGCCATTGTGGGCTGTGTATCAGGGGGGGATGAGCAGGAGTACAGGGGGGTCATCACTGACTTTGTTAGCTGGTGTGAAGTTAACCACCTGCTGCTTAACACCAGCAAGACAAAGGAGCTGATCCTGGACTTCAAGAAGTCCTCACCATCACAGTCACCGGTGAACATCCAGGGTTCAGACATTGAGGTCGTGGACACATTTAAATATCTGGGTGTTCACCTGAACAACAGACTGGACTGGTCCAACAACACGGATGCTCTGTACAGGAGGGGCCAGAGTCGCCTTCACCTGCTGAGGAGACTGAGGTCCTTTGGCGTGTGCAGACAGCTGCTGAGGACCTTTTACGACACTGTGGTGGCCTCAGTGGTCCTTTATGGAGTTGTGTGCTGGGCGGGGGGCAGTGCAGGCAGAGACTTGAAGAGGCTTAACAAACTGGTTAGGAGGGCCGGCTCTGTCCTGGGCTGCACACTTGAGTCCATCGAGGAGGTGGCGGACAGGAGGATGTTAGCTAAGCTAACATCCATCATGGATAACCCCTCCCACCCCCTACACCAAACTGTAGAGGTGCTGACCAGCTCCTTCAGCACAAGACTGTTGCACCCTCAGTGTAAGAAGGAGCGCTACCGCAGGTCATTCCTCCCCACAGCCATCAGACTGTACAACACAGTGTCAAAGTGACACTCCACGGTCCCAGGGGTGTTTTTCTGTTTAGTCATTGATTCATTTATTTTTGTTGTAGTTGTTGTTTTTCAATTTTAAATTGTTTTCTGTTCCTGAACAGTTGTTTGTTTTTGTTCTTGGTGTGAACTTCATTAGTTATTTCTGTATTTTGAAAAAATTTGTAATGTTTTTTTACAGTTTACATGTTTTGCAGACCGCATGTTTTTTACACTTTTGCAGCTGTATTTATTTAATATTTATTTCTTTATTTAATAAGAATCTCATTTTTGATAATAATTTTTCATAATAATTTTAGTAATATTTTTAATTATCTAATATAAATGAAATTTGTGATGTCCTTTATTGATGTTATATTATATAGATTATTTCTGAATGTCGTGTTGCTGCCACATCTATCTATCTATCTATCTATCTATCTATCTATCTATCTATCTATCTATCTATCTATCTATCTATCTATCTATCTATCTATCTATCTATCTATCTATCTATCTATCTATCTATCTATCTATCTATCTATCTATCTATCTATCTATCTATCTATCTATCTATCTATCTTACAGAGCAAGAAGGAAAGTGTTATAAATATAAATATATTTCTTCAACAGTTTTGCAAAAGAACAAAAATGTAAAGACTAACCTGAAAGGATAAACTTGTTAAGCTTTATCAAAAGGGGGCAAAAGTTCTTTTGACTTTTTTCAGTTTGTCCACTTTTCAGTCATTGAGGCTTCTTACAACAACAAAAATCTTTCTGTTAATGTTTTTTTGTGTTGTGTTTTTTTAAATTAGGGTTATAATGAGTGATAATGAGTACCTTTAGATAATTGTATACAGAGCAGCAGGTGCGAGACTGGGAGACATGAGGAAGCTGGATAATGCAGTGTTGGAAAGCACACCCACACCCACGCCCACCTCACCCAAGTGAGGTGGGCGTGGAGTTTCCCAGCATGGAAGGCCGTGACCCTGTAACAAAGTGGCATTTGTTACTTTTGTGTTCACGTGTGTCCATTCAAGTTGACCTGTTTCTTGAGTGTTTATTTATGTTCTGCTTACCCACTTCCTGCTCAGGTCATGATTGGACAAATGTTTGCTAAGCTTCTTAGCAGCTATTTTGAATGATCAGATGGAACTATTATGATTGGCAGGAATATTTTTCTCACATTTGGTTTTTTGGGTAATGTTAAAAAAACAACAACACCTTTTTCTGGTGGTTTGGACCAATTGAGGGGAGAATACAACAGCAGAAGTGTGTTCAGTGGTAGAAGGGTGTGACTGGAGTTTGAGAAAATGCTGACAGGTGAAAATCAAACCTCTTCTACTCAAAAAAAGACTCAGACTGGTCACTATTGCACATTGCACTATTGCATTGTCGCTTTGTGATGCTCTGTTACAGACCCACATTAGAAAAATGTTGCTATTTTGAGATCGCTTTAAATTCAGGAATGTATTGTGTCTGGTTCTGATCCAGAGGCAGATCTTATCAAACAAATATGTTTAAAAAAAGTTTTATTACCATGAAACTGAGTTAAATGAATCAAGATGCATTAAAATAAAACTAAAGAAAACCATGTTTACACAAGAGCCACGGAGAGGAAAAAGGGATTTTTCTGCTTTACTGAATTTGTCATCTCAGATAAAAATTACTGACATAAAAGTTATTTATAGCAGGTGCTGTCAGTGGATGAATAACACTCATTAGTATTACCTTCCGTGCAGTGTGTGTTTTTAAGACTTTTAATTATTCTGTTTTCTTTCAACAGTCATAATATTTTAGCAGACAAAAAGTGGATTAAGCAGAAAACTGAGAACTATGAGACATGAAGATTCCACATGACACGCTGAACTTTTGATGAGCTGTGTGATGCTGTGGGACCTCTGGTGGCGCCTGCTGTGCAGTGTCCAAGGCAGCCTAGTTACTACCAGGAAGCGCAATGCCATTGCTATCTACAATTGTGCAATTGTTGGTCATGTGACTTATTTAATTCAAAAAAAGTGTTTCCATCGTAGTTTTACAAACGTCAATTTCAATGTGCTTAAAAAAAAACACCTCCACCAAGGACCTCTAAAGACGTTTTTTCAAAAAATATGTTTTGAAATTGTTGTGTTTCCATTAGGTGAATTTATTATCGCAAATCCAATATGTACAACTTCATACTCAATGGAAATGCACCTACTTACACAACATTCGTGCAACCACTAGTCAACGAGACTCCGTGGAAATAAAGACCCTAAATCGCTCATTTTCTTGAAACTGCGCTTTTTTATTGTTGCAAAACTCCCTAAAAGTAACACATTTACTTTCTTTTTCTATAAATATTAGTGTTGTTATCAGTTAACCCTTTTTAGATATAATATGTACTGTATGAACTGTATACACGCCATGATTAGCCTTAAAGCTTTTGCTGCTGCCTCTTCATGTAGCTGTCCCATAATGTCCTGTAATAAACATAAAAATGTTACAATGATCTGCAAAAGCCTTTGACTCACCACATCCTCCCATTTTCAGACATTGGCTGCACGTTTGAGAGGCTGCTGTGCAGGTTACACGCTCCCTGAGGTTCGAACACTCACATCCACTCTTGACAGGCAAACTTTCCTCTTCTCTGTGCAAATCCTGAAAGAAACTGTCAATACAAATGTCTCGGGATCAAATTTGGCAATGACACATTTCTGAAAGAAAAGACTTGTCAGAGAGCAGCACATGATTTAGCAATCCCATTTAAAAAAAAGACATGGAATCTTAAGTTTGCAGTTAAAGAAAATAATTATCTCAACATTTTTCCAAGATGAGAGGACTTTTCCCAGCAGCTTGGGTGAGCGCTACAGAGGGCAAAAGCAGCAGGGAGTGGATATAATTGAGCTGAAATTGGTCTCCCATGGCAAAGATACTTTGTTCGATCTCATGCTCTGCAGTGATTGGCTGATCATCTCTTATTCATCCTCTTGAAAAAAGGTTGAAAAGAGGGTTTTCTTTTAGCATGCCTACAATCAAATCTTTGATGAAAGACGTAATTCCTGCCTTAAGGTATAACAAGATGGTGTGTCGGCTGGACACGGAACAGCTGCCCGCTTTGAATATTATCTGATCTTAGTAATGTCAACAACAATTTTCTTCAAATTTGCAGGCTGAACTCTGCTTTGCTGGTCCAACTTCATACAAAATGAATGTCTGCAGTTTTCAAAACACAGGATGAACACTGATGGAATTTTATTTCTGCATGTTACCCTAAAGCAAGTCTAATCTTCTTATGTCAAGCGAAACATCAAGCTTGTTTATTTATTCCTGACCTGAACCAGTGTTTGAATAAATAATCAATTTTGCATGCCTCTCCTTTGGATCAATATGTTTCTGTGGTGGAGCTGAGAGTGAAGCTAGCAGGGGTCCTGCAGGTGTTAGCAAAGATACTGAGGCTTTCACACGAGAAGGGGGATGAGTCGTCCAAATAAAGGTCCTGATCTTCTCCTTTTCTATTTACAGTGATAGCATGCAGAGTTTTGACAGCAAATGAGTCCAATAAAGCCTGGATACGCTCCTCAACACTCTTTCATAACTAGAATGACCTGGAAGACAGTATGCCTCAGTTTTATTTAACAGTTGAACAATTTTGACAACTGTGTCTAATGCAATAAAAAAAAGACAGTCAAAGCCAATGCAACATTTTCTTTTATGTTTAACATCAAGCATTAGAGCCAAGGTTGCCTAAATCCCTGTGATTAATTCAATACTACGGATTTAAAGGATAAGTAACCCCCTCCTGTGCTGGGTGGCATGTCTGCTGAGCATTATGGGTGAAACTCTGTGATGACGACACAATACCTGATGATACATTCCGGAAAGAATGGAAAACTGTGAACACAGTAAGATAGATTGTTGTCATAATCTGGTGGTACATTTGCTGCCAGTTTAATGAGGTCAAATAAGTGAGCAGGAGAACAAATCTGGATTTTTAAACTGGTTATTGGGATTGTTACAACAGTTAATGTAGACTTTATTTATTTGAATAACCAACAATAAATTGTAAAGATGCACCATATATTTGTTTTCACACAGGACACACCAGCAGACTTGGTTTAAGTAGTTAGCTAAAGCTTGAAGTGAGACCAGATGAACATCAAGACACAGATTTAATGTCATTTACTAATTTTTGTGCATTTCTTGTCTTTTGGTCTGCATCTACGCTGAAGTGAACCACACCAGAGTTCATGTGCAAGCGAACAGAGTTTAAAATGAGAAGAATTTATTTCTGGGATAAAATAGAAAAATGACCAGATCCAGCATACACAACCATGTCTCTTTCACTCGACCATGCTGGTTCACTCTAAGAGAGAGAGTAATGGTATTAGGGATTTCTGTGGAGTTTGTTTTAACAATAATGAGTTTTTGAGATTATTTATGGTGAGTGACTGAAAAACTGCTGTTGTTTTTTCTGGAGGAGGGGGGGGGGTCCTTTATTGATGGTCCCTGCCTGCCTCCGCAGCTTCACATGCAGCTTCACATGCAGCTTCACATGCAGCTTCACATGCAGCTTCACATGCAGCTTCACATGCAGCTTCACATGCAGCTTCACATGCAGCTTCACATGCAGCTTCACATGCAGCTTCACATCAAGGCAAACTCGGGCTGTAACTGGTTTTCTGCATCACCACAGACAGAAATAAACAGTTCACACTGGTCAATAGAACCACATCCAACCATTTACTCTGTAATGTTTATGGATAAAGTAAGTAGGAAGAATAAAACAGACAATATTTTGACGAGCACATAAACTATACGGATCATGTCTATGACACGGACACTTTGTGGCATTTTTATTTTTAATTTTAGATCATCTTATAGTTATGAGCAGATGAGCTTCGAGTTCAGCATGTTTGTAGTTCTGCGCTTTTGTTGTTCTTGAAAATATTAGAGCAAACAACACCCTTTTTTAAAGCACAAAGAAATTAGAACAAAGATCAGTCTTTTTTATTGAATGCAATACAATTCCATAGAAACTTTAAATAAATAATCTAAAAAGGACAAAATCTGTGGAGAAACAAAAAGGGAATAAACCAGATCACTTGACAATGTAGAACTGAAAACCAGACACTTCTATACACTAAGGATAATTAACAGAAATGAAGACACTTGTGGCTGATTAACAGGCCCTCTGTGATGCTGTGCATGTCCCTGGATGGATGTGTGAATGGATCAGCTTGTGATGGAAGATGCAATCTTAAAACATACACTTGACGATGAACACAGGTCAGAGATGGATTGTGAAGTCGATGCATGTGTGAATACATTGGTGGCAAATAAACCAATTAAGGCGTGTAAGTGGAGGAAATCCTGAGTGCCACACAAACAATGTGGATTTTCAAACAGTAATTGCATTTATCAGTAGAGGGTGACCCCAGAGAATGGCAGAGTTCCCACAGCTGTGTGTATTTTATGCAGCGACCGCTCATCTTTCAGAGTCAGATGATTTAGTGTTGTAACTCTGTAATTCCTATAATATTCAGTAGTATTTATGTATTTTATTTATATTTTTTATGTAGTGAAATAAGAACTAAATGCTGATGATGGATAGATAGACACTTTTGTCTGTTCAATGACCAGTAATTCATCTTTCAACACGGCAGAACACAGTAAACTTAAAATTATTAAAATAGATGAATTAAAAATCACAGAATGTATCGTCCACGTACAAATTAAAACAAGTGCGAGAGAGAGTAATAGATTTGGGGATAAGTGGGGCGGTCGATTGCAGCTTTGCCTTGCCTGCCCATATGCTGAAGTGTCCTTGGGCAAGACATTGAACCCCACCTTGCCTACGGTGGAAGGTTGGCGCCAGTGTGTGTATATAAGTATACGCCATCTTCCATAAATGACTTTTTGTAGATATTTTTGCTGGCCAGCAGGGTTCTAGAATGATCCGAAAGAGAGAATGGGAGAAAAGTGGGCAGAAAATGTGGCCCCTGATTTGATTTGTCCAGTTTCCGTAATGGCCCCACCTGTGTTTGCACAAATTGGCTTAAGTGGGGACTCAGTGGGCTAGCTCGCTAAGCTAGCCAGCCGCCCGGTGGACAGCATAGCGAGCTAGTGAGCTCTGTTGTCCATCAGGCGTAGCAAGCTAGTGAAGCTATGGACAAACCAATTTGGGGCCTACATTTTCTGCCCACTTTTAATTTATATAGGGCCCACTTGGCCTTGCTGGCTGGGGAGTCTCCATTTCTGTTGCCACATTCAGGTGGTAGGTTCAGAATTTGGCGTCACCAATATGTAAGCATATGACCATGTCCATCCCTTTCTGACCACAGTGTTGCATCCTCTGATGGCTACTTCCAGCAGGATAAGGCTCCGTGTCATAATGCTGGAATCATCTCAGACTGATTTCTTCAACATGACAATGAGTTCACTGGAGTCAAATGGTCTCCACAGTCACCAGATCTCAACCCAATAGAGAACCTTTGGGATGTGGTGGAACGGGAGATTAGCATCATTGATGTGCAGCCGACAAATCTGCAGCAACTGTGTGATGCTGTCATGTACATATGGACCAAACTCTGAGGAATGTTTCCAGAACCTTGTTGAATCTATGCCACCAAGGATTACAGCAGTTCTGAAGGTTAAGGGGGGTCCAACCTGGTACTAGCAAGGTGGACCTATGAAGTGGCCGGTGAGTGTATTTGTCTACAGGTGGATACATTAGAATGGAGAGGAGCAGGGAGCCTGTGGCCTGCCAATTGCAGATTTGAACGACTACAATGTTTTTAAACAGCATTTTTCCATCTCCTCCTTATTCACAACAATATGAATAAAGAAACACTCAGAGACGCAGTTTTAAACTTAATTTTCTCTATACATGTCCATCAGGAAAAAAATGCCACTAGAACATGTTAAAAACACCATTTTCATTGGAGTGGGTCTTCAAATTAAAAAAAAGGATCTTAACATTCAAGAGCCGGAAGACATGACACCCCCTTTGCCCTTCAGAGGTCTTTCCACTTAGACTGTGATGTTGTGAAAACCCTGAATAGATTGAGAATTTTTGGAGCTCATTAAGAAGTCTCCTCTTCAGTTCATAAGTGGCTCTTTGTCTTTTGTGAATAATATTTTCTGTTCCACTCACCTCTTCATTTTAGATCAGTTTCCAGTGTTTGTAAAACCACTCCACAAATTAGATAAACAAGATTAATTCAGGGACAACAGAACGTTTGGAAAAAATCAAAATGTGTTCATTTAAATGCCTTTCTACTTCCTTTAAGGGTTACCACAGTTAATCATCTGCCTCCATCTAACCCTCTCCTCGGTATCCTTTTTACAAACACCTTCATCCTTCATGTCCTCCTCCTCTGCATCCATGAACCTCCTCTTTGGTCTCTTCCGAGGCCTATCTCCTGGTAGTTCCAACCTAGGCATCCTTCTACCAACATCATCACTGATCCTTCTCTCAACGTGTCCAAACCATTTCCATCTGCTTCCCTGCACTGATCTCCAAAACATGACTGAAAGCTATTTTTCAGTCAGTTAAAGAGAGCTTGTGCTGGGATTTAAAGAAGATTTTCAAGCAACTGTTTTGGGGGCCTCGGAAGCACAAGCTTCAGTTTGCAGTTTATTTGCATCCGTTTAAACTTGTCCCAGGTTCAGTCAGGTACGGTGGCCGATAGGGCTCACACAACATACAAAAGAAAAAACGCAACGGCATTACCCGAAGCACAACGAAAATGAGGACTTTTTTCCTACTGGAAAAAAAAATTCAGACTCAAACTATTCGGTGTGAAAGAGTTTTATAATTCTGAAAAAAAAAAGTCAGAATTTTCTAAGCCCTTTTTTTTCATTCTCCAATGGCCCTAATCCTCTTCCGTAAGCAAGTGTATGGAAAAAAACATAAATAATTTTACGAGATTAAAGTGGAAGTGAGAATACAGAGCAGCAGCAAGTGAACGCCGCGCAGCAGCAGAGCAGACCAACTAAACTTAGTTGAACAGGTGAGCTGAATGTTTATTGATAACGTTCCAAATGTTTAAAGCTCATTTGTTTGATTTACGATTTATTAATGTTTTATTTATTGATGGTGGTTTGCAGGATCTCTGCAGCCCGATGAAGCTGTCGTCAACGGCGTCGGTGTCCCTGCACCTGTCCACTTGAATCCTTTCTTACTCCATTAAAGACAAGATCTCCACGTCTGTGTGAGGAGGAGGAGCACTTTTTGGGATTGTCAACGTTCTAATGCTAATTTAACAGACCATTTTCATTCCTCTTTGTTTCATGTTGAAACGGGACGTTTCATCTGGAGGAGGGGGCGTATGTAACACTGTTTACTTCCACATTGGTGTTCGGATGACAGGTTAAGGATGTAAGGTGACAAATGAACTTCAGGTTGTGTGAATGAAAATAATCAGATTTTGAGTCACCAAAAGGTTCAAAATCTCTGTTTTTTAAACCTATCCGGAAATAAAGCTTCACAAAAAGCTCCACATATTTCATCTTCTAGCTTGGCTCCGATAAACGGAAAACTTTGGTGTTTTTTCCTCGTTAATCTAGGACTTTTTTCTCGTAAATTTATGAGATTTTAAGTCGTAAATTTTTGAGATAAAAACTTGTAAATTTACAAGTGTTAGATGCAGATGTCAGTATGTGGAGAGCTGGGTACATTTATATTTTTAGACAAACGTATATTTGTAAGAAATTACGTTATCTAGTAAGAAAACACCCTAATCTTGTCCAAATATCACGTAGCTCTCAGGAGCGCCGATTAGTTTTAAACTGAATTGTTTTTCTTCCGCCGGTAGGAAAAAAAAACTCCTCATTTCCGTTGTGCTGAGGTTAATGCTAATGCTACGTTATGTCGTAGTGTTGCGGGTAATGCCGTTGCGTTTTTTCTTTTGTATGTAGTGTGAGCCTTGTCGGCCACCGTAGTCAGGGGACAGAAGCATTAACTAGTCTGAATATTCATCATGGGATTTTTTGGAAGCACAGCAAAAAGCTTTAAGGAAACTGAAAGAAGTTTGAAACCTGTGCCGTGTTGGACGGCCGTCATTACCACACACCCCAAAACCATGCATTTCAGCTGTTCTGTCCTGTGTTGTTATTTTAATAATAAAAATGATGCAGACATCAAGTTTTTAAATGTGAGGAGTAGTTTAGATATTAATTTATTCACAGACATTAAAAAACATATTTCCCCTTTCCATAACTACAAATTAATAGTTTAGAGTCTTATAAACAAGCAAAAATCCTTGCTCGATGTTTTATTTTTGGGACAAATATTTGACAGAACGAGGTTTTTGAGTAATAAGCAGAATGAAGAGCAAAAAAATATAACATCAGCTATGCTGCTGAATCTGTCACTCGACTGACAGTCCTCCTGACAAATTCATGGCGGTGACAAGGCTGAGTGACTCCTGGGCTGTGGCTTAATTTGTCAGGAGGTCTGCTGAGTGGAGCAATGACAAAGCAGAATGTCACCGTTTCACTGACGGGGAGCAGAATGCAAAATGGCAGCACCCGTTTGAAATACCCAGAAAGCAGTCACCTGAGCTTGGATTCTTCTGAAACCGCACATTTTCATGCGGTTTCTTTGGTTTCTCAGGAAAAGGATTGCAGTCAGAGCTGGAACAGCAGAAAAGATGTAACTGTTATAGACAGAAAAGGAAAACTGGCTAAACACAAAAGTGTGTCACCTTGCACTTCTCCTTAGATGTTAACACAATTTCATTTATTTTAAACCTCTCACATATCAACTGTATATGATGTATCATATTGTTCTATTCTATGATATTAGGAGCGTTAATATGAAACTAAAAGTTATTGCATCTGTCCATCGTATATCCCTGCTTGGTTCTGTGCAGGGTGACAGGGGTGCTGGGACACATCCTAGCCAAAAATGGCCAAAAAGGGGCAGGCTTACACCATTTAGAACTTTGAATCAGTGACCTCTTGCTATGAATAGACAGTGCTGACCACTACACCACCATCCAGCTTTCTAAACTGCAATAGGAATCTTTTTTTTTTATATTTTAAAATTTTACCAACAGTTGTGTAGTTTAAGAAATCATATATTTAAATCATATTCAAAGCTAAAGTTTTTTTTTGACGTATTAACAGCAGAAAAAAAGGCCGTCAGTAACAAATGAGTATGACTGATATTTAGCTGTTTTTTTAACTATTTTCACTGTCTTGGGTGCTTTTGTGTTGTTGTTTTGCAGGCTGCTCTACTCCTGGGGGGTATTCCAGGAAGCATGTTTAAACTACCCTGACTTTGAGCCTGAACTCTGGCTGAAATCCACCTGAACTTGCTTACTCTGGGTATGTCGGTTCCAAAAGACCGGATATGAGTTGGCGTAACTACGCTCGACTTGGTAACCCTGGGTTAATGCACGTGCACAGCAGGTACATAAAAACATTCTCAATGGATCGACGATTTCTGGAGTCACCATGGAAACACGTGGAGAAAAGATCAGCATCACAGGAAAAGTCCATTCTTAGAGTCAAGGGGTATTCTTGAAACTTGACATAATTCAAAAAAATCTTCATTTAGTTTATTATTTAAAAGTAATGCAGGGAAAATAGTAGGGCTAATAGTAGCACAGTGGTTAGCGCTGTTGTTTCACAGCAAGAAGGCCCCTGGACCTGAATCAGAACACCAATGGGGGACCTTTCTGTGTGGAGTCTGCATGTTCTCCCAATGCATGCATGGGTTTTCTGCAGGGACTCCGGCTTCCTCCCACCGTCCAAAAACATGTTTCAAAGGTTAATTGGTCAACCTAAATTGTCCCTAGGTGTGAATGTGAGTGTGCATGGGTGTGTGGTTAGTGGCGACAGATTGGCAACCTGTCCGGGGTGTCCCCTGCCCTCGCCCACTAGCAAGCGGGATAAGCTCCAGCAGCCCTGTGACCCTGAAAGAGACCTAATGGGTTTAGAAAATGAATTTAATAGTAATTTTTTATTGGTAAAATTTAAAATAAAATCTTTACATTTACTGTAGTTTAGTTATATCTTGTTTGTGTTGCAGCCTCTCCTCCTTCTGCTAGTGCTGGAATATACCATTCATCTCTTTCATTGGGTGTTACATGAAAAGCCACGATTTGCTGTTCTTATTTAGTTAACTTTACCAGAGTCCAAAACTCAACTTATATTTTCTGTTTGAGGAAATGACAGAATTATTTACCAGTCCTCTGTCCTTCAGTCTAACTGTTTGGACCCCGACATTCACATAATTTCCTTGAAGGTCCCAGCTGTAATCTGCCGGCTTTAGCATACAGGAACAAGGCAGCAGAGCTTCATTAAGTCCTGAAATAACCACTATGATGCATGAACCATGAGCAGTTATGGTAATGGGGCTGAACATGACCTGTTGTGCCCATGATGTCATTAATTAAGCTCATTATTTAAGTTTTAATTAGCATATAGTTCTGTGTCTTCACCTGAGTGGTGATAAAATGAGTTGGAGTGCCGCATTATGTGCTGGCTGATGTTAGCAGTGCTCTTCATCAGCTTATTGTGGTCTGGGTGAAGCAAAGAGCTGTTCTTTCCCTTGTCTATTTCTAATCTCAACACCAATTTCTGCTGTTTTAGTTGCTGAGCAACCACAAGGTTTGGGTGCATATGTGATGATTGTTGTTTCCGATGTGCTCATCTACCAGCAAACCTCATTTATATTCAAACATATATAGACGGTGTTGGGTAGTAACGGAAAATGTAAACCATATTTTGAATACAAAATATGAGTAACAGTATTCCAATGACCAATTTAAATTAAAGCTACAAGTAGCATTTAGCGGGCCCGAGCACGTGCCACCGCCTGGCACGAGCGACCGCCCCGTGAGCAACGCCCTGCTCGAGCCATTCTCGTTGTTTTTTCTTGTCCATTCTGGAGCTCCAAGATAATGTTAATATGACAGCAGCCTGTGGGGGGGGGGGGGGGGGGGGGGGGAACTGTAATCTGTTTCCTTAAAGGACAAAGACTTATGCATATAGCATGAAAAAAATTCTTAAATCTAAGCCTCGTTTAGACCTGCTCAATTTCTCATCAAGTAGAAGAAGGTTTTTATCAGATTAAGAAACAAGCAATGATGATAATTGCTATCACTGTTCCTAAGAATGAGAACAATAGAACTCATTCAATTTCCACTACAATGTCTAGATGAGTGTCAGCTATGTCTGATAACTTGGCCAATTAGCTGGACCGGGATCTTGCAAAGTGCAGGTGGTTAACGTCCAGTGTGATGAGTCTGTGGACGGCAACAGTACAGCATAGCTTTTGGTTTCCACAAGAGAAGAACTCCTGACACATCTGCCCTAACAGACAACTACAAGAGGAGTTGAAATGTATAACACGGTGAAGGAGTTTTTGTGCAGAAAAAGGTACCATTAGAAAAGCCAGTAGCAGTGACTGCAGACAGGTTTCATCACTCACTGTAAGCTGTAAAGCTGACGCAGACTTTCCAAAATGTCTGCATTACTGCTGGGTCATTCACCAGTAGGCCTTATGTGCAGAAGTGATTGGCTCTGGACACATAATGATTCCTATTGTGAAAATCATAAAAAAAACCTCAGCTGCAAAGCAAAACAGAACAGGATTTTTAAGGTGCTATTGGAGGAGATGTCTGCTGAATATGGTGAATATGAATATGGTGAATCTGAACTTGTATTCTTGACTGACATTACTGGAAAACTAAACCACTTGATCTGCTGCAAGACATTGGCAAAACTATATTTTTTTATTGACCAGCCTGCCTGAGCCAGTGTTTTTCTTGTGGGGATCTTTTCTGCCAGGGCTTTCCAGCTTGGTCAGTGGATGTTGCTGCAGTTGTCTACCTTGCTGGGACAGCTGGAGTTAAACACAGCAGCCTCACGGCTGTGAAGTGGACCCCGTTGCTGTCCCAGTCTGGATGGGCACTGTGGTGATGTTCCAATGTTCAGGCTGGCTCCTGGTATGAAGAGATTCCCAATTACCATTTCCTAACCGCAGAGCCAAGGATGTGTTTACATGTTTAGGTCAAAAATGTGATGAACAGCTTCATGTTGTCTATTGATGTAAGTTTAAACCTAAACATGTTTCCCTGTTACTAATCCAGTTGATGTGGTTCTCCACCTGTGTCTAGGTGATAGAAAAGCATTTTTTTATATTTAGAGCTCTAAGCAAACAAACAGTTGTCTATATAAAAGAGCTTTTACAATTGTGCACTTTTAGCAGGTCTCTGAATACATGTGACCAATGTATGGTGGATTTTCACAGACTTTGTTTAAAACTGAAGGTGACAGAGACTTTGGAGAAGTGGCTACATTATTCTGGACTTCTTTGTTTCATCCACAGAAGAGTAAAATATGTGATTGATTTTGAAAAGCTGCTGAAAAATGTATCTTTTTAAAATTGCAATTTCTAATTTGGGTTTTACATTTTGTGTTCCATTTTTTGTGATTTTATTAGAAAGATTTGTTATTTATTTGGTGTTTAAAGGTGGTACATATTGTATATACACAATCTTCTTAGAGACATTTGCTATATGTTGTGTTTGTTGTCATTGTAGTTTAATTTTATTGGATGTATTGAAAGGAAATGAAAAGAAGTTGCAGCATTGATTAAAAAAAGCATAAAAGAGACATTTACTGTCTGATGTTACATCTGTAGGAGTGTACTGAGGCTGGGTTTTGTTTTGGAGCACATTCATATGTTTTGTTTGTAAAAAAAAAAAAAAAAGATAAAATATAAAGTTAATTGTATTTTGGATGAATAAAAAAGCAATGATTAGTGCTAAGGATGTATAAAAGACAAACAAAACAAAGGAAAATGCTGTATTTTAGGGTTGAACTAGGCTTTCTAACTGTTCTACTTTCTGTCTGCCACTCCTGGCTAATTTACATGTGAGCACACAGCCGGGGGTTGGGGGGGGGGGGCTAACACCACTCCTGCAGCAGGGGAGACTGATGAAAAGCTTGAGGATGTAAGATTGAACAAATAAAATCCTAGAGTTGACCAGTTCATTTTATAAATGTAAATATTTTTTATTTTGGTGCTGATAAACCAAACAGAAGTTATGATAAAAATATTTGCTTGAGTCAAAATGTCCCAAAATTTGCTTTTAGCACAATAGGGTGATTAAGGTGGTTAAATGTTTCTCGTACGTATAGTTCTGCTTTTCAAACGTGGAGCTTTGTAGGACGCATCTAATTCTGAAATCTCAGCTTCCTGAGACAAACGGCTGATTTCCTATAAAGCTTGATTATATGACTGCAACGGAATCGACCACTTCCTGTTTGGCAGTGCCTTACGCAGGCACCGTCAGATGTGCAGCCATGAAACTTGAGATGATGAGAGAAGAGCCTTCTGAGTATCTCCAGTTTTAATTTCATGCACATCGGAAAAAGCACATAGAAAATACAGGGCAGAATGTGCCCCATGCAATAACTAGGTGGCGCTATAGAGCTCGTCCAAAGTTGTCATATCCATGGGTTCAGAATGGAAGCTTCATCATATCCATTGAAATTCAGTGAGATTGGACAAGGAATGTGCACATGAGAGCAACATTTGTCTGCATGGCGAGACGCCCAACTTTGCCGCTCTGTCAAGACCACACACCTGCATTGAAAGTTATGGCTTTTTATCAGAGTAAACTTCAATGGTTTTTCAACAGGTGGACGTCATTTTGAGGTGTGTCGGCTCATCCTACTTGGAGCAGTGATGCTCCAAGTAAAACATGTCATTTCCTGTTGCCAACAGGTGGCGCTACACCTGTTTCGGATTTTTCGACTGCAGATGTGTTCAAAGTCAGACTACAATCATGCACAACAAATTTGGATCAGATTAGATTATTTATGGCTGAGTAATGGCCATTTTTCTTTTCATGGCGTGATTTCGAAACGACCTCAAATTTTGACGCGCCGCCACGGTCACAAACAACCGTAAAAACTTAAAAGCATCGCAATTTAATATTGGACATGTGTTTAGTTTACAAAACCAAAGTTTGGAGTCATTGTTCAAAAATCTCTAGGAGGAGTTCGTTCTAGAACGAGGCTTGCAAATGACCAAAATACACCAAAAATGACATATTGACACCAATATAGCAGACTTCCTGTGCAACTGACAGCTTGGTACCAAGAGACTTTTTTGTAGGTTTTCATCTGATGAACATGTCCTGTAAAAATCAAGCTTGTATGTTAAAGAACATGGCGGGGCTCTCAAAAACAAACATGGTAGGTGGCGCTATTGAGCCGTTTTTGTTCACCCATGCAAGTGCTGTATATCTAAGTTGGAGATATTTATGAGGCATCTCATTCTGAAATCTCAGCCTCGTGATACAAACGGCTGATTTTTTATGAATTTTTAATTATCTGACTGCAACGCAATCAACCACTTCCTGTTTGGTGGTGGCTTGCGCAGGCACCGTCAGGTGTACACCCATGAAACTTTAGACGATGAGAGAAGACCCTTATGAGTATCTCCTGTTGTAATTTTATGAATGTCGGACAAAGCAAAGAGAAAAGATAGGTCAGAATGTGACATAAAATGTATTTGTCAATATCTAGGTGGCGCTATGGAGTTCGTCCAAGATTGTCATATCCATTGGTTCAGAATGAAAGCCTCATCACCTCTATTGAATTTCAGTGAGATTGGACAAGGAATGTGCACGTGAGAACAACTTTTGTGTGCATGGCGAGACGCCCAACTTCACCGCTCTGTCACGACCACACCCCCGCATTGAAAGTTATGGCTTTTTATCAGAGTAAACTTCAATGGCTTTTCAACAGGTGGACATCATTTTGAGGTGTGTCGGCTCATCCTACTCGGAGCAGTGATGCTCCAAGTAAAACATGTCATTTCCTTTTGCCAGCAGGTGGCGCTACACCTGTTCTGGATTTTTCCACTTCTGATGTGTTCAGAGTCAGACTACAATCATGCATATCAATTTTGGATCAGATTGGATTTTGCATGGCTGAGTAATGGCCATTTTTCTTTTCATGGCGTGTTTTCAATATGACCTCCATTTTCGACGCGCCGCCACGGTCACAAACATCCGTAAAAACTTAAAAGCTTCGCAATTTAACATCGGACATGTGTCTAGTTTACAAAACCAAAGTTTGGAGTCATTACTCCAAAATCTCTAGGAGGAGTTCGTTCTAGAGCGAGGCCTGCAAATGTCCAAAATGAAGCAAAAATGACATATTGACCTCAATATATCAGACTTCCTGTGCGAGTGACAGGTGGGTCCTTTCAGACTTTTTTGTAGGTCTCCATCTGAAGAACATGCCCTGTAAAATTCAAGCTTGTACGTTAAAGCGTATGCGGGGCGTCGGGACAAAAGTCACTGTAGGTGGCGCTATCGAGCCGTTTTTGTGCGCCCATGCCAATCTCCTATAAAATACGAAATTTTTCGCGACTCCTGATGTGTGTGCCAAATTTGGTGAGTTTTGGGGTATGTTAAAGGCCTCAAAAAGGCGACTCTTCCGGTAGAATAATAATAATAATAATAATTAAAGCTACAAGTAGCATTTAGCGGGCCCGAGCACGTGCCACCGCCTGGCACGAGCGACCGCCCCGTGAGCAACGCCCTGCTCGAGCCATTCTCGTCGTTTTTTCTTGTCCATTCTGGAGCTCCAAGCTAATGTTAATATGACAGCAGCCTGTGGGGGGGGGGGGGGGGGGGGGAGACTATAATCTGTTGCCTTAAAGGACAAAGACTTTTGCATATAGCATGAAAAAAATTCTTAAATCTAAGCCTCGTTTAGACCTGCTCATTTTCTCATCAAGTAGAAGAAGGTTTTTATCAGATTAAGAAACAAGCAATGATGATAATTGCTATCACTGTCCCTAAGGATGAGAACAATAGAACTCATTCAATTTTCACTACAATGTCTAGATCAGTGTCAGCTATGTCTGATAACTTGGCCAATTAGCTGGACCGGGATCTTACAAAGTGCATGTGGTTTAACGTCCAGTGTGATGAGTCTGTGGACGGCAACAGTTCAGCATAGCTTTTGGTTTCCACAAGAGAAGAACTCCTGACACATCTGCCCTAACAGACAACTACAAGAGGAGTTGAAATGTATAACACGGTGAAGGAGTTTTTGTGCAGAAAAAGGTACCATTAGAAAAGCTGGTAGCCATACCTGCAGACGGGGCTCCTGCTATCATTGACCGACAAACAGGTTTCATCACTCACTGTAAAGCTGACCAAGACTTTCCAAAATGTCTGCATTACTGCTGCTTCTTTCACCAGTAGGCCTTATGTGCAGAAGTGATTGGCTCTGGACATATAATGACTCCTATTGGGAAAATCATAAAAAACCTCAGCTGCAAAGCAAAACAGAACAGGATTTTTAAGGTGCTATTGGTGGAGATATCTGCTGAATATGGTGAATCTGAACTTGTATTCTTGACTGACATTACTGGAAAACTAAACCACTTGATCTGCGAGCTGCAAGACATTGGTAAAACTATTTTTTTTATTGACCAGCCTGCCTGAGCCAGTGTTTTTCTTGTGGGGATCTTTTCTGCCAGGGCTTGTCAGCTTGGTCAGTGGATGTTGCTGCAGTTGTCTCCCTTGCTGGGACAGCTGGAGTTAAACACAGCAGCCTCACGGCTGTGAAGTGGACCCCGTTGCTGTCCCAGTCTGGATGGGCACTGTGGTGATGTTCCAATGTTCAGGCTGGCTCCTGGTATGAAGAGATTCCCAAGTACCATTTCCTAACCGTAGAGCCAAGGATGTGTTTACATGTTTAGGTCAAAAATGTGATGAACAGCTTCATGTTGTCTATTGATGTAAGTTTAAACCTAAACATGTTTCCCTGTTACTAATCCAGTTGATATGGTTCTCCATCTGTGTCTAGGTGATAGAAAAGCATTTTTTTATATTTAGAGCTCCAAGCAAACAAACAGTTGTCTATATAAGAGCTTTTACAATTGTGGACTTTTAGCAGGTCTCTGAATACATGTGACCAATGTATGGTGGATTTTCACAGACTTTGTGTAAAACTGAAGGTGACAGAGACTTTGGAGAAGTGGCTACATTGCTCTGGACTTCTTTGTTTCATCCACAGAAGAGTAAAATAAGTGATTGATTTTGAAAAGCTGCTGAATAATTTATCTTTTTAAAATTGCAATTTCTAATTTGGGTTTTACATTTTGTGTTCCATTTTTTGTGATTGTATTAGAAAGATTTGTTATTTATTTGGTGTTTAAAGGTGGTACATAATGTATATACACAATCTTCTTAGAGACATTTGCTATATGTTGTGTTTGTTGTCGTTGTAGTTTAATTTCTTTGGATGTATTGAAAGGAAATGAAAAGAAGTTGCAGCATTGATTAAAAAAGCATACCAGAGACATTTACTGTCTGATGTTACATCTGTAGGAGTGTACTGAGGCTGGGTTTTGTTTTGGAGCACATTCATATATTTTGTTTGTAAAAAAAAAAAAAAGATAAAATATAAAGTTAATTGTATTTTGGATGAATAAAAAAGCAATGATTAGTGCTAAGGATGTATAAAAGACAAACAAAACAAAGGAAATTGCTGTATTTTAGTGTTGAACTAGGCTTTCTAACTGTTCTACTTTCTGTCTGCCACTCCTGGCTAATTTACATGTGAGCACACAGCCGGGGGGGGGGGGGGGGGGGGGGGGGGGGGGGGGGCTAACTCCACTCCTGCAGCAGGGGAGACTGATGAAAAGCTTGAGGATGTAAGATTGAATAAATAAAATCCTAGAGTTGACCAGTTCATTTTATAAATGTAAATATTTTTTATTTTGGTGCTGATAAACTAAACAGATGTTATGATAAAAATATTTGCTTGAGTCAAAATGTCCAAAAATTTGCTTTCAGCACAATAGGGTGATTAAGGTGGTTAAATGTTTCTCGTACGTATAGTGCTGCTTTTCAAACGTGGAGCTTTGTAAGACGCATCTAATTCTGAAATCTCAGCTTCCTGAGACAAACGGCTGATTTCCTATGAAGCTTGATTATATGATCATGCTTCATGATCATTTATGAACATATATAGCTCGTCCAAAATTGTCATATCCATGGGTTCAGAATGGAAGTTTCATCAAATCTATTTAATTTCAGTGAGATCAGACAAGGAATGTGAACGTGAGAGCAACATTTGTGCATGGCGAGATACCCAACTTCGCCGCTCTGTCACGACCACACCCCCGCGTTGAAAGATTTGTTTTTCATCAGAGTAAACTTCAATGGTTTTTCAACAGGTGGACGTCATTTTGAGGTGTGTTTGCTCATCCTACTTGGAGCAGTGATGCTCCAAGTAAAACATGTCATTTCCTGTTGCCAACAGGTGGCGCTACACCTGTTTCGGATTTTTCCACTGCAGATGTGTTCAAAGTCAGACTACAATCATGCACAACAAATTTGGATCAGATTAGATTATTTATGGCTGAGTAATGGCCATTTTTCTTTTCATGGCGTGATTTCGAAACGACCTCAAATTTTGACGCGCCGCCACGGTCACAAACAACCGTAAAAACTTAAAAGCTTCGCAATTTAAGATCGGACATGTGTTTAGTTTACAAAACCAAAGTTTGGAGTCATTGTTCAAAAATCTCTAGGAGGAGTTCGTTCTAGAACGAGGCCTGCAAAGGACCAAAATAGAGCAAAACTGACATATTGACATCAATATAGCAGACTTCCTGTGCGACTGACAGCTTGGTCCCAAGAGACTTTTTTGTAGGTTTCCATCTGATGAACATGTCCTGTAAATATCAAGCTTGTATGTTAAAGAACATGGCGGGGCTCTCAAAAACAAACATGGTAGGTGGCGCTATTGAGCCGTTTTTTGTTCACCCATGCAAGTGCTGTGTATCTAAGTTGGAGATATGTAAGAGGCCTCTCATTCTGAAATCTCAGCCTCGTGATACAAACGGCTGATTTTTTATGAATTTTTAATTATCTGACTGCAACGCAATCAACCACTTCCTGTTTGGTGGTGGCTTGCGCAGGCACCGTCAGGTTTACACCCATGAAACTTTATACGATGAGAGAAGACCCTTATGAGTATCTCCTGTTGTAATTTTATGAATGTCGGACAAAGCACAGAGAAAAAATAGGTCAGAATGTGACATAAAATGTATTTGTCAATATCTAGGTGGCGCTATGGAGCTCGTCCAAGATTGTCACATCCATATGTTCAGAATGGAAGCCTCATCACCTCTATTGAATTTCAGTGAGATTGGACAAGGAATGTGCACGTGAGAGCAACTTTTGTGTGCATGGCGAGACGCCCAACTTCGCCGCTCTGTCACGACCACACCCCCGCATTGAAAGTTATGGCTTTTTATCAGAGTAAACATCAATGGCTTTTCAACAGGTGGACATCATTTTGAGGTGTGTCGGCTCATCCTACTTGGAGCAGTGATGCTCCAAGTAAAACATGTCATTTCCTTTTACCAGCAGGTGGCGCTACACCTATTCCAGATTCTTCCACTGCAGATGTGTTCAAAGTCAGACTACAATCATGCATATCAACTTTGGATCATATTGGATTTTGCATGGCTGAGTAATGGCCATTTTTCTTTTCATGGCGTGTTTTCGAAATGACCTCCATTTTCGACGCGCCGCCACGGTCACAAACAACCGTAAAAACTTAAAAGCTTCGCAATTTAACATCGGACATGTGTTTAGTTTACAAAACCAAAGTTTGGAGTCATTATTCACAAATCTCTAGGAGGAGTTCGCTCTAGAGTGAGGCCTGCAAATGTCCAAAATGAAGCAAAAATGACATATTGACCTCAATATATCAGACTTCCTGTGCGAGTGACAGGTGGGTCCTTTCAGACTTTTTTGTAGGTCTCCATCTGAAGAACATGCCCTGTAAAAATCAAGCTTGTACGTTAAAGCGTATGCGGGGCGTCGGGACAAAAGTCACTGTAGGTGGCGCTATCAAGCCGTTTTTCTGCGCCCATGCCAATCTCCTATAAAATACGAAATTTTTCGCGACTCCTGATGTGTGTGCCAAATTTGGTGAGTTTTGGGGTATGTTAAAGGCCTCAAAAAGGCGACTCTTCCGGTAGAATAATAATAATAATAATTAAAGCTACAAGTAGCATTTAGCGGGCCCGAGCACGTGCGACCGCCTGGCACGAGCGACCGCCCCGTGAGCAACGCCCTGCTCGAGCCATTCTCGTCGTTTTTTCTTGTCCATTCTGGAGCTCCAAGCTATTGTTAATACGACAGCAGCCTGGGGGGGGGGGGGGGGGGGGGGGGGGGCTGTAATCTGTTGCCTTAAGGGACAAAGACTTTTGCATATAGCATGAAAAAAATTCAAGCAATGATGATAATTGCTATCACTGTCCCTAAGGATGAGAACAATAGAACTCATTCAATTTCCACTACAATGTCTAGATGAGTGTCAGCTATGTCTGATAACTTGGCCAATTAGCTGGACCGGGATCTTGCAAAGTGCAGGTGGTTAACGTCCAGTGTGATGAGTCTGTGGACGGCAACAGTACAGCATAGCTTTTGGTTTCCACAAGAGAAGAACTCCTGACACATCTGCCCTAACAGACAACTACAAGAGGAGTTGAAATGTATAACACGGTGAAGGAGTTTTTGTGCAGAAAAAGGTACAATTAGAAAAGCTGGTAGCAGTGACTGCAGATGGGACTCCTGCTATGATCAATAGACAAACAGGTTTCATCACTCACCGTAAAGCTGACCCAGACTTTCCAAAATGTCTGCATTACTGCTGCGTCATTCACCAGCAGGCCTTATGTGCAGAAGTGATTGGCTCTGGACATATAATGACTCTTATTCTGAAAATCGTAAACAACCTCAGCTGCAAAGCAAAACAGCACAGGATTTTTAAGGTGCTATTGGAGGAGATGTCTGTTGAATATGGTGAATATGAACATTGTGAATCTGAACTTGCATTCTTGACTGACATTACTGGAAAACTAAACCACTTGATCTGCGAGCTGCAAGACAATGGCAAAACTATTTTTTTTGACCAGCCTGCCTGAGCCAGTGTTTTTCTTGTGGGGATCTTTTCTGCCAGGGCTTGTCAGCTTGGTCAGTGGATGTTGCTGCAGTTGTCTACCTTGCTGGGACAGCTGGAGTTAAACACAGCAGCTCACGGCTCTGAAGTGGACCCCGTTGCTGTCCCAGTCTGGATGGGCACTGTGGCGATGTTCCAATGGCCAGGCTGGCTCCTGGTATAAAGAGATTCCCAAATACCATTTCCTAACCGCAGAGCCAAGGATGTGTTTACATGTTTAGGTCAAAAATGTGATGGACAGCTTCATGTTGTCTAAACATGCCACCCTGTTATTAATCCAGTTGATATGGTTCTCCATCTGTGTCTAGGTGATAGAAAAGCATTTTTTTTTATATTTAGAGCTCTAAGCAAACAAACAGTTGTCTATATAAAAGAGCTTTTACAATTGTGCACTTTTAGCAGGTCTCTGAGTTCATGTGACCAATGTATGGTGGATTTTCACAGACCTTGTTTAAAACTGAAGGTGAGAGAGACTTAGAGAAATGGCTTCATTGTTCTGGAGTTCTTTGTTTCATCCACAGAAGTGTAGAATTGGTGATTGATTTTGAAAAGCTGCTGAAAAAAGTATCTTTTTCAAATTGCAATTTCTAACTTGGGTTTTACATTTTGTGTTCCATTTTTTGTGCTTTAATTGGGAAGCATTTGTTATTTGTTTGGTGTTTTTAAGGTTCTGCAAATATACACATCATTTTTTAGAGACATTTGTTATCAGTTGTGTTTGTTGATTTGTAGTTTAATTTCATTGGATGTATAGATGTCGTGTGGGGGGGAGGCTCGAGAGCAGGTAGGACCCAGGCGCAGAGACGGGAGGCAAACGGGTTCAGGGCAAGTGGGTTTATTTAACTAACAAAAAGCGCTGCAGAGCAGGATGACAAAACTAAAAACAAAAACTTACTGTGGCATGGCAAGGGACATGGACGCCAGACAAGAAGACGTGATCAACATGAGCAGAAGTTAATGGACCAGCACAGGAGGAAGGCAGAGACAAGACTTATATACAGACAGGGCAGACAAGACACAGGTGAACACGATTAGGGCAGATGGGGACCAAAGGAAGTAAAACTCAAGAAACATGACAAGACAGGAAACCTTTCAAAATAAAACAGGAAACAGAACCAAACAAGACAGAACAAGAACTAAAGCGAAAAAAAAGACAACAAACTGAAACCATGACAATAGAAAGGAAAAGAAGTTCAAACATTGATTATAAAAAAGGATATAAGAGATAAAAAAAAAAGAAAAAGGAAAAGAAAAAAGATAAAATATTGATTTAATTGCATTTTGAATGAATAAAAAACAATGATTAATAGAATCAGAATCAGAATCAGGAATCAGAAAAAGTTTTATTGCCAGGTTCAGTAGAGCGCACTTTACAAAACGAGGAATTTGACTTGGTGTATAGTGCAATTAAGAATAAGTTAAAAATTAAGTTAACAACAACAACACACTATATACAGTAGAGTAAGGTGAATTAAAGTGGGAGCACAGATGGGCTGGGATGGTGGGGCCTGTAAGTGGCACCGACAGTCCTTTGGTGGGCGGGGGGTGGAGGGGGGGTCACCTGGGGGAGTTGGGGTTCTGTTCAGCAGGCTGGCTGCAGTGGGGAAGAAGCTGTTCTTGTGGCGCGAGGTCCTGGTCCTGATGGACCGGAGCCTCTTGCCAGAAGGGAGGGGCCGAAAGAGATTATGTCCTGGATGAGAGGGGTTGGCTACAATCCTGGCTGCCCGCCTCCAGGTCCTGGAGATGTGCAGCTCCTGGAGAGACGGGAGGTGGCAGCCGATCACCTTCTCTGCTGAGTGGATGACGCGTTGCAGCTTGGCCTTGTCTCTGGCCGTGGCCGCAGCGAACCAGACTGTGATGGAGGACGTGAGGGTGGATTCGATGATGGCGGTGTAAAAGTCTACCAGCATCTTTTCAGGGAGGTGAAACTTCTTCAGCTGCCTCAGGAAGTACATCCTCTGCTGGACCTTCTTAGTGATGGAGCTGATGTTCTGCTCCCACTTGAGGTCCTGGCTGATGATGGTTCCCAGGAAGCAGAAGGACTCCACAGAGGTCACCGGGGAGTCACAGAGGATGACAGGGGGGAGGGGGGCTGGGGCCTTCCTGAAGTCCACTGTCATCTCCACTGTCTTCAGAGCATTAAGCTCCAGGTTGTTAGCGCTGCACTATGACACCAGCCTGGCTATTTAACTCCTGTAGGCCGACTCATCTCCGTCAGAGATGAGGCCGATGAGTGTGGTGTCGTCAGCAAACTTCAGGAGTTTGACAGACAGGTGACCAGCTGTGCAGCTGTTTGTGTACAGGGAGAGTAACAGGGGTGAAAGGACACAGCCCTGGGGGGATCCGGTGCTTGTGGTCCGAGTATCTGAGACGAGCTTCCCCAGCCTCACATACTGCTGTCTGTCCGTCAGGAAGTCTGTGATCCACCTGCAGGTGGAGTCAGGCACATTCATCTTGGAGAGTTTTTAATACTAAAGATTTATGAAAGACATACCGAAAAAATATGTCTTTCAGTGTTTAACTGGCTGTCTTTGGATTATGCATGCCTGAGTAATGGCCATTCTTACTTCTCATCTCTCTGTTCACTGCTTGCTAATTTACATAGCAGGGGTCCCAGCAGGAGGGGGCGGGGTTGTAACACGACTCCTTCAGCAGAGCCAGGCTGAGAGAGGCTTTGACATGTAAGATGTTAGATGTTAGAATGCCAGATGTTAGAATGACCAGTTCATTTTATATCTATGAAAATATTCAGGTAGCTATGGGACATGTTTAGCTATAGGTCTGTGAAAATTGGTGTCGATTGTTGAAACATAAGTTACCATAAAAAAATGTTTGTTTGGAGTCTAGACAGATTTAACACAGGTTTTTGGATGAAAAAGGATTTTTTATAAATCATCTGTTACACTTTTAAGTCTGAAAAAAATATGGAAGGCAGCAAACACAGATCCCTACCGTTTTTAATTTTTTTGTGCTGATATTTGAAAGATAAGTTATGCAAAAAAATAGGTGTTTGCAGTTTTGCCTAAAAAGACGTTTTCGGACCTTTTTGGATGAAATGTTGAATAAAAGTTCACCTGTAACTTCAATAATTCTGAATTTTTTTAGGAAGCAGTAGCACATAAATGCCTATGAAAGTTGAATTCTTGGTGCTGATAACCTAAACATAATTTATGCTAAAAATCTTTGTTCAGTCCAAAATTTCATTAAAAAAATCAAGTGATGAAGTTTCTCGTAGACCCTATAGTGTTACATATCAAAGCTGGAGGTTATTAAAGGCATCTAATTCTGAAATCTCAGCTTCCTGAGACAAACGGCTGATTTATAATAAATTTCTATTATTTGGGTGCACATAATCGACCACTTCCTGTTACGCAGGCACCGTCAGGTGTACACCCATGAAACTTTACATGATGAGAGAAGACCCTTCTGAGTATCTCCAGTTTTAATTTCATGCACATCGGACAAAGCAAAGAGAAAATACAGGGCAGAATGTGCCCCATGCAATAACTAGGTGGCGCTATGGAGCTCGTCCAAGATTGTCATATCCATGGGTTCAGAATAGAAGCTTCATCATATCCATTGAATTTCAGTGAGATTGGACAAGGAATGTGCACGTGAGAGCAACTTTTGTGTGCATAGCGAGATGCCCAACTTTGCCGCTCTGTCACGACCACACCCCCGCATTGAAAGTTATGGTTTTTTGTCAGAGTAAACTTCAATGGCTTTTCAACAGGTGGACGTCATTTTCAGGTGTGTCGGCTCATCCTACTCGGAGTAGTGATGCTCCAAGTAAAACATGTCATTTCCTCTTGCCAGCAGGTGGCGCTACACTTTTTCCAGATTCTTTCACTGCAGATGTGTTCAGAGTAAGACTACAATCATGCATATCAATTTTGGATCAGATTGGATTTTGCATGGCTGAGTAATGGCCATTTTTCTTTTCATGGCGTGTTTTCGAAACGACCTCCAATTTTGACGCGCCGCCATGGTCACAAACATCCATAAAAACTTAAAAGCTTCGCAATTTAACATCGGACATGTGTCTAGTTTACACAACCAAAGTTTGAAGTCATTACTCCAAAATCTCTAGGAGGAGTTCGTTCTAGAGCGAGGCCTGCAAATGTCCAAAATGAAGCAAAAATGACATATTGACCTCAATATATCAGACTTCCTGTGCGAGTGACAGGTGGGTCCTTTCAGACTTTTTTGTAAGTCTCCATCTGAAGAACATGCCCTGTAAAAATCAAGCTTGTACGTTAAAGCGTATGCGGGGCGTCGGGACAAAAGTCACTGTAGGTGGCGCTATCGAGCCGTTTTTGTGCGCCCATGCCAATCTCCTATAAAATACGAAATTTTTCGCGACTCCTGATGTGTGTGCCAAATTTGGTGAGTTTTGGGGTATGTTAAAGGCCTCAAAAAGGCGACTCTTCCGGTAGAATAATAATAATAATAATAATTAAAGCTACAAGTAGCATTTAGCGGGCCCGAGCACGTGCGACCGCATGGCACGAGCGACCGCCCCGTGAGCAACGCCCTGCTCGAGCCATTCTCGTCGTTTTTTCTTGTCCATTCTGGAGCTCCAAGCTATTGTTAATACGACAGCAGCCTGGGGGGGGGGGGGGGGGGCTGTAATCTGTTGCCTTAAGGGACAAAGACTTTTGCATATAGCATGAAAAAAATTCAAGCAATGATGATAATTGCTATCACTGTCCCTAAGGATGAGAACAATAGAACTCATTCAATTTCCACTACAATGTCTAGATGAGTGTCAGCTGTGTCTGATAACTTGGCCAATTAGCTGGACCGGGATCTTGCAAAGTGCAGGTGGTTAACGTCCAGTGTGATGAGTCTGTGGACGGCAACAGTACAGCATAGCTTTTGGTTTCCACAAGAGAAGAACTCCTGACACATCTGCCCTAACAGACAATTACAAGAGGAGTTGAAATGTATAACACGGTGAAGGAGTTTTTGTGCAGAAAAAGGTACAATTAGAAAAGCTGGTAGCAGTGACTGCAGATGGGACTCCTGCTATGATCAATAGACAAACAGGTTTCATCACTCACTGTAAAGCTGACCCAGACTTTCCAAAATGTCTGCATTACTGCTGCGTCATTCACCAGCAGGCCTTATGTGCAGAAGTGATTGGCTCTGGACATATAATGACTCTTATTCTGAAAATCGTAAACAACCTCAGCTGCAAAGCAAAACAGCACAAGATTTTTAAGGTGCTATTGGAGGAGATGTCTGTTGAATATGGTGAATATGAACATTGTGAATCTGAACTTGCATTCTTGACTGACATTACTGGAAAACTAAACCACTTGATCTGCGAGCTGCAAGACAATGGCAAAACTATTTTTTTTTGACCAGCCTGCCTGAGCCAGTGTTTTTCTTGTGGGGATCTTTTCTGCCAGGGCTTGTCAGCTTGGTCAGTGGATGTTGCTGCAGTTGTCTACCTTGCTGGGACAGCTGGAGTTAAACACAGCAGCTCACGGCTCTGAAGTGGACCCCGTTGCTGTCCCAGTCTGGATGGGCACTGTGGCGATGTTCCAATGGCCAGGCTGGCTCCTGGTATAAAGAGATTCCCAAATACCATTTCCTAACTGCAGAGCCAAGGATGTGTTTACATGTTTAGGTCAAAAATGTGATGGACAGCTTCATGTTGTCTATTGATGTAAGTTTAAACCTAAACATGCCACCCTGTTATTAATCCAGTTGATATGGTTCTCCATCTGTGTCTAGGTGATAGAAAAGCATTTTTTTTTATATTTAGAGCTCTAAGCAAACAAACAGTTGTCTATATAAAAGAGCTTTTACAATTGTGCACTTTTAGCAGGTCTCTGAGTTCATGTGACCAATGTATGGTGGATTTTCACAGACCTTGTTTAAAACTGAAGGTGAGAGAGACTTAGAGAAATGGCTTCATTGTTCTGGAGTTCTTTGTTTCATCCACAGAAGAGTAGAATTGGTGATTGATTTTGAAAAGCTGCTGAAAAAAGTATCTTTTTCAAATTGCAATTTCTAACTTGGGTTTTACATTTTGTGTTCCATTTTTTGTGCTTTAATTGGGAAGCATTTGTTATTTGTTTGGTGTTTTTAAGGTTCTGCAAATATACACATCATTTTTTAGAGACATTTGTTATCAGTTGTGTTTGTTGATTTGTAGTTTAATTTCATTGGATGTATAGATGTCGTGTGGGGGGGAGGCTCGAGAGCAGGTAGGACCCAGGCGCAGAGACGGGAGGCAAACGGGTTCAGGGCAAGTGGGTTTATTTAACTAACAAAAAGCGCTGCAGAGCAGGATGACAAAACTAAAAACAAAAACTTACTGTGGCATGGCAAGGGACATGGACGCCAGACAAGAAGACGTGATCAACATGAGCAGAAGTTAATGGACCAGCACAGGAGGAAGGCAGAGACAAGACTTATATACAGACAGGGCAGACAAGACACAGGTGAACACGATTAGGGCAGATGGGGACCAAAGGAAGTAAAACTCAAGAAACATGACAAGACAGGAAACCTTTCAAAATAAAACAGGAAACAGAACCAAACAAGACAGAACAAGAACTAAAGCGAAAAAAAAGACAACAAACTGAAACCATGACAATAGAAAGGAAAAGAAGTTCAAACATTGATTATAAAAAAGGATATAAGAGATAAAAAAAAAAGAAAAAGGAAAAGAAAAAAGATAAAATATTGATTTAATTGCATTTTGAATGAATAAAAAACAATGATTAATAGAATCAGAATCAGAATCAGGAATCAGAAAAAGTTTTATTGCCAGGTTCAGTAGAGCGCACTTTACAAAACGAGGAATTTGACTTGGTGTATAGTGCAATTAAGAATAAGTTAAAAATTAAGTTAACAACAACAACACACTATATACAGTAGAGTAAGGTGAATTAAAGTGGGAGCACAGATGGGCTGGGATGGTGGGGCCTGTAAGTGGCACCGACAGTCCTTTGGTGGGCGGGGGGGGAGGGGGGGTCACCTGGGGGAGTTGGGGTTCTGTTCAGCAGGCTGGCTGCAGTGGGGAAGAAGCTGTTCTTGTGGCGCGAGGTCCTGGTCCTGATGGACCGGAGCCTCTTGCCAGAAGGGAGGGGCCGAAAGAGATTATGTCCTGGATGAGAGGGGTTGGCTACAATCCTGGCTGCCCGCCTCCAGGTCCTGGAGATGTGCAGCTCCTGGAGAGACGGGAGGTGGCAGCCGATCACCTTCTCTGCTGAGTGGATGACGCGTTGCAGCTTGGCCTTGTCTCTGGCCGTGGCCGCAGCGAACCAGACTGTGATGGAGGACGTGAGGGTGGATTCGATGATGGCGGTGTAAAAGTCTACCAGCATCTTTTCAGGGAGGTGAAACTTCTTCAGCTGCCTCAGGAAGTACATCCTCTGCTGGACCTTCTTAGTGATGGAGCTGATGTTCTGCTCCCACTTGAGGTCCTGGCTGATGATGGTTCCCAGGAAGCAGAAGGACTCCACAGAGGTCACCGGGGAGTCACAGAGGATGACAGGGGGGAGGGGGGCTGGGGCCTTCCTCAAGTCCACTGTCATCTCCACTGTCTTCAGAGCATTAAGCTCCAGGTTGTTAGCGCTGCACTATGACACCAGCCTGGCTATTTCACTCCTGTAGGCCGACTCATCTCCGTCAGAGATGAGGCCGATGAGTGTGGTGTCGTCAGCAAACTTCAGGAGTTTGACAGACAGGTGACCAGCTGTGCAGCTGTTTGTGTACAGGGAGAGTAACAGGGGTGAAAGGACACAGCCCTGGGGGGATCCGGTGCTTGTGGTCCGAGTATCTGAGACGAGCTTCCCCAGCCTCACATACTGCTGTCTGTCCGTCAGGAAGTCTGTGATCCACCTGCAGGTGGAGTCAGGCACATTCATCTTGGAGAGTTTTTAATACTAAAGATGTATGAAAGACATACCGAAAAAATATGTCTTTCAGTGTTTAACTGGCTGTCTTTGGATTATGCATGCCTGAGTAATGACCATTCTTACTCCTCATCTCTCTGTTCACTGCTTGCTAATTTACATAGCAGGGGTCCCAGCAGGAGGGGGCGGGGTTGTAACACGACTCCTTCAGCAGAGCCAGGCTGAGAGAGGCTTTGACATGTAAGATGTTAGATGTTAGAATGCCAGATGTTAGAATGACCAGTTCATTTTATATCTATGAAAATATTCAGGGAGCTATGGGACATGTTCAGCTTTAGGTCTGTGAAAATTGGTGTCGATTGTTGAAACATAAGTTACCATAAAAAAATGTTTGTTTGGAGTCTAGACAGATTTAACACAGGTTTTTGGATGAAAAGGATTTTTTATAAATCATCTGTTACACTTTTAAGTCTGAAAAAAATATGGAAGGCAGCAAACACAGATCCCTACCGTTTTTAATTTTTTTGTGCTGATATTTGAAAGATAAGTTATGCAAAAAAATAGGTGTTTGCAGTTTTGCCTAAAAAGACGTTTTCTGACCTTTTTGGATGTAATGCTCTCTAAGATGTCACCTGTAACTTCAATCATTCTGAATTTTTTTAGGAAGCAGTAGCACATAAATGCCTATGAAAGTTGAATTCTTGGTGCTGATAACCTAAACAGAATTTATGCTAAAAATCTTTGTTCAGTCCAAAATTGTATAGGAAAAAAAGAGGTATGAAGTTTCTCATAGACCCTATTGTGTTACATATCAAAGCTGGAGGTTATTAAAGGCATCTAATTCTGAAATCTCAGCTTCCTGAGACAAACGGCTGATTTATAATAAATTTCTATTATTTGGGTGCACATAATCGACCACTTCCTGTTACGCAGGCACCGTCAGGTGTACACCCATGAAACTTCAGATTATGAGAGAGGACCCTTCTGAGTATCTCCAGTTTTAATTTCATGCACATCGGACAAAGCAAAGAGAAAATACAGGGCAGAATGTGCCCCATACAATAACTAGGTGGCGCTATAGAGCTCGTCCAAAGTTGTCATATCCATGGGTTCAGAATGGAAGCTTCATCATATCCATTGAAATTCAGTGAGATTGGACAAGGAATGGGCACATGAGAGCAACATTTGTGTGCATGGCGAGACGCCCAACTTTGCCGCTCTGTCAAGACCACACCCCTGCGTTGAAAGATATGGTTTTTATCAGAGTAAACTTCAATGGTTTTTCAACAGGTGGACGTCATTTTGAGGTGTGTCGGCTCATCCTACTTGGAGCAGTGATGCTCCAAGTAAAACATGTCATTTCCTGTTGTCAGCAGGTGGCGCTACACCTTTTCCGTATTCTTCCACTCCAGATGTGTTCAGAGTCGGACTACAATCATGCATACCAATTTGGGATCAAATTGGATTATGCATGGCTGAGTAATGGCCATTTTTCTTTTCATGGCGTGATTTCGAAACGCCTTCGAATTTTGACGTGCCGCCACGGTCACAAACAACCATAAAAACTTAAAAGCTTCGCAATTTAACATCAGACATGTGTCTAGTTTACAAAACCAAAGTTTGGAGTCATTGTTCACAAATCTCTAGGAGGAGTTCGTTCTAGAACGAGGCCTGCAAATGACCAAAACACAGCAAAAATGACATATTGACATCAATATAGCAGACTTCCTGTGCAACTGACAGCTTGGTCCCAAGAGACTTTTTTGTAGGTTTCCATCTGATGAACATGTCCTGTAAATATCAAGCTTGTATGTTAAAGAACATGGCGGGGCTCGCGAAAACAAACATTGTAGGTGGCGCTATTGAGTCATTTTTGTGCACCCATGCGAGAGCTGTATATCTAAGGTGGAGATATGTAAGAGACATCTCATTCTGAAATCTCAGCCTAGTGATACAAACGGTTGATTTTTTATGAATTTTTAATTATCTGACTGCAACGCAATCAACCACTTCCTGTTTGGCGGTGGCTTGCGCAAGCACCGTCAGGTGTACGCCCATGAAACTTTAAACAATGAGAGAAGACCCTTGTGAGTATCTCCTGTTGTAATTTTATGAACGTCTGACAAAGCACAGAGAAGAGAAAGGTCAAAATGTGACAAAAAATGTATTTGTTTATATCTAGGTGGCGCTATGGAGCTCGTCCAAGATTGTCATATCCATGGTTTCAGAATGGAAGCTTCATCATATCCATTGAAATTCAGTGAGATTGGACAAGGAATGTGCACGTGAGAGCAACTTTTGTGTGCATGGCGAGACGCCCAACTTCGCCGCTCTGTCACGACCACACCCCCGCATTGAAAGTTATGGCTTTTTGTCAGAGTAAACTTCAATGGCTTTTTAACAGGTGGATATCATTTTGAGGTGTGTCGGCTCATCCTACTTGGAGCAGTGATGCTCCAAGTCAAACATGTCATTTCCTCTTGCCAGCAGGTGGCGCTACACCTGTTCCGGATTCTTCCACTGCAGATGTGTTCAGAGTCAGACTGCAATCATGCACATAAATTTTGGATCAAATTGGATTATGCATAGCTGAATAATGGCCATTTTTCTTTTCATGGCGTGTTTTCAAAATGACCTCGAATTTTGACGCGCCGCCACGGTCACAAACAACCGTAAAAACTTAAAAGCTTTGCAATTTAACATCGGACATGTGTCTAGTTTACAAAACCAAAGTTTGGAGTCATTATTCATAAATCTCTAGGAGGAGTTCGTTCTAGAACGAGACCTGCAAATGTCCAAAATGCAGCAAAAATGACATATTGACATCAATATAGCAGACTTCCTGTGCAACTGACAGCTTGGTCCCAAGAGACTTTTTTGTAGGTTTCCATCTGATGGACATTCCTTGAAAAAATCAAGCTTGTATGTCAAAGCCTGTGGCGGGGCTCGCCAAAACAAATTTTGTAGGTGGCGCTATCGAGCCATTTTTGTGCACCCATGTCAGTCTCCCATAAAATATAAAATTTTTCGCGACTCCTGATGTGTGTGCGAAATTTGGTGAGTTTTGGGGTATGTTAAAGGCCTCAAAAAGGCGACTGTTCCGTCGGAAGAAAAATAATAATAATAATAATCCGAGTAAATACAATAGGGTCCTTGCACTCCGTGCTCGGGCCCTAATTAAAGCTACAAGTAGCATTTAGCGGGCCCGAGCACGTGCGACCGCATGGCACGAGCGACCGCCCCGTGAGCAACGCCCTGCTCGAGCCATTCTCGTCGTTTTTTCTTGTCCATTCTGGAGCTCCAAGCTATTGTTAATACGACAGCAGCCTGGGGGGGGGGGGGGGGGGGGGGGCTGTAATCTGTTGCCTTAAGGGACAAAGACTTTTGCATATAGCATGAAAAAAATTCAAGCAATGATGATAATTGCTATCACTGTCCCTAAGGATGAGAACAATAGAACTCATTCAATTTCCACTACAATGTCTAGATGAGTGTCAGCTATGTCTGATGACTTGGCCAATTAGCTGGACCGGGATCTTGCAAAGTGCAGGTGGTTAACGTCCAGTGTGATGAGTCTGTGGACGGCAACAGTACAGCATAGCTTTTGGTTTCCACAAGAGAAGAACTCCTGACACATCTGCCCTAACAGACAACTACAAGAGGAGTTGAAATGTATAACACGGTGAAGGAGTTTTTGTGCAGAAAAAGGTACCATTAGAAAAGCTAGTAGCAGTGACTGCAGATGGGACTCCTGCTATGATCAATAGACAAACAGGTTTCATCACTCACTGTAAAGCTGACCCAGACTTCCCAAAATGTCTGCATTACTGCTGCTTCATTCACCAGCAGGCCTTATGTGGAGAAGTGATTGGCTCTGGACACATAAAGACTCCTATTGTGAAAATCATAAAAAAAACCTCAGCTGCAAAGCAAAACAGCACAGGATTTTCATGGTGCTATTGGAGGAAATGTCTGCTGAATATGGTGAATATGAATATGGTAAATATGAAATTGCATTTTTGACTAATTTTACTGGAAAACTAAACCACTTCAACTGTGATCTGAAAGGCAATGGTAAAACTATATTTTTTATGGAACAGCCTGCAGTGTTTCTTGTGGGGATCTTTTCTGCCAGGGCTTGCCGCCTTGGTCGGTGGTTGTTGCTGCAGTTGTCTTCCTTACTGGGGCAGCTGGAGTCAAACACAGCAGCCTCACAGCTGTGAAGTGGATCCCGTTGATGTTCCAGTCTGGGTGGGTGTTGTGGCGATGTTCCTATGGCCAGGCTGGCTCCTGGTATGAAGAGATTCCCAAATACCGTTTCTTAACCGCAGAGCCAAGCATGTGTTTACATGTTTAGGTCAAAAATGTGATGAATAGCTTCATGTTGTCTAGTGATGTAAGTTTTTAACCTAGTTAAACCTACACATGCCACCCTTTTACTAATCCAGTTGATATGGTTCTCCATCTGTGTCTAAGTGATGTAATCAGAATCAGAATCGTTTATTGTCATTGTACATGGGGATACAATGAAATTGCAGCAGCTTTGGAGTGAAGGAGTTACATAAAATAAAAATAAAAATAGAATAGAAAAAGAAATACTGTATTTACAACTCTTAACAAAAAATGAACAATATGGACAGAAACTGTTAAATATTAAATATTTGTGAATAAAATAGAATGGAATTACATGAGTTGCTGTGAGCACAGCTTAATAAATATCAAGTTATTGCACAGTGACCCGGTTAGACAGTCAGGATATTGCACGCATTGTAGTAAAATTAGAGTGAGGTGTGGTTGGTGGACGTATGTGCATTCCGTATGATAATTGCCTGTGGAAAAAAGCTGTTTCTTAGTCTGTTTGTCCTGGTTCTGATGGACCTGTACCTCCTTCCAGAGGGCAGCAGTTCAAACAGAGGGAAAGCAGAATGGGTGGAGTTAGTGGTGATGCTAGTCACTCTGCTGAGGCAGCGAGACTGGTAAATGTCCTTCAGTGAGGGGAGGGGGCAGCCGATGATCCTCTGCGCTGTCTTTACCATTCTCTGGAGACTCTGCCGTTCTGCTTCAGTGCAGTGGGAAAACCACACTGTGATGCCATAGGACAGAATGCTCTCAATGGTTGAGCGGTAGAACGTTACCAGCAGCTCCTGGCTGACGTCGTTCCTCCTAAGTTTTCTCAGGAAGTGCAGGCGTTGCTGGGCCTTCCTGATGACAGTCATGGTGTTGTTAGACCATGTGAGGTCAGCAGAGATGGTGGTGCCCAGGAGGGTGAAGCTGTGGACCCTCTCCACACAGTTTCCATCGATGTAGAGTGGGGGTGGATCTGTTCTGTTTTTTCTGAAGTCCAGGATGATCTCCTTGGTCTTGGTGGTGTTCAGGATGAGGTTATTAGCCTGACACCACCTTGAGAGTTTCAGGACTTCGTCTCTGTAGGCCGTCTCGTCGTCCCCAGAGATCAGCCCCACCACAGTAGTGTCGTCTGCAAACTTCACCACGGTGTTGCTGGTGTGGGCTGGTCTGCAGTCTGCTGTGTACAGTGTGTACAGCAGAGGACTCAGCACACATCCCTGTGTGGAGCCTGTGCTCAGCGTCCGGGTGGAGGAGAGGTGGGGGTCAAGTTTGACTGTCTGTGGTCTGTTTGTCAGGAAGTCCTTGATCCACGAGCAGGTGAGTGGGTGGAGTCCTAGTTCAGACAGTTTGTTGACCAGAATGTCAGGAATGATTGTGTTAAAGGCTGAGCTATAGTCCACAAAGAGCATCCTGGCGTAGGTGTCTCTGTGTTCCAGGTGGCTCAGCGCAGTGTGGAGGGTGATGGAAATGGCATCATCCGTTGATCTGTTTGCTTTGTAAGCAAACTGGTGGGGGACGAAGATTGGAGGGAGGGAGTCTTTGATGTGTCCCAGGAGCAGCCGCTCCAGACACTTTGTGATGACAGCAGTGAGTGCAACTGGGCGGAAGTCCGTGAGGAAGGCTGTGGATGAGGACTTTTTGGGTATCGGGATGATAGTGGATGACTTCAGGCAAGCAGGGATGAAAGCCTGAGCTAGCGACAGGTTGAAGATTTTTGTGAAGACCTGGGAGAGTTGATCGGTGCAGGCCCGCAGAACCTTTCCGGGAACTCCATCAGGTCCCGCCGCTTTCCTGGGGTTTACCCTGCTGAACATCCGTGCCATCCGTGCCACGTCCATAAAGGCATTGTTTTTATATTTAGAGCTCTAAGCAACCAAACAGTTGTCTATATAAAAGAGCTTTTACAATTGTGCACTTTTAGCAGGCTGAAAAAATTATCTTTTTAAAATTGCCATTTCAAATTTGGGTTTTAAATTTTGTGTTCCATTTTTCTGTGCTTGTATTGGAAGGATTTGTTATTATTTTGTTTAAAAGTGCTACATATTGTATATACACATAATTTATTTAGAGAAATTTGCTATACGTTGTGTTTTTTGGTTTTGTAGTTTAATTTCATTGGATTTATATTAAGGAAAAGAAGTTGCAGCATTGATTAAAAAAGGATAAAAGAGACATTTACTGTCTAAGTCTTATGTTACATCTGTAGAACTGTACTGAGAGTTGGGTTTTGTTTTGGAGCACATTCATATGTTTTGTTTGTAAAAAAAAAAAGATAAATATTAAGTTAATTGCATTTTACATGACTAGAAAAGCAATGATTATTCATAAAAATCTATGAAAGACATACAAAACAAATGAAAAAGCAGTCTGCCCTCCCTCTTGTGTCTAAACTCTTGTCACCTCACCTCTGGGTTAGTTAGCATATGAACAGGCAGCTGGTGTGTGTGTGTGTGTGTGTGTGGGGGGGGGGGGGTGAAATTTGACTCCAGCAACAGGGATGATTGAGGAGCAGGCTGCAGCATGAGGAAAAGACTGAACCATGTAAGAGGAAATGACATCCTACAGTTGACCAGTTCATTTTATATCTGTAAAGAATATTCAAGAAGCATTTAGACATGTTCAGCTATATGCGTGTGAAGCTTGGTGTGGATAATTGAAGCATAAGTAATTTTAAAACACACTTGTTTGGAGTCCAGACGGAAAAAGCACAGGTTTTGGGATGAATCAGGATTTTTTTAAAATCATCTGTTTCACCTGGACTTCTGAAAAAAATATGGAAGGCAGCAAACACAGATCCCTACATTTAAAAAAATAAATGGTGTTGATATATGATGATTAAGTTATGAAAAAAAATAGGTGTTTGTAGTTTTGCCTAAAAAGACGTTTTCGGACCTTTTTGGATGTAATGCTCTCTAAGATGTCACCTGTAACTTCAATCATTCTGAAAAAAATTAGGAAGCAGTAGCACATAAATGCCTATTAAAGTGTAGTCTTTGGTGCTGATAACCTAAACAGAATTTATGCTAAAAATCTTTGTTCAGTCCAAAATTTCATTAAAAAAATCAAGTGATGAAGTTTCTCGTAGACCCTATAGTGTTACATATCAAAGCTGGAGGTTATTAAAGGCATCTAATTCTGAAATCTCAGCTTCCTGAGACAAACGGCTGATTTATAATAAATTTCTATTATTTGGGTGCACATAATCGACCACTTCCTGTTACGCAGGCACCGTCAGGTGTACACCCATGAAACTTTACATGATGAGAGAGGACCCTTCTGAGTATCTCCAGTTTTAATTTCATGCACATCGGACAAAGCAAAGAGAAAATACAGGGCAGAATGTGCCCAATGCAATAACTAGGTGGCGCTATAGAGCTCGTCCAAGATTGTCATATCCATGGGTTCAGAATAGAAGCTTCATCATATCCATTGAATTTCAGTGAGATTGGACAAGGAATGTGCACGTGAGAGCAACTTTTGTGTGCATGGCGAGACGCCCAACTTTGCCGCTCTGTCACGACCACACCCCCGCATTGAAAGTTATGGTTTTTTGTCAGAGTAAACTTCAATGGCTTTTCAACAGGTGGATGTCATTTTCAGGTGTGTCGGCTCATCCTACTCAGAGCAGTGATGCTCCAAGTAAAACATGTCATTTCATCTTGCCAGCAGGTGGCGCTACACTTTTTCCGGATTCTTTCACTGCAGATGTGTTCAAAGTCAGACTACAATCATGCATATCAACTTTGGATCAGATTGGATTTTGCATGGCTGAGTAATGGCCATTTTTCTTTTCATGGCGTGTTTTCGAAATGACCTCCAAGTTCGACGCGCCGCCACGGTCACAAACATCCGTAATACCTTTAAAGCTTCGCAATTTAACATCGGACATGTGTTTAGTTTACAAAACCAAAGTTTGGAGTCATTATTCATAAATCTCTAGGAGGAGTTCGTTCTAGAAGGAGGCCTACAAATGTCCAAAATAGAGCAAAAATGACATATTGACAACAATATAGCAGACTTCCTGTGCGACTGACAGCTTGGTACCAAGAGACTTTTTTGTAGGTTTCCGTCTGATGAACATGTCCTGAAAAAATCAAGCTTGTATGTCAAAGCATATGCGGGGGCTCGGGACAAATGTCACTGTAGGTGGCGCTGTCGAGCCGTTTTTGTGCGCCCATGCCAATCTCCTGTAAAATACGAAATTTTTCGCGACTCCTGATGTGTGTGCCAAATTTGGTGAGTTTTGGGGTATGTTAAAGGCCTCAAAAAGGCAACTCTTCCGTCGGAAGAAAAAGAATAATAATTAAAGCTACAAGTAGCATTTAGCGGGCCCGAGCACGTGCGACCGCATGGCACGAGCGACCGCCCCGTGAGCAACGCCCTGCTCGAGCCATTCTCGTCGTTTTTTCTTGTCCATTCTGGAGCTCCAAGCTATTGTTAATACGACAGCAGCCTGGGGGGGGGGGGGGCTGTAATCTGTTGCCTTAAGGGACAAAGACTTTTGCATATAGCATGAAAAAAATTCAAGCAATGATGATAATTGCTATCACTGTCCCTAAGGATGAGAACAATAGAACTCATTCAATTTCCACTACAATGTCTAGATGAGTGTCAGCTATGTCTGATAACTTGGCCAATTAGCTGGACCGGGATCTTGCAAAGTGCAGGTGGTTAACGTCCAGTGTGATGAGTCTGTGGACGGCAACAGTACAGCATAGCTTTTGGTTTCCACAAGAGAAGAACTCCTGACACATCTGCCCTAACAGACAACTACAAGAGGAGTTGAAATGTATAACACGGTGAAGGAGTTTTTGTGCAGAAAAAGGTACAATTAGAAAAGCTGGTAGCAGTGACTGCAGATGGGACTCCTGCTATGATCAATAGACAAACAGGTTTCATCACTCACTGTAAAGCTGACCCAGACTTTCCAAAATGTCTGCATTACTGCTGCGTCATTCACCAGCAGGCCTTATGTGCAGAAGTGATTGGCTCTGGACATATAATGACTCTTATTCTGAAAATCGTAAACAACCTCAGCTGCAAAGCAAAACAGCACAGGATTTTTAAGGTGCTATTGGAGGAGATGTCTGTTGAATATGGTGAATATGAACATTGTGAATCTGAACTTGCATTCTTGACTGACATTACTGGAAAACTAAACCACTTGATCTGCGAGCTGCAAGACAATGGCAAAACTATTTTTTTTTGACCAGCCTGCCTGAGCCAGTGTTTTTCTTGTGGGGATCTTTTCTGCCAGGGCTTGTCAGCTTGGTCAGTGGATGTTGCTGCAGTTGTCTCCCTTGCTGGGACAGCTGGAGTTAAACACAGCAGCTCACGGCTCTGAAGTGGACCCCGTTGCTGTCCCAGTCTGGATGGGCACTGTGGCGATGTTCCAATGGCCAGGCTGGCTCCTGGTATAAAGAGATTCCCAAATACCATTTCCTAACCGCAGAGCCAAGGATGTGTTTACATGTTTAGGTCAAAAATGTGATGGACAGCTTCATTTTGTCTAAACATGCCACCCTGTTATTAATCCAGTTGATATGGTTCTCCATCTGTGTCTAGGTGATAGAAAAGCATTTTTTTTTATATTTACAGCTCTAAGCAAACAAACAGTTGTCTATATAAAAGAGCTTTTACAATTGTGCACTTTTAGCAGGTCTCTGAGTTCATGTGACCAATGTATGGTGGATTTTCACAGACCTTGTTTAAAACTGAAGGTGAGAGAGACTTAGAGAAATGGCTTCATTGTTCTGGAGTTCTTTGTTTCATCCACAGAAGAGTAGAATTGGTGATTGATTTTGAAAAGCTGATGAAAAAAGTATCTTTTCAAATTGCAATTTCTAACTTGGGTTTTACATTTTGTGTTCCATTTTTGTGCTTTATTTGGGAAGCATTTGTTATTTGTTTGGTGTTTTTAAGGTTCTGCAAATATACACATCATTTTTTAGAGACATTTGTTATCAGTTGTGTTTGTTGATTTGTAGTTTAATTTCATTGGATGTATAGATGTCGTGTGGGGGGGGGGCTCGACAGCAGGTAGGACCCAGGCGCAGAGACGGGAGGCAAACGGGTTCAGGGCAAGTGGGTTTATTTAACTAACAAAAAGCGCTGCAGAGCAGGATGACAAAACTAAAAACAAAAACTTACTGTGGCATGGCAAGGGACATGGACGCCAGACAAGAAGACGTGATCAACATGAGCAGAAGTTAATGGACCAGCACAGGAGGAAGGCAGAGACAAGACTTATATACAGACAGGGCAGACAAGACACAGGTGAACACGATTAGGGCAGATGGGGACCAAAGGAAGTAAAACTCAAGAAACATGACAAGACAGGAAACCTTTCAAAATAAAACAGGAAACAGAACCAAACAAGACAGAACAAGAACTAAAGCGAAAAAAAAGACAACAAACTGAAACCATGACAATAGAAAGGAAAAGAAGTTCAAACATTGATTATAAAAAAGGATATAAGAGATAAAAAAAAAGAAAAAGGAAAAGAAAAAAGATAAAATATTGATTTAATTGCATTTTGAATGAATAAAAAACAATGATTAATAGAATCAGAAATCAGAAAAAGTTTTATTGCCAGGTTCAGTAGAGCGCACTTTACAAAACGAGGAATTTGACTTGGTGTATAGTGCAATTAAGAATAAGTTAAAAATTAAGTTAACAACAACAACACACTATATACAGTAGAGTAAGGTGAATTAAAGTGGGAGCACAGATGGGCTGGGATGGTGGGGCCTGTAAGTGGCACCGACAGTCCTTTGGTGGGCGGGAGGGGGGGTCACCTGGGGGAGTTGGGGTACTGTTCAGCAGGCTGACTGCAGTGGGGAAGAAGCTGTTCTTGTGGCGCGAGGTCCTGGTCCTGATGGACCGGAGCCTCTTGTCAGAAGGGAGGGGCCGAAAGAGATTATGTCCTGGATGAGAGGGGTTGGCTACAATCCTGGCTGCCCGCCTCCAGGTCCTGGAGATGTGCAGCTCCTGGAGAGACGGGAGGTGGCAGCCGATCACCTTCTCTGCTGAGTGGATGACGCGTTGCAGCTTGGCCTTGTCTCTGGCCGTGGCCGCAGCGAACCAGACTGTGATGGAGGACGTGAGGGTGGATTCGATGATGGCGGTGTAAAAGTCTACCAGCATCTTTTCAGGGAGGTGAAACTTCTTCAGCTGCCTCAGGAAGTACATCCTCTGCTGGACCTTCTTAGTGATGGAGCTGATGTTCTGCTCCCACTTGAGGTCCTGGCTGATGATGGTTCCCAGGAAGCAGAAGGACTCCACAGAGGTCACCGGGGAGTCACAGAGGATGACAGGGGGGAGGGGGGCTGGGGCCTTCCTCAAGTCCACTGTCATCTCCACTGTCTTCAGAGCATTAAGCTCCAGGTTGTTAGCGCTGCACTATGACACCAGCCTGGCTATTTCACTCCTGTAGGCCGACTCATCTCCGTCAGAGATGAGGCCGATGAGTGTGGTGTCGTCAGCAAACTTCAGGAGTTTGACAGACAGGTGACCAGCTGTGCAGCTGTTTGTGTACAGGGAGAGTAACAGGGGTGAAAGGACACAGCCCTGGGGGGAATCCGGTGCTTGTGGTCCGAGTATCTGAGACGAGCTTCCCCAGCCTCACATACTGCTGTCTGTCCGTCAGGAAGTCTGTGATCCACCTGCAGGTGGAGTCAGGCACATTCATCTTGGAGAGTTTTTAATACTAAGTCTAGACAGATTTAACACAGGTTTTTGGATGAAAAAGGATTTTTTATAAATCATCTGTTACACTTTTAAGTCTGAAAAAAATATGGAAGGCAGCAAACACAGATCCCTACCGTTTTTAATTTTTTTGTGCTGATATTTGAAAGATAAGTTATGCAAAAAAATAGGTGTTTGCAGTTTTGCCTAAAAAGACGTTTTCGGACCTTTTTGGATCAAATGTTGTCTAAAAGTTCACCTGTAACTTCAATCATTCTGAATTTTTTTAGGAAAACTAAACCACTTCAACTGTGATCTGCAAGGCAATGGTAAAACTATATTTTTTATGGAACAGCCTGCAGTGTTTCTTGTGGGGATCTTTTCTGCCAGGGCTTGCCGGCTTGGTCGGTGGTTGTTGCTGTTACCAATCCAGTTGATATGGTTCTCCATCTGTGTCTAAGTGATATAATCAGAATCAGAATCGTTTATTGTCATTGTACATGGGGATACAATGAAATTGCAGCAGCCTTGGAGTGAAGGAGTTACATAAAATAAAAATAAAAATAGAATAGAAAAAGAAATACTGTATTTACAACTCTTAACAAAAAATGAACAATATGGACAGAAACTGTTAAATATTAAATATTTGTGAATAAAATAGAATGGAATTACATGAGTTGCTGTGAGCACAGCTTAATAAATATCAAGTTATTGCACAGTGACCTGGTTAGACAGTCAGGATATTGCACGCATTGTAGTAAAATTAGAGTGAGGTGTGGTTGGTGGACGTATGTGCATTCCGTATGATAATTGCCTGTGGAAAAAAGCTGTTTCTTAGTCTGTTTGTCCTGGTTCAGATGGACCTGTACCTCCTTCCAGAGGGCAGCAGTTCAAACAGAGGGAAAGCAGAATGGGTGGAGTTAGTGGTGATGCTAGTCACTCTGCTGAGGCAGCGAGACTGGTAAATGTCCTTCAGTGAGGGGAGGGGGCAGCCGATGATCCTCTGCGCTGTCTTTACCATTCTCTGGAGACTCTGCCGTTCTGCTTCAGTGCAGTGGGAAAACCACACTGTGATGCCATAGGACAGAATGCTCTCAATGGTTGAGCGGTAGAACGTTACCAGCAGCTCCTGGCTGACGTCGTTCCTCCTAAGTTTTCTCAGGAAGTGCAGGCGTTGCTGGGCCTTCCTGATGACAGTCATGGTGTTGTTAGACCATGTGAGGTCAGCAGAGATGGTGGTGCCCAGGAGGGTGAAGCTGTGGACCCTCTCCACACAGTTTCCATCGATGTAGAGTGGGGGTGGATCTGTTCTGTTTTTTCTGAAGTCCAGGATGATCTCCTTGGTCTTGGTGGTGTTCAGGATGAGGTTATTAGCCTGACACCACCTTGAGAGTTTCAGGACTTCGTCTCTGTAGGCCGTCTCGTCGTCCCCAGAGATCAGCCCCACCACAGTAGTGTCGTCTGCAAACTTCACCACGGTGTTGCTGGTGTGGGCTGGTCTGCAGTCTGCTGTGTACAGTGTATACAGCAGAGGACTCAGCACACATCCCTGTGTGGAGCCTGTGCTCAGCGTCCGGGTGGAGGAGAGGTGGGGGTCAAGTTTGACTGTCTGTGGTCTGTTTGTCAGGAAGTCCTTGATCCACGAGCAGGTGAGTGGGTGGAGTCCTAGTTCAGACAGTTTGTTGACCAGAATGTCAGGAATGATTGTGTTAAAGGCTGAGCTATAGTCCACAAAGAGCATCCTGGCGTAGGTGTCTCTGTGTTCCAGGTGGCTCAGCGCAGTGTGGAGGGTGATGGAAATGGCATCATCCGTTGATCTGTTTGCTTTGTAAGCAAACTGGTGGGGGACGAAGATTGGAGGGAGGGAGTCTTTGATGTGTCCCAGGAGCAGCCGCTCCAGACACTTTGTGATGACAGCAGTGAGTGCAACTGGGCGGAAGTCCGTGAGGAAGGCTGTGGATGAGGACTTTTTGGGTATCGGGATGATAGTGGATGACTTCAGGCAAGCAGGGATGAAAGCCTGAGCTAGCGACAGGTTGAAGATTTTTGTGAAGACCTGGGAGAGTTGATCGGCGCAGGCCCGCAGAACCTTTCCGGGAACTCCATCAGGTCCCGCCGCTTTCCTGGGGTTTACCCTGCTGAACATCCGTGCCATCCGTGCCACGTCCATAAAGGCATTGTTTTTATATTTAGAGCTCTAAGCAACCAAACAGTTGTCTATATAAAAGAGCTTTTACAATTGTGCACTTTTAGCAGGCTGAAAAAATTATCTTTTTAAAATTGCCATTTCAAATTTGGGTTTTAAATTTTGTGTTCCATTTTTCTGTGCTTGTATTGGAAGGATTTGTTATTATTTTGTTTAAAAGTGCTACATATTGTATATACACATAATTTATTTAGAGAAATTTGCTATACGTTGTGTTTTTTGGTTTTGTAGTTTAATTTCATTGGATTTATATTAAGGAAAAGAAGTTGCAGCATTGATTAAAAAAGGATAAAAGAGACATTTACTGTCTAAGTCTTATGTTACATCTGTAGAACTGTACTGAGAGTTGGGTTTTGTTTTGGAGCACATTCATATGTTTTGTTTGTAAAAAAAAAAGATAAAATATTAGGTTAATTGCATTTTACATGACTAGAAAAGCAATGATTATTCATAAAAATCTATGAAAGACATACAAAACAAATGAAAAAGCAGTCTGCCCTCCCTCTTGTGTCTAAACTCTTGTCACCTCACTGCTGGGTTAGTTAGCATATGAACTGGCAGCTGGTGTGTGTGTGTGTGGGGGGGGGGGGGGGGGGTGAAATTTGACTCCAGCAACAGGGATGATTGAGGAGCAGGCTGCAGCATGAGGAAAAGACTTAAGCATGTAAGAGGAAATGACATCCTACAGTTGACCAGTTCATTTTATATCTGTAAAGAATATTCAAGAAGCATTTAGACATGTTCAGCTATATGCGTGTGAAACTTGGTGTGGATATTTGAAGCATAAGTAATTTTAAAACACACTTGTTTGGAGTCCAGACGGAAAAAGCACAGGTTTTGGGATGAATCAGGATTTTTTTAAAATCATCTGTTTCACCTGGACTTCTGAAAAAAATATGGAAGGCAGCAAACACAGATCCCTACATTTAAAAAAATAAATGGTGTTGATATATGATGATTAAGTTATGAAAAAAAATAGGTGTTTGTAGTTTTGCCTAAAAAGACGTTTTCGGACCTTTTTGGATGTAATGCTCTCTAAGATGTCACCTGTAACTTCAATCATTCTGAATTTTTTTAGGAAGCAGTAGCACATAAATGCCTATGAAAGTTGAATTCCTGGTGCTGATAACCTAAACAGAATTTATGCTAAAAATCTTTGTTCAGTCCAAAATTTCATTAAAAAAATCAAGTGATGAAGTTTCTCGTAGACCCTATAGTGTTACATATCAAAGCTGGAGGTTATTAAAGGCATCTAATTCTGAAATCTCAGCTTCCTGAGACAAACGGCTGATTTATAATAAATTTCTATTATTTGGGTGCACATAATCGACCACTTCCTGTTACGCAGGCACCGTCAGGTGTACACCCATGAAACTTTACATGATGAGAGAGGACCCTTCTGAGTATCTCCAGTTTTAATTTCATGCACATCGGACAAAGCAAAGAGAAAATACAGGGCAGAATGTGCCCAATGCAATAACTAGGTGGCGCTATAGAGCTCGTCCAAGATTGTCATATCCATGGGTTCAGAATAGAAGCTTCTTCATATCCATTGAATTTCAGTGAGATTGGACAAGGAATGTGCACGTGAGAGCAACTTTTGTGTGCATAGCGAGATGCCCAACTTTGCAGCTCTGTCACGACCACACCCCCGCATTGAAAGTTATGGTTTTTTGTCAGAGTAAACTTCAATGGCTTTTCAACAGGTGGACGTCATTTTCAGGTGTGTCGGCTCATCCTACTCGGAGTAGTGATGCTCCAAGTAAAACATGTCATTTCCTCTTGCCAGCAGGTGGCGCTACACTTTTTCCAGATTTTTTCACTGCAGATGTGTTCAGAGTCAGACTACAATCATGCACATCAATTTTGGATCAGATTGGATTATGCATGGCTGAGTAATGGCCATTTTTCTTTTCATGGCGTGTTTTCGAAACGACCTCCAATTTTGACGCGCCGCCATGGTCACAAACATCCATAAAAACTTAAAAGCTTTGCAATTTAACATCGGACATGTGTCTAGTTTACAAAACCAAAGTTTGGAGTCATTACTCTCAAATCTCTAGGAGGAGTTCGTTCTAGAGCGAGGCCTGCAAATGACCAAAATACAGCAAAAATGACATATTGTCATCAAAATATCAGACTTCCTGTGCGACTGACAGCTTGGTCCCAAGAGACTTTTTTGTAGGTTTCTATCCGATGAACATGCCCTGTTAAAATCAGGTTTGTACTATAAAGCATATGGAGGTGCTCGCGAAAACAAATTTTGCAGGTGGCGCTATCGAGCCATTTTTGTTTACCTATGCCGTTCTCCTAGAAAATATGAAATTTTTCGCGACTCCTGATGTGTATACAAAATTTGGTGAGTTTTGGGGTATGTTAAAGGCCTCAAAAAGGCGACGGAAAAGTCGGAAGAATAATAATTGTCATGATTTGAAGTTGTTGTCTTGTTTTTGGTCCTTGTTCTGTCTAGTTTCTGTTTCCTGTTTTATTTTGAAAGTCTCCTGTCTTGTCTGGTTTCTTGAGTTTTACTTCCTTTGGTCCCCATCAGCCCTGATCGTGTCCACCTGTGTCTTGTCTGCCCTGTCTGTATTTAAGTCTTGTCTCTGCCTTCCTCCTGTGTTGGTCCATTAGTGTTCCTGTTCTGGTGTTCTCGTCTTGTCATGCCAAGTTCCTTGTTTTCTTGCCACGTCACAGTGAGTTATGTTTCAGTTCTGAGATCCTGCTCTGCAGCGCTTTTCGTTTGTGTTTCGCATTAAACCCCTTTGCCCCTGATCCTCATGCCTCAGCCTCTGCATCTGGGTCCAACCGGCTTTCGAGCCACCCCCCCACCGTGACAGAATGGACCAACCAAGTTTTCTGGACCCAGCAGAGCGGGACATGCAGCTTTTGGAGGCCTACTGCCTCGAAGCAGAGAGGACCAGGTCCTATTGGGACTTTAACACACTCCAGTTCTGCACTCCAGCTATGGAGGGGAGCCATCTCGCCATGATGAGGGGTCGTCGCCGTCGCCGCCACCGTCCCCGTCCATGTCCCGTTCCTGTTCCAGAGGTGGTCCGGCACGCACCACATCGCTTTCCAGTGGTGGTGCCGGATGCACCCCATCCCCGTCATGTTCCGGTGGTGGTCCCGGACGCACCACAGCCATGTCCAGTGGTGGTCCCGGACGCACCCCGACCCGTTCCTGCTCCCAGGGGGGTGCCGCCTTCGCCCCGACCCGTTCCTGCTCCCAGGGGGGTGCCGCCTGCGCCCCGACCCGTTCCTGCTCCCAGGGGGGTGCCGCCTGCGCCCCGACCCGTTCCTGCTCCCAGGGGGGTGCCGCCTGCGCCCCGACGGTTCCCCGGTTCCACTGCCACGCCCGACCCGCCAGAGCCTGACTGCTGGCCCGACCCGCCAGAGCCTGACTGCTGGCCCGACCCGCCAGAGCCTGACTGCTGGCCCGACCCGCCAGAGCCTGACTGCTGGCCCGACCCGCCAGAGCCTGACTGCTGGCCCGACCCGCCAGAGCCTGACTGCTGGCCCGACCCGCCAGAGCCTGACTGCTGGCCCGACCCGCCAGAGCCTGACTGCTGGCCCGACCCGCCAGAGCCTGACTGCTGGCCCGACCCGCCAGAGCCTGACTGCTGGCCCGACCCGCCAGAGCCTGACTGCTGGCCCGACCCGCCAGAGCCTGACTGCTGGCCCGACCCGCCAGAGCCTGACTGCTGGCCCGACCCGCCAGAGCCTGACTGCTGGCCCGACCCGCCAGAGCCTGACTGCTGGCCCGACCCGCCAGAGCCTGACTGCTGGCCCGACCCGCCAGAGCCTGACTGCTGGCCCGACCCGCCAGAGCCTGACTGCTGGCCCGACCCGCCAGAGCCTGACTGCTGGCCCGACCCGCCAGAGCCTGACTGCTGGCCCGACCCGCCAGAGCCTGACTGCTGGCCCGACCCGCCAGAGCCTGACTGCTGGCCCGACCCGCCAGAGCCTGACTGCTGGCCCGACCCGCCAGAGCCTGACTGCTGGCCCGACCCGCCAGAGCCTGACTGCTGGCCCGACCCGCCAGAGCCTGACTGCTGGCCCGACCCGCCAGAGCCTGACTGCTGGCCCGACCCGCCAGAGCCTGACTGCTGGCCCGACCCGCCAGAGCCTGACTCCATGCCTGACTCCATGCCTGACTCCATGCCTGACTCCATGCCTGACTCCATGCCTGACTCCATGCCTGACTCCATGCCTGACTCCATGCCTGACTCCATGCCTGACTCCATGCCTGACTCCATGCCTGACTCCATGCCTGACTCCATGCCTGACTCCATGCCTGACGACGCCTCCAGGCCTGACGACGCCTCCAGGCCTGACGACGCCTCCAGGCCTGACGACGCCTCCAGGCCTGACGACGCCTCCAAGCCTGACGACGCCTCCAAGCCTGACGCCGCCTCCAAGCCTGACGCCGCCTCCACGCATCTCATGCCGGACCTGCCTCGCCGGACCGCTCGGCCCCCCGGCCGTCCTCCGGACCTGCCACGCCGGACCGCTCGGCCCCCCGGCCGTCCTCCGGACCTGCCACGCCGGACCGCTCGGCCCCCCGGCCGTCCTCCGGACCTGCCACGCCGGACCGCTCGGCCCCCCGGCCGTCCTCCGGACCTGCCTCGCCGGACGGCGCGGACCCACGGCCGTCCTCTGGACTCTTGTGCCCGTCGAGGTTTATCCTCCGGGGCCCCCCCTTCATGTGACTTGTGGAACCTCGGAGCGGTTCCTTGAGGGGGGGGTACTGTCATGATTTGAAGTTGTTGTCTTGTTTTTGGTCCTTGTTCTGTCTAGTTTCTGTTTCCTGTTTTATTTTGAAAGTCTCCTGTCTTGTCTGGTTTCTTGAGTTTTACTTCCTTTGGTCCCCATCAGCCCTGATCGTGTCCACCTGTGTCTTGTCTGCCCTGTCTGTATTTAAGTCTTGTCTCTGCCTTCCTCCTGTGTTGGTCCATTAGTGTTCCTGTTCTGGTGTTCTCGTCTTGTCATGCCAAGTTCCTTGTTTTCTTGCCACGTCACAGTGAGTTATGTTTCAGTTCTGAGATCCTGCTCTGCAGCGCTTTTCGTTTGTGTTTCGCATTAAACCCCTTTGCCCCTGATCCTCATGCCTCCGCCTCTGCGTCTGGGTCCAACCGGCTCTCGAGCCACCCTGCACCATGACAATAATAATAATAATAATAATAATAATAAACCTAACAGATACAATAGGGTCCTTGCACTCCGTGCTCGGGCCCTAATAATAATAACTCTTACAGATACAATAGGGTCCTTGCACTCCGTGCTCGGGCCCTAATAATAATAAACATTCGAATTACAATAGGGTCCTTGCACTCCGTGCTCGGGCCCTAATAAACATTCGAATTACAATAGGGTCCTTGCACTCCGTGCTCGGGCCCTAATAATAATAATAATAAACATTCGAATTACAATAGGGTCCTTGCACTCCGTGCTCGGGCCCTAATAAAGGATATTTAAAGCACAGTTACAAAGGACTGCATTCCAAATCCTTTTTTAAACCAAAATAAGAAAGTAAACCAGCTTAATTTGACCATCACTGACCAGAAGGTTTCCTGATGACCTCCTGTTGGCTCCGCCCCTGCCTCATAAGCCGGGAGGTGCAGGCTGTCCTGCTCTATCCAAAGAACCAATATTGCACCATTCCTTAAACTAAACTGCTGCACCCCTGCCTTCCCTCACAAGCACACTCCTTGGACAAAAGCTTAATCCAAACTGCTGTCCGAAAAAGGAATGGCCTCTCAGAGGAATGTGGGGGCCCGATAACAGACGCCGGTACGGCAGCCTTCAAGGCCAGATTAATGGAAAACCTCCTGACCACCCTGTTAACAGACTTTCACTGTTGATCGGCAGTGAACCATGTGATTGGCCTTCCTCTCTGCCGTATATGTGAATCTTACTCAGCTAATAATCACAATCACTAACAGAGGGAAATCTCCCAATATGGACAAAGATTTGCAAACTCTGCAACTTTGAAACTTCTGTATGTGGAGGCAAAGTACAATGCAGTCCCTGGAAGTTCTGCTGAACGTAAGCACGCTGTTGTGCACAGACACACTCTTTTGCTGCCACAGCCCTTTCAAATTGTATCCGCATGTAGCAGATCTTTGGTCAGAGCAGGCAGCAGTTGGTATCAGGAGGATATTTTCTCGTTAGGGAATGTGATCACAGCAATGGTTGGAAAAACCACCATGCTGTTCAACAAAACATTTCTGCAAACCCACCAAGAGGCTGAGTGCTTTCCTGGGTTAGACAATCCTAATGTGATAATGAAGTTAGATGGCTGTGACTTGTTTTAAACTCTATGTTGTTTACATTTCCTCTGATCATTTTTGTCTACTGTGAAGCTCTGGACCAGACAGAGGATCAGGGTTTGGGGTAAGGAGGTGGAGGAAATCCCAGGCTAATATTAACTGGATCAGGCTTTATTTCTGAACGATTGAAATGAAACCTGAAGTGGGATGATTTGGGTCAACTCCACCCTACTCATAAATCCTCTAAAAGTGGGTGGTTTGGCAGGGTGTTGGAGGTGCACTTTACACCATGTTTACACTTAGCTAGTACACACAAGTTTGAATTGTAACAAAGCACACACACATTGCCATCCACCCCAACTACAAACCTCAGCTGTCATGAATAGAAAATGAATAAACATTTAAAAGATTTCACAAGAGTGCATATATTTTAAAACTTAATTTTGAAGTAAAGTTAGACTTATATAAATAGGCGACTCTCTTTTTTAAAACCAGCCTCCAGTGGCCATTTGATGAACTGCATATTTTGATCTACGGATCGGTAGGAAACGATGGGATCTGGGCAGAGAGAACAGTACAAAGTACAATTGCTCATGTACCAAATATATATATTTTTTTAATCTATGCTGGATCGAAACTTGTAGATATACTTTTTTACCAAAAGTGTTGGCTCACCTGCCCTGACTCTCTTATAAACTGAAGTTCCATCCCATTCTTAACCCATAGAGTTCAGTATGATGTGGCTCCACCTTTTGCAGCTGTTGCAGCTTCAACTCTTCTGGGAAGGCTGTCCACGAGGTTGAGGAGTGTGTTTGTAGGAATTGTTGACCATTCTTCCAAAAGGTCATTGGTGAGGTCACACACTGATGTTGGTGGAGAAGGCCTGGCTCTCAGTCTCTGCTCTAATTCATCCCAAAGGTGTTCTATGGGGTTCAGGTCAGGACTCTGTCCAGTTCATCCACACCAGACTCTGTCCTCCATGTCTTTATGGACTTTGCTTTGTGCTCTGGTGCACAGTCATGGTGGAAGAGGAAGGGGCCGCTCCAAACTGTTCCCACAAGGTTGGGAGCATGGAAATGTCCAAAATATTTTTTTATCCTGAGGCTTTCAGAGTTCCTTTCTCTGGAACTAAGGGGCCAAACTCAAGTCCTGAAAAACAACCCACACCATAATTCCTCCTCCACCAAATTTCACGCTCAATTCAATTTTTCAAATCAATTCATTTTAATTCAATTAGATTCATATAGGCCAAATTCACAACAACAGTCGTCTCAATGTGCTTTGTAATGGTAATTGTAAAGTAAACGTAAAATCATAAGGATCATGTAAACATAGAATTCAACAGGAACATTCTAAACTGAACTAACTCAACAGTAAACTAAAGTGGGCATCCCTGCCCTTAGAGCCTCCTTCACAGTAAGGAAGGAACCGGAGAGTTAAGGCATTAAGGTAAATGCATCCTCCCCTGGTAACGGAGAAAGGAACAAAAATGATTGGGATGTAAAGATGATACCAGCCTTTGTTTCTATGTGCCTGTCTGTGGTTTTTTTTGCTTTGTTTAATAAACACCAAAAGCTAATTTTTCAAATGTATAGAAGCAAACAAGCACAATAAAATGTTCATATTTGACTGGTCATCTCTCAAACGATCTATTTTTTAGAGTCTTTACCCTAAACTTCTCCAGGAGAGATGCGGATGCAACAGCGTCACATTTCATACAAGGTCAGATTCTGATCACACTCACCGTGCCCAGATGTTTCTCTATACGCATCCTTTGAAAAAACCTAAATAAAATTCTCTCCATAATCTGACAGCTGCATCCCGGGTTCCCATCGGGTATAGTTTCAGCAGCAAACATGCATGTTTACATTTGAAAAGAGGAGCATTGCCTTGTTTTCTGAAATGCTAAATAAAACCATTAAAGCAGTGATTGTCTAAAAGAGGGGATGCAAGGCTTCCATCCACTTTTTCAGAGCAATAATCGAGTTAGCAGGAACATAATCAGATTATCCTGCTCTTTTTTCTCCCTGGTACATTTACATGCAAAGCTGCTGTGGCAAAGGTATATCTTACATACATACAGTGTACCACTTCTGTTTCCTATACGAAGCTGTGCTAAAGATTAAAAAAGACCAAACATGAAATGAAAACTGTTTCAATCCAGCTGCTATTGTATTCCTCCTCCACATGTGCAGACGCTGATTATGATTATACAGTGATTATGCATTCTGCATGCCAGCCACGCAGCGGAAGAGTGAAGGGGAGCATTAAAGGGCTTGGCGACTGTGGGACCCCCTGGTGAGATGAGAGGGAAGGTAAGAACCGGGAACGGGGAGTGTGGAGAAAGAGAGCCAATCGGCTGTGTGCTGGGAATGGGACTAATCATGACTGCTCCTCTGGGCGCTGCTGCTCCCTTTTTCCTTCCTAATTCTCTTTTTTTAACACCTCTATCATATTTACTTATCTCTATTTCTTAAGGCTCTCTCTTTGTAGCTCTTACCCTGTTTTTTTTTCCTGTCTGCTGCATGAATCATGGCGTTACGCAACACAGGCCTTTTTTAGCCTCACCTCTGTCACTGCAGGACCCCCTCAAAGCACACCCTCCACCCAGCTTCCCCTCCTCCATCAAACACTTTTCTCCTGGTTTCAGGCCTCGCAGCTTTAGGCAGTCCGCTCCTTTTTGTCAGATTATGGCTCTGTCTGCAGTCACTAAGGAGATCCATGCATCATCCATCACAATGTTCAAATTCTCAGCACATGGATTCCGTTCAGTCCTAATTAGAACGCCTTTCCACTTGTTTTCTTGAGAGATAATTAGACTTTCATCTCTCCAGGATGCCACATCCACAGATCTATTTTCTCTTGCAGGAGGCCTTTAGGACTTAAACATACATTCCAGGGTCTTTAACAGTTCTCCTTCACAGAACCAGGCAACAACTACAGATATTGATTCAATGAAAAAGCTTTCCTTTCAGTGGTGAAAATAAACTCTTCATTCCTTAAAAAACACGAGTGCATTTATAAAAAATAAAAAAAATCCTTTTGTGCAGCTAATCAAGGCTGTGCTTTGCACAGGTTCACAGTGCACTGATTTTTAAGTAAACATACGGATACGAACCCGTCTCTAGCTTCGCTCCGCGGCATTGTGGTTTAACTCTGATGTGAGTTTGGCGGCCGCCAAGCTTGGGGTCGGATATGAGACAGCTGGGAGGGTTGAATTATTGAAGAGCACAGTCCAGTTCTGAAACACGGGCCGTGTTCTCCCAGCTGCTCCGTGTGCTGAAGCCCACACTTCAGCAGTCGTCAGACATGTGCACGTTACAGGGCCCATCTGTCACTGAGGCGTAATGAAGGCAGGCACAGGCGGGGAGAAATGAATAACTGCCACTTTATCAGTTTTATCACAGTGGTAATGATGACGGCGTCCAAGCAGTCGCATCTGTAATAATTATGACATTTGTGATTTTAATGATGATTAGGATGCAGATGATGGAAATGACAGCAATGATGAAGGGGACGGGTGTCTGCCAACATGATGACACTGCACAAACATGGGCTGGAAAAATGGTGATAGCATCCACATTTGCGTTCATTATGCATGCTCGGCGCAGGAGTGATTTGCATATGGCTGCTGGACGCAGGGACCAGCAGGCTCGCAGAGAAATAACTAAACATTAAAGTTGCTGTCTCTGTTATTGTCAACAGCTTCATGTAAACACCTGCCAAATGGAAAACTCATCATTCTAATGCAGAAGAGGCCAGCGATGAAAGGCACGCAGAGTGCAACCTCTAAAATCAATAAGCAGCGTGCTTTTCATTGCATACCTGAGATTTGTATTCATCTCAGAGACATATATTTATCCCACTTATACCTTCGGTCCAAGAGCAAATTCATTTAGTAATGATTACCTGACTCAGGTAAAACCAATTTCCATTCACTTGTTACCCTGAGTTAGTGACAAGGGCACAGCCAGGGTCACTCTTCAGCACTTTTTGGTTGCACACGCTCCATCAGCACTTGATGTTATGGACTGTGCATGAGCGACGTGAATCCATCTGCCGGGTCCCATCAAAGTACAAATGTACGATGCATCTTTTGTGCTGCTGCACACCACACGGCTGCCAAGAGGCTACGGGGGCGTTTCCCCCCTCAAGAGCTAAAATCAAGACAAAAATACTTTATCCCTTCTGAATCCCGGAGGGTTTTTTGTATATGATATGTTGGTAATGCTTTCTTTTACAGTACAGTACTTACAGTGTACTGAAGTGGTATTTACATGTTACTTATTGTGTAACTACTGGGTACTTTCAGGATATTTACATGGTATGTTTTATGGAATTAACTGGGTACTTACGGGGTGTTTACATGGTACTTTTTATGGGACTTACTGGGTACTTACATGGTACTTTTTTGTGTCTACTCGGTACTTACATGGTACTTGCTGTGTATTTATGTGGTACTATTTGGTTCATATTATGTGGTACATACTGGGTATTTATAATATACTTACTGGGTATTTACATGTAAGAACAAGGAAAGTGCAAATAAAGTACTTTGACCTTTAGGTCTGCACTCGCTGTGTGTTTCATGGTATGTACCATGAATTCCCCACAGAAACTACCCCTTAAGTACAATGAAATTGGACTGTAAAAGAAAGCTAGCCTTATTGCCACTCTATTACTTGGTACTTTTAGTAGTAAATGCTGGGTATGTTCACGTATTACCTTCCCGTACAGTGTATATACACACTTGGTCTTCTGACCTTCCCAAATGGGACAATGCTAACTTGTTGGTAAAGGTGAAGTAACTGCATTGTAAAAACATATTCTGGCCTGATTACTTATTGTAACATGAGGCAAATGTAAAGAGAAATAAGACAGCAGTAAAAACAACAATCTTTAATATGATACACTTCTGCAGCATACAAAGTGTCATCACAGTAAAAGTTGTTTAAGTACAAAACAGTAAAAAGGAGCATTCCAAAGAACAGATTTTTTTAAATATTTTTTTTTTCTTCCAGAGTTTTGTGTTGTTCCAGGAATGATTTGCACTCCTTTGCATAGCTCATGAGTTTGTCCCCCACCGTGAAAACAGGAAATGGCCCCAGATCTTCACGTTCTTCAGCCAAAGTGTCAGAACCAGGTCTTGAGGACCAACAAAAGATGACAGACCCAGGAGTATAAGACAGACTTGTGGGAGGCCAGGAGTGAGGAGAAAACAGACGGAGCAGAGTCCAGAGTTCATGGAAGGGGCGGGGCGCCAACTCCAGAATGAGGAAGTCCGTAACAGAGAGCAGCAGAGGAGATGTTTTACAGCTGAATGTTGAGGCAGAACTTGGCAGTGAGGAACAGGCGATCACAGCAACAGGTGAGTCAGCAGAAGCCGCTCAGGAGAAAGCTTGGTCCGTAATGAGCGGCAGGAATAACGACAGGCAGGTGACTCAGACTTGAGATCGTGGAGCAGAAATCCAGAATGGCTGGCAAGCTGCAGACTGGAACACAGAGCGTGAGAGCTGGCTGGTAGTCAAGTTGAAAACTTAGACGTTCCGGCGAAGAACGTTGCGGTGCGACAGCAATATATACTGACGTGACCAGGTGAGGAGAGTTAACCCTGACGAGCAGCTGCTGCGGGGGCGTGGCGGCTCTTGCCATGACAAAAAGTCATTTCTGCAATAGTTGCAGTCAAATCTATTCTGTTTTGTCTATATTGCACTGGCGACATGTGGGGTCGTGCTTTTTGTCTGTCGAAATTCCTTCGGCAGAGTTTGGTAACGTGGAGGACTTGTTCAGAGTTTGTAACTGCAAGACTAATCACAATACAAGCTCAAATGAACATAAAAAGTATAATGACTTTGATGAAGTACAAAGTATATTTTAGTTATTTAATCATTTCTGCATTGAGTTTGATAAATCTCTGTGAATTCCTTATTGCTTTGACTGCAATGCTTCAAATACCCTGAAAGTACCCAGTAGTTACACAATTAGTACCATGTAAATACCACTTAAGTACACTGTAAGTACTGTGCTGTAAAAGAAAGTGTTACCGATATGTTTTAATCTGAAATGTGAAATGTGTGTTTTTCATTTCAGAGAGGAAGTCATGTCTCCTTTCAGATTAGATTCACAGTATCAGCAGATAAACTAGTCCCACTCAACATGTCTTGACTTTGTGTCATATGAAATCGTTTTTTTTTTTTTGTTTTCTGAAAGAGAAAAAGTTTTCCTGATTGTTTCTTTTTCTCCTACTGTTGGTGTCTTCCTTTCAGGGGTGGCCACAGAGTCTCTATGCTCCTGTGTTAACTCCATGGTGAACTGTATGCGATACAGTCCTGGTAAAAGGTGGGCAGAAATTTTGTGGCAACATTTGCACTCATCATTGTCAGTATTCTGGAAATGTCTGATCTGAAAAAATATATATATATTGATTGAGTCTGTGGTACTTAGTGTGGCCTGCTGGAAAGGGGCAGTACCAAAAACAAGGACTCTCTGAAGTCGAACAAGGTCACAAGTAAGGCAGAAACTTGCTTGGTTTTGAGCTTGGCTCTTTGGAGACAATGGTGAAAAACATAAGTGTGTGTTCAAGTTGATCATACCAACAGCAGTCACCCTCTCCCAGCAGAGCAGCACTTTAAGACAGGGAATATTGTTGCTGAGTAAAGCTGAAATCTAGAAGCTGTTGCCTGGAGCATCTCTACAGGAAAACTAGCCTTGCTGCTAACAAAGACTTTCATTTGAATCACACTATTTCCCACAAGGAAGATATTTCCAATGTGGAATCATGCTAATCTTTCAAACCTGTTTGGATCTCATAATTTCAACAACAGAGTCATATTTTTTCAGTGGCTAGCAGCTTATTCCAGCCCCTAGACACATTTCCAACACACATGTACCCTACTGAACTCTGCCACAAATGTAGAGTATGTCTTTATCACCAAAGTAGAAACTCAGAATTGAGAAAAAACGAAAAAACTTGGCTTTATGGACTAAACGAAAATCCTCAGTTTATCCTCAGTCTGTGATCTAAACAGCTGTGCAGTCTCCTCATCAAGATGCTCCTACGTCCTTCTCAATATCAAACTTTGATCTCCTGACAGTTTCTGCTGTTTTACTTAAAAATGAAACCATCCACTGCTCTCTGGAGTGTCAAGCAATTTAGGTAAGTCTGCTGTTCAATTCTCTATCTAAAATTTGAAAATATTATTTGCTCCTCTCTCTGGCATATTATACAATGACCAAAAATATAAACGCAACACTTTTGTTATTGCTCCCATTTTTTATGGTATGAACTCAAAGATGTGAAACATTTTCCACATACACAAAATAACCAGTTCTCTGAAATATTGTTCACAAATCTGTCTAAATCTGTGATAGTGAGCACTTCTCACTATCACAGAAGGGCATTGGCAGAGACTCCAGAGGAGCCAAACACCAACTCCTGGCTGACAGAACAGTCGCTCATGACTGCAGGTCATGACGCACCAACCTGTGCACAGCCTGGATTGACTGAAAGCCTATGACTCAATGCCACACACGTGGATCGTTGAATGCTTGGAGCTGTACAACATCAACAGGACTCTAAGAGCCTTCATAGGAAACTCAATGAAGCTGTGGAAAACCACCCTTGAGCCAATGGGAAGCCACTTGCACAAGTGTCCATCAAATGTGGGATATACCAAGGTGATGCTCTGTCCCCACTGCTGTTCTGCAAAGATCTGAACCCCCTCAGCCAAATCATCAACAAGACTGGCTATGGATACCGACTCAGAAATGGGGCCAACATCAGTCACCTCCTCTACATGGATGACATCAAGCTATATGCTAAGAGCGAGCGTGACATTGACTCCCTGATCCACACCACCAGGATCTACAGTACTGACATTGGGATGTCATTCGGGCTCGAGAAATGCAACCGGATGGTGACAAAGAGAGGCAAGGTAGTCCACACAGGAGGGGTCTCACTCCCAGAAGGAATAATAGCAGACATTGAGGACAGTTACGAGTACCTTGGAATTCCACAGGCAAATGGCAACCTGGAGCAGGCAACAAGGAAAGCTGCAACAGCTAAATACCTCCAACGAGTAAGGCAAGTCCTGAGAAGCCAGCTCATGGCCAAAGGAAGAGATACAGACCACGGATTTTAAAACACGAAAGCTCCTCACCATGCATGGAGGGTTCCATCCCAAATTCAGCTCCCTGAGACTGTGTGCTAGCCGCAAGGAAGGAGGCCGAGGACCTATATATATATATATATATATATATATATATATATATAGGTTGTTTATATATATATATATATATATATATATATATATAAACAACTGGTAGCCCAATGCTCTAACATCCACAAACGGCAACTCCTATCACAACTTGACATTGAAGCGGTACATTGCAATTTTGCAATACCACCACGGGGGAGCCAGAACAGCAGGTCATTGAGGAGGCTATACCACACTCCCACCCTGAGATTGGGTACACAGCCCCAACAACCACAGATACGCTGAGCGAAGCAGCAACTGACCTGAAAGACAAGACCATGTCTACAATGAACACTAGGCAACCCAGACACCAGCTACAACAGTTAAGTGATGGACTGCCTGAAAGTCTCCTGGAAGCTGTGAATGAAGCATTGAGGGCAATTCCTACCACAACCATCACAGAAACCAATGAACTGGTTTACACTTCAGCAGCAGTAATCCTTGAGATGCTTGGCTATAAGGGCAACCATGGGAGAAGCAATTCCCACCATGGAAGCAACGATTAGATGCCAAAATCAAGGCAACTCGGGGGGGCAAAGCAACAGAGGCTCAAAGAGGTACAATGAGAAAGCAAATACGTAAGAGATACAGCCTGATGCCCATACCTGAAGCACTGCAAAAATGCCAAACAAAGGCTCCTAGCCTTGAGCAGCCGCCTAAAGAGGTACACAAGAGAAAATGAAGCCAGACAGATAAACAGGCTTTTCCTACTGGAACTTCCTCCTTTTGGTATCCCACATAAGTTCCTCTTTAAGTTTTAGTTGGTTCAAAAACTCTGCCGGCTGGATCACTTCTCAAATCTCTTTTTCTGATTACCCCCGTTCAAAAGCAGCTACTGTGGCTTCAGTCTATCTCAGAATTGGATTTAAATTATACATTTTTTTTATTCTTCACCACCTGGCTCCTCTCCATCTCTATGATTGCCTTTGTCTTTGTTTCTCCTCCCACTCTCTAAGATCATCCTGAAGTTCTCTCTTCTCTTCTCCATCTGCTTGTCCTTCCACCATGAGGTCAAGAGCGTTCAGCAGATCTGCTCCTTGCCTCTTGAACTCTTTAATGCATGACCTTCTCACCATAAACTCCCAACCTGTGTTTTAATCAAAAGCCACGTTTTTTGGTTAATCTTCAATTGTTGAGATGAAAATGCTCCTTATTAACTTTTATCAATGTTTTAATTTGATGTTAACTTTGTTTGTCTTTGTGTCTGTCTTAAAAAAACAAATAAACCTTAAGTGCCGTAATGGGAGCCCACAAATAAACAGTGTTTTTTGTTGTGCATCCACACTGATTCAGTGGTTCAGTGGACTATCAGACTGTGTAACTGCTCTGTGTGAGATGGGAGAGGTGGTGGTATCAGAGAGCAGGTGTCAGAAGTCAGAGTTCTGTATCCCCCTCTGGTCACCGGCGGGAGCCGTCTCCAGAGTTCTAAACACACCCAGCAACCCCAGCTTTCTATTTCTGGATGCTGCTCACTTGACTCTCATTTACCAATTCAACCGCAAGACAATTAAGCAATGCAGCAAGCCTCACTCAGTGAGAAGTATTTTTTGTGCCACTCTGCTTTCATTACCAAGCGTTATAACCAAACCTGATCTTCTGTTTCCTGACCCTGTATCTGACCCTGTTTTGTCTCTGACTCTGTTTGCTTGCCGCCTGCCCTGACTCCCGTCTGGATCCTGACTACTCTAGTTGATTCTCTGATTTTCTCTGATTTTTGTGGACATTGGATTGTAAATTGATTATTTCAGCAATTAAACCAAGAATAATGCACAAAACATTACAATCAACAGAGTGTTACACCCAACCAGCACATCTGCCTCTTTTGTGACAGCAGCAGGTTAGAATGTGCCATGAAAAGTTTATTTATATCTTTCTTCATTCGCCTTGGTTTATATTATTGGTGAGACCTGATAAGGTAACAACAAAATCAAATGAGCTAAAAGTGACCCCAGTCAACATTATCCCAGTGGAGGCCACATAACTGACTAATGTTTTGTGTTATAGTTTTGTGTTTGTATTTTACTGGTTTGCTGGTTTTCATGCATATTTTTCATGTCACTTTCTCTTTAGTGCCAAGCCATGGAGGGATATTCACATGGGTCTTATACAAGCTCTACTTTTAGTCCAAACAAGAGTTTGTACTAAAATGACTACATTTCTCTCCCATATCGTCTCGACAGTGTCTGTTTGTTGGGTTTCCTGAAGAGGAAAACAGGAAATCATTTGCCTTCCATGTTTCTGCATCAGAATGTAAGCAGAGCGTAACTGAGTCGAGCGTAAGAGACATAATGTTACAATTTTATTTTCTTTGCTTTTGTTTTCTGGTTCCCTTTTGTTTCTGTCATGTTTTGAGTTCAGTTTCCTGTTTTATTTTGAAAGGTTGCTTTTGGTCCCCATCTGTCCTGAGTGTTTCCACCTTTGTCTTGTTTGTCTGTATGTATTTAAGTCCTGTCTTTACCTTCTTCCTGTGCTGCTCCATAGCTTTGATGTTCCCAGTTTCAGTGTCTTCCAGTGTTTCAAGGTTTTCGAGGGTTTCTAGCCTGCTCAGAAGTGGATTTTGGTTTGTTTAGTTTAGTTATTAAAGATCCTGTTCTCCAGGAACCTCCTGCCTCCTTCCTTCTGCACTTGGGTACTTCCTCAACCCCCACCGTAACACAAAAGGGTGAAACAATTGCCATTTTTATCTTGGTTTTGATAATCTTTTCAGTTTTTTTTATGTTAAGGGTTTTATTTTTGAGAAAATGCAGCACATTCTCCATGCAGACATAAAAAGCTCTTAATGAAGTTCATTTACCTCCTCAGGCTCCTAGAGACAAGATCAGATAGCAGCTGCACCCCCATAAGGCTACGCTTGAAATTTCACAGATCGTCGAGTTTGCTTGCTGTTTCATTTAAACAGCGATTCCATTTGTTTCTCTCCATTTGAACGCAGGAACGTGATCACTTCTCTGAGAGGCATCTTGTCTCCTGTCAGGGAGGATCATTGGATCATGTTACACAGGTTTATGCGATCTCTGAAAGTTTCGGGGCACTTATGAGTGTCAGAAACTGAAAGGCGCGTTCTGTAATGAACTCTTCTGCACTCAGTGGAAGCGCATGTGCTGACATTTTGTTTCAACACAATTGCAGTCAGTGACTCTTGAGTTAGACAAGTGTTTACACGTGAAAACCAAATGCTGCTTTTCTCACTAATTGGTAGTTTTCATTAGCACTGACTTCTGCAGGAAAACGTCTGCATGCTTCATCCAATGCAGTGTACCTTTATGTTCTTGCATCTTAAAAGTGCTGTAGCTTCCACTGAGACTAAAAACATGCACGTTTCCCCAATTATCAGCATGTGACAATGCATTAGTTCACTGCGGTCTTAGTCCCTCTCCAATTAGTTGCTGTGAGCATCTAACGAGAACAACAACATCTTTGTGGCTCTGCAGGAGGTAGAGGAGGGTCAAGCAGGATGCAGCTCCAACAGCTCATTCTGGTTTCGCAGCTAATTTTAACTTCCCTACAGATTCTTGTCCAAAGGCAGAGGAAAACGATTCCAGCGACATGTGTTTGCAGGCATTTAAACACAGGCTTGTGTTTCCCAGCTGGGATATCCATAAGCAGGGCGCCTGTTGCCATGTGAGACATGCACCTACAACCAATAGTGATGTGTTATGAATAATGAAGAGTCTGAGACAATCCTGAAAACGAAGCTCTGTTGTCAGGTTGGGCTTTTGATTTCTGTCCCGCTTTGGGGAGAGATGTTCAAAGCTCTCACACGGCAAAATGCTGCCCGCTTTCAAAGACCCCCTGCTGCTTGTGTCAGAACACCAGCTCTCTGTGTTCCATAAATTAAGGTTATCCCAAGTGTCTCGTGGCATAAATTGGTGCTTCAAACCTCTACGTTCCTTAATTAGGCGTACAACACAACTTTTCTGTGAATCCTCGTATGCAGCGAGGACTGAAATAATTTGTTTCAAGTTAATCTGACTGGCACTTGCATTTGAATGTGTCTGGGTTTTTCCTTTATACATGGTGTTACAATTAACAAACACCAATTTTTCATTTACTTTGAAAATCTTTTGATCAGCATGGTCAAACCAAAGTTTTGGTTAAACAAGATATTGATCTGAGAAGCAGGACGACTGGGAATATACATTATTGTAAATTCCCACGACAGAAGCCCCAAAGGGGAAATAGATTGATTACATGTTCTATACTCTCTTGCCCTAATTAAAGATCTGAGGGGTGTCGTCCTCACGGGGCTGCTCTGTCAGAATCCTCCTGATGTGTTTAAGGCACGTCAGTTACGTGAATGGACATGAAGCTGATCTGTGTGACCGAGTTCATTGTGAGTGGAGCTCAGGGAGACTGTGCTTCAGATGGGAAGCTTTGCAATGTTCTGGGAGGATTAAACACACAGACAGGCATTTATGTAGCTTCCTGCTCCCATCATGCATCATGTTTTTCCACCAGAGAACAAAAAATGACACAGCCTCCAAAATGTGCCACCAAACTGTCACAGCTCCGTCATTAGCACACTTCCTCTGCATCAGTCACAATGCACCATGATGAAACACACGCCTCCAGCGGAGGTTAATGTCAATAAACAGCAATAGGTGCCAATCAAACTGCTGCCATTGATGACTCTGACAATGAGAGAACACAGAGTTAACATGCTTCATTATGCTTTGTCATTATCTGCAGAGGCGCTGCCAGCAGCCTTCGACAAATGGACCTCTCGCCTTTGCTGCGGCTCCATTTGAATCCAAATCAATAATTCTCTCTCTGCAGCTTGAAAGGAAACAGTGATCAAACAGGGGCTACGGCGCTCTCAGGATTGCAGACGACCTTTTCCGAAGCTGGGAAAGAAATTGAATTTAGAAATCAGCATGGCTAAAACAAATCTTTACAAAGCAAATGAGCACTCATTGTATTTTGTGTCTAAAGTCAGAGGAGAGTTGTCCAACCCTGATTGGAGGCTCTGCTGCCAAGAACAAGTTCTGTTGGGTAGTCCGGATCAGTCATTTGTCTGACTGGCTCAAATAATTCCAACACTTATTCTAATTTAAAAGAATTGAGTTTGCTCAGTCCAGGAAGAAACAGCAACAACATTTCCTACAGAAACTGATTGTGAAAGTTTCTAACTAAACACAGTGTTGTGTCCCAGGTGATTCAGGAAGGTTCAGCAGAACATCTGACTCTGCTAGGAATGAACAGCCTGCAGAAACCATCATCCATTCCTCTCTACTCATTGAAGCAGTCATAAATAAACAAGAGAAATAACTGAAAATTCTTACATCATTCACTAGTGGGCCCTAACCTTTTTCAGGCCACGGATCGGTTTAATGTCAGACAATATTTCCACAGACTGGTCTGTATGAGGCTGAAATGGGCGAACAATCTCCAGTTCCTCTAAACTCCAAAGGATAAAGTTCATTTTCATCCTCTGTAAAATATCTGCAGCTGCTTTAAACTTTATTTCTACTCTAGATTTCCTGTAGGAACCATTCAAATGTGATTTAGTTTTTCCCTTAACCCAAAACTGTCAAAGTGGAAGCTAAACTAAATTGGACGCCAACTTCAGCCTCGTCTGACTTTTAGGATGCAACAGATAGATAAAAAAAAGAAAAACGGTTACTAAAACTAGCATTTTCTAAATATAATCATAGAAGTGAATCCACATTTGAACAACTTTCTTGTAACATTATACAGCCAGTTGCTTGATATTCTGCAATAGTTTTATGGTCTGAGGGAACAACTGTCACAGTAAATCCACATTTAAAGTAAAAACCTCTGATTGGAAGATTGCAGGTTTAATTCCCGCCTTGCAAGCTCATATGTCTAAGTGTCTTTGGGCGAGACACAGAGCCCCACCTTTCCTCCTGGTGGTTATAGGGTGTTCGGCAGCGGAGCTGCCATCTGTGTGTGAATGTGTGTGTGAATATGGGTGACTGGGACTGTGACTGTAAAGGGCTTTGGTACGCCATTTAACATTTATGCTTATTATATTTTAGTCTAAATCTAACAGCCTGCGTTGCTCTCTAGTACATAGTTTCTGCAGAGAGGCTGAAATTCCTTAGAAATGTACCTCTGAGTTGTGGGCGGGACGGATGAGGGCTAGTAAGCCTGCCCTTTACTTCCCATCAACCCTTTGTTTACACTCTCACCTGCTAACTTAAAGCCCCCTCACACCTTCAACCTAGTAGTGCTGGTGCAACAAAAAGGCAAACAATATCAGAGCTATCCGGTCGTACAGTTTACATGCAGATTCCAGTTCAGACAAGGAAAACAAAGAGGTTTATGGATCTATTTGTCTGCGTTTGAATGCATCAGAATGGAGCGGAGCAGGACGCTTGTGGCCCAATGATTGTAGTTTGTATGTATCAACACAAGCTTTTTCAAAGTGTATTTTTCCTCTGCTCTTGATTCACCATGAACTACTCAGAAATGGAGTTTTAATCTTAAATTATTTTATTTACGCCCTGCATCGTGATAAAAAAGCTACGACAACATGTTAAAAACCCCAAAAACACCATTTTCATTGGAGTGGCTCTTTCTAAGTGTTTAAAAAAAATGAATGAATCAATGTTTTAAAAACCGAGTTTATATAATTAGGAATCAACTATTGATATTCATTTGAAAAGACTTTTGTTTTATGACAACTTCTTTAAGGTGAAGAGCCTAAATCATGGACGCATCTCTCAAACCACATGACATTAGATGAAGATGAAACACTGTGTAAGTGAAGCATCATTCAAAATGTGAAATTTATAATTCTTTCTTTGGCAGTGTCTAATACTCTGATCTGTTTTTCACTTTGATGAACCAAAAACCAGCAACAGCTGCTGAGAAACACAACGAATTTTTGTTGTTTGACACCCAAATACTTGCATGCATGGCCGGCCCTCCCTATCCGTGAATTTCGCAGCCACGTAGGGCCCCCGTCACCACCAGGGCCCCGAAGTGGCTAAAAAGATAAAATAAAAAAAGACCCAAATCTGGCAACCCATTTCATATAACTTCTGAACCATCGTGCGCTCTGAATGTTGTGCAAAAGAAAGTTGCCTGCACTTTTATGATCCCCCCCTTCAACACACCTGAACCAATCTGGCAACCCAAATAATGACGTTACGCCACTCTTAGCAACGATTGGTCAACATCATTGCATCTGAGGCTGGCACAGTATGCATTTACGAGCGCATTTTGTTCAATAAAGTTGGGAAAAAGAAAAAAAACGAGCGCATTTTGTCACTCTGATCAAAGCGACAACAAGAGAACTTCATGTCACAGAGACTTTTTCCATCAGAAGCTGAAAAAAGAAAGAAGGAAAAAAGAGGAAGAACTTTAACATCAATCACAAGGTAAGTTGGGAGGATATTGGGGCCATATTTTTACATCATCCAGTATTTCTGTGCAGCTGCGCAATTTACGTAAAATACTAATAGATCCGAAGTGAAGATTGCACATAAACGAACCCGTTTGACGTAATTTCCAATGGAAAACTAAAATAATTCTGATACCCAAGTTTCCAAGATGAGGTTGGACATGACCTTCTAAAACGGCGAAGAGAAGAGTAAATAATGACAACGGTATAATGGCTGAAATATGCTTTAACTCACGTTATCGTATTGTTTCATTGTTTTGCTAACACACATATTTATTGCGTTCTGCATTTTCCGGTTTATGTCAGTATAAAAACTGCTGTTTATCTGTCATAGACAGTCAGGTAGTCTGACTTTTTCAACAATGTGTCTTAAAATCTTGCATTGGCATAAAATATGGAGAATCAAAACTGCCAAATACAAACAGGAAATAAAGGTTCTCATTTATAAATGACAAACAAAATAAAATATACTCATTTTAAAATTATGAACATACAAAATAATAAAGAAGTGTATAAATGCTTATATTTCCATTTATACTGAAATTAGTGTTCACACTTATTATTTATAAATGGGTACATTTATTTCTTATTTGTATTTTGCAGTTTTGGTTTTACATAATGATGATGTTTCCACAGTCTCTTCTGCTCTCAAAAAGTATTGGAGGTGGTGCAGCGTCCACATCCCAAAATGTTCCTGACATCACTGAAGATGTCATCTGAGGTAATTTTAATAGCATGTAAAGTCATTTCAAAAACAGTGTCTGCATAACCCCTTTTTTCATAAATAGCAGCTGAAGAGTATGGAGCCCCAAACTGTTCATAATTAAATTAATAAATATGACCTCATGCAAATATACAATCAAACAATAAATCTCTTATAAATATATAAAAAGATCATGAAATTGTGAAAAACCTGCACACAGATTTTAAATGAGCCAATATATTAGTAGTATTCTGCTTTATCGTTGATTATTTTATAATAATAATTCTTGTTTTTTAGCTGCAGAAGAAACTCCTGTCAGCACATTTACTGTTGAAAGGGAAAACATTTGACTGTTTTACTTTTCACTGTTTTCTTTTATTGAAGTTATGTATCTTATGTTCCAGAGGCTCCAAGAGAGGCGTGTATGAAAAAGGAGCCGACTGGATCCAAAATTCCACCTACCGGTACCTCAAATCCAGTTGGTCCAGCTGAATGGCCAACCACACTCTCTGATCCAGTAAGAATGGATTTGGTGCAAAGAGGTCCTTTTCAGACTGAGAAAGACTATGACTTTCCAAAATCACCCTCATTGAGCTGTTGTTTTCTTTATGTTGGATGGTTTGATTGATATTTGATTTGCTATTAAGTTGCTGTTTTTAATAAGTTGGAGTTTTGTGAATGTCATTTTCTGAGTGCCTAATGTTTGGCATTATTTTGTATTTTTTTGTATTTGTATTTGTATTTTTTTCTTTTCATTTAAAATTTATTTGGCAACACTAAATGTGCATCCAACATGCAGGCAACATACCGTATTCAATTCTTCGGCAGCAACAATAATTCACAAATGTATTAATAGAGATATCTAATTTGTTTTACAACAGTTGCGGTTTTTTTGGTGCTGCTGATCAGTTAGAGGGCCCACAAATTATATTTCGCTTAGGGCCCCCGGAAGACCAGGGCCGGCCCTGCTTGCATGGAGATTTGGAGGAAATTTAGCGCTGGGCCTTGTTTCAGACGGAATCAGGTCTCAGACTTGAACCAACGGCATATCAGTCCAAAAACACAACAGAGATAAGAAGCAGTCCTAACACACAATAGGCACACATGCAGGCACACACTTTAACACACAGGTCACATACTGTATTTGGCCATGATGTATTGAAGGCATGTGTAACTCTCTATTTTTAAAAAGAATGTTAGCTTTGATCATTTTTAAATGTATAGGCTGCTTCCTTTTTATTTTCTAAGCTAAAAAAATTATTTTTAAACTACATTTCTCAAAAGGTGAATAAGAAAAGGAAAATATTGTAATACTGATTTTAAACCAAATGCAGGGAGAAAACAAAAACCATGTTTCTGATCAAGTGTCAGGGTAGTTTGAATTTCACTTTTACTTGTATTTTTTAGCAAGGAAAGGGGCGATCAATTTGGTCTTAATATGATTAAAGACGTTTTCTATCAGACTAGCAGTTTTTTTATGCTCAGAGCTAACAGACCTGCAGGTCAGCATTTCACCTTTGGCTCCATGTCTGGACTTATTGCTGCCTGTCTACATTACAAAGGCTGGATTGACACAAACATTCCTCTGCAGCACCATTTCTTGTCTGAGTTGTCAGGAGTTTTGACAAATTGCTTCGTAACCAGGCAGTTCAAAAGCTGCTGTTGTCATATCTGTTAAACATCAACATGAAAAGCAGCAGAGAGCCTGTTCTGCTGCTCGGGCCCGTCCATACACACTCTCTAATGGCTTCTTATTAGATGATTGTTGGTGCTGTGTCACATCTTCATGAAGTTCAGATCAGCTAAAATTATCTTTTCAAACATTTCAACAATGATAACCTTTTCCATCTCTGTCATTGACATGTACTTGCAAATATGAAACACTGTCTGTCTTTAAGCAGGTTTCATCCTTTCAAGGCAAAAAGTTCCTGATTGTAAAAATAAATCAGGCAGAAAAGCAACAGATGGCTGCTGCCTGTGCTGAAGGAGCGTGTGCATTCAGACTCTTTCTTTCCCCACAACTTGACAGATATTTTGACAAGTCTCAGGTCCCAGATGTTTAATAAACGATGCAACAACTAAAAAGGTTAAAAGTTTTTCACATTTTTCCCGAAAAATATGTTAAACTAATCTCTGTTCAGGTATTTACTCTAAAAGTTCATTAAAAGTGCTGTGCTGAATGCACTCGGTCAGAAGTTGTAGATCCAATGAAGGCATTGGTCAACTGGACTTGGTTTATCTTTTGCTGATGAAGACATTTCCCCTCTTCTTTAAGAGGCTCTCTCAAAGCTTTGAAACCAATAAAAGTGCAATATCTTCCCATTTTTGGTTGGAGTAAAAAAAAAAAAGGTCATTGTCATGTCATATTGACATTGTCATGTCAATATTTGGAATGTCTTTTGTCACTTCCTACTCATCACCTCATCAGAGATCCACTAAAACTAGATCAAAACAGTTTATGGGCAAAAAAGACGGCAGCCGGAGGATTCAGTACAGTTACCAGAGGGGGAGCGGTTTAGTTTAAGGAGAACTGGACTGTTGGGGAGAATATTGGCTTTTTTGTTTTTTTTACTTTACACTAGACTAATAAGGTAGTATCCCACACACAGTATCTCCTTTATTTGTCTACAAGAAGAAGAAGAAGAAGAACCAGATCAAGGCAGTCCTCAGTTTCCTTCTAGAACCGCTCATGTCAAGTTCACACTGCCATCCTCTACACCCCACATTCTAAAGAAAATGCTGGGATATTTTGGTAACCCACATGCTGGGTAAGTGCAGTTGGATCATAAGTTGGTTAGTTTGACCCATAATTTGGTAATAAACTTTGACCCAGTGTGTTGGGTTGGGGAAAGTCTTTACCCACCATTTTCCTCCAATGGACAAGAGCTCATTGCATCTGTTCTACCAAAGTGGAAATAAACACTAAGAAGGTCAAAACGTTCTGTTGGAATGTTTAAGTAGTAAGTCTGTCTCAGTAACATGCTTTGAGGGTTGTGGCTGGTTTGGCACTCACTCTTTTGGAATCAAATTTACAAGCAAATGAGATATTTACCATATATTTATACTGGTATACATATATACGAGGTTCATGACCTCAAACAGAACACTGTGCTGGAGGCCTGCAGGAATGTGCTGCTTTGTTTGGCTTTGTGACTGTTGCAGATGTGACAGAGGCGAAGTCTTCATAAGGGTCTTTGAGTCTGCTACCGCTCCAACTCCGATGTTTACTCATATCTACATGAATTTCATATGAAAAGTAGTTGGTCTTTGAAGTGTATGAAAGACTGAAGCCTTCACCTCAAGCGCTGCTCAGCCCAAGCAGAGGATCAGGCATTCTGGCATCAAAACTCAGTAGGGCACTGCAAAGGACTTATTCTACAGAAGATGAACCCTAAACTATTACAGACAAGTATCATACCAGAGAGCACACGTGTTACATGGTTTCACTCTGCCACTGCCAGCATTGTTGCTGCTAATTAGTGCGCTTTCTGCATCTTTTTGTCCAACTCAGCTGCTTAGAAAGCCAACTGCCATTTTTTTCTATTTATAATGAAGAACAGAGTTTACAACAAAAGCTGGTATGAGGGAGTTTGATCCCTTTGTTTCTGTGTTGAGCAGCAGGAACTCTGGAAAATGAGTAAATTAGATGAACTTTTATTTGAGTCGGATGATGCTCTTTGCACGTTTAAATCTAAAAAAACTAAGGAAAAACATTCCATGGTGATACAAAGCTCCCATTACATTCTCATTACCTTGATTTTGTGTTAGATAAAAGAGTGCCATTTGCTTACTTAATAGAAAGTCCTTAATGGTTTGCAGTTAACCATCAGGACTGACCAAGAAGCTTTGGAATAAAAGGGTTTGCAGTCGAAGAAAAGAATATCTGGGAGGAGATAAAATGAGAACAATGAAAAAAATGAGCTTCAGGTATCATCTCTCCTGATCTGCAGTTGGAGACAGTTAGACTCAAAGATTTGTTAAAGGAACTTTAAACATATGAGATAAATGTGGCCACATGCACAGGCCACATGTCTTGAGGGGCAAAACCCAAGCAAGTTCACATGAAAGAGGACGAACAACTGACAGAACTTTGTATTTATCTAAATGGGGTGTACTGCTCCAATTATTTGATAACAGTCTACTGTGAGAAAATCTTTAGACAATTCTTGAAATCCTCCCGGAATCAGAAGTGGAACTTATCTTGATTTCTGGAACAAATCCTACAAGATTTGTAGCCCAAAGAATGGTCTTCAGGCCGGGTTCTGTCCTGCTCCAGATTTGTTTTTGACACTAAGGAGCAACTCTGAGATAAGTTCCTATTTTAATATAAGGAATGATGACATAAGAACCAATGATTTACTCAATAAATAGGTTAGCAGGTTGGCCGCAAGCTGGAAAGGCTAATTAATATGGTAGTTGGCGAGTCCCTGAAGGGCGGGAGTATTCCCTCCTAAAGCCAGTGACTCAAGGACTCTAGGTGAACCCTCCTTTGTGGAAAAACATGGATGCAACCACAGAGCTGTCACAGAAAATCACAAATACGTATGTCATTCGATTAAGCATCTATACTAAATGAAAGCAAAGAAGACATAAGGGAAATATTGGCTGCAGCAAAAAAAGACCAGACTCTTAACTGCAGAAATTCCATCCTGGAAAATCACATGCTTCCATTTAGTGTCAGAGTTTTCTGTTTCCTGTCTTGTTCAGTGTAAAAAAGATGTTAATGGGTGAGTTTCTGTTGGGGCCGGCAATCCACTGCATCAGGAAAATCTTCCTTTTCAAGGCAACAATGCTGTATGATCAATGTTCAGAAGGACAGTCCAATTTCCTGCCCATTTTCTGTTTGTTTGGTCCTCAGTCAAACCATGCACACACCTCAGCAGGCTGTCAAACAGACCAGAGCCACAAGGAAATCTGATTTAAAGTGAAATTATCCTTGCCATGTGAGTACAAGGCTGCAGTTTTACTGTGCCATAAACAAGAATTGCACATTTGTAGTGTGTGGTTAATGCTTCAGCCCCATCCTCTGGATCACGGGCTCAATTACATTGTGATTGACTCCGCTGGATCACAGCAGCTTCTCATGAACACTACTCTGACACTTCCATCTGTCTGAACAGCATTTCCCTTGTCCCAGCAGAGTGACCTTAATTCACTGGCAGCATGCAGTGCATCCAAAACCTTTGCCCACGTGTTTCAATGCATTTCTTCTGGCAGCAGAAACAGAATTGATGAGTGATTTCAATAAGTGAAAGCAGCAGCACACAAAGGTGTTTAATAGAATTAAGGATTCTGGTCCCTGAAGTAACAAGCTACTTCCAAGCTTTTTTCTTAATGCACACGTTCAATATTTTTCATTGATGCGCTTCTTTGTTCAGTTTTATTAAGACACACTCCTGAGGGATGAGTCTCTTTTAAGGGAAAACAGAAAACAAATAAGAAAAACGTTCAATTTTCTCTGGGAGTCTTGTAATGTGTAACACATATTCAGCAATTTACTGTGTCATTAATTTCAATACAACAGCGTAGAATAAAGAGTTTAGGAGAGTTTACTGGGAGTCCACCCCGACGTTCTATTTTCATTTAAAGTTTGTGAACAAAGGATTTCAGAGGAGAATATACATATTTTTGGAGTTTGAAAGCAAAAATTACACCATGCCACACATGCAGAGGTAGTAGAAGCTTTGAGGACAAACAGAAAAACAAGCAGAAGACAAAAGCTGTAAAAGCAAATATTTGGCCTTAAGAATATCCCTGCCATAATCTTGTAATGTTCTACAATGTCGAAGAAATAATAATTTAAATGGTCACAGATGTGTCTCCAACCGGTTTCAAACTCTTCTTTAGTAGGTTTCTGTGAGTCAGAGATAGTAAAATGAGCGGAGCTGCAGACCTGTGAAGCCTGGAGACAAAAAAAAAGACTTGGGATTGTGATGAATGCTGTGCAACTGGACTCAGAAAGTTACAGTGTTTTGAACGCCATTGACAAAATATCATCAATCTATTATTTATTTCTCCATGCCTCTGTTTAGTGCAGTGGCATTCCTATATTGTTCCTCTTTCCCACTCCCTTCCGGGGGAGCGGGAGTGCTTCCAGATTCCTGTTGGCTCGCACGTGCTCCTGTACCTGGCCGTGGACCTCTCCTCTGGCTCATCTTGCACCCCCAGCCGTCCCCCAACCCCATCTGGATGAAGCCCATCTGCTGAAGTATTCAACAAGTAGTTGTAGCGTTAGATAAGCTAATTCTTCTTTAAGAGTTCTGGTGCAGCTGGAAGGGTTATCAACTCCAGTTGCTGTAGAACCAGGAGAGGCTCACCGCTGTGGCTGACCACCGGTGATCAGCTCCTCCAGAGTACAAGGTGGGAGATCAAGTGTGGGTCTCTTCCACTGATATGCTAGTAAAGGGGGCGGGGGGTTCCAGGAGTCTGCTTCCCTGTTACCTTGGTTCATATTTCATTGTCAAGATCATCCAACATGTGGCTGTTGAGAAGCCTGTTAAAGGACAGCCCCTTTCACCAGTGTCTCCTCCTGCTCTTCACCATGTGGCCAGTGGTCCTGCTGACATAGTCAGACAGCTCCCAGCCTCCAGGCGGGTTGGTCGAGGTACTGGGAGGATTATAGTCCTGTGGATCGTTGGCAGTTCATCTAGTTAATATGAAAATATGAAATCGTATTAGTACTTGAATCTTGTTATTTTTAAGTTTGAGTTGTTTTTCCACAAAAAGCAAACTATTTGACCTGGGGTACGACACGTTTTCATCGTAAAAGCTACTGAACCCAAAATGACCTTGCACTGCTTTGGCTAAGGAACTTTTCGATCACAAGCCGATCTTTCTTTTCAGTCTACAATCCTGGACTTTTTTTTTCTACAAATGTTTGAACTTTGAGAGTTTAATCAAAAGTGCAAAAATGTGATGTCTGTCTGAGAAAAGTGTAGAAAGTGTTTAGTGTAAGTTAGGGGTTTACAGCCGTGAAACATCTGTAATCCTACTTTGTGAATTTCACCTATCGTGTTATTCTTATAATGTAACGCCTACAATAAACCTGGCAACAATGTTTTTCCATTGACTGCTTAGCTTGACATTTTCTCACTTTAGTACCAACTTCCAGTTGGGTATGGGTTGTCTGTAGGCAAAATGTGGGAAAACCGTTTGTAAGACACAAAAGCGGTCTTTCCAAATCTTTTTCTGCTGGGATGCTGGGGGCCACAGGTCAAAACAAACACTTACACTACATGCAAGGGTAAGTAGGGGTGAAATAAGTGAGATGCAGACATGTCGTATCAGATTTTTCATTTATGAAATTACCTCCAAATCATGGGTACTGCCCAAGGGCTCCATTAGTGCTGTTCATGACACAAATGCACGGTTCTTGTGGGCTCCATGCACACAGGCTGACTGTTAGAAATAAAGAAATTAAATAATCAGACCTTGGTTTGTGTGGACATCCTACGGGCGCGCCAAAGGGCACATACGTATCTCCTGGACACCTCATGCGTGCACCATTGGCACACGATCATAAAGGGTGCCGGTATTCACACCGTACTAACAACTAGAGTGTGGTGTAAGAGCATTTTACAACAGTACCTCCCGCACTTCAGAAGTGCGTGTAACTTTCATTATCCTTACAACTACTTTTTGAATCACTTACTTCATGCATGACAATAGTATGTTTCATTTTCATGATGTTCTTTGTGGCGGCCATATGAGCTTCAAGGGGACTGCAAGACACACCTATGTTTTTCTTAAAGTGCCCCCCCTCCTCTCTATGAGCCTCCACAGGCCCAGACAACCCAGAAACCAGCAGCACCCGTACGGGTCAGCACTCCATATGAGTTCACACGATTATTTAAAAAGAACTTTGGTTGGCTGTTAAAGCCTCATGCAAAAAATTATTTAAAAAGTGGAATTATTTCACAGTTTTTGAGTTTCATATCATTTTTACTGGACCATTTTTCCAAATAATTCATACATCCACAGCTCATGATAGAAATCTGTACTCCCTTCATTTTTCTTCTCCCTTCAGGCAGTTGAAATGACGTTTCCTTGTCCACCATCCCTCAGCTGTGCGGAGTCAGTGCAGACGTTATAGTTATAAGTTCATGCATGGCTTTGGCTTTAATCCCTCATTTCTGACAGTCTGTTCAGCAAGCCTTCACTGAATGAAAAAGCAAACACTGAATGGCCTTAAATCCTTGTTTGCGGGAGACTAAAACATTCGGTAACACATAACACAGCTAAGTATAAGCTCCTGAAGCCCCTGTGGAAGTCTGAGTGACTGCAGATTTGGCAACATGATCTCAGAGGCGGAAAAGAGCACAAACAGAAAAAAGTACAAAGGGCTTATGCAACTAAAACAGGCTCTTGTTATTGGATGACACTGATTCATCTTAGCATATCAGCACAGTATGCAAATCCCTCTATAGAATAAGGTATTAACAGGAGGGATATAACATCCAGTAAAATGCATTGCATGAGTTTGTCTGGTTTATCCTGAATTATCTTGTCAATGTTTGAATAATAAAAACCCAGTCAGTGCTTCACTTTGGGTGAATCATATCTTTCCTGCTTGTCCAGGTTAGTGAAAAACTAATTAAATGTTGCATCTACTGATCCGTATGACTCCCAAAAAAACAAAGTATCATGGAAATGTTTTGTTTTTTGTTCCTGTATGAATTTTTCTAATTTCAAAGCAGAAGCTGTGTGACATTAATTTGACAAACAGAAGGATTTAGCCAAACAAATGATTTGAACTGGTCACACTCCTTCTTGCCATGGAGTTCAAGAAAACCATGCAGAAGTTGCTGTTCTTTAAAGGACTTCTAGATTTAGGTTACAAAAGAGAGTGGTTTTCATTGCGAAAAATGTTTCCTCTCAGTATGTAAGCAAATGGATCCCAGAGATTAACACAACTCAGAACAGGTCACACAGAAGTATTTCTAAATCATCACAAAAAGTCTGTGCATTAACTCTTTGTTCCACCAGGAGGTGTTGGGTGCGTTTGGAAGGCAGAGCAGAGTTAATTTCCAGCTAGTGAGGAGTAGGTAGACAACATCAGTGGATCACTCTCTTCTGAGATGAGTAGGATGTCATGAAAGTAGATAAAGGTAGGTCTGTTAATGCGCTTGAAGACAAGGAGGAGAGAGAGGCATTATCCAATGAGTGATGTCCCATTTATCCTACGTTTTCCAGTTTGTTACTCTATTTCGCTTTTTAACATTTCGTTTGGATTTCTGTAAGATATTTTTGCGTTTTTTTTCCTTTTTCATGAAAAACTGAAACGGTATGTACAACACTGATTGGATGATGATGTTTGTCCAGCATTTCAATCCAAGTTATCTGACAGGAACATCATCCAATAAAGTGATGTCCCATAGTACCTACCTTTTCCAGTTTCTCATTTTGTTTCCTTTTTTATTTTGTTTTCTGGAAATTACTTTTGCTTTCTAAATTTTTTTTGTTTGATTGTTATAATTTTTTACGTTTTGGTTTCTGGAATTTTGTTTTATTTTCTAAAATGTAATGCTATTTTTTCAAATATCTGTTTTGCTTTTTTTAACTGTCATTGAGATTTTAAAAATGTTATGCGTGGAGGGGTGTTACGCCCCCTTTTATGTCTAGGGGTGCTAGGGGGGGCATAACATAAAAAAAGTAAAGTTTTGGCTATTAAATTAACTGCAACACAAAACACCAAACAAATGTCTCCATAAAATAACCAAATTTATTTACAAATAATCATCCTACAAGAACTAAAAGTGAAGCTAAAAGGCTTCAGGGTGAACCCAGGCCAAAATAACAAACAAAACCCCAACTAACCGAAACATGTAATCATACCTGTACAAAGGAAAAGGAAAAATAAAGACAAACACTAACCTCCTTAACCTAACAGAAAACAGGAGAAAACATGTACTAAAGAAAATGGCGGTTCACCCCTACAGCTTCACTTAACATAACTATGAACCAAAAGATTAATCAGAGTGGGCACAGACAAAACTACAAAGGACTACAAATACAAAATACAAAATTGCAACACACAACTAAACAAGAGGTGCCGGTGAAATCAAAATCAAAACCAAAATGGAGAAGAGTGCCAAGCTGCAGTGGAGACTGTTGCAGCAAGGCTCCCTTCCCACCGACTGGATGTCCAAATGGTGCTTTTAAAGCTGCCTCCACCAGCTTGTCCAAATTGAGGCCACACCTTCATGCACCACACCTGCAAATAATCAGACATACAAACAAAGATCCACAAAACACAGAAGTCCCGCTCTGATAAAGAAATAATACACAAAACACAGAACAAACAGAACAAACCAAAACCAAATACGGCCACAGCCGTAACAAGGGGAAACAGAGCTAGTGATGAAAGATGGGTTCAGCAATGGTCTCCCCTTGCATGCCTAGCCTGCTCTTTTAACAAACAGTTCTGGATTAAACGACCTGGTTAAGAGCAGTAGAAGCTTTCTCTGCTCTTCAGTCTCCTCTTTCTTTCCTGGAAGGATAACTGGGTACTTCCCAACTGCAAAGGTTCCTCCTGGTCCCTTCATTCATCCTTTACTCTGGAGAGTGTCACAGGAAAGTGAGCATGTGTAAAGGAAGTGTGAGTCTTCTCTGAGCAAAGTTCTTTCAACTGTCTGTCAATTTGGAGAGCCAGATCCATCAGAGCGTCCAACCCGGTGGGGAGCTCATGGGATGCCAGTTCGTCTTTTATCTGGTCATCAAGTCCCTGATAAAACCAGTCATGTAAGGCCTACTTGTTCTATCTTGAGTCAGCAGCCACCATTCTGAATTTAAAATGGGGCAGCCGTGGTGCAATGGTAGGGCGGTCGACCTCTGATCGGAAAATATTGCAGGTTCGATTCCCGCCTTTGGCGTAAAGCGCTTTGGGACTTCGAGGAAGGTAGGAAGCGCTATACGAGTATACATCATTTACCATTATAATGAAAAACATACCCACATTCCCCCTGTGTAAGAGTAGGAAACAGATGTGATGCGTCTTTATCAGGTTGAACAGGATTGAAAAGTCTTCTTCAGAAATGCTTTAAGATGATGAAATAACAGACCACCTTGGACAACTCAGTGGGAAATGTAGATTATTGCAATGCAAATTCAGTGGACACTGAGTCAAAGAAGCTCTGTACTCTTTTGTATTAATGGGAGGGAGAATCCTAGGTTCTGTAGATGGTTTAGGAAAAGTGGTTTCAACTGTAGGGAGAAGAGGGGCAGTTATTGCATCTAGTCTCTGTGTAATTTGCTCCAGACTGACTTTTATCTTTGAAAACTCAGTTTCAGAACAACGTAAAGTTTCCTCGACCTGAACCTTCCAATTCTGAACAATTCTACATTTAATACTACTAGTTTTTACCACATGTCCTGACTTCCCATTTAATAGGTAATGTATTTCACATTTGTCTATCATTTATTGAATGTTTGATCTGAGACAAGGCTGCACTGAAAAGGTGAGGCAGGCAGCGGCTCTGCCTCATTGAAGAGGGCGTACTTGAGCTTATGCTTGTCTGTTAATTTATGTTTCGCTGTGACGGACTGCAAAAATGGTGAATATAAAAAATTGGCCCCAAAAATGTCTGAAATTTGGACTTTCAATCAAAACATGGAGTAATCAGATATGGACAACCAACACCAGACCAACAAGTGTACAGCAAGGTTATAATAGTTTCGGATTTTTTATTAGTTTTAGTTTTTATTTTGTTTTGAATTTTTGTTTTTAAAGTTATTTAGTTTTAATTCGTTTTTAGAGGCAGCTTTACTAGTTTTTATTAGTTTTTATTTTTTGAAATTGCTTCGTTTTGGTTTAGTTTTTATTAGTTTTTAGTGTTAGTTTTAGTTTTTTCTTTTTTTTTTGTAAATTAGGATATTTGTCAGGTGCATGAATCAAAATCACCAGAATAAGTATTGTATGATAAAAAATCAATCAAAGATACATTTTGAAACACTTATTATTCAGAGGACACAAGTACAACCATCCTTAAATTAAAATACAACAGCCGATAACAGCATTATGTTACCTGCTCTCGCTTCTTTTTCGGGGGAGGGCGGGCGACAGGCTAGCTTGTCTAGGTACTGTTGATTTGCGTTTTTGTGTGCGCTTTTTAAATGTACTTTTAGATTCGTAGGGTTTTTTCCCTTTGAGGAGCGTTCCACAAATTTTGTCTCCTGCTTCGACTACAAGGCACTTACTTTTGTTTTCTACGCTGTTACATTCAAAAAAGTCCCAAATAGGACTCTCCCGCTTTCTCCCAACTTTTAATGCAGCCATCACGCTCATGTAAATGTCTATGACCACGCTAGCCGGCAGTGTCTGACAGACATCATGTGACGTCACAGACTACGTGATGCCGTAGGGGTCAAATACACAGTAAAACTAGCAGCGTGAAGTAAATAGATTTTATTTCAACCCAAAAGACTTATGTATTAACAAAGACGAAAACGAAGTATTTTTTGGGGTTAATATTATTTAGTTTCAGTTCGTTTTATACACACAACAAACAGTTTTAGTTAGTTTTCGTTTTTTTTAAAACTCTCGTTTTTATTTTTATTTCAGTTAACGAAAATGTTTTTTCAGTTCTAGTTTTAGTTTTTTCGTTAGTTTTCGTTAACTATAATAACCTTGGTGTACAGTTATGGTCAATTATAATAAATGAATGAATGACTAAAGAGAACCAAACAGGAATAGTTTTGTACAAAGATGCTACAGACGTGCTGTGTGGGGAGGCCGAGGAAGTCCCTCCTATAGATCTTTCAAGAAAGTCTTTTTTTTTTTTTTTTTTTTTTTTTAACTTGTCCTGTCCAACAGCTAGGCAAACAGATGAGAGCTGAGGGCCTCTTGTGTTGGACATATTTTATTTTAACAAGAGGGGTTATTCATCTTCAGACAAACCAAAGGTATGTCTGAATAAACCCCTTTTGTAATTGAGGCCAAACTTTATTAATTTCAATCATGTTTGAAAATCTTTGGTGTTGGACCGGACGGAAAAGGAAAGAGGGGAAGAAGAGAGAGGGACGTTAGAGAGAGGGGGGGTAGGAGGGTGATAAAAGGAGGGGGGGGGGATAAGACCATGAAGCAGCATAGAGCAGACAGGTTTACTGGTTATTTATCATTACGGTATGGTTCAAAAATAGTACAAAAAGGGCGGGCCTGTTCACACACACTCAAATATTATCAACACACCTGCTAGCTGTAAAAATGTCCACATGTCAACATGTACACAAAACAGATAGTGTTCACGAACGCATACCCATCTTTCAAGAAAGTCTAATGATGGTTTCAGGGACATGTTCTCAAGCCAACAAACTTAATGTTACACTAACCTGTTTGTCCCCTGTGTGCGTTTGAACTGTTCAAACATTTTGAAAGTTTTATTGAGGGTCCATTCAATCTGTTATCAGTGCAAGAATGTTTAGCCATAGCTGGACGAAAGACTCAGCTGTATCAGGTTATGATGCGGTTTGTGGCCATTTTAAATGCATCTTTTCAGGCCAAAAGTATTTTGTTTCCAAATTTACTCCAAACTTTTACCTTTCCCTTGTAGGAGAGCAGTTGCAAGAAAGTTCTAAGTAGTATAAACACAGTAAAAAAAAAGACACAAAAATAAATTAAGCGCAATTTAAGTGAAAATCCTCAAAAGTAATGAAAAGCCCAAAATTAAATGCAATTGAGAGGGTCCCCTTCTATTGTAGAATTAAGAAAATTCATGCAAATCTTAAACCGGCTTATCCAAAGTGAAAGATCTGAACTTATTTAGAAACTGCAGTTTAAATGACTAAAACGTCAGAATATTTCAAACAACATAAACACATTACATGTATTTCAATTTCCAACATGCACAAACTCACACACACATAGGCATGAACACAAATGATCATAGATAGATGGTGAAAAGGAGGTCAATTGCCTTGCCCAAGGACACTTGGACATGTGCAGGTCTACAGAAAGTCTACAGATCTACTGATATTTCAAAGACTTGTTGTGCGGCTGTCTGTTAATAAAGTTGCAAAGTTGCCACCAAAAGTAGTGGAATAAGCAGTAAACTCGATAATTGGGGGTTTGTTGGCATAGAATGAAAGACAAACGTTGGACAAATCCTTTGCCATTTTTTGGAACTCAATGAAAGTGGAAAAAATACTTTCCTGTGTGAAAACTTTATCAACTGATGTGGTTGTTCTGTCTCCGAGGACAGATCTATTCCAACCAGTTCTGTGCCAAATGTGACTTTAGTTCTTGTTCTGGAGCCTGGCAGAAGGTGTCTCAGCTTACCTCGCTGGCATTCTCCACCATGTGCTGCTTTTGAAAGTCCACCTCTCTTTGAACGGACCTGTCAGTACCATTAGAACCTCTCCATTGGTATCTGTGTTACAAAGGCAGGTCTCTGGACAAACCATCTGCTTTGGATCGCACAATTAAGAGGTAACAAAGAGATGAGATAGGTTGGCACTTGGTAATTGATATTTGTATAAAGTAAGAAAGAATCATTAATGTCAGCAGAATGGCTTATCCAAGAAGTAGCTTCATTATTCCTAAATCAAGCAGATTCACAGTTCTTTGCATGTCTTTTTAGAATTAACCCTTTAAGTTAGCTAAACAATTTTCTAAATGAAGTACATTGAAATAAATAGTTTTGTGAAAAGGACAGACAAATGTGATTGGGTTTATAGCAGAACTATTTGGCAGAATGATCTTCTGATTTTGTTGCTGTGAAAAAAACCATCCATCCCTACTACCATCTCATCTGACAAAAAGCATTAAAAACACTGCAAAAGGGGCGTTTTCTCACAACACAACAATTCATACAAAGGTTGTGTGGAAAGCTTCACTCTCATGCTTTCTGAAGCGATGATCCACAAACGCAAAAGACTGAATGGCCTGATGAAAGGTCTGCTTTGATGACGATAACACTAAACAGTTATCAGCTCATCAGGAGAGTTTCCTTACTTCCTACGTAATGTTGTAGTAAACCATTACAGTACTTCCCAAAGAAAGGAGGAACATTATCAACCTTTGCAGTTTGTTTTTTCATGTATACATTAAACGAAGAGGTTAAATGTGTTTTTGAAATGTCTTTGTTTGAATACTAATTAAAAACCCTTAAGACCGTTAAAAAAGACATTTTCTTCACTAAACCTTTTAGATGTCATTGAGCTGTCATTGTTTCTGCCCTGTGAGGCCCTTCAGAAATATATGAGAGGAACAAATGCAGAAGAGGCCATGTGTAATTGTTGAGGTTATTATTAACTGAAGGTTTTTCTAGGCGCTCTGCTTTAATCTGGATCAGGTGAAAGTCATAACACGATCTTTTCCTCACATCCATTTTTTCTTCATCAGGTAAGTGTCAAAACATGCTAGACCCTCACACTGTGAAAGCAAAAGCAATGAATAAAATATTAGAGAAACTGTTTTTTTGTTTTGTTTGTTAAACTAAAGTGAAGGAGGGCACATCACTGGCAACCTCGGCTCAAGGTCTGACCATAATGTTAGTTTCCTTGCCATGACCTATTCTTTGTTCACATGCTTGATGAGGTGTATACAGGTGTTTACATTATCTGCATATGCTATGATGAATTCTGGTATAGTATTATGTCTAATTAAATTCATGGTTTTTCTAATGAAAAATAATCAGCACATATTTTGATCCTTGATCTCCATTTGCTATGATGATTTCTGAAGTAGAGCTTTGTCTATCTTACATAATTATCATGTACTTCATCTTGTCATGTGATTTATTGATACACTGACCAAAAATATAAACGCAACACTTTTGTTATTGCTCCTATATTTTATGGTATGAACTCAAAGATGTGAAACATTTTCCACATACACCAAATAACCAGTTCTCTGAAATATTGTTCACAAATTTGTCTAAATCTGTGATAGTGAGCACTTCTCCTTTGCCAAAACAATCCATCCCACCTCGCAGGTGTGCCATATCAAGATGCTGATTAGACAGTATGGTTATTGCACAGGTGTGCCTTAGACTGGCCACAAGAAAAAAAGCCACTCTGAAATCTTCAGTTTTGTTTTATTGAGGGGGTCAAGGGACTCAGACAACCAGTCAGTATCTGGTGTGACCACCATTTGCCTCATGAAGTGCGACACATCTCCTTCGGATAGAGTTGATCAGGTTGTCTATTGTGGCCTGTAGGATGTTGGCCCACTCTTCTTCAATGGCTGTGCGAAGTTGCTGGATATTGGCAGGAACTGGAACACGCTGTCGTATACGCCGATCTAGAGCATCCCAAACATGCTCAATGGGTGACATGTCCGGTGAGTATGCTGGCCATGCAAGAACTGGGATGTTTTCAGCTTCCAAGAATTGTGTACAGATCCTTGCAACATGGGGCCGTGCATTATCATGCTGCAACATGAGGTGATGTTGTTGGATGTACGGCACAACAATGGGCCTCAGGATCTTGTCACGGTATCTCTGTGCATTCAAAATGCCATCAATGAAATGCACCTGTGTTCTTCGCCCATGTATGCCTGCCCACACCATAACCCCACCACCACCATGGGCTATTCGATCCACAACATTGACATCAGAAAACCGCTCACCCACACGACGTCACACACGCTGTCTGCCATCTGCCCTGAACAGTGTAAACCGGGATTCATCCGTAAAGAGAACACCTCTCCAACGTGCCAGACGCCATCGCATGTAAGCATTTGCCCACTCAAGTCGGTTAGGACGACGAACTGGAGTTAGGTCAAGACCTTGATGAGGACGACGAGCATGCAGATGAGCTTCCCTGAGACGGTTTCTGACAGTTTGTGTACAAATTCTGTGGTTATGCAAACCAATTGTTTCAGCAGCTGTCCGAGTGGCGGGTCTCAGACGATCTTGGAGGGGGACATGCTGGATGTGGAGGTCTGGGGCTGGTGTGGTTACACGTGGTCTGCGGTTGTGAGGCCGGTTGGATGTGCTGCCAAATTCTCGGAAGCGCCTTTGGAGACGGCTTATGGTGGAGAAATGGACATTCAATTCCCTAGCAACAGCTCTGGTGGACATTCCTGCTATCAGCATGCCAATTGCACGCTCCCTCAAAACTTGCGACATCTGTGGCATTGTGCTGTGAGATACAACTGAAGATTTCAGAGAGGCCTTTTCTTGTGGCCAGTCTAAGGCACACCTGTGCAATAATCATGCTGTCTAATCAGCATCTTGATATGGCACACCTGGGAGGTGGGATTGATTGTCTTGTAGGTATAAATATCTGATAAGAAGTTATGAACCAGATAATAATAATTCATGTAATGAAAATAGTAAGGAAGAACAGTTTGCTTCCTTCCGCTCCCTTTTAAGCAATCTGTGATATAATGAATAGTTATCCTATGTTTTATACGTCTTTGTATGGATGTAAACTTCTGTTGTTTTTATTTTTTTGTGCATTATTCTTCCTTTGATAGCTTGAAATAAACCATTTCCAATCAAACTTTCACAAAAATCAGATAGCAGGGAAAGACCACACATTTACACTCATCACAAAATGGGCACACGGCTGGTTCCAATTGCAGCAGATTCATTAGCACGGATTCAAGTCCAAAAGGTCAGGCAGGCAGAGGTCAATAACAAGTAGTCAGGATCCAGACGAGATTCGGGGCAGGCGGCAGGCAAACAGAGTCAGAGACAAAACAGGGTCAGGACATCAAAATATCAGGTCCAGATATAACGCTCAGTAATGCAGGCAGACTGACACAAACAATACTTTGCACTGAGTGAGGCTCAGTGCAGCGCTGAAGTGTCATGTGATTGATTGCAAACAAGAGTCAGGAGAGTGGCATCCAGAAACTGCACACTGAGATTTCTGGGAGATGTAGTGCATTAGTCCTCTGATCCTACTGGGATTCAGAGCTCTGAGTCCTGAAAACAGTATTTGATTTGATTTGAAATGGTTTATTTCAAGCAAGAATAATGCACAAAACAATACAATCAGCAGTTATACATTCATATAAAGTTGTATCACACTTAGGATAATTAGACATTAAATTAAAGATTGCTTGAAAGGGAGTGGAAGGAAGCAAATTCATATAATCCCACCCTGTTATACAGTAACCATTTTATTACATGATTTATCATTATCCGGTTCATAACTTCTATCAGACAGAATAAAGAATCCTGACATATCAATAAAGCACATGACAAAGATGAATTACTTATTGTGTAAAAATAGACATAACTATTTTAGAAATCAACAAAGCAAATGCAGATCAGTTATCTAAAATGTGCAGATTACATTCATTAGATATGCAGCAAATCTGCAGGTACAGAAACCTCTGAATTCTTGGTCTACATGTTGCAGTGCATGGCCAGATTTATTTCAGAAAAACTTACAAGGCAGGGACTGAACCAGCAATCTTCCAATTTGAGGTCGGCCTACCTCTACCATTGCACTACAGCCGCCCAAATATAACCCAAGTGTGATGTCCACATGCGTGGTCTTAAGAGGTTAAAGGAAAAATTACTTTTCTTTTTGGTAAAGAGCGCCATTGAAGTACTGAAACAATTCAATTCAGATTAACTTTCAGTGCAGAAAGATTAATCATAGTTGTATTTCTCTGTTAAATATTTCTTCATTTAGCATTTTTCTCTTTTAATTTTTTTAGCAGGGCCCTGCCTAATTTAGCTTTGTTCCAGGAAAGTTTTGTCTTTTCCAAGTTTTAACAGATCAATGACAACTTCCACAAATCTTTACACAGTTTACACATTAAATCTTTACCCTCTGTAAAATATCTGCAGCTGGTTTAAACTTTCTTTGTACTCTCAATTTTTTGCAGGACCCATCAAAAGGATCAATATCATTTAAAAAATGAGGAAGATTTTTCCCTTAACTTCACTCTTACCTGTTGAAGCAGAAGCTGAAACCAGATCCCAACTTCTGCCTCATCAACCCTTGAAGGTCTGGCAGATAAATGCAACATAATATAATTATACAACCGCCAGAAAAACTGGTATTTTGTCGGATTTTTGTTAATCAGAAAACTGGTGTTAGCAGTGTCCTCGCAACACTAAAGAGTTGGTCTTGACAAATTCATTAGAGTGGCTGTTTAGAGGCAACACTGCCGATCATGGCAATATTGAATAGAGACACTGTCATTTCCATCATAGGGCCTTTTAAAGATCTTTTTTTCTACTGACTTGTCTTTTGTGATAAAATGTGGAATGACAAATGTTCACCTATGTTCCAAATTTTTGTTGTTTCGGTTACCAACTAATAATAAAAAAAACATTCAGGCTATGTGACCGTAACTTCTTTTTTAGGTCTATTTTCATTTTTTTATTGTACACACTCCAGCCAATCAGAATTAAATATTCACCCAGACCATGGTATAAAAGATATTACTGTCCAGGCTAATTGGATTGGCAGAGATTTCTGTACCGGAGTAATATTTATCATATTTTACCAACTATGTGTTAGAGTTTTTCCAGATCTGCTTCAACTGCTTCCCTGTGTTTTTTCTTCTTCAGGCCTTCTCAATGTGAGGCGAAGGTGCTAACCACTACACCACTGTGCAGCCCCTCCCCTTTGAGCTTTATTCTCAGAGAACATGGAGTTTCCTCTCATCATTAAGCTCATAATTGTCAGGTGTACTTTCCAATTGAAACACTCACTCCATTACTGTCTTTTATTTTTCTTACAAGAAATTAAAGACTGGAAAGCCCTGAGCTGGGGGAGGCTCTCCGATGAGTGGGTGAATTTCCTCTTACTGCTATCCCGTGCTGGTGTCTGGGGGTCCCTGGCCGCCATTGCTGCTTCGGCTGGGTTTTTGTGTTGGGGTGACTGGGCATTTCCCCTCTTAATCCATCCATTATACACCGTGGTACAACACAATTGCTCACCTGAACACAGGTTGAGCTCACCTTTACACAAATACTGAAATGAGATGCTTGACATGAGCTTGTTTGTATGCAAAAGTATGTGCGTGTGAGCTGTAGATGTATTGTGTGCGTTGACATGTTTGTGTGTGAAGGTTTTTTTGGAGCTAACAGTATGCTTGTGATAATTGAGTGTCTGTGGACAGGCCCCGCCCTTTTGACTTACATCTACACCTGACAGTAATGAGGATAAACTTCCAGCTACTGTTTCATCTCTTTTTTAATCCTAGCCCCTCCTACTTCTTAATTATCCTCCAACCAACCCCTTTTTTCTCCCCTTTCTTTATCCACCATCTCTATTATCCCACTCTCTCTTTCTCTCTTGTCCTTTCTAACAATTAACATTTAAAGTTTACTCTCAAATACAAAAGGGGTTTATAAAAATATACACCTTTTGTGTGTGAAGATGCATGAGTCCCTATTTTAGCAGTGACATCTTTCCAACACAAGAGGCCTTCAGCTTTGATCTGTTTGCTCAGCTGCTGGAATTCTGACCAGGTAGAGTTTTTCTTCAATTTCAAAACAAATGCAAGTCGCTGCAGTCGTCACATTGGAGGAACTCTCAAGGCAGCAGACTGGATATTTCAGCTGTAGTTCTGCTTCAAATGAAGCATAGATGTTGTATATTTAAAGTATTGGAAACTTCTGTGTAACTATCATACTTTATGGTTTCAGCTGGAATTACTCATTTTTTTCTGCAGTTTTTTTTTTTCAGAATCTGAGCCACAGAATCAAAGGTGATGTCATCAATAAAAAAAGGAAAGGTGTAGAAGACTGTGGTGAGACTGAGAGCTGAGGCAGATATTGGAAGATCTTAACCCTTGTGCTATCTTAGATGACCCCACCCTTACATTGACGTGTTCTCCCTACCATGACAAAGGTGGATAAAGGTGGAAAGATTTCATGTAATCCATGGACACCAGTGAAGATCACAAATCATTGAAGAAAAGAGGTTCAGCGCACTGTCTAGTGGGTCTAGATGACCCAACTCCCAATGGTAATGTGCTTAAGATAGCACAAGGGATACAATAAACTTGGATTTGTATATTCGATGTAAAAATGAATAAGCAAATCAAAATAAAAAGGAGACTCTGGCTCAATCTTATTTCAGAGTTGTTGCTTGAAGCCATATTTTTAGGTGCCTCATCATCGTCTGGCATTTCTCTGGCTTGATCACAAAAAGGTTGCAGGTCCATTCTTTGAAAGTTTTGATGTCTTATGTGTTTAGACAGAATTGCTCGAATTCTTTAAAAAGCTGAGACAAGTGATTGTGCAGAAGCTGTGAGAATGTTGACAGCTGTTATTTTTCTCTGAATTGACAGATTGAGTTCACTGAACAAATTGACCATGTCACACAGGTAAAGTGAGTTTTATGACCCATTTAGTTTCACTAAAATGAGCTGCCCTTTGTGGAAATAAATCTCTGTAGCTGCTCCCTTAACTCAAACAATCTATTTTAAGGCAGCAATCGTGCATTTGTGTTCAGAAGGCTGCCTCCACAAAACCTCCTCACAAAACTGACCCGACGAATTCATAGCATTTGCTCTGATATAGTTACTGACTTTAACAGCATTAGTTCATATGTTCTAAAGTAAAGACAAGAGTGTATTTAACTCACATTCAGGTGGAACCACTCAGCATTTGGACCAGAAATATATCCAGTCATGGCAGCAGCAACCGTGTGGATGCCGACACGAAAGGATCAGCTCAGCTGATTTTACATTTGACACTTCAATGGCTGTGACATTGGTTGGTAGTGCCAGTGCACAAAACACAACCTGGATGTCACTTTCACATTGCAATCTGTTGTTTTTAAAATGGACCAGGATTGTAAACCACAATGACGTTAATCGTCTTTGACTGTGCTCCAATGTCCTTTGCTCCTTTCTCAGTTTTCCTGCTGGCGGTCCCAGACAAAGTGCGATCTGGTCGTTTTACTGCCAGAGTTCAACTGCTCTGTCTGAAGATCTGTTTTGCAGGAGCTCTTTCATTGTCCCTGTTTACATGAATCTGATCATCTCATGTCTGGAGATTTGAAGAAGAATTTTTTCAGCAACACATTCTGACTTGTATTCACTTTAATCCAACAGATTGTTGTGTTTTCTAACCATGACTGTGTACCCAATCACAGCTGGAGATCTTTATTTAGACTTAATAACAAGGGCATTCGGTCATCATCCTTTCTATCATGAGTAATTTTTATCTTTGGATATCCACGACACGTGTGTTTTGTTTTCATTAGTGGATTTTAAAAATATATTTTTTAACCCTATAAGAGATTTTGACCCCATTCATTTTTTGGCGGTTCCTCCCGCTATGATGTCATCCTTTTTTGGAGGACAGTTGTCCACTATGCCTAAAATTCAATTTCACCAGGTACTACAAGCTAGCAAATGTTCTGTTTTTTATTTATTTTTAATGAGGCAGGAACGAAATTTTCCCTCATAGGCGCAGTAAGACGAGGGACTTGCAAAAACAGTATTGCTGTCCGGGACTGCTGCAGGACAAGAATTCTGTAATATTCGGATACATTATGGCTTTTCCCCCATTCATATTAGATGTTCGTTTAAGAAATCTAATATAATCAGAAAAATAATGAATAAAAGGGAATAGTATTTTTCCGTTTGCATGTATGAATGAAGTATTTGCACCAAAATAATGACAAGATTGATCACACATTTATCAGATATTAGAGTCCAAATTGTCCACAAAGTCAGGAACATCAATGAGAGAAAAAAGTTCAAATACTAAAACTTTGAGCGACACTGATATATTTTCAAAGTCTTCCCAGTGGCCTTTAAATGATGATTTATAGCCAAGATAATAAAAAAATCTGTTATTTTTTAGAAAAAAGTTTCTGCAGAGCAGCACAAGGATAAGATTTCTATATTAAAAAATAAAATCTCCCACTGGATAACCTACACACACTTTATTGTTGCTAGCGGCGCAGTTTGTGATCTTAGTTCCGCCTACTTCGCCTTTAAAGGCCCCGCCCTTCCTCATCACGTGACACAACAAGGAAGTTCACCGTGGCTTCCCCCTGCCCTGCCTGTCTGTGTCTGTCCGACAGAACCATGAAGATAAAATAGGCTGGATGTTGGTGTTTCAGCAGGAGAAGATGTTCGCGCGCTTCCTGGTCCTCACCCTGACTGCGTCACTCCCTCACGCACGCGCATCGCTGCCCCTGGTCGTGAACACATGGCCGTTCAAAAGCGCGGCGGCTGCAGGTAAGTAAGTGTGTGTCTGTGTGTGTAACACGGAAACGTCGGGACAACAAAAGTTTTTTTTTTTTTTTTTTTTTTTTTAGTGTTTTTTGGTCTGTCCTCCTGCCCCTACATACTTCATTCTGTTGGGACAGCATCACGTGATCATCATCATTCAGGCACAGTCTGCCCGCTGACCTCTGGCACGTGATATTTTGCTCTGGTGGGTTGTTCATCAGGGGGGAGTTTGACCTCCCAGACTTCATGCAGATCAGCTGCTTCTCCTGGTGTGGGGTGTGACAGTGACTGGTCAGCTGATCTGCGTTAGGATGCAGAGGCCTCAGTTTTTCATAACTGCAGTGCTTAAAAACAACCACCTGAGCCTGAAGCTTCTGCGTCTGTGTGGCTTTGACAGACTAAAGTAACCACAAAACGTTTTCTGTCATTCTATCCATTGACTGTACATGAGAACTGGACTGAGGGACCCCTCCCCCTCACATTCCAAACAGGAAGTAGCTGCTGTTTCCAGGAAACCCAAATCCCCTAGACTTCTACAGAGAAATAAACAGCTGTTACTCTGTCATTCTGTTGGGCTGATCGTTCTTTTTGACATGTTTTTGATCATCCTAATTCTTTTTTGATGTAGTTTTTTCTTTATTGATAGCTATTCCAGGCGTCTCCATAAAAATATGAGGTCAAAGCCTTTGATTGACAGATGCTCCTGAGTCCACTTTAGAGTGATAGGGGTGTGGCCTTCCAGCAAGCTCTCTCCTGATTGGTGAGAGTGGTTGCCATAGAAACGATGACTCAGATTGACCAATCCCTGCTTACTGATGCCATTTATGTTCCAAGATGGCGGTGTAGGTGCCATTTCAAAATGGTGACTGAATTGAATGTGTTTTGTTGGAAGGAAACCGTTTTCTATTGGTGACGTCACAATCAGTCGCTCAAGTTTCAGATACAGTCAATAGTTTTATCTCATCTATTTATTTATTTATTTATTTTTTGCTCAATGTCAAAGTTTATATCGTGATGAACATTGAGGAACAGATTCAATCTGAACATGAAGCTCTTGACATGAGACAGAAGAGAGTGCATGTGCGCGTGCATGTGCGTGTAGTGAAGTCACACACACGCACACACACAGTAAAAGCTCTTCTTCCTGGTGTGTTGGTTCAGCTGAATGTATCTGTCTGAAGACCATCAGAGCGTCAGACGAGGAAAGCGCTCTGTCCCCCACTGTTTGATTTCCTTTGAGGTCATTCAAATAAGACGAGTGAATGTTTGTGTGCCTGCCACACACGACTAATCCTCTAAGTTGGTTTTCAGCCAAACAGCAGGGAGGAAATCGCAAAGATGAGAAGCAGCAGCTCAGGCCTGGAGGTGAAGAAAGTTCACCGTGGAAGCTCACCTTTGGTGCAATGGCGTCCCCATTTATCACGTTTGTCCTGCAGTGGACGGTAAAAGATCTGCTCCCATCTGAAAGGAGATATGTGACGGTGCGGTTTGTGAACCCGGGTCATTGATCCGCTCATGCGGGTCTTGTTTTCTGCTGGTGGGTTGAAGAAGCGGCTGACAGCAGCAGGCTAATCTCTGCCTCTGTTCTGCTGATTTTTGTGTGGAAACCACCGGAATGCTGAGTTTGATAAGAGGACTGCAGACACCAGGATGATCCAGAACTGTGAGAAAACTGCAGTCAGGTGGTAATTTGAATCCTGCTTGAAGTCTTGGTACATAATAAGGTCCAATCACTCACCAGAGTTTGTCACTTTCCTTTGAATTTTAACCTTGACGCATTTCAGAATCGCTGTTTGGGTGCTGCTCTGAATTCTCAGGGCACGTTTACACTGGCAGGTTTGATCTGGACTAGAACCGGTTTCCTCTGATGGTCCTGCTTTTTGAGCTGTGAGAGATGACCTGAACTCTGTGTGAGACCTTACAGGAGAACCCTGATCCTCCTGAAAACCAGGGTCTGTGTTCTCTTGCAGAGGAACTCTGGTGTGGTTCACTTCAGTGTGAATGCCAACGGTCTCCATTGGACCAAAGACAAAAAAACAATAGCGGCTTTTGACTCTGTAAGAACTTTTATCAGGTCTGGCCTGCAGTGTCCGATAAGACAGGGATGTTGGATACCCTGCTGGTTTTTTGAAGTGGATTACCTGGATCAGGTCTGCTTTGCTAAGAAGACGGTAGAAAACATCTGGGCTTTAACACCTGGTACCACTCTTGCAGGACTGGCTTGTCTCACTCATATGACTCTTTGGTTCCCACTCGATGTGTAGCGGTCCCGGGGCGTGGACTCCAGGTTGCGGGGTGGCTGTACGCTGAGCGCGTGTGTGGTTTTGTCTGCAGCGTGGAGCTGCCTGCAGTCCGGCGGATCCGTGTTGGACGCCGTGGAGCAGGGCTGCGCCCGCTGTGAGGCGGAGCAGTGCGACGGCAGCGTGGGCTTCGGGGGGAGTCCCGACGAGAACGGGGAGACCACGCTGGACGCCATGATTATGAACGGGTAAACCAAAGAAGACACACTTGTATTTGTTCTGCAGTAAAAAGGAGTTGCAGTGTGTATTTAGGGTTCTTGATGTGTGTGTGTGTGTGTGTGTGAAATCTGGCTGTCATTTTCAAGACCTTGAAGTATCTTTGTGTGAGTTTTCGTCTCTCTTCAGATGTTATGCCTTCGTGCTATTTGATGTAAGCGTGAAATATTATCTAAAATTGAAGTGAGAAAAAGGTTATGAAGATTTGTCAAATTAGAAACTATTTTTATTTATTTGAAGGCTGCTCAGATCTTGAAATGCTAATTAAAGCGGCTGCAGCTGTCAGCAGAGTTACACCTTTTTATTCCTGCAACACTTTGTGCTGCTGCCGTCCAACAATCTTTAACATTTACACACATAACCGGCTGACCTTTCCTTCAAGCCTTTCTTCACTGAAGTACTAATCAAGAGTCTCATTAGGATCTGAAAGCATGCCAATTATTAGGTTCTTAAATACTAACATTTACACTCTCAGAAGTTATAATGTGAAGTAAATGTCAGCCCCCCACAAAAGAGAAGCTGTTTGCTGCTTCTTTATTGAATGTTGCTTCTTTCAGTTGCAGGGAAATTGACTTTCTCTGCCCATGTAGCCATGAACGCATTGAAAGCAGAGATCCATGATCTGTCAGCAGTGTGGCGCCAGCTTCAGGACACATATGCAGGGACGATCAACTCTGCAAAGTCTTTGGGCTTCTCGTGATAGCTATGCAAAAGCATTTGGTTCATGGTAAACAAAAACGGTGTTTCCCAGCATGCCCTGTAAACACAGCAGGACGGCTTGTGTCTTTGAGCAGGAACACGATGGAGGTGGGGGCCGTGGCAGACCTGAAGAGAATCAAAAATGCCATCGGAGTGGCACGAGCTGTGATGGAGCACACGGAGCACACCCTGCTGGTGGGGGAGTCAGGTATGACGGCAACCACCATGCTGTTGTGTGAGAGTGGACCGAGCAGGAAGGTGTGAGGATGTCATATGGGGGCTTTGCAACCCTCACAAAACACGGTGCGTCCCCCACCAACCAAGAACCGCCCGTCCGACCCCGCCCACACCGCACCAAATCGCCATGCACCAGAGGAAGAGGCTGCGCGTGTGACAAACAAAATCCACATCTGAAACACTCAAACGACTGACAGACGTGCTTTTAAGCATGATAGTACATTTATGATCAACTGTTAAAAAATATGACCTCCTAAAAAGAGATGATTGTTCAGTTTGACCCAGATTAGACTTAAACTGACCCACTTTCTGTTATCATAAAACAAGCAGGAACCCTCATCAAACAGAGGCTGTAGATAATAAGCTAAGCTTGTCAGGTAGGCCAATACACATGATCATGGTTTTTAGACAGACTATTTTAAAGTTTATGCTTTGAAAAAAAGTTTTTTGGGGGATTTGGAACCACCCAATCCCCATTGTGAGCATCCGTCCTCTGGGAAGGTAAAGCTGAACATGCTGTCCAGACACAAGGGGGGGCTCCAGTTACTCAACTTTGCCTTCATTTCTTTTCAACTCAAAACAAATAAAAATCCAGAACTTTTTTTAAAAGCCATAGTCCAAATGAATTTACTCCAGCAGATGAATCCCAACCAAACCAGTGTTCTAAAATGAGAGGATTAAGCAAACCAGCAAAGCCCAAAGACAGAACCAACAAGAACGGTTTTCTTCTTGGAATAAGAATCAAACCAAAAGAAAAATTCAGAACAGCTGCTACAATATTTACAAAACAATATTTTTAAATAAACAACAATAAAATGATCAAATAAAAGGCCTTTTTCCTTTGTTTTGCTTTGGAAGCCTGATCTCCATCTTCTGACCTGTTACCTGGAACCAGAACAGAAAAAATACCACCTTATATACAAAACAATCAAATTCAAGCACAATGCGCCCCCACCAAAAACTGTCAGCCATTTTTTGCAGATTTTATTGCATGTGAAACTGTACTAAACGGAAATCAGAAATGGTTTCTCCAGTGAGAAAATGTCCTGTAAGTAAATATAAGTAAATAAATAAAAACTCTGTTGTGGAAGTAAGAGTATGTTTCTGCTCTCTTGGTAGCCTCCGTGTTTGCTGAAAACATGGGCTTTGTTGCAGAAGACCTGAGCACCAACACGTCTGTGAGCATTTTCTCCCAGTGGCTGAGGGGAAACTGTCAACCAAATTATCGAAAGGTAAGAGCGCATGCGTGTGTTGAGCTGCGTTTCCTCCCGCCTGGCCAAATGGGAAATGGTTTGCTGTTTGTAGCACTTCAGCATGATCCAGTTATATGAAAGTAGAAATGTGTTCAAACTTCTCCAGGTGCTCATCAGGTGGTTTGCTACACAATTGAATACAAGCCGCCTGACCACAAGGGCCAAAAGGTTTCAAATGAAATGTTTGGACTAAAAACTAGCAGTAAAAGATTCATCTGGCACAACACCAGGAGCAACAGTTGCTGCACATAGAACAGAAACATCAGTAGTACATGCAGTAGTAGATTCAGCAGAACACGCAGCAGTACACGCCGCAGAACACGCCGCAGAACACGCCGCAGTACACGCAGCAGAACACGCAGCAGTACACGTAGAAGAACACGCCGCAGAACACGCCGCAGTACACGCCACAGTACACGCCACAGAACACGCAGCAGAACACGCAGCAGAACACGCCGCAGAACACGCCGCAGTACACGCCGCAGTACACGCCGCAGTACACGCCACAGAACACGCAGCAGAACACGCAGCAGTACACGCAGCAGAACACGCCGCAGTACACGCCACAGTACACGCCACAGAACACGCAGCAGAACACGCAGCAGTACACGCAGCAGAACACGCCGCAGTACACGCCGCAGTACACGCCGCAGTACACGCCGCAGTACACGCCGCAATACACGCAGCAGAACACGCCGCAGAACACGCCGCAGAACACGCCGCAGTACACGCCGCAGAACACGCCGCAGAACACGCCGCAGAACACGCCGCAGTACACGCAGCAGAACACGCAGCAGTACACGTAGAAGAACACGCCGCAGAACACGCCGCAGTACACGCAGCAGAACACGCAGCAGAACACGCCGCAGAACACGCAGCAGAACACGCCGCAGAACAGGCAGCAGTACACGTAGAAGAACACGCCGCAGAACACGCCGCAGTACACGCCACAGTACACGCCACAGAACACGCCGCAGTACACGCCGCAGTACACGCAGCAGAACACGCAGCAGAACACGCCACAGAACACGCCGCAGTACACGCCGCAGTACACGCCGCAGTACACGCCGCAGAACACGCCGCAGAACACGCCGCAGAACACGCCGCAGTACACGCAGCAGAACACGTAGAAGAACACGCCGCAGAACACGCCGCAGAACACGCCGCAGAACACGCCGCAGTACACGCAGCAGAACACGCACCAGAACACGCCGCAGAACACGCAGCAGAACACGCCGCAGAAAAGGCAGCAGTACACGTAGAAGAACACGCCGCAGAACACGCCGCAGTACACGCCGCAGTACACGCCACAGAACACGCAGCAGAACACGCCACAGAACACGCAGCAGAACACGCCGCAGAACACGCAGCAGTACACGCCGCAGTACACGCTGCAGAACACGCCGCAGAACACGCAGCAGAACACGCCGCAGTACACGCCGCAGTACACGCCGCAGTACACGCAGCAGAACACGCCGCAGAACACGCCGCAGAACACGCCGCAGAACACGCCGCAGTACACACCGCAGTACACGCCGCAGAACACGCCGCAGAACACGCCGCAGTACACGCAGCAGAACACGCAGCAGTACACGTAGAAGAACACGCCGCAGAACACGCAGCAGTACACGTAGAAGAACACGCCGCAGAACACGCAGCAGTACACGCAGAAGAACACGCCTCAGTACACGCAGCAGAACACGCCGCAGAACACGCAGCAGTACACGCAGAAGAACACGCCGCAGTACACGCAGCAGAACACGCCGCAGAACACGCCGCAGAACACGCAGCGGAACTCGCCGCAGAACACGCCGAGGAACACGCAGCGGAACATGCAGAGGAACACGCCGAAGATAACGCCGCAGAACACGCTGCAGAACACGCAGAGGAACACGCAGCGGAACACGCAGAGGGACACACCGAAGATAACGCCGCAGAACACGCCGAAGATAACGCCGCAGAACACGCTGCAGAACACGCAGAGGAACACGCAGCGGAACACGCAGAGGGACACACCGAAGATAACGCCGCAGAACACGCCGCAGAACACGCCGCAGAACACGCCGCAGTACACGCCGCAGAACACGCAGAGGAACACGCAGAGGAACACGCCGCAGCACACGTCGCAGAACACGCCGAAGAACACGCAGAGGAACACGCAGAGGAACACGCCGAAGATAACGCAGAGGAACACGCAGAGGAACACGCAGAGGAACACGCCGCAGAACACGCAGAAGAACACGCCGCAGAACACGCAGAAGAACACGCAGCAGAACACGAAGCAGAACACGCAGAAGAACACGCAGCGGAACACGCCGCAGAACACGCAGAGGAACACGCCGAAGATAACGCCGCAGAACACGCAGAGGAACACGCAGCGGAACACGCAGAGGAACACGCCGAAGATAACGCCGCAGAACACGCCGCAGAACACGCAGAGGAACACGCCGAAGATAACGCCGCAGAACACGCTGCAGAACTCGCAGAGGAACACGCAGCGGAACACACAGCGGAACACGCAGAGGAACACGCCGCAGAACACGCAGAGGAACACGCAGAGGAACACGCCGAAGATAACGCCGCAGAACACGCAGAAGAACACGCCGCAGCACACGCCGCAGAACACGCCGAAGAACACGCAGAGGAACACGCCGAAGATAACACCGCAGAACACGCCGCAGAACACGCGGAAGAACACGCCGCAGAACATGCAGAGGAACACGCCGAAGAACACGCCGAGGAACACGCCGAAGATAACGCAGCAGAACACGCAGCAGAACACGCAGCAGAACGCGCAGCAGAACGCGCCGCAGAACACGCCGCAGAACACGCAGCAGAACACGCAGCAGTACACGCAGAAGAACACGCAGCAGAACAGGCGTGTTAACCTACAGCAGTGTTTGTGCGCATCTATCATTAACCTGTAACCAGAATTCTTTTTTACAGCAGTCTAAATCCACAGCAAACTAAAACATTAACTGTAACATCAGTCTCTCTCATACGTATGTATGTATACATACGTTAACGGCTATGTAACCGTTGGACACGAGCTTGATTCTGCCATGACTTGACATGACTGCTGCCTGCATTAAACTGAGGAGAATGATGGGCTCTACTTTCTTTTTTTCAACTCTTAGTTCATGTTTTTTCACATTTCACACAAGGAGACGAAATGTGTTTACGACTCTGGAAGGCGGAGCCGCGTGCTTCATTCATTTCTGTTTAACCCTTGTGCTATCCTAGGCACTTTAACATTGGGAGTTGGGTCATCTAGACCCACTAGACAGTGCTCTGAACCTTTTTTCTTCAATGATTTGTGATCTTCCCTGGTGTCCATGGATTACATGAAATCTTTCCACCTTTATCCACCTTTGTCATGGTAGGGAGAACACGACAATGGAAGGGGGGGGTCATCTAAGATAGAACAAGGGTTACCAGACCTCGTCTCTACAATAAAGCTGCACACACCTAGCTCTCGACTGCGTTCTGAGTGGGTCTGAATGGTTAAGCTGCCATTGTTAAAGTAACCCAAATGAAAACAGTGGCATCTCTTCTTTCTTGTCAACAGAATGTCAGCCCAGATCCTTTAAAGTCCTGTGGACCCTACAGGCCAGAGGGTGCAAGGACACTGGGCAAGAGGGCACGGCTCGTCAATGCTCTATCCCATGATACCATAGGTGAGTCGGCTATTCAAGGTAGCCAGTCAGCTTTGAAGTTCTGAGTTTAGTATATCTGCTGAGAGATGATGAGTGATTTAGCTTGGTGTATTTAGCTGCTGTGATGACTCCACTTCATGCTTGAGTTTAATCAAGCGAACTGCTGGGGAGCAACACTCCAAAGCTGCAGGACATCAGTTACACGACGCACCGCGTCACTTGTCTGTTGCTTAAAATCACTTAATGCAAAACAACAATGTAAAACAAACTCCTAACAACAACATTGACTTTTACCAGACAGTGCCTGGAGGAAAGTCATGGTTTTAAATGAGAAGGTGAGAGCTAACTGCTAATGCTAGTTGCTAAGCAACTTGGCTTCCTGAAACAAATAAAAGGACTTCACTAACCCCTTACTAACCCCTTCTCTAAGATTATTGCATTTAATAGCCCAACACCTGTTTTCTGAAATAATAAGTCCTTAAGAAGCTACAAGACTAGCATGTCCAAAGCTCGGCCGGTGGGTCAAATGATGCCGTCGTTCAAAGTTCCACTGGCTCGCAGAACACTCATAAAATCAATTCAATGCGGCCCCCAGCACTTTTTATAAACTGTGTGTATGGTTTTTTTGTTAGTAAACCTGACCTTTAGAGACTTTAGGGCCAAATGAGAATTCATTTGATCAAAACCACAATGGTTTGTATTTCTGAATAAAATTATTATTTGTGTTATTTTCCTGTTCACATGGTTAAAATGTAGAAGATTATAGTTTGCATTTAATGAGTTGAATTGAATTTATTTATTGAATAAGGGCAGATATCAAAGCATAGACCTACTACAAACAGCACTGCCATGTCCATGTCACAATGCTTTTACCGTAGCTGGTTGGAGCATTTTTCCTTAGCTGGGCTTTTTTTTTTGTTTTACAATTACAAACAAATGTAAAATGAGAATAAAGGACCAGAAATAAAACAAAAAACAGTCACTGTTAAGATTCCATTAACCAGTTAGCAAGACACAGGGACACATCAAAAGGATAAGAAAACACACCAAATCAACCTGTTCAAACATGCGGGCAGCATTGCTGCCGACATAACCAAGACTTTGTTTTTTAGAAACTGGTCACAGACTTCAGATCAGTGGGGAGGGCGTTCCAAAGTCTTGCACCTTCCACCAACATGGCCGTCTGAGCAAAACTAGGTTAGCAAAAAGGGATCTTGACAATTCCCACTGGTTGATCTGCTGCAAGCCTCTAATTCACAGATGAACGTCCTTAGAAGCTTAGCTGCCAGTTCATTGAGGCATTTGAAGAGCATTTAAAAAAAAATAAAATTAGTAAAAGTTAAGATGTCGTATTTCATTAGAATTGAAAAAAGCCTCTCCACAGGTTTGAGTCTGATTCGATTATGACCAAACTGTAATTCCATAACACAAGTGGGAGAAGATCAAAGATTAAAAATATCCAAGCACATGCTGGAGTCAGGCATTGTCTTATTCATTTAAAACAGGTCATGTTAGACCTGACCACTTTCTACCTTTTTTAATATGGCTTTTAAAATTTAATTGGGAGTGTAAAATTATTCCAAGATAATTTTCCTCGTGAACTTGATCAATTCATTTTCCATTTATAAAAACATGTACATTCCATCATCCATTTTAGAAGAACATAAACACTCACCTGAGCACAGGTGTTAGTAGGGGTGTGACGATCACCGCGGTGATGACTCAGCACACGTTACTTTTTTCTTTCTTTCTTTTTTTTAAAGTTCTGCATATGGTGCGTGATTTGAACTATAACACATTTATCTTTGCTAATAATTTACTTTTTCTGCGAGTCCTGTGTTCAAACTCCAAGGTCTTCTGGAGGAAAAAGCCCGCATCCTCCTGCGCAAGGGAGGGACAGTCCATTATACATATTATGGGGGACTTTTTGTGTGTGTGTCTGATTTTAATTAGCTGCTTGCCATGTTTCAGTACTTGTAATGTTTACAGAAAATGTTAAATCAAATGAAACAAACAAAAGACAAATAAAGGACAATAGTGTAATTAAAACAGTTGGAGTTAGGTATATTTTAATTGCAAGTATGTCTACCGGTAGCTTCATTTGGTAGAGGCAACATAACCGTTGGGGGTGCTCGAGAAAAATGGCCACGAATTTAGTGTCTAAACCAAATACTGTGTTGGCTATTTTGGCACACTTTGGCTTTGAGGCAGATGATTTGGGACAGCCGGTGAGTTTGTTGAACCTTTCCTGCGCTGACTTTTCTATTCCTTACCCTGGTCGGAAAGACGCAGGGGAGATCCCCGAAGGAAGCCCGATCTTCCTTCACTTCACTTCCCCGTTCAGACCCTCAGAGCCTCCAGAGCGGGCCAACAAAGAAACATTCACTGTTTTTCTGGGGGAAAACTTCTTTTATTACTATTCTTCCCTGTAACGTCAAACATGAACGCGCAGCCCTAACCTTCTTGTGCTGCACGCGCTTTTCCACTCCTTCCGCTGCTTACACACACACACACACGCCGTTTCAGCACATACACATCCCCATTCTGCAACAGAAGTTTACGACAAATTTACTGCATTCTAATTATTAATTTCCATTGTATTCATTTCCATTCCATTACAAGCTGCGTGCGTTCCATAATCCACTTTAGAAGAACATAAACACTCACCTGAGCACAGGTGTTAGCTCACCTTTGCACTAATATTTTGCTTGATTGAATGAAATATTTCACACTAGTTGGTTTGAAGGCACAAGTATGCGTGTGAACACTATCTGTATTGTGTACATGTTGACATGTTGACATTTTTGGAGCCAACAGCTGTGTTTATAACGTTTGAGTGTGTGTGACTGTAATGATTATAACCATCCAGCAACTTGTTGCTTTATGCTGCTTCATGGTTTTACCCCCCCCCCCCCTTTCTATAATCACCCTCCTATCCCCCCTCTCTAACATCCCTCTCTCTTCTATTCTGTACGGTCTAACACAAAATATTTTCAAATATAATCAAAATGAATAAAGTTTGGCCTCGATTACCAAAGGGGTTTATTCAGACATACCTCTGGTTTGTCAGAAGATGAATAACCCCTCTTGTTAAAGTAAAATATGTCCAACACAAGAGGCCCTCAGCTCTCATCTGTTTGCCCAGATGTTGGACAGGTTAAAAATAAATAAATAAATAAATTATTTGGATTCAATGTTATTATTGGGGTTCATAGAATGCAAATCGATTGGTTGGCTCTCACACAGTTTCACCTCACCAAATCTGGCCCTCCATGCAAAAAGTTTGGACACCCCTGCTGTAAGACATAGGATCAATAAAAGCCCTTTCATGTATTGGGGGATGCTAACACTGACTGTATGGGGAGTGAAACAGCGACCGTGAGGATGGTTGCAGGACAGGGAGACCTGGATTGGTGCAGGTTGTCTGGTGTGAAAAGGCCTTAGATTCTACATGAGCTGTTAGCTTCCTCTGGATGTGATGATAACGTGTTCCCTTCATGTGACGCTGATCAGCCAAATGACCACAGAACTGAGTTTCAGCACAGCCAGAGCCCAGCCATAACTCTGTGTTTGGTTTCTTTGCTACAGGAATAGTTGCTCTGGACCAGGATGGCCACGTTGCTGCTGGAACATCGACCAATGGACTCACTCACAAGGTTCCAGGGTGTGTAGATGATGGTGCTGGTTCTTCTTTAGGAAATAAAACTCCTGGACTCTGAGGAGACACCTTCCTTTCCTCCAGTGTGGTTTGTTAAGATGATAAGAACTCGTCCCGCTCAGGTGTGATTATGACACTGTTGTACTCCTCTTTTTTCCTGTCCTCTTTAGAGCAAACATGATACGAGTTAGTTGGTAACTAACATTTAGCATCTGTTTATGTCTAGGTTATCTCTATTTGCTTTTGCTTTTTGTGCACAAAAGAACCAGACTGAATCATGAAACAGTCTGGACTCTATGAGCTTGCATGTTTAATGAGAAAACATCAGGGAGGCTTTGCATGTGTTGCATTTACACACTGATAAGGAATCCGAGTTGTGCGTGCTGGAAGTTCCTCCAAACGTGGCCTAAAAGTGCAGGGATGTGCTCGCTGTAATAATGAGATCAAAGGTAAATGCTTTGCTCAAGGACGTCATCGCATGTTCACTGTTTCATATCAGTGAACGTCCTTGCAGCAGATTCTGTGTATCTGAGGAAAGAGTGAAGAGTGGCACAAAGGACGATGAAGATAAGCCAGAGAGCAGAGCGTGTCCATGACTTTAAACACAGCAAACTATCAGTGTGTTTGGAGGTCAGAGAGGGTCAACACAATATGATTGTCTTCATAAAAGAGAAGTTGGAAAGATGTTTCATTTACAAACTTTGTCCTCCAAACGCCTGAAAGATGGAATCTCACCAAGTGGGACGTTCTACTCTTCAGAGGAATTATCTGCTCATAAACTGAAGACACCATCAAAGCTGTTTTTGTCTGTATGAGCATCGCTCCTCCTCCATGAGGACCTGCATTGTCCCGGGGGGGTCAGAGAAAGATCCTTTCTTCCCCAAGCAACTGGTCCTGTGGTCCACTGTGACTCAACATCTCAGTTTATAGCACAGGATCCATGCAAATGTCATTCATAAGGATGTAAGAGCAGGAGGAGAGCCGCTGCCACTCCATCAGGTACAGAGAAAAGGGCCCTTAATCTCTGAGGTGTTCCTGCCATCACCAACTGCACTTCTTCGCATAGAGAAAGGTCTCCAGTCACTGTCAGCAGGCCAACCTTTTCTAAAGGTTTCCCTTCATGGACCTGATTGTCTTCAGTTGGTCTTTTTCCAGGTTTTCTGCCTGAATCAGTCATGGGTCAGTGTTCAGAGGCTCAACAAGCAAACAGCAAATACAGAAATCTGTCTGAAAATGGTTAGGCATTCGGGTTCGACTGCAAATGAAGGCCACAAACTCTGAGAGACTCTCAGAAAGAAGAACTTTTCTCAGCCTCCTTCAGGGATTACGGGGCCAACCTGGATGCAAAACAAGGCTTAAGAAATGATCTATTTTTTGGTTTAAACTGGGAAGCTGCATATCTATTGGTTACCAGGCCCAATTGAAGTGTAGATCCGGAAAAAGATTTTCTGTTCAACACAAATATGAAAAAAAACAAGTTTTAATCCAAAGAAATCTGACTTTTAAATCACACGGGCTTCTAGTCTGTTCACAACTGAGCAACGACAACATGTTTCATCTGGTATAATTAACACTAAATGAGCTCATTTCAAATGTGAAGCTACTTAAGGTCCCAGAATTATGGAGTTAATTCAGTCTCAATAATCAGAAATGCACACAACCAGTTTTACAAATGCACACGCTCCGATTCACAAATGTCATTTTATGCAAACGTGAAAAATAAATTCGGAAATACACACCCTGTGTTTCACAAACACACAGATTGTGTTTCACAAATGCACACTAAATGTTTTACAAATGCACAATAAGTGTTTCTCACAAATGTGCACACTGTGTTTCACAAAAAACATTTTAGAAATTCACAATAAATGTATCAGAAATACACAGTAGGTGCTTCACAAACATGATTTTTAGGTACACATGTGATGTGAACTCACAGATCATTCGAACTGCAGACTGTGCATTCAAAATCCCGTTCTCGTTTGTGAATCTCCCCGTGTGTGTGAGAGATTTTTCTACGGTGAATATTGAGACTCATCTGACGGAGCGGGTCGACTAATGTCACCATTGGCTAGTGAATCTGTCAATCAAACTCATCGGGAAAGCAGGCGGGTTCGCTTTTAGCCAATCGAATGGCCCCTTACACTTTCTCTACGTTTTCTGCGGGTGGCAAAAGCCCCGCCCATGTTTGATTCTGTACCAGTCGGTCGTTAGCGTGTTAGCTCTAGCATGGCTTGTCGGTTTATTGCCTTCGGTTGTCAAAAATTACTGGCTTGTGCAACTTTTCAGTGGACCTGGAAGCAAGGCAACAGTGGTTGAATGCAATTGACATTGAATCCATCGAACTCTGTACTGGTCATGAGATTTAAAATGAATGTTTCACTCGGGATTGTTTGTACGTTATTCTCTTAGCTTTCATGCTAGCGTCATTTCAACACTCAGACACGGTTTTGATCATATGAAGGTGGAGGAGAAAAATCTTCAACTTCCACAGGTTTTGTGGAGAAACTGGCATCACTTTGCTCCGTACCACGCAGTGGGACTACATTACCTCAAGTTCATCTCACTGTCAATCACAGATACCCAATACACATCCCCTGCTCAGCCCGAAGTCACTTTGCTTGACCTTAATTTTATTTTTTTAATAACTCAAATGTCATTGATTTTATATTGTAACCATATACATATACACCTCTTGGCCAGGTCACCCTTGCAAAAAAGATCCTCATCTCTCTGGGTTTTATAGCTGGTTAAATACTAAACAACAAAAGATGGTCATAGAACAACAAAGTGCAAACATTCACCCTTTATTGCAGAGTAAAATTCAGTGAAAACATGGACAGATTAAAACATCAAAATTTAAGCAAATGTGGGATCTCTACTGATTTGAATTTTATTTAAACTGGAACTAATTTTCATAACTTCCTTACATACAATGAAGTCCCTTGAACAATACAACAGTATTGATTTGAACTCTGTCTTGCTCCCCTCAGTCTCTCTTCTTCTGTATGTAATTATGTCGCCTAAATTAAGTTCTAAACAAACGGGACAGTAAAGATGTAGGTCAACTCCCAAACGGTCTGAATTCCACAATGGATTGATGTCGTCTTGCAGTTCCAACATTTGTGGACCCAAAAGAGGACTGTCCCATACCAGGACATTGATCCCAGGATGAGGTTCAGTCATGGATCCACTCTCCTCCCATTCAATCTCTGGAACCAGCATACCCTGACAAAAAAAAAAAAAAAAGATACTGTTTATGAACAGCACTGTTTTTTTGTGTTTTAGATTATGTAGGAACAGTGACCGACTAATAATAACTTATATTGTTGCTGGCAGGCAGACCTCATATCTCCATAACTGTTTATAATTTGCAAATAAGTGAACCTTAACAAAGTAGTGACATTAGTACATATGATGGCTCATAATGCCATGCATTGTGATGCATTTTGAACTTGCAGATGTGCTATTCTTCCTACAAACAAACAACTTAGGGAAATTGTTTGCACCACACAACAATAATCCTTTTCATTCATTTTCGATGAAAATTCACTGTAGTCATTATGATTTCATGATACTCTTCTTGATACTTTCCACTTTAGTCAAACTGCACACAAATCAGTTGTCCAGTACAGTGAGATTAAATAAAGCATTTACCCGGGGATCAGAAACAGGGTTCTGGGTCAAGCCCAACTGCCACAGCTGATTTGGTGTCATGTTTTGCTCCGTCCTGATTGGATGGCTGTCCCACGCGTCACTAAAGACATCCAAACTGGCCTGAATGCGTGGTAGAAAAATGTAATGGCAGCAGAATACGTGATGTGACTGATATTGAGAAAGTCTTGGTCCTCAGGAGAGAGCAGGATGTTGTAATATAAACCAGTAACACTCACGAAGACATCACACCAGAGGAGCTCAATCCTGTATTTGGAAAAAAGCAAAAATAAATATTATATTATTGTCAGATTTATTTTTAATACATCATTCACTTTTATGTATCAGGGCTCCAGACTAACTTTTTTCACTAGGAGCATAGTGGCCCCTAACTGAAAATTTTAGGGGCACAACCAGAAAATTTAGGGTCGCATACCGTAAATCAACATTCTAACCAAATCTACTAATTTCCACTGTATTACAAATAAATACTTTAATAATAGATGCAGAAATTACAATGTGCTGTTTCTAATTCAGTGTCATATTTTATTCTGCACTTTTGAAGATGCAACATGAAGGTAAACTGACAGCACCATCGCTGTCACGACAGTACAACTAAGTAAAAATAGTAAAAAAAATACCATACATTTAGAATAAAAAAAAGTTTTTAGTAACAAGTGATTACCGTAGTAACCTTTCGTAATTTCACAGTTTCAAACAATACTTAAATGTATGTAAATATTAGAGGATGGAAATTCATGTTGGTGACACCAAATAGGTTCAGCCAAGATGCACAATAAGCGTGTTTGAGATCACCCAGATGGACGCAACACTGCACAGATCACCCGGGGCCTGTTTCAGAAAGGAGGTTAAGTGTAAACTCTGAGTGCGTTAACCCTGAAATCAGGAAAACCCTGGGTTTTCCGTTTCAGAATGGGAGGTTTGTTAAACCAGAGAAAGCAGAGTAAGTCAAACCCGTTTCTGAAAGAGAAGTAACTTATACTCTGAGTCAGTGTCCATGGTTACTTATGCTGTGAACCTAACCTGGTCGGGAGCAGGTTTTATTCTCCGAACTCGAAGTTTCTGCCGGTCTCCTCCCCTTTTTAAAGACGAAGCGGTATGTTTCGCTTTAACCTTCATTGCCCACATTTCCGTCACACAGAGACGGTCTAAGTGACAAGAATGGCTTGTCCTTTTTTGGAGGACCCAATAGACGAGGAGGCTGCATTAATTCGTAGAGAATTAAATTTACGTCGTACGAGGATTTTGAGACCTAGACTCGATTTCTTTTTCACTTTTAGCTGCTGCCATGTTCTTTTAATTCCTGCAGGATTGCATCTACGTGAAAATGAAATCAGGGACATTGAATTAGATTAATGTAACAATTACTTTTTGGAAACAAAATGTTCTAGCACTGCTTACTTTCTTAATCCCACATACACCTATACCCCTTGATCAATACAAGGGTAGTGTTGCAGCGTGTGTGTGCTGAGCGGGGTGCGATCCACGAGAGACAAAGGGAGGGGCGATTGCAGGTGCAGATGGGGGGGGACGGAGCAGAGGTGTGTGCGTGGTAATTATTGTGTGTTCGGAGGACGGAGCACTTAGTTAAATAAAGAGAAGGTGTCATTCCCAGAATAACTGTTTTGGAGTCATTCTTAATCCGCTCTGGAGGTTGAGGGTTTCCAACGGGAAGTGAACCCCGAAGGAGAATTCCCTTCGGCCCTGAAGGAAATCTCCCCTGCGCTTCTAAACTCGGTCGGAAAGACGAGAGAAAAGAAAGGAGAAGTCTTCGCGCAGCGAAAGGTTCAACAGTAGACAAAAGTTCACTTTTAAAAACACAGTTGCATGTATTAATATTAAACTGACCAACGTTTGCAAGAGGGGAAGGTTAACAAAAAGTCCTCTAAACATTACCGACGTTAAATGCACCCCCCCCCCCCCCCCCCCCCAGATTGGTTCTGCAGCATTTCATGCATTTACACCAGGAATAACACTTCAAAAGTACTCCTAAATATCCCCATTTTTTATTTCACTCCTTACGCTATTTAGAAAGTTATTACAGCCAATATTTTATAACAATGATTTAAATGCAAACTTGCGCATTAACTTGAGCAGCTATGTTTTCCCACGCTAACTGTCTCTGTTTTGCAGATGCAGCGGTGTTGCTTTTCTTCTGGAATATCTGCTCATATTCACTGTAACTCTGCAGCAGCACGTCAAGTTCAGCTGGCGAAAAATACGCAGACCTCTTTTTTTCACGGTTGCCATGGTGACTCGTAATATCTGCGCTCCATTGATAATGGCTTCTTATAGTCGCGGTGCTCACGCTCACCTCCGAATCAGTCCACTCAGAGTTGATTGATCTAACTCGGATCAGCTTCTCTGAAACAGAAAACTCAGAGTTGTTAATCTCCCGACTGACCAACTCAGAGTTCAAGTTCAACCTCAGAGTTGGTCGAACCTCCTTTCTGAAACAGGCCCCCGGTGTGTGACGTATATTTTTGTTTTTGCTCCAACATCACCTGTCAATCAAAACAAAAATATCACGAGAAAGGGGTGAGAGCAAGACACCAATCAGAGCGAACGCAGCTGGAAATTTAGTATTGAACTGACTAAAAGCTGCCCTACAGACTAAAAAACAATGCATTATGGGACATGCGTCCTGATGGGTTTTTTGTAGTTCACTGATCAATTAAAATAATTTAAAATACCAACTGATTAAAAAAAGGCTACATCCATTACAAAACATTAAAATAATTATAAAAGATGTAATATCACAGCTCATACTTAGGGGGAGAGGCATATTAAAACGAAATTGAATGTTAAGGACAACTCCTAATTCCTGGTCTCTTTCAGTCTCGCTGCAGCTTCGATTTCATGCGAGTTTGAGACCCCTGCTGTACACTCTGTCACTGGTACACTAGCTGCAGGTCGGAAGAACGAATCAATAGTTCGCTTGCTCATAGCTCAGACGCACATATCAGGTTGTGATGATATTTGTCTCCGTTTCCTTCCCACGGATGTTTACGCGCGCTCGATTATCTCTAGGCCCCGCCCCTCCACATATTTTAGCCACTTGCAGTGATTTTCCCTATTCTTCTCACACGCATTGGCCGCCTCAGGCATCACTCAATGAAACGCGAGTGTGTGCTCGCGTGTGCTCCAGTCTCATGAGTATTCGCGAGAGTGTGTGTGTCTGCCTGCGTGCGTGTGCGCTCGCGTCTCATTGATGATTTCATTGCTCATTTCATCGATCATTGACGTGCTCCTTTCATGTTTAATGTATAAAAAATACGGAGGGTGGAGGAGGCAAATTTACTGGTAGCACATGTGCGACTGGGTGTAAAATTCAGTCGCACACTCTCAAATTTTGGTCGCAAAATGCGACCAAATGGACGCAGTCTGGAGCCCTGTGTATATATTAAAGCTTCTAAAACTAGGTTCAACTCACCGTTGATTGTGTGTACACTTTTCCCACAATGAAGCCGTTTGTGTCAGTTGTACGTACTGTGAGCATTAACTCGGCTATGCCCACATTTTCTCCTCCGTGATCTCCTCTCACCCTGACAATAACATGAAAATCATGTCTCAAACACATAATTACAAATGCATCGCCAATACGGTACACATCAGTTTAAAATGTAATGTTCTTATGTATGATGCCAATAAGTAGAATTTCTAGGTTAAAAAAATTGCAGGAGTGGGTTACATGTATCACTGGGGAAAAAAATGAGGTGAGAGAGACTGTTAAGGGGGGGTAAAATGTTATTCATGAGGGGAAAGTTTTAGAGTTGCCTTTGTTTATGGAGAGGAGTCTAAAAAAAGTAATTTTATTTTTGTACAAATAACCAAGTACTTATACTGCCTGATATGTGAATAAAATATTTCTTTATGAATGACATGAATACCTCAGAGGAAAGCCTTACACGTTCACAGCGTCACTGAAGAAGGCCAAGTGGGTGTCTGCACAGTTGTTGTCTGCTATCTTCTCAGGTACAAGATCTATGGAATACAAGTACAAATACTTTCAACTGACAGATGTTTACGGCGGCAAAAATGCTAAATTCCCAATTGATAGGTAAAACAGTAATACAATAGGATGATAAAATATGAAATAGAATAGAATAGAAGGGTATTTAATAATCCCTGAGGATTTTTTTTTAAAATGGCCATCTTAAAAAAACACATAAACACACATGCATTACAAATAGAAATATCACAAAATAAAAAGATTGATAAAAAAAGGTAAATAATTGGAAAATCAGTGGGTAAAATTAAAAGAAACTTGTAAGACTTACTTGTAAGATGCCCTGCCAGAGAGTTGTATTGCCTGATGGCACGAGGAACAAAAGATTGTCACGCTGTCACGCTTCAGTAATTCCTAGAGAATAAATAAAAACACAACAAACATGGATTAGATAATTTAGCTGTCTGATCTTAAATTACATAATTTTCAAATATATGAAAGGGGAATTTTTTTAAAACACTCTTGCTATGATTACTTGAGCTTGTAGTAAAGAACACCTTTAAAAAAAATCAGAGACAAGACACTGATCACAGGAAGCCTGTGTGTAATACTTACAGTAACTTCTACTCTAATCACTGTTGACAGCTGATTTCTCCCATCCACCCTTTCTGTGACTACTTATCGACTACAAAACAGCCTAAAAACATAATGTTTGGGATTCTTGTCATTACGTCATTGGAAGTAAAGATACGGGGATTTTAGTGGCTGTCACTCTGACACAATCTCACAGGGCTTTTCAGCACAATACGGGTTCTAACGTTAGAAACATAATGGGGCTTCTTTCATTCAACAGTGGATTCATGTATGTTATATTTAAAAAATGCCGTTTTCATGAATGTCATATGAATTAACTTTGTTGCACATGTCATCCCGTCTTAAAGTCTGGGTTGTGAAAATGCTGTGTCTAACTTTAACCCGGATCGCGTTTACATAAAGGCAGCACACGGAACAACTAGCTAGTTAGCATAGCATAGCATCAGTGTTTAAACAAATCGCCGTCTCCAAATCAATATTTATTAAACTTTCTTTGCTGCTGTAAATCCGGCATGCTTTTCCCCTTAGTTCCTTATGAATCATGTTAAGAACCTACAGATCATTGGCTATAGACGCTAGCTTGAACCGACACCGGCTTGAACTTCACTCACAGGCAGCCACAACTTGCACAGGCTAAGCAAAACAAAGCTAAGCTAATTTGCGGTGGGGGTACTCTGCAAACGACTCGGCTGCAGTGTTCATAAAGCATTCACACATGTCACTTGGCAAAGGAGAACGCTTCAACTTAGTATTCAATAACATTACAGGACGTACAACGAGGGAATGATCAAATAAATGCATTACTTACGGGCTGAGACTGTTCCCGTTCGGAAGACCTCTCCGCCATGTTTGCCGCCCGCGTCCTTTCAACTGCTGTGCTGAACAGCTCCCTCCCTCGTCACTTTGAAAGTGAAGAGTGTAAGGGGCCATTCGATTGGCTAAAAGCGAACCCGCCTGCTTTGCCAATGAGTTTGATTGACAGATTCACTAGCCAATGGTGAGATTAGTCGACCCGCTCCGTCAGATGAGTCTCAATATTCACCGTAGAAAAATCTCTCACACACACGGGGAGATTCACAAACGAGAACGGGATTTTGAATGCACATTCTACAATTCGAATGGTCTGTGAGTTCACATCACATGTGTACCTAAAAATCATGTTTGTGAAGCACTTACTGTGCATTTCTGATACATTTATTGTGAATTTCTAAAATGTTTTTGTGAAAAACAGTGTGCACATTTGTGAGAAACACTTATTGTGCATTTGTAAAACATTTAGTGTGCATGTGTGAAACACAATCTGTGTGTTTGTGAAACACAGGGTGTGTATTTCCGAATTTATTTTTCACGTTTGCATAAAATGACATTTGTGAATCGGAGCGTGTGCATTTGTAAAACCGGTTGTGTGCATTTCTGATTATTGAGACTGAATTAACTCCATACAGAATAGCTGTACAGTATTGGGGTTACCATGGTTACTATGATAGACCATCTCTCCCTTTTTTTTTTTTTTTTTTTTTTTTTTTTTTAACTTGTCCTGTCCAACAGCTAGGCAAACAGATGAGAGCTGAGGGCCTCTTGTGTTGGACATATTTTATTTTAACAAGAGGGGTTATTCATCTTCAGACAAACCAAAGGTATGTCTGAATAAACCCCTTTTGTAATTGAGGCCAAAATTTATTAATTTCAATCATGTTTGAAAATCTTTGGTGTTGGACCGGACGGAAAAGGAAAGAGGGGAAGAAGAGAGAGGGACGTTAGAGAGAGGGGGGGGTAGGAGGGTGATAATAGGAGGGGAAGGGGGGTAAGACCATGAAGCAGCATAGAGCAGACAGGTTTACTGGTTGTTTATCGTTACGGTACGGTTCAAATGCATTACAAAAAGGGCGGGGCCTGTTCAAACACACTCAAATATTATCAACACACCTGCTAGCCGCAAAAATGTCCACATGTCAACATGCACACAAAACAGATAGTGTTCACGAACGCATACCTATGCCTTTAAACCAACTAGTGTGAAATCTTTCATTCATTCAATCATGCAAACTATTAGTGCAAAGGTGAGCTAACACCTGTGCTCAGGTGAGTGTTTATGTTCTTCTAAAATGGATGGTGGAATGTGAAAAGAAGGAGGAGGAGCGCCCAGCCACCCCCACACCCATACCCCCGCCGCAGCAGCAGCGGCAGCCGGAATTCCCCCAACGCCACACGGGAACAGGCAGGGAACAACCGCCCCCCGGGCGACCAAGACCGCCACCCAGGCCAGGGCCAGCCGGACCGCCGCGAGGCCCCCAGAGCCAGAGAGCAGGGAGGCGCAGAGGGAAAGAGAGCGCCGCCCCAGCCCAGCCAGGAAAGCAGCCCCCCGCCGCGCCGGAAGAGCCCAACGCAGGGCCCCACCGGAGAGGGACGCCCACAGCCCCAGACGAGCACCCCACCACCACCCAGGAGTTCCGGGCATCCCCCCGCCCCGACCCCAGGTACGAGCCAGGACCCCCCAAGGGAGACCCGCTCCGCACTCCAGGCAGCCACCCACCCGGCCCACGGTTGGTCCAGGTAGGAGCAAGGCAGGGGCCCGCCGCCCCCGCCCAGGAGGGGGGAACCCCGGGGAAAAAAGGGCGGCCCACAAGGGATGTTATAAATATGGCCCGACCAGGCTCGGCCATGTTGGAAGTTTGGCGGGGCCCAGCGCCCAGGGGCAAGGACCAGGACCCACCCCCCAGGGACACGAACACCCCCGGCTCAGGTGTAATATGAACCCCCCCACCGTGCGGAGAGAGCACCGCCGGGCCCAGGGAGCCGGCACCCAAGGGACACGGCCGCCATCGCCAAGGGGCCCGCACCCCCCACCAGGGAAGGGGTAGGGGACAGATGGACCCAGGTCCCACCTTCCTTGTAAAATGTGTGTGCGTGTATGGGTGTTTGAGAGGGTGTTTGTGTGCATGTGTGTGTGTTTATGTTTGAATGTATATATTGAAGGGGGAGGGGTGTGTGTACTAAGGGGGGTGCAGTTAAAATTGGCGAGTAGGGCACTAAGGGGACATCTCCTGATTACTCACAGTGATGTCCCCTCACCCTCCACACCAAGGGGCCCTAAATGTCTAAGGTGCGGTTAAAATTGGCGGGTAGGGTGCCAGGAGGACATCTGCTGCTTGCTTGCAGTGATGTCCAAGCACCCCACCTACCAAGGACCCTACATGTCTAAGGTGCAAGTAAAACCGAAAGAGGGGGGGCCCACTCCATACGGCAACCATAGGAGGGGGGCCACTCCCAAGTAGCCCCCCCCCAAGGCGCATCGCAGGCTAGACCCCCCACCCCCTCACCCTAATATGAGGTTATATAAGGAAGGGGGTAAGTTGGGGACAGCTGGTAGACTGTCCCCCGGTGGTCAAACAGCCGTCCCCCAGCCCACCCCCAGCAAAGGGGCCAGGGCCACCCAGCCCAGGGGCCCACCCCCGGAGGCGCCGACACCCCAGGCCCGGCACCACCCACCCCACACAGAGAGAGAGGAGCCAGAAAGCGTCGCCCCCCCCCGGAGCAAGCCCAGGCCCCCACCCCCAGACGCCGGCCCTAGAAGAGCTCTGGTCAGGCCTCGACGGGACCGAGGAGGCCAACTGGCCGAGGCAACCACTGATTGCCTCAGCGGAGACCCCGACCCGTACTAATAATGGGCCCCCCCTCCCCCCCAGAACGCCCCCCCACAGGACAGGGCCGACAAGCCCCCACCCCACCCCACCCCAGACCCCGCAGCCGAAGCGGGTGACACCCAGAGCGACCGGGGGCCCCGAGAGGGTTGTCCCGTCCCGTCCCAGAGCCATCATCTCTCCCTTTTTTAACAGTAAGAAGACATCAGAGCATCTTGGGTCTGAGTTTCTAGAATTGTTGTGTTGACTTCGGTCCTATTCTTATCAGGAGCTGCTGAGGAGTTAGTGAAGGTCTTCAAATGTTGTTTGCAGGGAAAGATGTGGCCTGCAGCAGGTCAGACTCCTGTAGGTGAAGCTCCAGTCTGTGGTCCTGCATCCATCTGCTGAAACACGTAGAGTTCATCCAGAAGAAGCACACGCTGCTCTAAGATCTTTATAGACCTTCCAGGCTCATAGTTCAGCAGCTGCCCCACCATAGGCACTCAAGCCCCCATTCCATCAGAGATGCTTTGAACTGAATGCTCACAACAAGGCCTTCACTTTTCTTTGCTTGGAGGACATGGCGTCTGTGATTCCCAACAAGAACATCCCATCTGGACTCAGCCCACACACTGTCCTGCTTTCAAGAGGTTTTCTCTTTCCACACAGCAGGACGGATGTTCAACCTCGACTTCCTCTCTGATGACGCAGCTGTAGTTTCCTCTGTTAACGAGGAGGATTGTGTTCAACCACAGGTTTCTGGGAGAATTCCTGGATCATTTTGCATTGTCACAATCATGCAGTGCTGACAGAAAGCCTGAAGATCACAGTTCTGTCCCTAGCGCACAGAGACTTCTCCAGGTTTTCAGATTCCTTTCAGGATGTTCTGCTCCGTTTTCAGATTCATAAAACCTACAGTTGCATTGTGCTACACACCTGACATGTTTAAACTCTTCTGTTGTAAAAGGTCTTGTGTTTCATTCATTGGTCACTCTTGTTCAACTCTTAAAAAACATGAATCATAAAATCCAAGTACATTTTTTGTGGATATCTTTGTAACATTTTTCCGTGTAAACGTATGTTCTGTTACCTGTGTTCTAGAATAACGTCTTGGCTTGTGAGGGCATTCTTCATCTGTTGAAGTAACTGAACTGTGATGCCATGCAGGCGAGTTGGGGACTCCCCCATCGTTGGAGCAGGCGCCTACGCAGACAGCTCAGCCGGCGCCGCTGCTGCAACCGGGGATGGAGACCTCATGATGCGCTTTCTGCCCAGGTGAAGTGACCGTCCTCTTCATGGGTGTGAACGTCTTTCTGAGGATTATCTGGTGACAGATCACAGCAGGTTCAGAGCAAAAGTTAAATATATCCAGAACCTTAAACCTTCATAGAAAATTCCACCAACTACTTGAAACTCTTTTGGCTGAGGAGTTTCTGCATCAAAGATGTTTTCTGCCACTCACATATGCATTCAGCTTACCCCGCATGAGCGCGTGGATCCAAAAGCCACACCCCCTCGTCAAATCCTCCTTCCCTGACTGCTGCTGAAAAATAGAACGTCTACGTTTTGTGATTTTGCTTTCCTTGACAGCAGAAACTGTAAAGAGAATTTCAACATTTGTTACGTTTCCAAGAGCATAACCACTCTAACGCTGAAGAGAGGCATGACTGTGCTGCCCCCAAACTGTCATCTGTACACCCCACCAATAAAGGGAGCGTTCGCCCCAGCAGCTGTTTCTTCCCAGACAATGTTTGTTTGTTCCTGATCCAGGCTGGTTTGGTGAGCACACACCCCTCCTCATCGCTTAGATTTAAAGAAGTTCTAAATAGTCTCTCAGGGTCTAATGAAGTGTATAGAACTGAATCAAACAGAGAAGCTCTGACGAGTCCTTTCTGACATGCTTTCATGTTAGAAATGATGGTCAAGTAACAGCAATGTGAGTGTAAATGGATTACTGCCTGTAGAACAGCAGGGACTTTAGGATTTGTCTTCAGTAAAGATCTAAAGATTGGTTGAAATCGACAAACATACATTTGAAAATATAGGAAATCGATAACAAGCATCCCCGTATGTTCTGATGCTGGTTTGGGTCTGATCTGTCTGGATCTCTTCATTGTGATCAGAAGCTGTCTGTCATTCTCCAAAACCACTGATGTGTGCGTGGAGAAAACATTTTTAAAGATGTTCTTATTTAACAGGCTAGTGGAGTGAATGGGAGCATAATGTTTATGTGGTGACACATCTCTGCTAGTCTTCTGCTTTCCCGTGGTGTTCCTGATCACGGCCAGTGGCCTCCTCAGCGATCGTTAGCCTGCCTCACATCTTCTTTGTGTCCTCCTGCCAACAGTTACTTGGCCGTGGAGCTGATGAGAACTGGGACCGATCCCTCAGAGGCCTGCAAGACAGCCATTTCCAGAATCAAGAGGCATTATCCCGACTTTTTTGGAGCCGTAATCTGTGCCAACACTACAGGCCATTATGGTGAGAATTCAAGGTCAAACAGACGCGCTCAAGGAAACGACACCCATCCGCGCGGGGGGGGGGGACAAACGCAGACCCCCACTCACCTGCACCTGACCCTAGTCTGGAATTAAAGCCCTTCAGAAGAAATGAGGTCTCTGTCAAAACCTGGGTTGGGACGGGCAGAGCAGGCGTGTGAAAAACATCATTCATGTTCTCTGAAAATGATTCCATCCTAAATGTTTTTGAACAGGGAATTATTCAAACCAGAAATTAATGGTTAGGGTTCATTTTTAAGTTTAAATGTAATGTTTAATAATGTAAAACTGTGCAGTGCCATAAACCAAGTCAAGTCTGGAGACTGAGAAGAAATGAATGATTCTGAAAGCAACCATTACATTTTTCAGATGCCAAAAAATGCTTAATAAAAAGGAAAAAGTCATTTATAAGTCGCACCTTAGGGAGACATTTATTTAACACTAACAAGAGCAGACAATTCATCTTTAAAGTCAAATAATAAGAACCGAATAGATAGACTGAATATATGGATCCTTCACTACCGTATTTTACTTTATAAAACATAGGAGGAATCTAGGAAATTAGCCCAACACATGAACAAATATTCAGACAAATATAACGGAGCAAGCTAACAGGTCAACTCAACTCTTTACATCACTGTAACCCTTGTGCTATCTTAGGCACTTTACCATTGGGAGGTGGGTCATCTAGACCCACTAGACAGTGCGCTGAACCTTTTTTCTTCAATGATTTGTGATCTTCACTGGTGTCCATGGATTACATGAAATCTTTTCACCTTTATCCACCTTTGTCATGGTAGGGAGAACACGTCAATGGAAGGGGGGGGGGGTCATCTAAGATAGAACAAGGGTTACAGTGGATGAAGGAAACCTCCAAAAGGTAAAGACAAAATGCTCCCAGACAAGAGTAAGTGCTGAGCTAAGTGCTGGTTTCAGATGGAAGCGTTTCTCTGCCGCGGCAGCAGTCGGCTGCGTCTGAAGGTCTGGTTTAGGCTGAACTCGCGCCCGGCTGTCAGAGCTTCAACCCTCTCATTTTGAGCTTTTCTCGTCCACTCTTTCCTGAAGAGCATCAACGAAATCTGACCCCACCCCTTTGAATTGTTGTTCACATGGCAACAGTTTCAAATGGGAAGGCAGCTAAAGCGGCGCACACTCAGTCTCTGCTGCCCCAGACACGTCTGACCATGATCGCCTACAGGTTCTACCCGTTTAACCAAATTGAAAGAGTTTGATGGCATGTGCAGTGCGGCGAGGAGCGTCAAGCTGCTGATGACACGTGAGGCGTCATTTTCTGAAAACATGATTGTCGTCTCCTCAGGTGCAGCGTGTAACAAAGCCCCCACACTGAACCAGTTCCACTTCATGGTATCCAACCTGGAGTCCAACACCCCAGTCCTGAAATCTGTCGACTGCTTTTGAACGAGCCCCGTTGCAAGCAGAGCTTCTGAGGAACTGCATATCCCATCATGCATCTGCAGTTAAGCTGTGAACTTTTAAAAAGAGAATTAAAGTTTCTTCTGGAATTGTTGCCTGTTCTTTGCCTTTGTCAGGATGACAGAATAAAAACACCACAAAAATATCAAAGTTCATCTTTATTTGATCTGAAGTTTTTATACAATCGTTTCACGAGCTCAACAGGTGAATCTCTGCAGGTTTACTGGATGTGGATTTACGTTTAAATGCAGGCTTCTGGTAAACAGAAGACAGAGCGGTCACAAACATTTTATTTCAAAGTCTTCATGGTTTAACATCAGAGCAGGAACCACAGGATTTTCTTCCACTTTTAATCAATATTGTGTTCAGGTTCACTTTTCTCTGGAAAGCCTGTGTTTTTTAAAAGAAAACCCTGAAAACCTGCAGGGTTTAGGTCTAAAACACGGAGCACACAACACCTACTCCAACACGACGACACTGCAGGACCGACAACAGGCTGGAGGATGCAGGATCAAAGCTTCACCGCAGTTTAAAGGGGCGTTTGTTTGGCGGCAGCACATCAGCAGCCGGCGGGCGCCGGTCCCGTCTCAGCCCACTGGAAAAAGTCGCACTGCTTCCCCTTTTGAAAGCTGCAGGTGTAGAAGGTGCGGCCGTTGTTGGGTCCCAGCTTCAGAACCGTCCTCATTAGACAGCGTTTCCCGTGGTGACAGGAAGGGAAGTGCAGGTCTGCCCACTGAAAGACAAGACGCTTTCAATGAGCTGAAGCCTCCTGAGCCCGAACAAACCACTCCAGACCATCACCTGGAAAAAGTCACACTTGCTCTCTCTGGGTAGCGAGCAGGCGTAGAACCGCCGTCCTTTGTTCGCCCCCTCTTTGTGGACCACTCTGAGGACAGCCGGACGACAGTGGGACGCACAACAAGGAGCTCCGGGACAGGAGGAGGTGGCGGATGGAGGACTCCTCCCCTCCGTTTTGCTGATACAGACAGAGGAGAGTCTCATTAGTTTGAAATATTTGGAGAATAAAGGCTGGAATGATGTCAGCAGCCTCTGTGCGTCTATACAGTTAATGTTCTACCAGGAACATTTATATATTTCTAAACCGCGCCGTCATAAAGAAGATTTTTCATTCCCGTCCCTAAAGTTGTAAAAACTTGTCTTGTTATAAACTTCATGAATAGCAAAGCGAGATGTGCTCACCCTGAGTGGGGGGCCCCGACCGGAGCGTTGTTACCACCAAAGGGACTGTGATCAATTCTCATTTTCTTGGATGTGTGACTGTTGGAGGCGTGCGATTCCCCGCCGGAGAGCTCGCCACTTTGCCTCTGCCAGCCACCAGAGGCATAATTGGGGCTTGTTGTCCTCTGGCAGACACTGTTTTCAGATAAACCTCGCTCCGCCGCCAAGGAATTCAAAGGACTGCCGGCTGAAGGGGCCACAGGGTTTACGGGCTCGGGTTTCTGGCTCATGTCAGAGAAAACGAGCGTGGTCGTTCCGAACGCAGACCTCCAGTTGACTTTGAGCTCCCCCGGTGGTTTGGTGAAGGCGGTGCAGGGGTATCTGATTAGATCTGCAGTGAAGGGCGACGCTTCAGTGCTGATGTCCTCTTTGTGGGCTGCAGGGAAGTGAGAGTGAGAAACCAATCAGCTCCCACACACACACACCTCTGAACATCTGCAGTGATGCACAAGTTCCACAAGTCTGGAATGCATCTTAGATGACCTGTTACTGATATCTGATGACTCCTGTGGTCCCTTTCTGATACTTTCACCAGTACAGTAAACCCTTGTTTTTTTGGGGGGTTACGTCCCAAAAAGAACCCGCGATAGGCAAAATCGGTGAAGTAGAAACATTTATTTTTTTCTTACAATTAATATACAATTAAATACTCTATTATACATTGTAAAGAAAGAACAAACCATTTTACAGGCTCAAGCATTTGTTTAACTAATAAAGATACTTTAGAAACATTTTTTTCAACAAATAACTTCTGTACTGTACTGTCAAATAATAATTTTAATCATCGATGTGAACAGAAGGCTTCAAATTGCGGAGATTAGCCCCGCCCACCGAGACCCAAGTATTGGATTAAACGGGAGAAAATTTAAAATGATTATAAAAAAAATACAAAGTACAGTTGGACAAATAGTGACTCAGGTGTATCTCAAAGCTCTACAGACTGAGCCGCTGCATCCTGACTCCGCTCTGCAGTGTTTTCTTCTTTTGAAGCCCGTGGTGCAGCTGTGTTTGTTCAGGAGAAGAACATAGTGATTGGCAGTTGTTGTCGCTCTTTTTCTGTGGGTTTTAGAGAAACTCAAAATTGCAAGAGAATTTGCAAGTATGTAATTTAAATTTGGCAAACTGTTTTATGTACGTGTACATATTAAACTGCAACGTTATTGACGCACAGGTAGAAAAGAAGCGGAGTGACTTTTTAGCCAATCAGAATGCAGAACACAATGCACGATGCAAATCTGTGAAGTAGCGAAACTGTGAAAAGTAAACCGCGTTATAGCGAGGGATCACTGTATTTACATCCAGAAACAACAGCATGTACTGCAGAACAGTCCAGAATGTGAAGCATCATGACGGTTCAGTCTAAAGAGCCACTACAATAAAAATGAGGTTTTTGGTTTTTAGCATGTCATTCTGGCATTTTTCTGACGATGGCAGACTTCTATAAAGATTATTTCTTTAGTCAGATTGATGTGAATCGATTCAGGAGCAGACAATAAATGCATTTGAAATGTGTGATGTAGAAAATATGCTGGGTGGCCACAAGCTTGGACAGACTTTAAGAATTATCAATTAATTATAGAATTATAGTGCTTAAGAAAATAACATAAATAATGACTGGTGAATATTTGTCCATTTGTATTAAACAACTGAATATTTAGCACTCACACCCACAGGCAGGTCCTCTTTGGTTATTTCCAGCATTTCTGTATTCTTCATCTCAAAGTCAGCATGACTGACAGATCTGATCCTTTTCATTTAGCAGGGACACTGAAGCCCCCCCCACCCCCCACAGCTGGGTTCCAGCTGCATGATGGCCAAGACAAAACTGCCCTGTGGTTCCTGACCCATCATGTCCTCGCAGAGACTGAAGTCACGTTGTGTTTGTTTTTAACAGCTGGTCTTAACATTCCAGGTTCATTTGTGTTTCTTTGGGTTTAGCATTAACTTGACTTTGTCATTAACTCAGGTAAACTGTGAAATATGTTCGATGTCGGGGTGTACTGATTCATATTTACAAAGATTTAATTCGATATTTATAGAATGGATCCAGATCATCGTGATCCAAACTTCCAGCAGTCAGACTCAGACAGAAATTCCTGCTACTGAACAGTGAAGTAAACTAGAATGAATGTCAAATCCATTCACATGTTAGTTTCCTAAAGTTCACCACTGTTGTTTTTCCACATCCAAAGAATCCAAAGGGAACATTCTTAGAACATTCTAGACACTGGATGGTCACATGACTTTATTCACAGTCTGTCCACACATTGGACTGGAATGATGGATGATCCGTGTTCATGACATCACATGTGTGTTGTCCACTGATATACTTGGTCATTTTTACATTAGAGTAAAATAAACCTACCATGTATCTGTACACATGGTATATTCCTATACTGATTATCAATTTATTTCATTTAGAAAGTTTTTTATAATTGTATAGGTCGATTTGATCAACAACTTGAATCAGACAGATTTATCTGGTTGGATTGTTGGAATATGAATTGATCGTTACACCCCAAGTTCTGAGTCCAAGAAAAGAACATTTTTCTGTTTTCCTACACGTCTCTAAAGTTTTAAATCTTAAATCTAAATCCAATAATTCAGAAATCTGAATGAGCTGGGTACAGATGTGGGCTCCTGCCTGTTTGAGTCCAACGACTGTGTTCAGAAATGTTTCTGACATGAAACTGTGGCAAAGGCAAACACACAGACAGCTATGCTAGCATTAGCCTGTGGTGGAAACGGAGCATCAGCAGCTGATGGGAATAAAACCGTAAAAGGAAACAGCAGAACATTTACATGTTGTTTGGACTAAAATGAGAAATTCCTGAACTCTGTAAATGTTTGAGGCAGTTCTGTTAGAAAAAAACCCCAGTGGCCTTTTTGGGCAGCAGAAGCTGTACATGAGCGGCGCTCTTTATCCAATGAAGAATAATTAGAACAGCTTGATTTCATTTGTAAAGAGTGCAGCGCAGCAGAAGAGCCAAGAGAATCGGATTTATGTTTGGTGGATAAAAAGGTCACAGTTACTCCTATCAGCATGGATCTGTGTCTGCATGGAAGGAGTCAGGAGGAGGAGCAGGAGGAGCAGGAGGAGCAGCAGGAGGAGGAGGAGGAGCAGCAGCAGGAGGAGGAGGAGGAGGAGCAGGAGGAGGAGGAGCAGGAGGAGCAGCAGGAGGAGGAGGAGGAGCAGCAGGAGGAGGAGGAGGAGGAGCAGGAGGAGGAGGAGGAGCAGGAGGAGCAGCAGCAGCAGGAGGAGCAGGAGGAGCAGGAGGGAGAGGAGGAGCAGGAGGAGCAGCAGCAGCAGGATGAGCAGGAGGAGCAGTAGGGAGAGGAGGAGGAGGAGCAGCAGGAGGAGGAGCAGCAGCAGGAGGAGCAGCAGCAGGAGGAGGAGGAGCAGCAGCAGGAGGAGCAGGAGGAGCAGTAGGGAGAGAAGGAGCAGGAGGAGGAGGAGGAGGAGGAGCAGCAGGAGGAGGAGGAGCAGCAGCAGGAGGAGCAGGAGGAGCAGTAGGGAGAGAAGGAGCAGGAGGAGGAGCAGGAGGAGCAGCAGCAGGAGGAGGAGGAGGAGCAGGAGGAGGAGGAGCGCTTTCAGCTGGCTGGAATATCACCATCAGATCACAGTGGAAGCAGAGTTTAGACAGAAAAGTGACATGAAATTTCATCTAATCATTTGTCATTAATATTCAATGGTGGTTGGAGAGCCCTAAAACACTTAAAGGTTACAAGTAACTGTCTCCTGGTTACTTAGTTACTGCTAGTGATGCTGACCCACACCAAAGAAAATGGTTTCCTTGCTGTTTTTAAACATGTAGTTGTGGAATTTTTCTCTTGATTGAGGACATGTATGAAGAAAGTCAAGCTTAAAATTGTATTTCTGAGTATTTCTTGAAATTGTTGGGAATCAAGAGGAGATAAAATAATGCTGTTAGAACAATAGGTTTGTGGTGTAGTAAATATGCTGGATGCTCCCTGCTCTGCTCCATTCTGATGCATCCACCTGCAGACGAGCAGAAGTGTGGAGAGTGGAATCTGGATCCAAACTATGGCTGGACAGCATCAGAGCTGCCATTTGTGTCACACCACTGATGGTAGGTTGGGGTTGTGAGGGGCTGTAAGCTAGTGGGAGAGAGTGGAAACAAAGGGATGATGGGAATGGAGGGGAGCTCACTCCACACCAAAAGTCCCACCCAGAATGCTGAGGTCAATTCCTGATAAACCCCTGCCGCTCTGCAGAAACTATGTCCTAGAAAACGACAGGTTTTTGGATTTTGGCTAAAAACAGCAGAATCATAATTAAAAGACGACTGGGAGCACTTTGAAAATAAAGCAGAGCTGATGGAGGGAATGTTTAAAGAACTAAAACTATTGACTGATTTTTAGTGAGTTACTTCACATTTAAACTAAACAGGAATTTGTATTATTTGAATTTGATGAAACTATAAAGAAATGTTTTAGAGTTTATATGTTTACTACACACAGTGAAACAATCGTTTCAACAACCTTTTTTATTTTTCAAGCTTTCACTTCAAAAACAATTCATGTTCAAACTAAAGATAGTTAGAACTTTCTTTAGTAAAATTATGAATTCTTGGAGAGAAAAAAGGTGAACAGCAACACAAGAAAAAGGCAGAAAATATTTGATAAAAGTAATTCCAACTGTTGTGTATTGCAGCGTTTGTCATGTTGTCTGTTGTGCAGTGATGGTTGCAGCAGGGCGGCTGATCAGAGTCTGAAACTGTGATCAAAACCCTTTCTACCTTTCCAGGCCAAATATGTCTGAACGAAGCAGATGACGTTATGTTTGGGATCAAAAGAATCCCGTTTTGTTTGGTCCATTCCTGATTGGCTTAGCTCCTCCCTAAAAGTCCCACGGAGAGATTGCAAACCAAACTTCAGTGTCTTCATCTTCCAGGCTTTCATGAGTGGCCATTAAAACCTTTCCAGAGAAGACACAAGTCAGAAAGAAGACGCACTTGAAAGGGAGCAGCAGAAGTGGAAGTGGCGTTCTTGAGACGGCGTGATAATCTTGCCCCTGAGAAAGGCCCTTGGCCCCCCGCTGCCTCACACAGCAGAGCAGAAATACAGCAGCGTGCAAACATGCAAATGAGGGTATTAGTGAGAGGCAGGAGAGCACTCACTCAGCTTTATGTGCAGCAATAAATCTGCTCTGCATTTCCAACATTTGAAAGAATCCTAAAGGAAGCAAAGAGATTTCCGGAACTAGAAATCACATCTATAGAAAAGAGTGCGGAGCTTTTCGGAAACCTGCTTCCGTTTGAAGAGCTGAGGGTTTCCAGACGCCGGAGAAGGAATGTTGTGCTAGCTGTGAGAACGGAAGAAAACTAGGAAAATAAACTATTCTTTAGTGGTGGAGATGCCTCGGAGGGATGCTGACACATCAGCTTTGATCTGAAAGTGTGTCTGCAATGCGATTAACCCTTCAAGCTCTGCTGCCGCGGGAACGCCGCCTCTTAAAGCGTCCGACAGGAACGCCGTGTGAGACTCACCCTCTGGCCTGGGGGTGAGGCAGGCGTCACAGGCACTCACTGCCGGCGGGTTGATGAGCGTGCACAGCTGACAGGCCCAGTCCTCCTCCTCCGGCCGGGCCACATCCTCGCTGCTCCTCTTCACACAGGCCCAGCCCATCAGACTGTTCCTGTGTGGAAGCGTCCTGCAGGGGCAGGGGCAGCAGATGGAATTTACCTCTGGTCCTGAGCTGTTTTCATCTTCTTGCTTTTCATGATTTTTTTATTACATTTTCACGATAAGTAGAAAAAACATATGGGTTGAGTGCTCTAAAATATTCAACCTGCTGTTTTCCTGTTTCTCTTTCTTTATTCTAGTATCTTCCTCCATTTTTTGGCATTTAACTCCTACAATTTTTCAGCTACTTCATTCATTCATCTATTCAAATGTTCAGCTCTTTCAGCTTTTTTCCAGCTATGACTTTTGCTCCTTCAAATCCTTGAACTTTTCAAGATATTCCAGGATTTCTGCCTCCATTGAAAAACATGGGGAATTCTTGGTGCAGACGCTCACTGGTTCGATACCCGTTTCTGGCATTTTTCCTAAAAATTCTGCTGTTTTCACTTTATTTATGGTCAACTTTTGATCATTTATTTATTCGTCAAATATTACCCTTTAAGTTTCATTTTCATTCAGCAGTATAGCATTCATTTTCTTCTGGAAATGCAGCTCCTGGTTACTAATGAATTCTATTTATTGAATACAGAAAACATTTGTCTAGATTGATTGTCATTAATAATTACATTTAAAAAAACGTAAAACTTGACTTTAAATAATTTGATTTACTTCCTATTTAAGTTTTTTATCCATATTACCCAGTAGCAACAAAAGGGAGCAGAATATTGGCTCTAAATCAGTTAACGTGCTGCTAAATGTGGTAGAATCAGAAAATCACAGATTTTTAAGCTAATTCAGTAACTGTACTGAAGACAAGCAGGGGATGAAGAATACATGATGTCTCCTTTCCCTTCGGAGGAGCTCAAAGTTGAAGCTCGACTGTGTTTAACAAAGAAGAAAATCTGAAGAGCCAATAATTTTGGAGGCGGCAGCTCTGAGGAAACTTTCACAGCTCGCCCTCTCAGCTGCGCTCGGCGCCGTCAGGCTGCAGACTGGAAGCCCTCACAAAGCTGTGCTCAAACACGGCGCAGGAGGTGCTGAGCCTGTGCCCTGCCTGGCAAACACCGCCTTAGATGCACATTCATTCTCACCCCCAACGCCTCCCACTCCCAGCCAGGCCCATCTGCCTGCAAAGCTGGCCTCTGCCAATGCCAGCACATCCTCCAAATATTTATAGAACTTTCTGCAAAGACTGCTTTTACAACAGCTCTCTGTGGAGATCAGCTGCAGTTTGGGTTTCATGACAGAAAAACATTTCACTGCACTTTGTTTACTCCTAACTTTTCTGGATTTGAACATTGTGAAGCGCTTCAGTCCTGCCTCCTTCAGGCTTATGCAAGAACCCCCCCCCCAAAAGAATGTCAGGGCTCGTACCTGATGTCCCCCCCGCTGGGATCTGCCTTCTGACAGCGCTCACAGAAGTAAGTCATCCTGCCGTTGTCTCCAAGACGACAGACTGTGATGACACCGGCGCACTGACCACACTGGGGACGCTTGTAGACTCGGTAATGTTTGAAGAGAGGAGCGCCGGATTTACGGCACTGAGGGAGATCAGGAAAAAACAAAGATCATTAACCCCAAATGTTCTCTTTGGGGTATTTATGAACATGAAATAGTGAGCAGGGGTAGAAAAACTGACCTTATAGAACAAAAGAGTGAAATCCCGCGTCATCTTGACCAAGAGGTGGATGTGCTGCTCTGTCAGCTGCTCCACCTACAAATGAGCTGCGGTCAGTTCCAGTTCAGACAGACAGGAAGCAGCAGCTCAGGCTAAAACTCAGAAATCCACAAACACTCGAGACATAAAAGCAGAAAATGAAAATGCAGATTGTGCTTCTTTCACAACACAAAGGGTCTTTAGTGGGGGGAGAAGCAGAGGGACAAAGAAAGACAGATGAAGGCTGAACTCCTCAGAGGGAGCAGACAAAAGCAGGGACAGAGTGTCCCATCAGCACAGAGGGACTGCTGTGGACTGAGTCTTCCTTTCTCACAAGAACAAAGCTGCATGCGTTTATCAACACACACTAACAAATTCATCACAAATCTATTAGAGGAATCAGGCAGAGGCGCTCCTCACAGGCTGCACAGCCACATGCATTCACAACATTTCCATTTTTCCACTTTCAGACTGCGTCTGCTGCATGTTCGCCTCTTCCCTCATTACAGATACCGGGGCTTCTGGCTTTTCTGCGTCTCACATTCTCTCCCTCGTTTTTGATTTCTCTGCTCAACACGATCCATCATGTCTCCCGTACCTTCACGGCTGGGTGGAGGCCCGAGTCAAACAGGGCTTCGTTTTTAATGATGTTGCCGACTCCCGGCATGACGGCTTGGTCGAGGAGAACGTCGCAGAGCATCCTTCCCGCCTGGCTCCGCACCGCCTCCTCGGAGCGGGGGAAGCTGAACTTGGTGGAGCAGACGTCCAGACTCTCCATAGCCCTGACCTTCTGCTCACAGTCCTCCGTCAGCCTGCAAGCACACGCGCCGTCTCTTTAGCGCCGCAAACATTTCAGAAAACAAATGCTCACCAATTTTGCAGGAGGTCAGCTGGAGCCGTCTAAAGGTCACACAGGTTTTTGTTTCTGCCTTCTGATGGGATACAGCTACAACTTACAGAGTGCAGAAATAAAAAATGCCTGTTTTGACCTTAGAAGTCACGATCAGGACAAGGGTTTAAAAGAAACCAGCATTATTTTTCATGCGGCTTCAGGCTGATGTAGGGCACACATTTACTCCAAGGTAAAGCTCCGTCACCTCCATCCATCTTGGCTGTTACCTCATTTCTACAGCGCTGTCATAGAAGCACACAACGTCGCTGCTGAGGTGGATTTCCAGGACTGGAGCAGAGCCCGCTTTAGCCTTGGTCTCTGCAGGGTTTACACGGAGCGAGCCGTTCATGCCGAAGTGGACTCTGAGAGAGAAAACAGACAGATTCATTCCAACAGTCTTGACAAAGAACAGCGACGTGACAACACTGTGACAACCTTCTCATCAACCACAGAACTGCATGGAAGAACTGCTGAAGGCCAGAGGAAAAGAAGGAAAAATTCACATTTAACTAACCAAAAGGCTACATTTGCACCAAAAAAAAATGTCCAACAGAACAAAAATACCCCACCATAACCGCTAAAGCTGCCGGGATCAATGAGATGTAACAGAATAAAGAGCAATACAGTTTGTTTAAGAAGAGGGACTCGGACCCCTCCCATGCTAAACATGCCCTCCACGGGCCTGAGCCTAAGGTCAGAGGAACAAAGCTCCACATGCTCCCAATATTCAATAACTAAACTCAGAGCCAGTCCTGAAGGAGCAGAAGGTCTTCATGTCAGAGGAGTTGATGCAGCTGAAAACATGGGCTTTTATTCTGAAAAACAGCCAAAAAAAATGTGAGGAGGAGTCTGACAAGGACGCCAACAGATGACTGTAAACCTCACCAGGAGCAGTTTTCTTCTCAGGTTCAAAGGTTTCAAACAGGAACTACTGCATTTTTAACAAGAAAAATAAGATTGTATCCCATTTTCTAAAAGGAACAAAACTGCTTCACTGGCAGATTATATTTTTATGTGTTTTAGTTGAAATTCTATAAATTTCAGGTGTATTTTCCCAAATCAGGTCATTTTCTGGATTCCTTTTTGTAAGTAAGCTGCTTGTTTTTGAATGCTGCTCTGCTTCGACAGACGTTCGGTGATGATGTTTCACCAAGACTGACATTGAGAAACATAATTAGACATATATATTCTTCAATACATCTGTCCTTTCAGAGTTGTCAAGGATGTACTGGGAAAAAAAAAGAAAGCTTCATTCAGTCAGGTTTCTCCAGTCTGCAGGAAGACAGAAGAACTAAATGTAACATCTACTGACCTTTTCAGAAAACATCTTTCAGTTTTACTGCCACAGCAGGCATTTTTAATCAACATTCCTCACATTGTGAGAGCGCTTCCAGACAGCCCGAGCCTCTGCAGCATTCACAGCACACTGCTGTATTATCTGACTGTGAAAGACCGCGACGCATTAGGAATATCTGGGAGAAAAGCAGAAAGTGCGAGAAATGTCTGTGCGGATTGGTAGGTTAAAAAAGTTTCCACTGGACCAGCTGAAGCCTTTGAAAGTAAGGCGTGTGCACCTCTGGGGCTCTGCAGGAGAGGCCCCCAGAGACGCTTCTGCTGAAAATAATGACTGAAAAGATGCATCTGTCATTTTAGCATCCCAATAGTGCCTGCACAACAAATCAGTAATGTGTCGTTATCGCGATATTAAGCTGTGCAATACGCATATCGCAAAAGTTTACGAAAATTGCATTATATGGCAGCCTAACAATTTTATGGCAGCTTGAAGTATTTAGCAAATCAAATAAATCTCTTTATGTGTTTGACCAATCAGGTGGACTCCTTTACATCTTTGACCAATCGGGTGGACTCCTTTACATCATTGACCAATCGGGTGGACTCCTTTACATCTTTGACCAATCGGGTGGACTCCTTTACATCTTTGACCAATCGGGTGGACTCCTTTACATCATTGACCAATCGGGTGGACTCCTTTACATCTTTGACCAATCGGGTGGACTCCTTTACATCTTTGACCAATCGGGTGGACTCCTTTACATCTTTGACCAATCGGGTGGACTCCTTTACATCTTTGACCAATCGGGTGGACTCCTTTACATCTTTGACCAATCGGGTGGACTCCTTTACATCTTTGACCAATCGGGTGGACTCCTTTACATCTTTGACCAATCGGATGGACTCCTTTACATCATTGACCAATCGGGTGGACTCCTTTACATCATTGACCAATCGGGTGGACTCCTTTACATCTTTGACCAATCGGGTGGACTCCTTTACATCTTTGACCAATCGGGTGGACTCCTTTACATCTTTGACCAATCGGGTGGACTCCTTTACATCTTTGACCAATCGGGTGGACTCCTTTACATCATTGACCAATCGGGTGGACTCCTTTACATCTTTGACCAATCGGGTGGACTCCTTTACATCTTTGACCAATCGGGTGGACTCCTTTACATCATTGACCAATCGGGTGGACTCCTTTACATCTTTGACCAATCGGGTGGACTCCTTTACATCTTTGACCAATCGGGTGGACTCCTTTACATCATTGACCAATCGGGTGGACTCCTTTACATCTTTGACCAATCGGGTGGACTCCTTTACATCATTGACCAATCGGGTGGACTCCTTTACATCTTTGACCAATCGGGTGGACTCCTTTACATCTTTGACCAATCGGGTGGACTCCTTTACATCATTGACCAATCGGGTGGACTCCTTTACATCATTGACCAATCGGGTGGACTCCTTTACATCTTTGACCAATCACTATTTTAGATGCTCGCCTCCTATGTAGAGTAAGGTCATAATATAATTTATGTTATGTTGACTCTTTTTTTAAATGAAACTGCTGCAGTGAAATGGAAATGATGTATTTGGTTCTTTTGCTGTTTGTTCATGTATCACAAGTTATATCGTCATCGCAATATTGATCACTAATATGGCTAATTGCTAGTTTTTTTGTACCGTGCAGCCCTAATCCCAATAGTATCTGCATATGAAGGCTATGAACATTTCTGCAGAACATAACGCAGGTTTGGTCCAGCTTTGATCAAACAGCCACCATGACCTTAAGATCAACAGCGTTGACGGTGCAGACGCCAGCGAACAGCTCAGAGACTCTGTGAAGCAGCAGCAACGTGCAAGGAGGGAAACTTCTGTTACCACTAAAAGATCTGTCTTGACTCTACAGTAGAGACTTGATGTTTCCTCTTTAATCAGGTTTAAATATCACACATCAGCTGACAGGTCTGAACACACTCACATTCAGTGATGCACATTTCTAAGCAACTCTGATTTAGATTTGGAGAGTTGGTAAACATGAACACTTGTCAGAGTTTTAAAAAACCATGGTGACATGAAGGAAGCTTCCCAGCTTCAGCATCTGAACATTTCTTTTTTTTATTGAGATAATCAGGATTCTACATGTTTTCCTGTCTCTTGCTCATCTTTTCTTTCTGCCCATCTCATAATCACCACGTTTTCCTGACTTTTATAGTTTATACAGTTGTGATTTGAGTTTGTGGCAGCAAAATCAGTGTGTGACTGTGTGTGACTGTGTGAATGGGACTGTGACTGTAAAGCGCTTTGGGTCTTTGAGAAAGGTAGAAAAGCGCTGTATAAGTATACGCCATTTACCAAGATCGTTTTTTTCTGGATTTCCTGATTTTTATTAGGGCTGGTTTGATAAAATTGATTAATTGATCTGAATTGATCCAAGCTGAATAAATCAATAATCGATCCATAAAAGTAGAGATCAATCATTTATGCCTTTCCTTTACCGGCGACCTAACGCTACTCTCGCGAGATTTTGTGAGATTTGGTGTACAACTGTAAAACAGTTTACTAAATACAATCTGAAGATTCATGTAACATTACTAATATACTCTGATACATCTACAGTGTAATTTTAACAAGAACAGCAGTAAAGCCAAAGTCTGCTAGCTTGATGCTAACATATAATGGGATTTCCCGTAGAACGGCTAATGCTAACGCTCAGTTGACTTAAACATGCATTGCTGACTAAATGAACAGCTTTATTTACTCACAGGCAGGAATCCTCCATCCTCTTTAAAGGAAACCATTGTTGTAAGTAACCAGTTCTGGTCTAAAGCACAATTTTCTGCTAAAATCTTCTGATATAAAGTGTTTCTAAAACATGAGCTTCACCTAGCGGCCAAACTGGAACTCCCTCCAGAAGAGAAAGAACATATATGTTTTTAATATGATCCAGTTTAGAGCCTTTACAATGTTCATGATCTGTACATTGTTGTTGGAGCTTCTATTTTTGAGAAATTATGTAACACTGAATGTTAACGATCTCACTGGTTTATTATTTCACTAATAGATTTGACAGTGTGTGACCTGTACATGATTATTATCAATATATTCAAAACATATATAGATTATTATTGTATTTTTATACAAATATGTCTCAATGTATAAACCGTGTAAATTCATAATTAAGGTGAAACGAATGGATCAAAAGAATCGTGACTCAAATCAAACAATTCTAAAAATTATTGGTGATACCAGTCCTAGTTTTTATGCTACATAAATGGCATAAAGACAAACATAAAAGTTATACAAACGTTTAGATTTGAGACAGAAAAATATAATTCCAGGGAAAAATAGTAAGGTAATTATACACAAAGCATTCGCAAACAAAAAAAAAATTTGTGTATCTATATGTGGTGCAAGGCTGTGGAACAGAACCAGTTTACACCTAAAACAATGTCCAAACATAAATGAGTTAAAGAACAAAATACAGAAATACGATTTTTGATAGATATGTACATTAGCAAAACATAAAAAACTTGATTTATTTGTAAATGTATGAAAATAAATTTGAATTATATGGGGGTGCACTTAGGTGTGTGGGGTAAAAGGATTTAAATGGAACCAAATGAGTGTTTACACATGACAAATGTGTGCCGGATGTTTCCATGTGTGTTTAATTCTATGTGTACATTTATTTATCTAAATGTGTAGTTATGTGTGTGTGTGTGTGTGTGTGTGAATATTTTGTATATTTGTCTTGTGCCATCTTTCCTTCTAAACCATGTGTCTGAAATAAAATATCACAAAAGGAAGTTGGTGCCAGGTTGTGGCGCCATCTGGTGGACATTCTGAGCTTGTGCTGCAACACTGATGTGATAAACTGCATTTGTTCGTGTTTAGATTAGGACTTTTCATCTTATTTTAAAAGGAATGTTTTCTTTTTTTTTTGTTGAAAAGATTAATTAAACCAAATTTAGCACAGCTCATTTAAAAATGTAATAATCAATTAATTTTTAAATAAATATCCTGACGATTAATCCTAGAAAGTGCAACTTTTAAGAAACGCAACACTTTATTAGAATAAATGAGGTAGAATTGTAAAGAATAACTACTAAATATCCACTATTTAGAGATCTAAGAAGTTCTGATAGCAGCTGATACCAAATCAATGAGGAGATTTCAAACAAAAACAGTTCAATAGTCTGGTTTGACATTAGGAGACCTCCCACATGCAATGATGACAGCTCCAAATAATAATGGATTATATTTAACTGCGATTTTCCAGACGCTCAAAGTTCTTCCAATGTGTCGATTATTCCTTCATATTTGGTGATGGTAACTACTGATGTACCACAGCTGTCCTGGGGCAGACTGACAGAGGCGTGGCTGCCAGTTCACGCTTATGGTGCCTCTGGCCGTCAACGGGACAGATGCAAATGTATATTTTTAAATGTTAAATGCTAAATGTTGGGGTAAAAATGAATCAACTGGAGGCAGAATCAGGAAAAAGGAGCTTTTCTCTGTCAGTAAATCCGTCCTCGTTTGAATCTGTCCAGTTGGTTCAGACTACAGGTGACGGACTGAAACCTCTTCTCATGGCGTGTTTTTTTTTTAGCAGGAAAACAGTAAAAACACATTTGTGATTAAAGATCAAACATTTCATTGACGGTTTGAAAATGGCAAAAGCAGAGAACAGAGAATGATTAGAAATCAATTCAGGAGTTCCTTAGAAAAGCTGTTTTAATGATGTTGCATTTAACGTATATATATCTCATTTTTTAAAATAACACCTTTAGTTTTTCTTTGTATAATAATGGAATCATTTGGTTGGTAGATTTTCTTTCTACCAGTCAACTTGGCTGGTGAGTCAAAAATGAGATTTTGGTCTCTGGGGATGTAACTTTAAACCACAAACAGCAAAATCTGTTTGCTTTGTTCCGCAAACAGTCTTACAGACTGGATTTAGTTGAACTTTGTGTTAGAGCCAATTTCCAAAGGAGACGTTCAAATAAAATCGTTTTTGTTAAATATATCCCACCATTTCTCATTTTTGTTGAAGACAGTAAAAGCAGGGGGAGAGACCAAAATGACGGTGGCGTTTTTGTCTAAATCAAAAACCTGGATTGTTTTCTTTGAGCGGCAGTAGTTCATTAGAAATTCACCTCTGAGTTGGAGGCGGGACTGCTGGAGCGAAGTAAGCCCACCTCTGCTTCCCGACATCAATCTGTTTGTGCTCTCTCCCTGCTAGCTTACAGCCCCTCACACCTCAAAGCTAGGCATGGGCCGATACGAGGAGCCACATTTCCCCTGCAGATGTGGCCCATACTGATGTGTGTCTACACTGATACTTAAGTGTCTACACTGACACAAAGTTTAGATTTCCTTTTTGTTTCTTTGTTAGAAATGCACAACTTTTCTTTTACTGGACCATCACAATGTACTTGACCTTTTTACCACACAGCAAAGGATCTCAGATCATCTTTCAGGGCAAAAACATTTATCATGTTTTGTTTTTACATCATTCCTGATTCATTGTGTATTTATCTTTATCACAGGAACATTTTCTGTGCTAAAGTATCTTTGCTGCCTGCCTAATTTACCTTGAATCTCCTTTTTTAACAAGTTTCCTCAGATCAGAAACATCTCCAGCCGCTCAGTAACTTTATTGGTTGTTTTTTCATTAGCTTTTTAGCTTTGAGCTGCAGCTGCTTAAAGTCATGTGATGCATCAAGACAGACGGATGTGGCGATCAGAATCAGATCTATCCATCCGTACAGTTTAGATCCAGATTCCAGCTCAGACCAGCAAAACAAAGACGTTCACGGATCCATTTGTCTGACAGTAGATGATCAGAATGGAGCAGAGCAGGAAGCTTGTGGCTTACCATATAGCTTCTACAACTGTGGCAGATGTTGTGTACGTGCAACCAGCACAGGAAATGATGGACAGTCATGTTGGCCACACGTGGTACGTGCAGCCGGGATGTGTGTCGTCTGCGTGCGTTTTAAGTGCATCCAGGTTGTGTTTTGTTGTTGGCCGCATGTATTTAATCGTCCGTCACGCTCCATAACTGTGAAACGTGTTCTCCACATTTGACCCATCTCCTGAGGAGGGGCGAGCTGCAGAAACAGCTGAGCTCAGAAACCATTTGGTGGTTCCATCCTAACCTTGACCTTCCTCTGGGTCGGTAGTTCAAGGCTGACCACACGCATGTCCAAAATTACATGTCAATAGTAACTTTCTATAGCTTTTTCCAATGGCTTTTTTTCGTCTGCTCCTGATTCATAATGATTTGAATGAAGAAATTCGGTTTTGAGCTAATTTTTCTTTACATGTGTCCATCATCAGAATAATTATGCCACAAAACTCGTTAAAAACAGTTTTCCTCGGTGGCAGGCACAAAGCAGGAGGCCATCATGTCAGTAGTAGAGTACTAGATTACTACTAGTACTGTGTCAGAGTTACCTCACAGCTCTCGGACCGAAGTACATGAAGAGCTCTTTACCGACGGTCTCCACGGCGGAGAAGTGGGCGCCGCGGAGTCTGTGGAAGGGGTTCGACCCGGGGCTGCTCATCTGAGGAAGGAGACGACAAACAGACGGAGCTGTTACAGCCGCAGGGGACCGCCGCTGCTGCCGGGACGGGACGGACCGACTCTACCGCACGGACTGAGTGACTCACGCCTGGTTTGGCCGCGCTACCCCGGACGTCGTTCACCCTCTGTCCCGCTTTGACCTTGGAGCGGATTTTCTCTCCGTTAAGCGTACATCCCGGCCCCTCGACCATGCTGCTGCTGCTGGAATCCTGGCTCCGTCTAACCCGGACTCAGAACCAGCTGGGACGTCCGTTGACGTTTTCTGAGCCCGCCACTACATTCAAAGCTGCGCATGCGCGTTGCTGTCGATTTATTTTAAAGGCGCAGAAAACTTAAAATGCAGTTGAAAGATATGTACCTCTCAGTTCAATTAGCAGTTATTTAAACATGCATTTTACAATTTAGAATTCAAAATAAAAAAATTGAATTCAATCTTGAACTTTTAAAAACAAAATTTTGAATGAAAGCAAAACAAATATTGGCATGGGTTATGGTACCATAATTCAAGTGAAAATGCTTTTTGGAATTCAATATTAAAGATTAGATTTTAATTATTTGTTTGTTTTGAATTCATTTTAAAGTTACTTAAAGAGTTTAGATTAGATTTGGTTTATTGTCATTGTCCGTTGTACAATTATTATGGAATGAGATTGAAGCATCGCCATCAGTGCAAGAATAGCAAGGAAGGACCATCGTAATACATTCAGCAGCAGAAAATCTGTTTGACATCTGGTCAGACAAATTTGGCAGAAACTTTATTATCATTACAAAAGGCTACATGCAATCTATGTATGATGTGCAGGATTTTCTGACAATTTAGAGGTAAACAATTTGAAATTGTTTACACTATGATAATGAAAAGTTCTGTGTTTTAGAGCAGAAAACAGAATCATGTTTGTCTCTTCAAGATGACCAAAAGAACAATTAATGTGAGAATCAATGTGTGTCCGTGTGTCTAAAACACACACTTAAATCTCCATGAATGCATATAGTCAGTATACTTTTTTCTTACTTGTCCTGTCCAACAGTTGAGCAAACAGTGAGATCCAAAGGCCTCGTGTGTTGAACATATTTACTTTTACAAAGGGAGGTTACGAATTTGACACATTAGGTGTATATTTGAATAAACCTCTTTTGTAATTTAGACTAAACTTTATTTAAATTGATTACATTTGTATCAGTTTTTTGTTGGACCAGACGGAACAGAAGAAGAGAGAGGAATGTTGGGGGGAGGGCACAAAAGAGAGGGAGAAAAGGGGGATTAAGGAAATAGGGGAACGATTGCCAAAGAGTCACCAGCAACAAGTTGCTTGAAGTTTATAATCATTGCTGTCATGTGTAAATGTTGGTCTAAAAGGGGCGTGGCCTGTCCACACACTCAAATGTTACAAACGTACCTGTTGGCTCCAAAAATCTTCAAATACAAGCAAGTTAACAAGTACACAATACCACTACAGCTCACACATACTTATGCATACAAACCACCACATGTAAAGCATTTCATTCAGTCACGCATCTATTTGTGCAAAGGTGAGCTAACACCTGTGCTCGAGTGAGTCTTTATGCTTTGCTAGGGTGGATGATGATAAAAAGTCAAAAGAAGAGGAAAAGTGCTCGGTCTTCCTCACACCAAGACCCCCGCCGAAGCAGCAGTTGTAGTCAGAACCAACACCCCCACGGTAGCAGATAGAGGAAATCTGTCAACTGCCTCGACCTGGACCAGCAGGATCGCCACAGGGGGCCAGCGAGAAGAGAGGCACAGGAGCACAAAGAGTCCAAGCTCCAGCCCAGCCAGAAGACTACCCCCCCCCCCCACCACCACCACACCCGGGGGCCCAGCGCAGGGACCCGCCCCCAGGGAGCATCCCCAGCCCACCACCACACAGGAGCTCTGAGCATCTCCCTACCCCAAACCCAAGGGAACTCTGCCCCGTGCTCCAGGCAGCCAGCCACTCATTGACCCCGCAGGAGGTCCAGGAGAAATCAAGGCAAGGGCCGCCCACCCCGTCCAGAAGTAGGACGCTCAAGAGAAGTGGGGGTCCCAGAAGAGCGTTATAAACATGGCATGACCACTACACAACTTGTGGTCTAAAATCAAAAAAACAAAAATGTATGAACAAAACTAACTGTCAGCAGAGCTGTTGTATTTTTTTCCATCTAGAATTCAGTGAAAAGTGCTGGATGTTTTTTTTTTTTAAATCTGCTGTTTTGAAAAATGTCAATCGGAATTTGCTCATTTGTTACAATTTTCAACACTGTGTATGTGAACAGCTCCCTCACTCCAACTTTATTGAGTGACAATTACCCATGAAATAAGGGCAAAACAACATTGAAAAAAGGAGAAATGTACAAATTTAATCTTTTCTGTCTAATTATGGGGGGACAAGGGTTTTCAAAGGTTTTTGTGACATTGTCCAAGAAAAAAGTAACCTGTTCAATTGTGTTGTGACAAATGTGACTCAATAGCAAATGCAATGCAATGCTTTAGATATTAAGCTTGATTCATATTTAATCCCCTTTTTATAGATACATTTTTACACACGTTGACTTACTAATGATGGCTACTTGCATAGCACAACATAGGCAATGAGCCTCATCCGTCACTTGAGGGCGCTGTATCATCAATTTTACAAAACAGTGACGCAAACAAACCTCAAACATACTCCAAGAGACAGCAGAAAGACATGTTACTTTGGCAACACTCATAACACAGTATGGATGTATGTATGCATGCATGCATGCATGCATGTATGCATGTATGCATGTATGTATGTATGCATGTATGGATGGATGGATGGATGGATGGATGGATGGATGGATGGATGGATGGATGGATGGATGGATGGATGGATGGATGGATGGATCCAAGTATGTTTGTATGGATGTATGTATAGATGGATGGATGAATGTATGTAAGTATGTATGGATGTATGTATGTATGGATGGATGGATGGATGGATGGATGTAAGTATGTATGGATGGATGGATGTAAGTATGAATGGATGTATGTATGTATGGATGGATGGATGTAAGTATGAATGGATGTATGTATGTATGGATGGATGGATGGATGGATGGATGGATGGATGGATGGATGTAAGTATGTATGGATGGATGGATGGATGGATGGATGTAAGTATGAATGGATGTATGTATGTATGGATGGATGGATGTAAGTATGAATGGATGTATGTATGTTTGGATGGATGGATGGATGGATGGATGGATGGATGAGAGTATGTATGTATTTATGGATGGATGGATGGATGGATGTAAGTATGAATGGATGTATGCATGAATGGATGTGTTAACAGGTTGATTGTCCAATGGGTGTGCTCCCGATTATTGAGAATTCTTCTCAGGTGTGTTCCCTGTGGTCATGCCATGTCACTGCCTATTTAAACTGCACCTGCACCAATAAACAATTGATTGTATGTTCTGACTGCAGACTGTGTCCCAGTGTGTGCTTTTGCTCCCCTTTAGAAAAGCCACGTTTAACAGGATGGATGTATGTATAAATGGATGGATGAATGTATGTATTTATGGATGGATGTAAGTATGAATGGATGGATGGATGGATGGATGTATTAATGTATGTGTGTTTGGATGGATGGATGGATGCATGGATGGATGGATGGATGGATGGATGGATGGATGGATGGATGGATGTATTAATGTATGTGTGTTTGGATGGATGGATGGATGGATGGATGAATGTATGTATTAATGTATGTATGTATGGATGGATGGTTATGTATAGAGCATAGGTTCTGCCAGCACTGATGGCTTAGCCTCTGCAGTTTTACGATCCACACTCTTCTGTTGGTGCAGATAAAAATAGAGGCCTCCTTGTCCTCCAGCCAAGAGCTCAGCCCCGCCCCCCTTCCAAAGAAAGGCAGCACTCAGCAATAAAGCGTATTAAAATCTGGGACTGCTCAGTCACTTTGGCTCCACAGAGAGTGGACAACACGAAGCAGGATTATCGTGGTTCAGCCCAAACAGACCATGCTGTCGGTCCAACGACAGAACCTGAGAGCAGCAGCATCACCCACACAGTTCTGCTTCCTCCGCTCAGTGACGCATGAAAGAGTGAAAAGCAGCAACACTGTGTCCCTGATCACAACATTTCAGATCCACTCTGAATCTAAAAATCAGATTAGTCACATGATAACAAGATGAGATAAAAATGTTAAATACAAACCTAAAAAAATGAAATGCATTCCCCACATCTCAGTCGGGCATTTTAACTGTCATTCCCTGTTAATATTAAAAGAAGTGCTAAAATGTACAAACTATCATTCAGAAAGGAAAAATAAGTTAATATGATTTATGTCATAAGCTTCATAGAGAAAAAAAGAAGCGCAGGTGTCTGAAGTTCAGGTTTTGTGTACACTTGCAGAAATGCAGCCAGTCCTTGTTTTGTTGTGGGAGCTGCAGCGTGGGCCCGAGGATACAAATGCCTCCTGCATTCAATGTGAACTGATCTCATTCTCAATAACTCAGAGTAACAGCCGAATACAGACAGACAGGAAATGTGCTTAACACTCATTATTTCTTTGTTCTCTTCCCTTAAGGTACTTGATGGTAAACTGCTTTTAGCCCCGACATCACTAAGAATAAAATGTTTCATGGAACAATACAGAATGTATATCTGTCATCTTTATTTTCCAGCCAGACATCACCAGTGCATTCAAACTGATTTCTCTTTGATACTAACACGGTTAATGGTGACTGAAACCGAGCAGAACTCAACAAAGGCATGCGTCAATCACACAGATTTTGTTACCTTTGGTTAGAGATTGCACACCTTTAAATTCCCGTTTCACTTCTTTTTTACATTAAAAGAGCTTAATTCTGTGGCTCCATTTCAAGCCAAATGAAGCAGCCTGACGAACTCTAACAAGGCTTAAGTGAACAAGCTCGCTTTTGTCACAGGACTCACATTTTGCTGTGTTTGTCATGAGACAGTGTGGGTGTGAGCTGGGCCATGTGACATTCTAAGAGCTGCATGACATGCTTCCACTGCATCTCAAATGCTCACATTTAATTAAACCATTAACTCCTGATGGCTGGGGCCTGCTGTCTCCAGAGCTGCAGAGATCTGCTCGTTCTGCTGTGATAGTCTCCTCCTAATTATTATAATGGTTTCCTAATTGTCAACTGAATTTTTGGGATTACAACTGGTGTCTATGGAGTTTACATCGACGTGACTTCCTTCTCACAGACATTCATTAGTATTAAATTTGTTCCATTTGGCTTGTTTAGTTAACTTTTATTTAAACATGACACATCTTTATTAAATTGTAAGCTTGAACTGGGTGAGATCAGCAACAGTTCCTGCAACAGAGCAGGAAGCAAACCCAAGACTCTTGGCAAGGTAATTTATTTTAAAGAACAAAAATTCTTCTAGCTCTTTCCACATTTTTCAGGGTTTTGCTAAGCAAACAGGTTTTGTTTTGTTTCTTCTTCTAGGGATTTATCTTGAAGCAAATGTTTTAGCTTTAAAACAAACTTGCAGTCAAAGGAACGCAAAGGAACTAACTGAAAATTTGTCATGAAATTGAACGTTTTTTTCTGAAAAAGTTGCATGAGAATGCAAGAGCAGCAAAAAAGTAACTTTTTTCTTCAGATGAAGTAAAGCTCAAGTACAGATGGAGACGTGTTGCTATGCAACTGGGACTTCAGCACAAGGTCACATTTCAGTGTGTGTCTCCACAAGCATGAGAGGATTTGCTAACAAAGCTGTTCTGAACATGATGAAGAGTGATGTTCTGTTATATAACTGTCTTATTGATTCATGTCTAGGAGTATTTACAACCTTCCAAAAACTCCCTGCATGCTGCTGCAACTGTGATTTGAAATTGTTGGCAACCTACATCGTTTCTTCATCTTGTGCAGAAGATCTTTATTCTGTTCCATCAGGGCTGAACAGAGAGGAAGTAAAAGTTCTCTTTCACCAGTCCACCCTGACCACATGCACTTGCCGTCTCTTTGGGAGGAAGGTCCATCTTGTTCAAAGTTTCTGACTCCAAGGCAATAGAAGCACAACATCACTGAGCAACGAATCCACCACATCAAAGTGATTGATTGTTCTATTATTCTGTACAAAATATCATAACTGAGACGTTGTAACAGGATTTACCGTTCTCCTCCAGGTGAGAAGGCCTTCTGGGAACCTGAGTGGGCCTGGCTGTAACTGAAGTTTCCCAGGTTTGACTGAAAACATCTAACAAGAGTCTTTAAAACTGCAGTCAACACAAACATCCTCAACACAAAACCTCTCTGAAGGACAAGAACAGATCCAGATCTGATCCAGTACTGTCAGAGGCAGACAAAAGGCCCGCTTTGGGTCTGCCATTGGGTCTGGCATTTTCATTCTTCACATCAAAATGGCTGCATGCTGTAGATTCATGTGTCCTCTAGGTGGCAGTGCTTGATTTTTGATTTATGACTCTCCTCTGAAAGGAGTTGGACACAAATCTTTTTCAGTACTTCACCAGTGTTTGTGGCCATTAAAGGTGACCTTAACTGTATTAGTGGGATTCAAAGAAGGCTAAACCATCACCACTGTGTACCACACATTGTTGAAATGATTCAATAATGACAGTCCTAACAAAATGTCTTTGCAGCATCAGACTGTGTGCAGGTCTCAGTGAGCACAAACCCTCTCAGTAACCTGCCCTTTCATTAAAATCAGTTTTCGGTTCACACCTGTGGACTCATTAAACTGCACTGCAACAAGCAGTATGTGCTTAACAGAAACGTTCTTTACCTTGAGCCCACACAGCAACTTCTCAATCAATGCAGGATTTCACAAGTATTTGGATGATGTAACATGTAAACAAAATAATCCGAGTTTGTTATATGATACCAGCTGCTGTCTAATAATGAGACGTTGGTTATTTATGTTAATGTTTTATCCCAAAAAGTTCACATGTATTATCCTCTATCCAGTTCATTTCCAGCTTTTCTGTAAACAAAGCCAGGGCCTCTGCCAGCCGCTTCCTCCTTTCAGAGCACACAACAGCAGCAATGTGTTGCTTATTTTGCAGTCATATGAGTTCCAACATTTGCAAAGATAATACTACAAATGTCTGCACTGCCACGTTTGCAAAAATCCCATCTCCAAAAATGATTTGCAAACATCAGAGTTCTCCCACGAACTGAGTTTTGTGGGCACTTAAAACGCCTCATTTATGAGTTCAGCATTGGTTCAGGCAGGACGAGGGACCTCCACCTCCTCAACACAAATATTAACAACGGTAAAATCTGCAACACTTAAAAAAATTAAAAGTAAGTCATACAGGCCTGTTTCATTTGTTTGGATCCATAAGTCCTAATGTCGAGCAATATTTCTGAAGCACTATCTGATTTTAAACAACATTCTCTAAACATTTTGATTTAATATTTCGTAATATTTCGTTTAGAGGATATATTATGGGGTGTGACTTTATCCAGTGTTTTGCAACAGTACCAAACCACCAGAATAATTATCATTTTAAAGGATGACCTTGTTCTGAGTCTTCATCATGGAAATCATGGATATTGAAGTGATAATGAAAAAATTAAAGCATGAAGATTTACAAAAGGAAAAAAATAAAAATCGTCTCACAAGTGAGTCAAAAATGGAAACACAGACATTTCTAAAAAAAAAAAAAAGTTCCCAAATGGTTCTCTTATGATTTGAGAAAAAAATCAATTCTGGTGAAAGACGAAAATTTTTATAAAACTGTTTTTTTAATTCTGCTAAAAACAGAACTCCCTAATGACATTTGTAAAGCCAACTTTTTCTAAGAGGCTGCAGATATAGAAGTGGAGATTAGCATGGCACAAAGCTTTTAATGGGCCCACACGTGCTCTGCCACTCCTCATTATTGATTTATGGAGATGAATGGTTTTCTTCATGTTTTCCAAACCTGGAGGTTTGCCTGAGGTCTCGGGCTTTGCTTTAACTTTGTACCAGCGACAGCTACATGGTAATTTGACTAATTACACCTTCAATACACAGAAACATGCTATCATTACAGTCAGTCAACAACTATCTTTAGGACTGGTATATTTTGGTTAAGTATTCAAGCATTGAGACAGAAAAAGTTTGTTTTCCTAGTTTGCCCAGTTAAACATGTGATGGCAGCAGAAACTGCTTGTTTGGTCTAAAGTGTGTCCAGCTGTGACAGAATGACATGTATAAAGAGTTTAGTGTGGAAGTGTTGAACCATTAAACAAATAAATCAAACAGGTGCTGAATTTGTTCGTAATTCTTTAGGTGATATTTTCTTTGCTTGACAAATATACCTCCTTCTCAAAGAAATTCTTTCAGTCTTTCCTCGAGAGAGAGACTCCAAATGGACTTCAAAAATGTTGTCGCTTTTTCATCAAAATGTTTTATTTTTACACTTATTCCAAGTAATTAGGGATATGTTTGACATTTTCCCATCCCAGGCATTATTTTTCTTTTCTGTTTGATCATTTTTTCCGGATGCAGTCAAAATGATCATTTAAACCTGTTACTATGGAAGCTTTCTGAATCTTAATGTTTTTAATATAATTTCAATATTTTCACATTAATCAGATGTCCCCCGTTGCAATTAATTCGTTACATATTGACAGTTGACATTAAATAATATTTTCTTTTTCACTAACAGCCTAAAATATAAATAATCCATAAAAGCACACGTTATTGTCCTATTTGAGGAATTGCAATCCAAAACACTGGATCTCCGATAATTCTCAACATTTTAGACAAAAGTCAACAAACATTAAAGAATTGCTTTTACATTTTTAATAAATAATATCTGAAAATGTTGGTGTTACAGGCTTAAAACAGCATCAATTGCAGTCTTAAGTATTTCTAGGAAAAATATTCTTTGATTTGCACATAAAATTCTGCTACAACTGAAAGGTCAAAAACTAACCATGTTGTCAATTTCCAGCTTTGTAAACATTTTATTGCAGGTTTTAAACTCCACTCCTGAAGGAGTTTGTTGGTTTTTATCTGAAATTTGCACAGGATGATTTGTTTTTACCACGGTTAAGGGTGCCTCCCACCTTGAGCTCTGGACTTGCACAAATGTTCCCGTGTAAACGCTTTGGTCATGTACTGCTGCAATCTCATGCCACGCTCTTTTGTGGCGTGTGATCCTTTTTGTCATTGCTTTGGATTGATCTCTCACAGCTGCATATATGTTTTATTGTGTCATTTGCTGTCGATCTAGAAGCAGGCTCTGCTGTGTGAGCCCCCACATCTGAGTGGGTTCAGTGTGCTCTGGTGAAGGCTGGTGATTAACCGTCTGAAGGAACAAAAGGAAAGACTCTGGTGAGCTGGGGTTACTACTCTGAAACCTATCTACCTTGATTTATGGCCCAAACAGTCACAGTCTCATTCACACAACACAATCACACACTTATGGCTGTCCAAAACTGCTGCCTGCCGTGAACCAAAGTCTCCTTGGTTCAAAGTGTTGCCCAAGGAGAATTTGACACCTGGGCAAGCAAGGTGGGAAGCAAACTTTCATTCAGATATCGATCAATCTACTTCAGCTCCACGGCCACTCAAGATCTATGAGCTAAAGAGAAATGAGGAAAGGCAATGTTTACAATGGAAGAACAAACCACTAAATGTTTTATTGTGATACTTTTGTAAATAAGTAGCAAATCCCTCATTTATTGTCAAACTTTTCTGTGTGGAGTTTGCATGCATGGTTTTTCTCTGGCACCCCTGCTGCTTCCCACAGTCCAAAAGCAGTAAACCGAGCAAAGGCCACACAGGTCTCGACCATTACTGATAAACGGTAACATGATCAGTCATTTCTGCTGCCAGCTGGGAGAATCCTCATCTTTAAACTCACATTAGGTTCCACACGACTCCAAAAAGGACTGCAGCTCTGCTGTGAGCCAGCAGGCTTTAAATGGTTTAGGATAAAAGAAAAAGAGGAATTTGATAGGTAGGAACACAGAGTTGAACTTCGTGTTTATACATTTTGTTTGCAAAGTTTTTATGTTCAAACTTTACTTTAAAGATCTCCTCCAGTGGAAACCATGCTTTAGCTTTGATAGACTGTATGTCCTCCATCGTCAGCTTAAACTTGCATTTCTGATTATTCCTTAATTCAAACAGTTTTAAAAGAGAAGCAGATTATTTGATGAAAGCTTGTAGTTATTCCATAGAAGACTGGTCTGGCTTTTTGGACATGATGAAGAAGACTCTGGTCTCCCCCAACAAAGACATGGACAGAAAGGAACCGTGTTAAGCTCAAAACAAACCTGAGACGCTGCAAATGTGATGCCTATGCTTGAAAGGTCAGAGGCCACTCGTGCATGAATTCACACACACTTACACAACTTAATGTTGAGTTTGGTCTGTGGTATTCCAATTATTTTTTACTTAAATTTTCATGTTGTAATACAGTTTCAGGGCCAATTTGTGTTTTTGTCGCAGTTTTTGTTTTTTTTAGGTCTATTTCTTTAAGTTCACATTAAACACTACTCTAAGACTTGGTTCACAGTCTAAAACTGTTGAATGTTAGATGTTGAAAAAATGTTATTTTTTGAGAGTGTTGAGTAAAAATTTGGTGATGAAAAATGTTTTTTGTGCTCATTTAAGGGCAGTCAAAACGACCAGGCCAATTTTGAACAAGAACAATAAAGTAAGGAGCGGAAGAAGAACATGACCGATGGGTTAAAAGCTGGAGTCTGGCTTGTGGCTTTATGTTTTTAGACCCCCTCCTCCTCGTCCCCCAGTGCCGCAGATGTTAATTTAAAAAAATGTATTCTCACATTGTGTGCAGGTTTTTTTCTGCCACTCAAACAAAGCAACCGTGTCATTTTGCATTTCTGATTCAGAGTTTAGTTTCCCCCAGACACTGAATTTAAAAAAATGTGTTGTCAACATTAGGAGAGAATAAAAAAATACAAAAACATCTCAAATTTTGTGTTAAGTTCCCTGAAGTTCGCAGTATACTTTTGTTTGTGTTTCTAATTGACAGTCCTGATGAGGTGTCTGGCCCCCCACCAGACACCTTTGTAGTTTGGAGTTAAACTGCAAAAATCCTGTCCCTGCCAGCGCCTTCGGTTAAATGTTTGTGTTGCAGCTGCATGGAGTGGAGCGTTGGATCAGGAGGTGAACACTGAGGACTTCTCCCTCAGTGGATTATTTTCTTTCCTGCCCACCCGGACGTTGCCCCGTCGCCTGTCTTTGAGTCGCACTCACAAATCGGCTGAGGGAGCAGTTTACACATCCTGTTTTCTTTTTTAGGCCGTTTGAATGGGGGGTCACGGACCACATGTGAGGCACAACACAGGCCCCAGTCAGCGGGCCACTAAATGTCCCATTCATGCTGCTGCGGCGCTGCAGCATTTCTCCAAGCTCCATTCGTCTGATGTGGTCACTTGAAAAGGAAATGCAACAAGTGAGGTCAGTTTACTTTCTGCTAAGGAGCATGTACAAATTTAGGACCGCAGCCTCGGCTGATGACGTTGGGCATCTTCCTTCCGCATGCACTCTAATCATTCATCTTCTGTTAAACCTCGACTAAACATCCTCATGAAGATGACAAGTACCCAGAGATGCTTCAAGATTTTAGTAAGACTTTTCATGTCTTTTCATGGTTTTTAAAAAACTGCAGTCTAAATGCAGAAATCGTCTTAAAATTTGAAAAACAAATTAAACCTTTTTGTTTTTCTTTTTTTTTTTTTTTTTTTTTTTTTTTTTACAAAAAATGACTCTTTCTTGCATATTTAAAAAAAAAAATAAGAGACTTTTGGGAACAGGAGCACAAATAAGATCCAAAGATGGCTTCAATGGTCTCTCTAGAGATTTTCTATTAGTGTTTTGTTTTCTGCAGCTCCTTGCATAGAGAGTCAGAAACATTTGCAGAGCAACAAGCAGAACAAAGATTCAAGTAGACACATTTCTTTTTTCTTGTCCTGATGGCATCTGAAAAGGTTTCTACATTTCTTTTTTATGCAGGGGAATAGTTCAATCTTTCATTCCTTGACTTTAAAGGCAAAATTTAAAATAAACAGTTTTAGCTTGTCTTTGAATAGGTTTTGAACATTCATTCATTCATTTTCTGTACCGCTTTGTCCCTTTCGGGGTCACGGGGCTGCCAGAGCCTATCCTGGCTACTTGGGCGTAGGCGGGGGATGCCCTGGACAGGTCGCCAGTCTGTCGCAGGGTAGAACATCCACAATCACACACCCATGCACTCTCACACTCACACCTATGGACAATTTAGAGTTGCCAATTAACCTATGAAGCATGTTTTTGGACAGTGGGAGGAAGCCGGAGATCCCGAAGAAAACCCGCGCATGCACGGGGAGAACATGCAAACTCCACACAGAAAGGTCCCCCATTGATGTATTTTTCATGTCCCCCAGCTGGGACTTGAACCAGGGGCCTTCTTGCTGTGAGGCAAGAGCGCTAACCACTGCGCCACCGTGCACCGGTTTTGAACATGTAATTACAAATTTATCAAGGTTTGAAATTATTTCTAGACCACTTGAAAGTCGCCTTAAAAAGTGAAAGCAAAGGGAAGACTTTATAGCGGTTGCAACGGAGTTGTGCCAACTTTAACAGATTACATTTAGGTCCTACATTTTAGAAGTGCGAGCAATAATCTTTAGGGGTTGCCTTGAACATTTTTTATTCGTATATAATGATGCAGTGTTCTCTTCCACCCACTGGATGTTTCTCCAGAGACTCTGAAAACTCAGAAAGGAGGAAGCAGGAACGTAGGAAGACAATGCATTTGGAGTTGCAAACTCCTCATGAAATGGAAAGCTGTGTTGGGGATTTGTGCAATTTATGCAGCGTTAATAGCAACAATTGCATCATTCAGCTGTGACCATAATTTAGCAGACTGGGGCTACCCTATTTGAATGTTGATCTGGTTACTAAAAAGATTTGTCCTTGGCTTTATGTTGTTCTGATTTTAAGAACCCAGAACACCATGCAACAGAAATCCTCTTTGATCTCACGATGACACAAATTGAAAATGAATTTTTTGCTATTGGGTTTCCCCTGAGACTTTCTAAAACTCGCTGCTCTTCAAGCTTGTTGCAGCTACAACAATTGCTAAAGTTTGCCGGTGAAAAGTCTTTGAAGTCTGTCTGTGATAGGATCAAACAATGAAAAACTACAGAATAACATTTAAATGGAACTGCAGAAAGAAATAGCCGCCCACTCTTCTTTCTAAAAAGACATCAAAGACTTTTGCATCTGTCAGGTATTGAATCTAAGAGACGCAATCTCAGAGGCACAGATGAATGAAGAGACCACTCTACACAGAAACAACAAATTAAAAAAGGGAAGGAAAAACAATTTAAAACTTTAAAGTGATCTTTTGTCAATTTCTTTTTTTTTTCTTAATGTTTTCCTCTCATTTGTTCACCACATTTAGATTTTAATGAATTCAATTTGAGGAAAGGCTCAGCTCTCACAGACCAAGACTCGTTTTTCTGCTGTTTCCTCAAAGCCTGACCTCCCGTTCTCTAGAGTTTCAGAATACAGTTGTCAGCCTGAAAAGGCTGGGATGCCCCCTCCAGGGGGGGATTGATTTTCAGATCAGCTCTCAATCAACTGTCCCATCCTTAGCCCTGACCAGGAGCTGTAGGTTGTCAGAAAGAGGTTAACATCACAGATACAAGCAGCAGAAATGTGCTTCCTTCTCCAAGTGGATGGAATCTGCCTCAGAGACAGGCTGGAGATAGTCATCCAGGAGAAACTCAGATGTTACTCCTCCACATGGAGAGAAGCAAGTTTGGGTCGTTTCTACATTTGGCAAGAACTCTATACTTTTGCGCCATGCTGGAAGGTTCAAGTTAGAGAAGATCCAGGACATGCTGGTGGGCAGAAATCTCTGGCTGGCCTCTGACCTCATGCATATCTGTATCTCAAAGTGTTTCTGAATATCTTTGCTGAGACTGCAGCCTCCAACACCAAAACCCCAGGCAGGTGGAGGGCTGGATGCCATCCCCTACCAGCAAGTTTCTCATCTCCGGTAGTTAGGTCAGCTGAATTTATATGTCCCTTTAAATAAAGATGTATAATGTCAGACTTATTTTGGCTGGAACCCAAGAGAAAAGGCTGCAGCCATGATAGGAGAGTAGATCATTTGGAGGTGCTATTGATCATTTTATCTGATGGTATCAAAGTCTCCATTGGGAAAATACTTGAAGAAAACTGGCCAAATCACTAGACTCTTCTTCTCTCCTGAACAATGAAGGAATCCATCTGGTTTGATGAGAAGCAGACAGATACACGGTCAGATCCACAAACAGATCAGAGCAGGTAGGGGGAATCCCATAATACTCTGCAGAGGGACAGACACGCAGCCTGATCCAAAAAACTCATTCCAAGTCGATGTTTCAATCACTGTTTGGCGTCTCCTTTAACTGAAACAAGAACTTAACAGAACACCATCAACCAGTAGATGCTGTAATATTTTTAGATAAAGTCTTCTTTATCTCCTCCTCTTTTGTTGGCATCATTTGCATCTTCCTCTCTTTTATTCAGTGGTTTTCCACAGACTGACAGCTGTGCTCCTTCAAAGGAACCAGCCTCACATACACTGTGGTGGGGGGACGGGCACCTCACACAGCCTCTGCTTCAGTAATGAGACAACTGTCTCTCCAGTAAGTTGTGTGTCAGCTGGAGAAGACAAGACAACACAGTGAAGATTAACACTGATGAACGTTTTTGAGACAGTCTCACCACTGACCCGTTCATCTCCTCAGTGTTGCAGGACTCTTAGCAGCAGAGTAAAACAGTAATTACAGGGTGTCATGGTGCCTCTGGCAGCTCTCCTCCCCCTCCCCTCTTTGCTCTGTTCCTGACTCTTCCAGCTGTGACCACTCACCTCATCAACCTCCAGTCCTTCAAAAGGAGATCCAGAACCAGTATTCATCGCCAGTTCGTTTCCTCTGATGGTGCTTAGTCTGGTCAATCTAAGTTTCTTAGTTTATGTATTTATGCCTTGTCTAAACTCATCCTATGCCTCGTCTCCAGGACAATCTAACCACGAGTGGTCGCCTGAGCATCCAGTCCTATGGAACAGAAGCTCCTCACGGAATTCTGAGGACTACTCTGCTAAGTCTCAAACCAGAATCAAACTTCAATCAAGCTTCGAGCCATTGCTACCTCCAGCCACGCCAAGAGCCACGATCCTGTCACGCCACGAGCCACGGTCAAGTCCCGCCACGAGCTACGACCCAGTCACCTGCTTCGACAAAACTACAAATCCACTGACAAGAGAAATAAATCTTTACTTACCTTCCTACTTACCTGTGTATTCCTTCCGGGTTCCTGCATCTGGGTCTGCTTCACTAAGCGAGCCATGACACAGGGGTTAAAACAGATTTTTGTTTGTGCCGGTACTATATCAAGTTTCATCAACATGGGTTTTTTAATTGCAGTAAATGCAGATTAGGGGTGCAATGATTAATCGATTAATTGATTTATCCAACCAAACTGATCCGTCTAATTCGAGATGTTAATTGAATCAAATCAAACTATAATATTATACAATCATTTCAAAATGAAATAAATCGATTATAATCAATATTGGAAAATAGCATTTAGATTGAGACGTGGTAAGTTTATTTTCCTATAATGTAAAAACGACCAAGTACATGACAGCATATAACACACATGTGATGTCATCAAAAACTGATCATCCATCATTCCAGTCCAATGTGTGGACAGACTTTGAATAAAGTCATGTGACCATCCAGTGTGCTAGAATGTTCTAAGAATGTTCCCTTTGGATTCTTTGGATGTGGAAAAACAACAGTGGTGAACTTTAGGAAACTAACATGTGAATGGATTTGACATTCATTCTAGTTTACTTGTTTGTTTGGACACAGATTTCATTTCCACTTGATGATCTGGAAGAAATCCAAGAATCTGGAAAACTGTTCAGTAGCAGGAATTTCTGTCTGAGTCTCACTGCTGGAAGTTTGGATGAGAATGATCTGGATCCACTTTAGGTCATTTATCAGATCGTTTAAAAAGAACTAATATCGACAATGAATCGGATCGGCGATTACAAATTATGATTGTTGTTAAAAAATAATCGCTACAACGCTAATATAGATAAATGCATTTGAGAATAAATCTTAACTGTAAATAAAAGTCTAGGCGGGGCTTTCTTCTCCTCGAAAAATATCAGCTTGTACATCTTCATCCTCACTTGCAATCTTCCTCCTAAACGATCTTCCCTGCATTGGTCTATTTTCTATTTTCAAATATAAGTTAACTCATTTGCTGCATGTTTCACATCTACCATTGCATTAGGTTGTATTTTGAACTATCAATCCCAATAGTGTTCAGAAACTGTAGGAATCATTTTGGTTTCCATGAACAAATGGAATAAAAAGATACTCTGAAATTTTGCAATTTTAAGCTTAAATTTCTGTATGAATGTCCCACAAGAACCTGTTAGAAACATTTTCATTGGAGTGGGTCTTTGAGGACAAATAATGAAAGAAAAGGAATGGTGGGAGTGCAGTGAGTCCAGCACGTCAAACAGAGACACCACTGTACTGAAATCTACTTCTGTATGTAGACATGATCTTTTATGAACTCAGCCCTGCAGTTATGCTAAATAAAGGCCCTGCTCTGTTTGTATAGGGAACTAATGGCCCCCAACAGAGGGACATTTTATTCCCTACTCTCAGAGCACCTCCCCACCACCAAACAAGACATGCTATGGAACAAAGTTGAAAGCTTTCTACAAGTCAACCAAACACAAGCCAACCCCCAATATACCATTAGAAACTGATTCTAGCGAGAGCAGAGAGCTGATCCAATGGACCACAGCCTGGACAGAACCATGCTGTGCTGCTCTACATCAAAGCCCAAATAATGATCTGGTGCAGGCAGACAGGATAACTGGGACAGGATTATTTAAGCTCCCTGGAAGATTAATGAACTCACCTGACTTAGGTTAAATGATGCTTTTCATCATAATAAAAAAAAACCCAAAGCAGATTGCTGTTTGTGGTTAAGAGCACAGGCATGACAGACTAACAGTAGGGCAGAGTTGATGTAAAAATGAGCTCTGTGGGAGGAAGCCGGCATGTGTCGATGGTCTGTAACTGTTGGCACAGCTTGAGAGCCCCCAGTAGTGACACCAAATGGTCCCACACTCTGCCAAGACAGAAATGAATCAAAGCGATGGGATGTGGGGTTCCCACATCTCTGAGTGCAGAAGGCAGACTCTGCATGGAAACCTGGGAAAATCCGGAGGTCGGAGCGACTCCTGATTTGCTCTGTGAGTGGAGCTTTGACTCACTCATGCTGCAGTCCTCTGCGGTACATTTTCATTCACATCAAAGGTCCAAACCCCCCAATTCCAAGCATGCAAACACAGTCAAACATCTGCAGCAGAGTCTCTGATATTTCCCTTGAGTATTTTCCAAATGGACTTATTAAAACAAACTCTTTCGCTCTGTTGGCCACAGCTCTGCCTGCCAGAGCTCTGATCTCTGGTTACCCCGATCTGTGCTCAATTGACACAAAAAATGAAAAAATAAACTGTTTGGTGATAAGAAATATAATTTCAGTTTTTTTATTTGGCCCTTGAAATACTTTGCAGTATATTAGATTATGTAATTATTACACATTTTTAGAAAAAACAAATCTCCCAGTGTAAAACTGTACAACCTGATATATGAATGAGATTCCTGCATCATGTCTGAAAAGATGAATAGAAGCATGTTTCTGTCATTGATTAGGCTTTACTGCAAATGTCTGGAGGGATAGCTGCAACAGCCTGCCTCAGCTTTGTTGCAGATTGTGTTGCCATGGTAATAAGCATCCTGGTTAAGTACACAAGGGAAGCAGCTTTTATAAGCAGAGTCCCTTTATGCGTACATCATCCCCCGGCAGCACATAAATGAGACTGAAATGTTGCCGGAGGGTGCAGTGGATTTACGTGTGAATTTATGACAGAGGTGCGAAAGAATAATCTCTCACTCTCACCAACCAAAAACTGGATGTACCACTGCATATCTCTCTGTGAATTCTTCTGCCTCAACGGCTTCTCAGAATCCAACCAGGAAGACAAAAAAGAGGCATGAATAAATCACAGACCCAGTTTTCAAAGGGCGCCTTCAACACCTCAAGAGGCTTAAATGCTGGAACGGCAGTGAACCAGCAGCACAAAAGGGATTTAGAAAGTCTGCATCTGACAAATTAAAAAAAAATGGTAAACTAAAACAGATCATTGGTGGCTTGGTGGCAAGACTGTTTGGTTTGTTGACTCTGTTTAAAGGTGTATGTATCACCAATGAAGTAAGCATCCTGATGAAACTGAGAAAAGCCATAAAAGTGATTGACAACCTTTGAAACTCTACAGTGTACTTTGACTAAATTATTTCAAATTGTCAAATAAATAAATGACCACTGTCATACTTTTGCCATCAATCCATCGATTCATGTTTTTACCGTTCTTGTATTTAACCAATCATGTTTTATTATTTTATTTTATTCAATTGCATTTGTCTAACCTTTTAATCATGCCTTGTAAAGCACATTGTGGTTTTCACTTGTGAAAAGTGCTGTGTAAGTACATTTCATCTTCTTCTTCTTCTAGATCAATCTGTTCTCTATACCTCTTTTGTCTTGTGCAAGGCCAAATGGGATGCTGAAGCCTGTCCCAGCTTCAGGCTCCACCCAGTTTACCAGTCCATTTTAGGCCCAGCCAATATACGATCACCAATGAATGCATGAAGCATGTTTGTCTGGACTGTGAGAGGAACCCGGAGTGCCCATGTGGGTTTGCACATGCACAAGAAGAACATGCAAGCTTCACACAGACAAGGTTGTTATAGTTAACGAAAACGAACGAAAAAACTAAAACTAGAACTGAAAAAACATTTTCGTTAAAAGAAAAAAAAATAAAAACGAGAGTTTTAAAAAAAACGAAAACTAACTAAAACTGTTTGTTGTGTGTATAAAACGAACTGAAACTAAATAATATTAACCCCAAAAAATACTTCGTTTTCGTCTTTGTTAATACATAAGTCTTTTGGGTTGAAATAAAATATATTTACTTCACGCTGCTAGTTTTACTGTGTATTTGACCTCTACGGCATCACGTTGTCTGTGACGTCACATGATGTCTGTCAGACACTGCCGGCTAGCGTGGTCATAGACATTTACATGAGCGTGATGGCTGCATTAAAAGTTGGGAGAAAGCGGGAGAGTCCTATTTGGGACTTTTTTGAATATAACAGGGTAGAAAACAAAAGTAAGTGCCTTGTAGTTGAAGCAGGAGACAAAGTTTGTGGAACGCTCCTCAAAGGGAAAAAACCCTACGAATCTAAAAATACATTTAAAAAGCGCACACAAAAACGCAAATCAACAGTACCTAGACAAGCTAGCCTGTCGCCCGCCCTCCCCCGAAAAAGAAGCGAGAGCAGGTAACATAATGCTGTTATCGGCTGTTGTATTTTAATTTAAGGATGGTTGTACTTGTGTCCTCTGAATAATAAGTGTTTCAAAATGTATCTTTGATTGATTTTTTATCATACAATACTTATTCTGGTGATTTTGATTCATGCACCTGACAAATATCCTAATTTACAAAAAAAAAAGAAAAAACTAAAACTAACACTAAAAACTAATAAAAACTAAACCAAAACGAAGCAATTTCAAAAAATAAAAACTAATAAAAACTAGTAAAGCTGCCTCTAAAAACTAATTAAAACTAAATAAATTTAAAAACAAAAATTCAAAACGAAATAAAAACTAAAACTAATAAAATATTCCGAAACTATTATAACCTTGCACACAGAAAGGTCCTGTGAGGTGAAACTGCTAAACACACCTACCCCAACGTTTTCCTCTTCTTTGTCTTTTGGATGGTGTACCCTTTTTATCTTCAAATTGTAAACTAAAACTGTCACGTAATCGATCTTGTATGCTAAAATTGTATCTTTTTTCTCCATCAGCTGTTTCCTTTAGATGGTCACTACAGCAAATCATCCTTCTTTTCTGATTCCTCCTCACTCACACCATCATTCCTTCACTACATCCATCCATGGAGTTCAGCTGGTTGCACCTTTGGGTTGCTTTTTAAGTACTGTACTGTATCACAGCACTGTGCTAACACAAAATCTGACATTTGTTTTCATTTCAGAGAGTTTTAAACAATACATTTCCAAATGTGAAGGTAGACACAGACCTGAGCGGCAATGGCTGAGACAGATAGGGAACCTTCTGTTAGTTTTTCACTTACATGAATTATTGCCAGTTAATGTAATGAAGTGGATCCACATTGTAGCAACACTTTTTTTGAACAGTCATTTTTTTTCATCCCTAAATAAAATAGCGGGTGCCATCACGATTCAAAGGCAGGGGCTTTATTTATGCAACATTCTATATAGGAATACATTCATGATGCAATTCCATGACAGATGAAAGCTACAATCATGCAGAACATCAGTTAGCAGAACCATGTTTTGACCTGGGTAGTATGAATGATGCAGACATTCCATATGACAGGCTTTAGTAGGTGAATGAAATTAAATAAATTCCACATCAACACAGATATCTGATTGCTAATTGCCAGTTTGGCAAAGAGAAAGTCCCCCTCAGAAATCTTGAGTTTGTATTTTTGAGCTTGCAGCTCTCGTCTGAGACTAAATGGTTACCAGGCAACTGCACTGAGAGCTGCTGAACTCTTTCAACTCCCCTGCACAGTAGGCGATAACAGGAAGTCATCCAAATACAAATGAGCATTTCATTAAAAAAAAGAAATGTTTGAGATTTTTTTAGGTCTAAAAGGAAAAGATCCAAAGACATGAAGACAAATTCTACATTATTTCACTGGCTCAACGCAAAGATAGAATGGACTCATACCAATAAATGTAATTATACATGAAGACAGATTTCTGCCCATTATTAATACCAACATTTACCCCTGTCCATTTGTTGTTATTAAATGTCCATCCATCCATCTCCTGCACCCACTTTGTCCGGTAGCGTTGCTGGAGCCTATCAAGCTGCTTTAGGGTGGAGAAAGAAAACACCCTGGACAGCTTTCCAGTCCAGGGGCCTGTTTCAGAAAGGAGGTTCAACCAACTCTGAGGTTGAACTTGAACTCTGAGTTGGTCAATCGGGAGATTAACAACTCTGAGTTTTCTGTTTCAGAGAAGCTGATCGGAGTTAGGTCAATCAACTCTGAGTGGACTGATTCAGAGTTAAGCGTGCGCACCGCGTCTATAAGAAGCCATTATCAATGGAGCGCAGATATCACGAGTCACCATGGCAACCGCGAAAAAAAGAGGTCTGCGTAATTTTCGCCAGCTGAACTTGACGTGCTGCTGCAGAGTTACAGTGAATATGAGCACATATTACGGAAGAAAAGCAACACCGCTGCATCTGCAAAACAGAGACAGTTAGCGTGGGAAAACATAGCTGCTCAAGTTAATGCGCAAGTTTGCATTTAAATCACTGTTATAAAATATTGGCTGTAATAACTTTCTAAATAGCGTAAGGTGTGAAATAAAAAATGGTGATATTTAGGTGTACTTTTGAAGTGTTATTCCTGGTGTAAATGCATGAAATGCTGCATAGTGTACAGAACCAATCTGGGGGAAAATGCATTTGACGTCGGTAATGTTTAGAGGACTTTTTGTTAACCTTCCCCTCTTGCAAACGTTGGTCAGTTTAATATTAATACATGCAATTGTGTTTTTAAAAGTGAACTTTTGTCTACTGTTGAACCTTTCGCTGCGCGAAGACTTCTCCTTTCTTTTCTCTCGTCTTTCCGACCGACCGTGGTCAGAAGCGCAGGGGAGATTTCCTTCAGGGCCGAAGGGAATTCTCCTTCGGGGTTCACTTCCCGTTGGAAACCCTCAACCTCCAGAGCGGATTAAGAATGACTCCAAAACAGTTATTCTGGGAATGACACCTTCCCTTTATTTAACTAAGTGCTCCGTCCTCCGAACACACAATATATTCCACGCACACACCTCCGCTCCGTGCTCACCCACCCCCCCCATCTGCACCTGCAATCGCCCCTCCCCTTCTCTCTCGTGGATCGCACCCCGCTCAGCACACACACACTGCAACACTACCCTTGTATTGATCAAGTGGTATAGGTTTATATGGGATTAAGAAAGTAAGCAGTGCTAGCAAATTGTGTTTCCATAAAGTAATTGTTACATTAATCTAATTCAATGTCCCTGATTTCATTTTCATGTAGATGCAATCCTGCAGGAATTAAAAGAACATGGCAGCAGCTAAAAATGAAGTATAAAAACATAATTCAATCAGGTCAAATTTGAGCATGTGATGGATGTAGGCTTTGTTGACAATATTTGACATAAGAAACATCTACATAGCAATACATATCTAATGTTGTTTTCATTGTATATGTAATTGACTGCAACGAAAAACGGTAACGCTCAAACTAAAACGTATGGGGAAATGACAAAAAATCGAGTCTAGGTCTCAAAATCCTCGTACGACGTAAATGTAATTCTCTATGAATTAATGCAGCCTCCTCGTCTATTGGGTCCTCCAAAAAAGGACAAGTCATTCTTGTCACTTGTCTCTGTGTGACGGAAATTTGGACAATGAAGGTTAAAGCGAAAAATACCGCTTTGTCTTTAAAAAGGGGAGGGGACCGGCAGAAACCTTGAGTTTAGGGAATAAAACCTGCTCCCGACCAGGTTAGGTTCACAGCATAAGTAACCATGGATACTGACTCCGAGTAGAAGTTACCTCTCTTTCAGAAACGGGTTTGACTTACTCGGCTTTCTCTGGTTTAACAAACCTCCCATTCTGAAACGGAAAACCCAGGGTTTCCCTGATTTCAGGGTTAACGCACTCAGAGTTTACACTTAACCTCCTTTCTGAAACAGGCCCCAGATGTGCAGAAACATCTCAAGAGGTAGAGGAGCATCAATGTTGTTATTTTGGAGACTCTTATGCAGAGATGCAGAGAAGCAGAGCTGGAGGTTGCAGAGATGAAGATGTGGAGGTTCTCTTTGGGAGAGACCAGGATGAATCTGGAATGAATCCATCAGAGGAACTTATCATGGTAGACGTTCTGGAGATAAAAGCAGGGAAGCAGATGGAAAAGGTTTAAACACTATCAGAAGAGAAACGGTGAACATAGGAGCTAGCAGGAAAGATGTCTAGAGGAAGACCAAACAGGAAGTTCATGGATGTAGAGGAGGAGGACACGAGGGTGCTTGGTGTGAATGAGGATAAAGCAGGGATTTTCTTGGGCACCTCCTCAAAGGAACAACTGAAAGACAAACATAATCTTTCTTTGTAAATGATTTATTAACTTCAAATGCTTTATTTATCTGAGAATGTTTGCTGCAGCAGGAAGGTCATGTTATCATTACTGAACCAGAGACACCCAATTATGTAGATCTTCACATTTCTCAAAGGACAGACTGACGAGGAGGAGTTGTAAAAGTTCATCACTATTACTCGTCAAGGACTCAGTGCTGATTCATCTCCAAGTTTGACTTTCAGTTTTTCTCTTTTCTTCAAGGAGCAAAACAGAAAAAACAGCCATCTTTGCTGTTGTTTATATTTCTTCTGGCCCACTGTCTGATTTTCTGTGTGTTAAAAATGAGTCTCTTTTCACACGGCAGTCAATCAGGGTGTACCACAGGGCTCTGTGCTTGGTTCCAGCATTTTCAGTCTTAGCATGCTTCTCTCAGAAAACATTAGGAAACACAGCCCACATCTAAATTGATATTTCAAGTCTCTTAGCGAGATTACCTCCATGTGATGGAGAAGCTTTTGGTCCCATAAATTGATTGGTTTGTTTCAAAATCTCAAGCACAGATCCAGTTTCCATCCATGGAGCCATTTCAGATGTACTGGAAGACTCAGGCCGTCCCAGCTCACTGCACTGTCATGGAAACCTCTTCATTTTGAGAGCAGGCTGAAGTGTGCACTATTCAGATAGAAGGTGAAAACCAGCACATGCAGTGTTTGCCTCCTCCTTTCTGCTGATACAAAATGTCAGGGACAACTTCCACACCAGTGAGGCTCTGAACTCAGGAACAGAGCTGTGATGCTTTCATATTGGTACTGGAGATGTTAGAAAGAGGAAAAAATGAGGGGAGGGCATTTAAACGATTAAAGGTCAGTCTTTATGTGTTTTGTGGAGGCGGTGGAGAGAAAGTGTCGCAGCCTCTGAGCAAGCCTCTGAAGCTTCTGCCGCTCTTCTGTGTCTGTTTTTCATCTGGATCATTTATTTTCATTATCCTCTGCTTGTTGTTTGTCATTTCTGAACAGTGGATGGCAGCAGGATGCAGCATGAGGGCTGGGCGGCTAGAGGAGCAGCATGTGGATAAGGCCTGGAGGTGTCAAGTGCTGCACAGTCTGTGGTTCCACAAGCACAGTCCAGGCCAGACCGACTGCGTGTGTGGTGTCACAGATGGTGTGACAGTAACACTGGACCCACGACTGAAAGCAGACTTTTTAATATTATTAACGCACACCAGCAGCCAGTGGGCTTTTGCAGCTTCACCCGGGATCAGGGCAGAATGCTGCCAGGATGCACATTAGATAAGAATTATTTTCCAGGACCGCAGCGTGAGATGGACAAACAAGAACCTCCTCCCAGGTAACCTGATGGCCAAAAGGAAAATGAAGAACAGAGGTCGTTGTCTGATAAGGAGCGAGCTGCAGAAAGACTTGATGAGTTTTTAGGCAGAGCTTAGTGCTGGTTTACAGTCAGGGCTTATCACAAAACACACAAACTCCCTTTCCTGAAGGCAAAAGTGGGAAAAGGATTATTTAGGTTTCTGTCTGTCAAAGATGCATAGTTCTGGTTCTAACTTTTTTATTTGGCCAAAAATTGAACATTTAATCATTTGGGTTAAGTTTGTTAACAGTTTGGAGTGAATCTGTTCTTTGCTGCAAAATGATTCAAATGAATAAGAAATGCAGATGTTAGACCCATAAACTTAATGTTCTGAGGGTTTTTTCCTGTAAGAACGATGAACTGAAGTCAGTAAATGTTGAAATAATGGTCAAATCTAATTTCCCGTCTGGAAAGCAATAACACAAACACCTTTCCAAATGACTCCCATTTTGAAGAATTAGTGAAGCACTACTATTGCTTCATTAACATCTCTTATGTTTGGTTTGAACAACAAACCCAATGCTTGTCTAAAGTGCTTCGAAGCTGTAGAGTTCTCCACCTGCACCTGTAGAACCCTTTAAAACGAAGAAGTTAAATGGAAAATGTTAATTGACATCATTCATCAGACGGCTCAGCAGACAGAGAGGGCTAATGTGCTGTTGTGTTGCAGTGTTTAGGCAACAATTGGGATTATACAAACTACTACAATCTCCAAACGTGCAGTTATCTAAACCTCTGCTCATCTATTTCAGATAATTTCATTTGTGCATTTTGAAGCTCATGCTAAATGGAGAAGAAGGGAAGGAACTGGACGGTGGCTGGTGTGTGTGCGTGTGTGTGTGTGGATAGGCCTATGTGTGTTTGTTACATAGTCATATTTTTTATACACATTATTTTTCTATTGTGTTGTAATTTTTTTTCTATGGGGAATGAAGTGAGAGTTCTTTTTGTTTCATGTACAATGGTTAACTGTTACTGTCATGGTCAAATGGAATGGTTAGGGGGAGGGGCAAGGCATTTGTCAGATTTCCATATAAAAACATAGTAAAGGTGTGCAACTATAGATTTGCTACATTTTGAAAAGGTAAATGTAAAAAAAACATGTGTGTGTGTCTATGTGTAAATACAACCACAACACATTACTCACAATAACAGTCGTCTATTGCACTTTTGCATACTGTATATTCTAAAACGTCTCTAATTGAATGAAATAGTTCTTTGAAATATTCTTTCACTTATTACTTCTGAATACTGAGCCACAGTGTTGTATAGATGTGTTGTTTATGAACTAAACCTTATATTGTGTTTAACAGTATCTAATATTGGTTTTAATAAATAATTTAGATGGATTGATGGACGGATGGATAGAACTTTATATGATCTCACAAATCCCATAAATTGATTTGTTATCATACCTCAACAAACAAGATAATAATAATAATAAAAAAACAACATATTAGAAAAGATAATAAATAGCACTAATATAAAACAATAAAACAAAGGAAGTCCACTTTTTATGAGGTGCTGTAGAGTCTAATAGCTGATGGGAGGGAAGATCTGTGAAACATTCCTTCCTCTAAAAAGGTGTTTCAGTCTCTGACTGAAGGAGCTCCTCAGTGCACCCATGGTCTCATGCAGAGGAAGATGATGAAGAGGATTGTCCACTATGGAGTCCAGTGTCTGTAACATCCTCCTTTCACCCATCACAGTCACAGACTCTAGGGGACATCCCATAGAGCCTGATGTCTGCACCAGTTTGTCGATCCTCCTCCTGTTCCTATCAGGGAATCCACCCCCCAGCAACACACTCCATAGAAGAGGCCCGTCATAAAAAGTCTTTAGCAGAGTCCTGCAAACTCTGAAGGACCTCAGTCTCCTTTATAATAATAATAATAATAATGGATTGGATTTATCTGTGCTTTTCCAGACGCTCAAAGCGCTTACATTATGTCCATTATTCATTCACTCCTCATTCATACTTGGTGATGGTAAGCTACGGTTGTAGCCACAGCTGCCCTGGGGCAGACTGACAGAGGCGTGGCTGCCAGTTCGCACCTACGGCCTCTCTGACCATCATCGGGACATTCACACACCAGTGGAGCCACGCTGGAGGCAAGGAGGGTGAAGTGTCTTGCCAAAGGACACAACGACATTTTGGCTGGTGGGAGGTGGGATCGAACTGCCAACCCTTCGATCATTGGACGACCCGCTCAACCACCTGAGCCACTGTCGCCACTGTGGTGTCGACTCTGGCCCTTCTTGTACAGGCCGTCTGTGTTAAGGTGTGTCTGTCATTAAGGTGAATCTTAAGATATGTGAATCTTTAACTTGGAGAACCTTTCAGCTGAGGTCAAATATGCAACTTGAACTACTGTTTGTCCAACAAGCAGGTTGTGACGTTATTTGAAAAAGGCTAACAGACTCCTATCTGAAGACATCAGGTAAAACATGGAATAAAGAAAACTCAGCTTTAACCCTTGTATGACACCCCCCCCCCCCCTTCCATTGAGGTGTTCTCCCTACCATGACAAAGGTGGATAAAGGTGAAAAGATTTCATGTAATCCAAGGATACCAGTGAAGATCACAAATCATTGAAGAAAAAAGGTTCAGAGCACTGTCTAGTGGGTCTAGATGACCCAACTCCCAATGTTAAAGTGCCTAGGATAGCACAAAGGATACTCGTGCTTTGTTTTTGTTTTGGCCAGGTCATCATTGTCAACGAGATCCTCTAAACCTGGCTGCTAAACCTAAACCTGCTTTAAAAAAGTGGTGATGATGATGATGAGGATGAAGGGGTATCAGGTATTCTGCTGTCATTGTTGAATGTGCTGGTTCGGTTCTTTGGTATGAACTAATTTAGGACTTGGTGGACAGATTGAGACACTCCCATCTGTACCGCTTCTGATTACAAACAAACTCTTTAAAAAATCTGGACCACAGTGCTGTGATGATGTGATGATGATGATGATGATGATGATGAGCACCGGAGCAAAGCTGCTCACACCTCTGAGTCATCATGTGTTCATTGCAGCAGCTCAGGACTCTGCATCGGATGGCTGTTTACAGGTTTACAGCTTTGAAAGTTTGTCTGGATTAATCTGCTGTCATATTCCACTATTTTAACTTTCCCTGCTTTGTTTGCTCTACTGAGAATGGAGCATTTGGTTAGAAACAAAAGAATTTATTTCAAGATTAAAAAAACACAAACGGATAAATAACTTCGGTGTAAAGAAAAATTAAAAACATCCACAATGAAACCCAACATATGCTAAAAACGAAAGAAGCAGACTAATACTACGACAGTGGCAATTGTGATGAGCGAAACATTTTGACCTAAATTCCCTGTCAATAACAAATAAATACCTGATACAAACAATGAAGATGCAAAAACTGCATTTCTGAAGAAAGCATAATAGAAAATGTTTACAAGAGTCTTGCAGAAATTTATCTGAAGGATCTCCAACAGATTCATACCGTCCAGCCTGTCCTAAGTGGGGATTTTTGCATAAAAAACAGCAAATGTAAAAAATATTTACATTGTAATTCAGTCTCACGTAGCTGCGGTTAACCACTGATTAAATCTGTGGCAGAGCAAGAGAAGAGCAAAGCAGAACCATTGACAAAAGCACATTTCCTTGCTTTAATAGAGAAGCTGAGGACTCCTTTTAGAGAAGAAAGAGGCTCCCTTGTTTCATGACACTATCAGCCCACAAAGACTCATCCTACTGAAAAAAAAATACAATAAAAGAATCAGAGCGCTGCAAAAGAAAACGAGCTTCAGAGTTCTAATCCCGGAGATGCTAAAGAGGAGCAAGTCTTTGGAGATCACAGGTTTCAGTCTGCTTCTCCTCTGGTAAGTTTTTTGCCATTTCAAGCACACCATTGGTATTCCATAGAGGCCACACCATTCAGAATATTTATTAAATTCCAGTCTGTTCTGCTTTATCCAATTAGTGAAAGGACAACAGGATAAAGGGAGAATCTTGTTAGGTCCCAGTGGGAGCGGATGAGGTACAGAACAGCAGCAGGGGTTCATGCCTGAAGTACTCTGATCCTGTTTTTGGCAGCTGTTCCACATGTCCGAGGTCAGTCCGAGTCTTCTCTGCACGCACAGGAACACTCCTCATGGTGCTCCAAGGGGACGTCAGTCAGGGACTTCTGCAGGCCTCTCCCACCCCCTCGATGCTTCAGCACCAGAACCTGTTGAGAGGAGCACTGCTAGACCTCAGAAAGTTCTGCTTTGAGCCGCAGCAAGAAGAAGTCCCGTTTTTAATCAATGAATAATGACTTTAATCTATTGCTTCTATATCTGAGCAGAGCTCTGTGGGACAAAGTCAAACACGCTAAGCGTCAGGAGGCCCTCAAAGAGTTTTATAAAAGGGTGCAACTGGACACCTCAGCTAAGCACGAAGCGTGAGATTCAGCTGCAGAGGAGTCTGAACAGAACTTCTTTTTATAGCTATAACCAATCTCTGATAAAAAGCTTTCTTTGGCTGCATGCTTCAGTGCGGATCCTTTTGAACAGACCAACCTTCAGCCAAAGCAAATGAAACCGGAGCTCCCACATTTATCCAGTTTTCAAGCTAAACATTTATTACATTTTTGCTGGTCATGCGGACAGATGAATGGCAGTTTCAAGACAAGTATAACTGAAAGCTGATGTTTGTGCTTCACAGAGAGAGGGCCTAACTTTTACACAGTGAATGCAGCACGGCCACAGAGTTTTGTTTTCTGTGTGCACAAAAAGGGTTCTGAAATGAAAGTGGGGTGTTAGGGAGAACGTAGCTTTTAAAGAAGCTGTGGGAGTGTTCTGTTATCAAGAGTAACTTCTTCAGGGTTGAGTGGAAGTTTATGCCCTGAGTGTTATGAGTTCACCTTCACTTCAGCTGCTTTGACACAGGCTTTGTCTTGCAGACTGAATGAGTAGGTAATCCTGATGAATGTTGGACTTCCACCTGTTCTGAGTGCTTTCACACGTGACATTCTCTGGAGAGAAGCACAAATCATGCCGCTCCAACAGCTGCTCAGCTGCTACCGAAAAAAATAGACTAGCTAGTCCTCTTACATTTATAAGAATTTACATTTTTCACAAACAAGAGATGTACTGACTAAAGATTTTCCAACATTTTCTGTAGTTTGTGCAACTCTGAAGTTGGGTTTCTTTTCTTACATTTTTCCTCTGTGGGCCGTGGAAAGTTGGTCTGAATTCACATTGAAGTGAACCGCAACACAATTCACCTGCAAGTGAACAGGGACGTTTTTTCTGTCTTAACAGAGTCTCTTCTTTGTTCCACATCAGAGCTCGGGGAACGATTACAGCAGCCAAACAAACAGACAATTCAAGACAACAAACCACAATGCAGTCTGAATGTACCCCTGTCACTGCATTTAAGGTCTCTTGAGCCTCAAATGGGGACAATTTTCTTTTAAAATCTTGTCTTGCGCTGCATTCTCATCTTGCATGTTGTCATTTTTAATCAGCATCAATAGGTCAAGTTGTCTGCAGTTGTGTTGGTCTGGTTGAGAAGTTTCTTATTCTTGCTATTTTCGGATTAGCATCAAAGATCCCGAGTGTGGCATCCCCTCCCAGCCAAAGCGGTGGTTACCTCGTGGAACTTCTTTGCGACCCTGGCAGGACTGCACTGGCAGCTGAAGCAGCGCTGAGAGCAGCAGGCGCAGTTTCCACCACAGCGCTTCACCAGGAGGCAGCTGGGCCAGAAAATGGCGTCTGTTCTTTTCAGCTCTTCACGCAAAACCACAGAGAAGTTGCGCGGAGTGCAGCTGTACAGTCGAACTTCTTCCCTCAGCAAATTCAGATCAGCTCCTCCTGAAAGACATAGGAGAAGGTGTTAAAAACATCTTAGGTCAATGCTTTTACTGTTCACCTTGTTTCTGGTCAAAATTGCCAAAAAGAGATGGGATTTTTAAATATTCACTATCTTCATTTTTATAAAGGTTCTTTTCTTAATCCTAGGGATTTGTGAGGAGTTATGTCAGGATTACAAGGGGAATTAGGTTCTGATGGGGAGAACCGCTAACATCTACACAAAGTGATTGATACTAGAAGATTAAACACTTCTGGTTGTAAGCAGTGATGCCCTCCCACCATAGGGTGTGCAGTTAAAAACTGAGGGGTGGTGCAGATCTATACCACAACCTCAGAGGTAAGTGTCCCTGCCAGGTAGCGCAAAAAAGTCTTGAATGGAAAAGACTCTGACCAGACTGTGCTCTGCCCACCTGAAAGAAAAAACAACAACTGACCTCTGTTGAGTTCATCCAAAGGTCCATCAACCAAAAAAAAACAAAACAAAAAAACAACACGCCCCTAAATATGGGTTAATCTGAGCTCTAATAAAATCCAAATGGCTGATTTCGACCTGTCATAAATGGAAATGAAGTAATAAACCTCAACAAGATCCTTGAAACCATATCTCCAGCTGTTTTGGGTCGTACGCCAACGTTTGGTTGTTTTTTTAGTGTCCAATCGACTCTGCCTCTTTGCACTGTGTGCTTCAGCATCCGCTGACCCGTCTTCATTAGTTTATGTGGTCTACTACTTGGTGGCTGAGTTGCTTTTGTTCCCAAACTCTTTCACTTTGTTCTGAGCTGCCAGTTGATTATGGAATATTTAGGAGAAAGAACATTTCACCACTGGATTTGTGGCACAGGTGGCGTCCTGTGACAGCTCCACGCTGGAATTCACTGAGCTCTGAGAACGGCCCATTCTTTCCCAAATGTTTGTGAAAACAGTCTGCATATCTGAATGATGATTTTACACACCTATGGCCAGAACAAGAGATTAGGACACCTGATTCTGATCATTTGGATGTGTGAGCCAATACTTTTGATGATGTACTGTATATAGGTATTTGCCAATTACCATTTACTAACGCATGTCCGCCACCTACAATTGGTAAAGTCTGTTTAAGCGGTGGAAATCTGGTGAATCTTGCTACAGCCTTTGTCTTTGACTGCTCTATTCTGATAAAAGAAAGACTTGGTGTCATAGAATTCCAGTCGAACACAAACGCCAAATATTAATTTCTCTCTCCTTCACAAACAATTTTCAAATGGTTTGAACTTCCATGAATTAAAGGAACGCCAACACTACCAAATGTTGGTCAAAGTTTAACCTGGTTTTACTTACAACTTTCAATGGCCACGGATATTGTACGAAGAGCCTTCAAATAGTCGGAGAAACTTGTGTAAGTGAGTTTTAAATGTGGAAGCTGAAAAGTACATTTATGTGTGTTAAATAGACTTGATTGAAAGTGGTGGCTTGAACGTGCATCGCCAAGGGCGGTGTGAACGTCGTTTCTGAGTCCTTTTATTCACAGTATTGAAGCTGATGATAGAGCTACGAGTATTGAAGGAACTATTCTGACATGTTGAGAACTATAGTGGAATAGACAAACATCATACAAATATAGTTTAGTACCGAAAACTTAGCTTTGTAACCCTTTATGTTTCAAAGGAGCTGTTTGCCCAAAACCAGTTCTTTCTTAGTTTTTCTGGACGAAATTCACTCTCATATGAATTAAATCAAATAATTGTCCAAATACAAATGAGTTTTTTCCTCACTTGTATATTAGAAGAACTAGTACAACCATTTGTAGAGATCACACAAGTGAGAAGTGTTTCAGGCAAGTCAAACAAACAGAAAGAACATGTTGATACACTGATGATGAGCTAAGCAGGGACTTTCTCAAGGCCAAAGACATCTGTAGTGACCTACATGCATCAGAGAGTTTCCTTTTCTAATTTGGATCAGTTTACACTAGAAGACTGAAACAGTTTAAATAGGACGGAGCCTCCTTCGGTTTGGAAGTTTTAATCCAGTTTTGGCTTCCAGTCCTGGTACACATTCTTACTGCTCTCACCACACGAAACAAACCAAGGCTGAAAACAATGTGGAGTTGAGGAGTGTCAAAGCTCCCTCAGATGCTTGGATTTACTGCTCACACAAACCTGCTTGCAAAGGTAAATTAGAAAAAGGCCTGTAACTTGATGTAACCAATATGTTCAGGTATAACACTTTGTGTGTTTTTATTTGTTAATAAATCTTAACAGATGAGTGAAGTGGTTCTAACCTCGGGGCTTCTTGTTGTGGATGAATGACTTCCCCAGCACATGCCACGAAGGTTTGTACAGCTCCTCCATGTCCAGCTGCCATTGCTCTGGCTCCAGGTACCTCATGACCTCCTCCACGGTGCTCAGCCCAGCCACAGCCTCTGAGAGCTCCTCCATATTCTGCATGGAGGAGGGAGGAGCCGCAAGGAGCTCAGGTTCTGATGTACTCTAAGAAAAACAAAAGCACACACACAAACAGGATGGTGAAAATGATGGTGAAGATCTCATTTTTCTGAACGTTCTGACTTGTTAAACAGCCAGCTGAGCTGGACTGAACGGACCAGATATTATGATGAGTCACCTTCGTAATTTTTAAACAGCATGCTGTGTTCTGCATCTAAATTGGCTGTAGACCTTGTCATTCAATCTGCTACGTGCTGTGTCTCCTGTAGAGAATGTGTTCAGTCTGTCAGAGTTGCATAAAACTATTTATGGAAAGCATCCCCTGTACAGTATACCCCCCTTATTTGCGGGGGATATTTCCACGAAGAACCACCTACCCACCCCCACGGGCGAAGAAAGTCCATCACTGATCCTTATTTATCAAAAATCCTTCTGAAACCTTTCTGATACTTTCTAAAACATTTAATTTCTCACTGTCTCTCTGTGCCTTAAAAACAGGAGCTCATTACTCCTCCTTCATCAGTTAAGTGCGAGACGTCCTGCAGTGCAATTTGAGTGTCCAGAGGGGAGACAAATTCTGGCAAGGGAAAACACCAGTTTCATTCATCATTCATTCATCCGGATGATAAATAGTCTTTGCCATTATCTTCTTCAGCATATCAGGATATTTTCCTGCCACTTCTGAGTCAGCAGGGGCACAAATTTCTGTTTTGCGGTTCAGGAACTGGTGGAACCAGCCTATGGAGGCTGACGGCAGGCGTGCTCTTCATTTCTGCCCCCCTTCCTCAGAAATTCCTGCAGTACTTTCCACGGAAGCAAAAGTCTCATACAAAAGTCTTGTGTTTTCTGAGTTTTAGTGATGAACTGGAAGAGTCACATAACTGAAGAAAATCTGCGAATACAGTGGTGGACAAAATTGTTGGTAGCCCTCAGTTAAAGAAAGAAAGTCCACAATGCTCACTTGAAACGTTCAAAAGTAACAATAAATTTAAATTTATTGAAAATTACATAATAAAGATTAGCCATTACTTTTGAGTTGTTGATTAGCAGAATTTTTAAAAAAACAAACTAATGAAATAGGGCTGGACAAAAATGATGGTACCTCCATGAAAGACTGAGAACTAATTGCCCAAAGGGTCATGATGAACTCAGGTATGTCCTTTAATTGACATCACAGCTGTTTTCAAACCCATAATCAGCCAGTCTGCCTATTTAAAGGGAGACAAATAGTCACGTTGCTGTTTGGTGAAAAGGTGTGTACCACATGTGTGAACATGGACAAACGAAAGCCAAGGAGAGAATTTTCCCAGGACATAAGAAACAAAATTATAGACAAACATAGTAAAGGTAAAGGCTATAAAACCATCTCTAAGCAGCTTGAAGTTCCTGTGCCGACAGTGGCACATATTATTCAGAAGTTTAAGACCCACGGGACAGTAGCCAACCTTCCTGGACGTGGCCGGAAGAGGAAAATTGATGACAAACTGAGGAGACGGATAGTTGGAACTGTATCCAAAGAGCCCAGAATAACCTCCAAAGACATTAAAGGTGAACTCCTAGATCAAGGTACATCAGTGTAAGATCGCACCATTCGTGGTTGTTTGAGCCAGAGTGGACTTCATGGGAGACGACCAAGGAGGACACCACTGTTGAAAGGAAATCATAAAAAAGCCAGACTGGAATTTGCAAAAATGCATTTTGACAAGCCACAAAGCTTCTGGGAAAATGTTCTTTGGACAGATGAGACAAAAACTGGAGCTTTTTGGTAAGGCACATCAGCTCTACTGTATGTTGGTAGACTCAAAAATGAAGCATCCAACCAAAAGAACACTGTCCCTACTGTGAAACATGGAGGCTCAGTTCTGTTTTGGGGCTGCTTTGATGCATCTGCCACAGGGTGTCTTGAAGTTGTGCAAGGTCAAATGAAATCTCCCGATTATCAAGGCATTCTGGGTAGAAATGTGCTGCCTAGTGTCAGAAAGCTTGGTCTCAGTGGGAGGTCATGGGTCTTCCAACAGGACAATGATCCAAAACACACAGCCAAAAATCCCAAAGAATGGCTCAGAGAAAAGCGTTGGACTATTCTGAAGTGGCCTTCTATGAGCCCAGATCTGAATCCCATTGAACATCAGTGGAAGGAGCTGAAACATACCATTTGGAGAAGACACCCGTCAAACCTGAGACAACTGGAGCAGTTTGCTCATGATGTCACGGGGGGAAAGAAGAGGGAGTACCCAGGCGCAGAGAGGAGAGGAGGCAGGAGGTTGCAGGAGAAAGGGGTTTTAATAACAAAACTAAAGACAAAACCAAAACCACTGCATACGGCAGGCTAGAAACTCGAAACACTAAAAATGCACTAAGCTCGAAAACCGGGGAAGAATACAATATGGACCAGCCCAGGAGGAAGGGAAAGACAGGACTTAAATACATACAAGGCAACAAGACACAGGTGGAAACACTCAGGACTGATGGGGCAAGGTAAAACTCAAAACAACAACAAAACAGGAAATACTACAAAATAAAACAGGAAACCCAGGAACAAAACACAAAGGAACTGAAACCGTTACACATGAGGAGTGGGCCAAAATACCTGTGGACAGGTGCAGAAGGCTCATTGACAAACAAAGACACAGTTTCATTGCAGTGATTGCCTCAAAAGGTTGTGCAACAAAATATGAAGTTATATCATTTTTGTCCAGCTCTATTTCATTAGTTTGTTTTTTTAAATAATTCTGTTAATCAGCAACTCAAAAGTAATGGCTGATTTTGATTATTTGATTTTTAATACATTTTAATTTATCGCTACTTTTGAACATTTCAAGTCGTTTCAGTGAGCATTGTGGACTTTCTGTCATGGTTTGAGTTTGTTGTGTCTTGTTTTTCGTCTTGGTTCCTGTTCTGTCTTGTTTGGTTCTGTTTCCTGTTTTATTTTGAAAGGTTTTCTGTCTTGTCTTGTTTCTTGAGTTTTACTTCCTTTGGTCCCCATCTGCCCTGATTGTGTTCACCTGTGTCTTGTCTGCCCTGTCTGTATATAAGTCTTGTCTCTGCCTTCCTCCTGTGCTGGTCCATTAGCTCTGTCTTGGTGTTCTTGTCATCCTGTTCCTCGCCACGCTCTTGTTCCATGTTCCTCGCCACGCCAATGTAAGTTTTTGTTTTGTATTTCCTGCTCTGCAGCGCCTTTCGTTTAATTAAACCCTCCAGTCCCTGAACTCCGTGCCTCCGCCTCTGCATCTGGGTCCTACCGGCTCTCGAGCCACCCCCCATCGTGACACTTTCTTTCTTTAACTGAGGGCTACCAACAATTTTGTCCACCACTGTACGTGAAACGGGACTAAGCGGAGGAACACTGTATATGCCATTTACTATTTATTTATTAGACTAAGGAACCTTTGCTGTTTAACACCTGTACACATTGCAAAATGACTTCACTTGAAAATCTGGGACATTCCTGTCAGAAAAAAACAGAATATAAGCAGCTGTTCCACTGTGTAGTCACACTTATGAAGAAAGAATAATCTGCTTTGGGATGAGCACTATAGTTTTTTTTATTGTTACATTACAATGAGTGTGCTGAAAGAGTACATCCATCCATCCATCCTCTTCCGCTTATCCGGGACTGAGTCTCGGGGGCAGCAGTCTAAGCAAAAGACTAAGACTAAGGAAAACTTCCCGGCCACTTCCTCCAGTTCCTCTGGGAGAACCCTAAGACGTTCCCAGGACACACTGGAGTGAAATAGTCTCTCCAGCGTGTCCTGGGTCTTCCACGGGGCGTCCAGAAGGTATCCGGACTAGACACCTGAGCCACCTCAACTGGATGTGGAGGACAAGCGGTTCTACTCCGAGCTTTCGCAGGTGACCGAGCTTCTCCCCCCATCTCTAAGGGAGCGCCCAGACACCCTACGGAGGAAGCTCATTTCAGCCGTTTGTATTCAGGACTTTGTTCTTTCAGTCATGACCCAGAGCTCATGACCATAGGTGAGTACTGGAATGCAGATTGACCAAATAATTGAGAGCTTCCATTTCTAGCTCAGCTCTCTCTTTACCTAAACGGACCGACACAGAGACCGCATAACTACGGACGCTGCAGGAACACTCCACCCACAGAAAAATGGCAAACTACCTTTCTCCGGTCGAGAACCATGGCCTCAGATTTAGCGGTGCTGACCCTCATTCCAGCCGCTTCACACTCGGCCGCAAACTGCCCCAATGCATGCTGGAGGTCCTGGCTTGATGAAGCCAACAGGACAACATCATCTGCAAAGAGCAGATGATGTCAGCTCTGGTCATACAGAGACCGGACAGCCCTCAGTAAGGCTCCCAGACCCCATACTCCCAGAGCCCCTTCCACAGGAGAATTACTGGGGACGCGGTCAAACGCCTTCTCCAAATCCATAAAACACCTTCAGACTGGATGAGTGAAATTCCATGAACCTTCTTGATGGATGCTGAAGAGTATTGTTTTAAAACTGTGTGTGAGAGGTGACTTCCTGCAGGAGAGCATCAAACATCTGGCAGTAGAAGAGACAAAACAACCGTAACCTTTAGCAAGATGAGCCACTTGATGACCATATGTGTTCATTGTTTATTACATTGAATGTCTTAAACTTTTAACCCTTGTGCTATCCTATGGGGTCCAGATGACCCCACCCTTACATTGACGTGTTCTCCCTACCATGACAAAGGTGGATAAAGGTGAAGAGGATTTCATGAAATCCATGGACACCAGTGAAGATCACAAATCATTGAAGAAAAAAGGTTTAGAGCACTGTCTAGTGGGTCTACATGACCCAACTCCCAACGTTAAAGTGCCTAGGATAGCACAAGGGTTGATATGTTCCAATTCAATAAGAGCAACTGTTCATCATAGCATCATCTGCTGACTGTTTTCTCTAAAGCAGACAGCTTTACCAACAGTAGAATGTTATGATCCACTGTCATTTCTCCTCTGTCACCTTCTCAGCCACTTTGCATATGAGCCTGTTCCCAAGGCTCTGCCCAGTGACACAATTATTTGTTCCAGGCTCCAAGCTCCCCAGGCTGCAGTGTGCAGTCAAAGAAGGTTGATGGGGGGGGGTCTTCCCACAATAGAAGAGCCCAATCTTCTGAACTGTTTGTTCAACATGTCAGCTCACTGCTCACTCTGATCCCATGTGACTGATGGGCAGAGGGCAACATTGTGACTCCTTTAAACCAAGGAAAAGCTCCCAAGCAGCAGCTGCTAACAGCTCGATGCTAAAGCTGCAGCTGAAGTTTCAGGCAGACGAGGTTTAATGACTTACAGGGGGGAACCACATCAGAGAGAGGTTGGGTTTTACATTCACTCTCAGGTTATAACTACAGAATTTGGCAGTCTTACTCAATGATTCTTGGGAAATATTCACAACAGGAACTATTGTTTCTTTTGACTCTTAGACCCAGATCCTTTGGCTCTTGTGATGGTTCCATGCTTAGACACATTCAGAGTTAGCCTGCCGAGGCCGGCCTGGGTCAGAGCACGCCTCAGTATGGATCTAATGTAATCACCAACACACAGTGTCTTCTGTCGTTGTGTGTAAGTCTGGCCATGTTTCTGCAGAAAGAGCTGTAGAGCAGCAGCTCGCCTGAACTTTGTTTTCTCCTTTGCAGCTCTCACATGATCTTCTTCCTGGTTGCTAAAATGACAGGTTCAGATTACTGTGCTGGGCTGAGCATTCTGAAACAACAACCCTCACATAGGGCTGTTAACCACCCCCGTATAGAAAAGGACTTTGTGAAGAAGAGGGTTCATTATGCGCAGAAGAGGGGGAGGAGTCAAAGTATTGTTACTTCATAAAATACTACCGAGTTAAAATGAAAAAACTTATAATCCAAATCATGAAACATCTTGACATATTAGTTTGAAACTACTTTAATCACAAAATCGTGGGCAAAGGTTGCTTCTTTATATTCCTTGTATAGTTTTCTCTTCCATTAAAAAAAAGGCTTCCACTGATGTGAAAGACAAAAAGCAAAAGCTAAATTATTTAAACATGACCCAAAGATGTTGAGTAAAGAGCTGTTCCTGCTGAGGGAAACCAGAAGAGACCCAGAGTCAACACATCAGTGCTTCCACTGAAAGCTTTGCAGAGACTGAGCTGCTTCCATACAGCTTGGCTTACATTTGACAAATTAAGAGAGAAAATCTGATTTGACAGTGTGCATGTGACAAGTGAAGCAGCTCCAGTGACAAAACAGAACGGTAAGGTCGTGGCATCAGGGGGGCTCTGCGCCAGGCCAGTGGAATTACTGTCAAAGTGCTCTCTGTGTGACAACATGTGGCCTTCAACCAGCGCCTCTGCTTCAGCACTGAGAGGATGGAGAGTACTGATCCTTCATCGCAGATCAACTTCTGAGTCAAGTATCAGGTTTGGTGTGATAGAAATATTCTTCAAACAATTGAATGATGCTACTGAGGTAAGTGCAACTAAATTGTAATTGGCGTACACTTATATAACACTTTTCGACCTTGTTTTAAGGCCCAAAACTCTTTACAGTCACAGTCCCATTTACCCAAGCTCAGCTGCCAAACACTGACATCAACCTATAACCACCAGGTGCAATGTAGGGGCTCAGCGTCTTGCCCAAGGACACTTTGGCACATGGAGGGGGAAACCGATTGGGCAATTATCTGATCAGAGGTCAACCGCTCAACCTCTGCACCACGGCCGGCCCACAGAAAATGTAATTTATTACTATCCCCAGTGTCCGCCCTGAGAATGTCAACCCAGAGTCAAGTAATTGCACAGACTAAAACGGGACGCAAAGCCTCTCTGCCTGATTCCTGGACTCTTGGATTAGAGGTTGAAACCGCCATGGTTCCAAAGCGTGGGTGTGACTGCAGCACAGTGCTTCACACTCACCTGTGTGACAGCTGAAAGGACCTGATCCTCAAAACTGCAGCAAAGTTCAGTGTAAAAACAAACATGAGATCATCTGCTTTGGGGTTTCTGTTCACATCTAAGAAGCATTTGTTTGTTCAGTATAAATCGTGCTGCCGACTAGACAAGCTGGGGTGTTCATCTCAACTGCAGTCCATAAAATAAACAGACCTGGAAAAGTGATCTTTTTATGCCAAAAGGGCGACACAGGTCAGGCCTGCTTTGGGTTTTCAGCACGCAGCAGGAACAATGATGTGTGTTTTGTTTGCTGCGTTCCCCCACAGGGCCCAGCGCTCAACACTCTCCACCCTGCATTCAACAGGCCCCTTCTCCTCTGTGTTTTCACAACCTCTCTGCGTCATCCCTGTAACTTTTCCTAAAATCTCTTCCTGTGAATTACAGAGCAGCTCTTACTTTTGCCCCTTTGAGCCCGTGGAAGTGGTGTGGAGGAATCATTGCTTGTTTAAATAGAAGCTGAATGGCTGGCCTCGGCATGGCCCAGACTTCCAGTAGCTGCTGGTAAACCACAGAGGAAACAGAAAGCTGCTGTTGCTGCCAGCTCCTCCTCTGCTGGAGGGAGGTTCAAAGGGAAGACAAACTGAACGTGTGGAGCCCAGAGTTTCCCTTTCCTCCTCATGGTTTCCGCACCATAAAGAACAAAAATTAAAAAGAGCCATGAAGAAATGCAAAAAAAAACCAAGAAACATGCCTCCGTTTGAAGGGGACTTGTTGGATTTCACTGAATTAAACTGATATTTCATAGTTTTAATTGACACTTTTTTCTAATATTTGTTCATTATTATACTAGTTAATAAATACTATAGGAAACGTGTCCTGTTTTTACTAGAAAAATAAAGTTTTCCTTATGGAATTGTCTTTTTGAAGAATATATATCTGTTTTTTTCCTTGTGTTTGTTGAACACTCTAGATGCGTGACAATAATTTAGAAACTTCAGCTTTGGAAACTAGATTTCAGTGAATGACATCCAACATTTCTTGAGTGTGTTTATAAAAACAGGATGTAATTGTAATCTGTAACTAAAATTTTGTCCCTAACATTTACAAGTCTGCTCTCTTTTAAAAATGGTGTTTAAAAAAGTTTATCTTTTATGATTTTGATATGACAAAAGTTTTGAAATAGTTTGTTGCTTTTTATTCTGATATAAAAGGTAAGAAAGAAAAACTTCTAAAAAAGTGTCTGCTTTGTACAGTGGGGCAAAAAGTATTTAGTCAGCCATCAATGGTGGAGGTTCTCTAACTTAAATTGACGAGAGAGGCCTGTAATTTTCATCATAGGTAAACCTCAACAATGAGAAACAAAATGAGTAAAATAAAAACCAGAAAATCACATTGTCTGATTTTTAAAGAAATTATGGTGAAAAATAAGTATTTGGTCAATAACAAAAGATCAACTCAATACTTTGTTATATACGCTTTGTTGGCAAAGCGTATATAACAAACATTTACATTTTCTGTAAGTCTTCACAAGATCTTCACAAACTGTTGCTGAAATTGTGGCCCATTACTCCATGCAGATCTCCTCTACAGCAGTGATATATTAGGGCTGTTGCTCAGCAACACGGATAGGTTGATATCTGGAGACTGGCTATGCCACTCCAGGACCTTGAAATGCTTCTTATGAAGCCACTCCTTCATTACCTGGTCAGTGTGTTTGGGATGGTTGTCATGCTGAAAGACCCAGCCATGTTTCATCTTCAATGCTGATAGAAGGAGGTTTTCACTCAAAATCTGACCGAACACGGCCCCATTTATTCTTTCCTTTACAGGCATCAGTCGTCCTGGTCCCTTTGCTGAAAAACAGCCCCAAACCATGATGGTTCCACCTCCATGCATTACAGTAGGTCTGGTGTTCTTTGGATGCAGCTCAGCATTCTTTCTCTTACAAACACGACCAGTAGAGTTTAACCAAAAAGTTCTGTTGTGGTTTCATCTGACCATAGGACATTCTCCCAATCCTCTTCTGGATCATCTAAATGCTCTCTAGCAAACTTTAGATGGGCCTGCACATGTACTGACTTTAGCAGGGGGACACGTCTGCCACTGCAGGGTTTGAGTCCCTGGTGGTGTAGTGTGTTACTGATGGTACCTTTGTTACTTTGGTCCCAGCTCTCTGCAGGTCATTCACTAGGTCCCCTGTGTGGTTCTGGGATTTTTGCTTACCCTTCTTGTGATCATTGTGACCCCACAGGGTGAGATCTTGGGGGGAGTCCCAGATGGAGGGAGATTATCAGTGGTCTTGTATGTCTTCAATTTTCTAATAATTGCTCCCACTGTTGATTTATTCACACCAAGCTGCTTACCTGTTGCAGATTCAGTTTTCCAGCCTGGTGCAGGTCAACAGTTTGGTTCCTGGTGTCCTCAGACAGATCTTTGGTCTAGGCAATAGTGGAGTTTGGAGTGTGACTGTTTGAGGTTGTGGACAGGTGTCTTTACATAGATAACCAGTTCAAATAGGTGTCATTACAGATAACGAGTGGAGGACCTCAACTATATCTTTCATAGTTGAGGTTTACCAATGATGAAAATTACAGGCCTCTCTCATCTTTTTAAGTGCGAGAACTTGCACAATTGGTGGCTGACTAAATACCTTTTACCCCACTGTACTTTATAAGAAATTATAATAAATAGGCTAAGCTTTAAGCAAAGTTGTGAGACTTTAGCTTTAAGCAAAGTTGTAGTGAAGAATATTGATTATGATGTGATGCACTAATCCTTACGGAGGGAAGGTTTATTCTTGGTTTATTCTAGACCACATGTTGATATGTTATCTTTCTGTGAACGGAAATTTAAGAAAAAGAACAAAATGTAAGATGTTTTATTTATTTTTTGAACCAAATAATTTTTTTTTTTTTTGCTTTTGTGTAAAGCTAGCAGCTGTTGTGTAAAAAAAAGGTTATTAACCTTTCATGGTCTGTCATTCAAATGAATGTTTGCACTCAGCATTTTCCTTCTGAGAAGCTTATAGGATAATTGTTTGGATGGTTGCTGAAATAATGCCGTTATGGCACGAAGCAGATTGACTAAAGACTTTCACAAATGTTCCAAACCTCAACCTTAAACCCTCCAAAGCAAACAGAAACATTCAGCAGAGTCTGTTTCTGCTGCAGGTCACAGCAAATTAAGATGTATATGGACAGTTACGGTTGTGCTCCACACAGCGCTTAAGGGGAAAGTTGAGGACAAGCTTGTGTATCTCAGAGAAACTACTGTGATCTGGAAACTGAAGCACCAAGACAACTCTAACTAGTTGCAGTTGATTTGTCAAAACCCCACATTCATGGTCCGGGTCTGGTGAAAAAACCGCAGAGCAGCACAGTGATGGGACTTACCATAGACTGAAGGGAGTAGTGGATGCAGAACCCTGGCTCGGATGGAAAGTACTCATCAGAAAGGAATCGAATAACAATCTGGCTGCCTCTGGAAATGATACTTGTTGGCACCGGCGCCGACCCACACCAGCGACCTGGGAGCCCCTTCTCAGCCAGATCCTTGATCTCTACGAAGTCGTACCTGGACAGGAGAAAAAAGTTCAACTGTTAGGGCTCAGTTTGTGTCTGTGTGTCTCCAAAACATGATGTTGTCTCAGCGGTGTGCGTTTGGGATGTTGCTTTCCCTGTGTGCATGAACACAATAAAACGTGTTTGCGCGCATTGATCACAGAGCTCTAAAGAACAGAATCATCACAGGCTGCTGGTCTGGTTATCACTTCAGAATCACTGCTGAGTCTGTTTAGGGCACATGTGTCAAAGTCAAGGCCCGGGGGTCAAATGTGACCCACCATGCAATTTTATGTGGGCAGCAAGAACATAAAAGTTTTTCATTTCTTAAAATAAAAATTACTGTGTATTTATTCATCTCTAGCTGACAGAATCAAATTTAAAAGGATTTATGCTAAAGTAACAAGCAAACATATGTTTTCTATGCAACTGGAATTGTCACTTTAAAAAGTTATAATAAATAGATAAATGAGTTATTTAACATCAAGGAGTAGTTACATTTATTTTTCATTACATTAAGTTACATGTATAAGTTACATCTGGTCCTTTGAGGACAGACACTATGCTGATGTGGCCCTCAGTGAAAAATGACTTTGACCCCTCTGGTTTAAGGGCTGCTCGTTTAAAAGAAGCTTCTGTCAGGGCCGGTTTACATCATGCCAGGATAGAACTTTGAAAAGACTTCTTGAAATCCTTCCAGTCAATAACTAACTTTATTGACAGGAATCATTTGTTGTTCAGTTTCAGCGACAAAAAGCTCATCTTTGCTTGTTTCTGTGTCACACTGTGAGGAGGTCCATCACACTCTCTTTAGCCCTAAAGACCCACCCTGATGAAAATTGTGTTTTTGGTGTTTTTAACATGTATTTGTGGCTTTTCTCTGATGATGGAGGACATTTATGAAGAAAATGAAGCTTAAAACTGCATTTCTGAGTATTTTTTTATTAAAATGTGAATCAGGAGCAGATGCAAAACATTTGAAAGAGTTTATTTGTAATGTAGAAAATACACTGGGAGGGCCACAAGCTCCCTGCTCTGAGCTCTTAGCAACAGGAAGAGGAAAAGGGGGCGGGGTTGCTCAGTGCCAATGGTCCTGCCCACCGCTCAGAGGCACATTTGTGATGAACTCCTGCTGCTCTGCAGAAACTATGCCCTTTAAGACAAAAACTGCATAACCATAATTACAACACCACTGGGAACACTGAAAATGTTCAGAGTGGGACTTTGAGATATGCAGTGGTAAATGCAGGTACCAAGACGCCTCCACATCTCTTCTAAAGACATGCAGTTCTGATGTTGGGTGTGATTTATTAACAGCTGTGTGTTCCCTGCACAGCAGTGATGTTTCCCCGACTCTTCAGGCTGGGATGAATCACTTTGCAGTTTGCATGGTGGGCACCATAACCTCTCATTCAGCGCTGCTCCTTTGGATATTTTCATTGTAGGGACATTGTTAGCATTTGGCAGAGGCCTGACAGATTCAGTTCAGAGTGGTTTCTGTGAAACAACATGGAGCGCATTTCTAAAAGGGGATGTTTTGTTTGGTTGAATAAACTAAAGGGGATGTCACAAGAAGTTCGGACTTTTTGCTTTTGAAATTGTGTACACTTTAGATATCTGCACTGTAATGGGGGAGGTAATTATGCCCAGGATTTCTGTGAAAAAGTGTTCCTCAGACAGCTCCTCAGCACGGACAGATGACTAATCAATTATCTAGATGACCTGATCATTACAGATTGCCGTGATCACAATTGAACTCTTGAACTTCAGGTTATCAGATTTACAAATGCATGGCACACATACCCTAGAGTGTAAGAAAGTGGGATGAGAGCATGTAAGTCTACTACACGCACACACACACACACGCCATCTTTAATGCAGAACTCCTCCTACTTAGTTTTCACCTATGATTTCTCTCTGCATGCAGATTACCAACCAACAGAACCATAGAGGGACAAATACAACAGAATTAACACATTTTTTTTTTTTTTTTTTTTTTTTTTTTAAAGAACTGGTGCAGCTAAACCACACCCCATTACTGAAAAGCATACAGGACGATCTAACACGCTGGACCAACCTGCCTCTGTCCCTTATGGGCAAAGTAGCCACGGTTAAAATGAAAATCTTACCCAAAGTTAATTATCTCTTCTCAATGATTCCCACACAACCGCCATTAAAATGGTTCAAAACATTAGACTCATCCATATCAAGCTTTCTATGGAACAACAAACCTGCAAGAATTAGTCTAAAAACTTTAAAATCTGCAAAAAGCTGTGGAGGATTAGAACTACCTAATTTCCACAATTACTTTTTCGCAAATAGATTACAATATATCTTAAAATGGTTAAAAAATAATCCAGAAACCAACTCATGGTTAGACTTGGAACAGGCGTTATGTGGTAAGATCAACCTGTCACAGCTACCATTTATTAGCCAAACAGTTAAAAAACAGGATTGTTTCAAAAGCATTAATATAAATGCCACCTTAACAGCCTGGTGGGAATTTCTGAAAATATCAAAATCATCAATTCAACCGTGCAAAATGACACCCATCTGGAACAACCCGGACATCCTTATTAACAAAAAAATGATTCACTTCCCAGCTTGGCAAGCAGGGGGCATAAAACAACTAGAGCACGTAATTATTGATAGAAGATTCATAACTCCCCAGGAACTTCAAGACAAACATGGAATTAATAACTTCTTGGAATATCAGCAACTTAAATCAAGTATTACTAAAAAGTATAAAATTAAAGACGACGATTTAAAGCTACCTGATGTAGTTACCACTCTGATTAATTTTTCAATGAATAGAACTCTCTCCAAAATATACAAACTTTTATGTAATTTAGATAACAATATTGCCCTTCCAACAAAAAAATGGGATGCAGATTTGAGCATCAGCACAGATGAAAGCTTCTGGTCAGAACTCTGTCTAAACACCTTTAAACTGACAAAAAGTCCAAATCTGCAGCTAATCCATCTCAAAACTCTTCACAGAATTTACTACACTGGACAAAGGATGTTCAAGATGGGTCTCAGTAACTCAGACATTTGCGAGCACTGTGATAATAATCTACCCGACAGCTACATGCACGCACTGTGGTTCTGCACTCCTGTCCAGGCTCTCTGGCAGCAGGTCTGTGCCGATCTATCAGTCTGGCTTAAGGTTTCAATCACTGCCTCACCGTCACTTTGTGTGCTTGGTGACATGAGTGCCATCGATATAGAAGAAGGATTAGCATCTATCATTTTCATAACTCTTTGTATTGCCAAAAAAACTATTTTAATAAATTGGAAAAACAAGAAAAATATAAACATAAGTCAACACAGAAATCTGCTGTTTGATCATATCAGCTTGGAAAAAATGTCAGCCCAAAGCTCAAGTAGCTTTGAAAGAATTCGGTCTCTCTGGTCTCCTGTGGTTGACTCCATGACTTAGGGGTTGGGGGGCTTGGTCGTCGCTGCTCCTTGCCCTTCTGCCGTGGTTTGGGGTGGGGGTCGGGGCTTCCGGTGCCTGGCGGGGGCGGTGGGGGGCTCCGTTGGTCGGGGGGTCGGGTCCGGTGCCTGGGTGGGGCGGGCTGGGGCGCTGCGTGGTCCTCTGGGCTTGGGTGTGGGGGTGCGTGGTGGGGGGGTGGGGTGGTGGTCTGGCTTGGCTTGGGGGGGTGGTCCCTTTGCCTGTGCTGGGGGGGGTTGGCGGGGGGCCCTGCTCGGGTGGGGGGGGCCCAGCGGCGCCGGATGGGCTGCCCATCTGCACCTGGGGCTGGGATCGGCCCTTCCCTGGCTCTGGGACGGGACGGGACAACCCTCTCGGGGCCCCCGGTCGCTCTGGGTGTCACCCGCTTCGGCTGCGGGGTCTGGGGTGGGGTGGGGTGGGGGGCTTGTCGGCCCTGTCCTGTGGGGGGGCGTTCTGGGGGGGAGGGGGGGCCCATTATTAGTACGGGTCGGGGGGGCTAGCGGGTCGGGGTCTCCGCTGAGGCAATCAGTGGTTGCCTCGGCCGGTTGGCCTCCTCGATCCCGTCGAGGCCTGACCAGAGCTCTTCTAGGGCCGGCGTCTGGGGGTGGGGGCCTGGGCTTGCTCCGGGGGGGGGGGGCGACGCTTTCTGGCTCCTCTCTCGCTGTGTGGGGCGGGTGGTGCCGGGCCTGGGGTGTCGGCGCCTCCGGGGGTGGGCCCCTGGGCTGGGTGGCCCTGGCCCCTTTGCCGGGGGTGGGCTGGGGGACGGCTGTTTGACCACCGGGGGACAGTTTACCAGCTGTCCCCAACTTACCCCCTTCCTTATATAACCTCATATTAGGGTGAGGGGGTGGGGGGTCTAGCCTGCGATGCGCCTTGGGGGGGGGGCTACTTGGGAGTGGCCCCCCTCCTATGGTTGCCGTATGGAGTGGGCCCCCCCTCTTTCGGTTTTATTTGCACCTTAGACATGTAGGGTCCTTGGTAGGGGGGGGTGCTTGGACATCACTGCAAGCAAGCAGCAGATGTCCTCCTGGCACCCTACCCGCCAATTTTAACCGCACCTTAGACATTTAGGGCCCCTTGGTGTGGAGGGTGGGGGGACATCACTGTGAGTAATCAGGAGATGTCCCCTTAGTGCCCTACTCGCCAATTTTAACTGCACCCCCCTTAGTACACACACCCCTCCCCCTTCAATATATACATTCAAACATAAACACACACACATGCACACAAACACCCTCTCAAGCACCCATACACGCACACACATTTTACAAGGAAGGTGGGACCTGGGTCCATCTGTCCCCTACCCCTTCCCTGGTGGGGGGTGTGGGCCCCTTGGCGATGGCGGCCGTGTCCCTTGGGTGCCGGCTCCCTGGGCCCGGCGGTGCTCTCTCCGCGCGGTGGGGGGGTTCATATTACACCAGAGCCGGGGGTGTTCGTGTCCCTGGGGGGTGGGTCCTGGTCCTTGCCCCTGGGCGCTGGGCCCCGCCAAACTTCCAACATGGCCGAGCCTGGTCGGGCCATATTTATAACACCCCTTGTGGGCCGCCCTTTTTTCCCCGGGGTTCCCCCCTCCTGGGCGGGGGCGGCGGGCCCCTGCCTTGCTCCTACCTGGACCAACCATGGGCCGGGTGGGTGGCTGCCTGGAGTGCGGAGCGGGTCTCCCTTGGGGGGTCCTGGCTCGTACCTGGGGTCGGGGCGGGGGGATGCCCGGAACTCCTGGGTGGTGGTGGGGTGCTCGTCTGGGGCTGTGGGCGTCCCTCTCCGGTGGGGCCCTGCGTTGGGCTCTTCCGGCGCGGCGGGGGGCTGCTTTCCTGGCTGGGCTGGGGCGGCGCTCTCTTTCCCTCTGCGCCTCCCTGCTCTCTGGCTCTGGGGGCCTCGCGGCGGTCCTGCTGGCCCTGGCCTGGGTGGCGGTCTTGGTCGCCCGGGGGGCGGTTGTTCCCTGCCTGTTCCCGTGTGGCGTTGGGGGAATTCCGGCTGCCGCTGCTGCTGCGGCGGGGGTGTGGGTGTGGGGGTGGCTGGGCGCTCCTCCTCCTTCTTTTCACATTCCACCATACATTTTAGAAGAACATAAACACTCACCTGAGCACAGGTGTTAGCTCACCTTTGCATTAACAGTGTGCATGATTGAATGACTGAAATATTTCACACTAGTTGGTTTTAAGGCATAAGTATGCGTGTGAACACTATCTGTTTTGTGTGCATGTTGACATGTGGACATTTTTGCGGCTAGCAGGTGTGTTGATAATATTTGAGTGTGTGTGAACAGGCCCCGCCCTTTTTGTACTACATTTGAACCGTACCGTAACGATAAACAACCAGTAAGTCTGTCTGCTCTATGCTGCTTCATGGTCTTACCCCCTTTCCCCTCCGATTATCACCCTCCTACCCCCCCCTCTCTCTAACGTCCCTCTCTCTTCTTCCCCTCTTTCCTTTTCCGTCCGGTCCAACACCAAAGATTTTCAAACATGATTGAAATTAATAAAGTTTGGCCTCAATTACAAAAGGGGTTTATTCAGACATACCTTTGGTTTGTCTGAAGATGAATAACCCCTCTTGTTAAAATAAAATATGTCCAACACAAGAGGCCCTCAGCTCTCATCTGTTTGCCTAGCTGTTGGACAGGACAAGTTAAAAAAAAAAATAAAAAAAATAAAAAAAAAAAAAAAAATAACATTTTTTTTCAATGACTGACTAAGACAGAGCTGGAAGGCCTCTCTGGAAAAGAGTCTCATCAGGGAGAAACTCTGCTGCCATGCCAACCGACAGAAAGACAAATCCTTCTCCAATGTGCCTCTGCTCAAATGGATTCAGAGTTCTTTTCGTTGTATCACAGACAAACAGAATAGCAGATGAGCATCTGAAATACACGGATTCCTTTGCATCTCAGCAACAACTTCTCACTCCAGGCTCACGATGAGAGCCAAACACCCATCCCACTGCTGCTGCTTTATCCCTGACGGTGTGGAGCGTCACCCCCTCCATCCTCATGTGCAGCAGCGCGGGGGTGACACGACACAGGCTGCAGCGCGGTGACTCAATACTTCTTTAGTCTTGGCAGAAACTAAAGCAGAACTGAAGTCTAAAGAGAATTCAAGGAATTTATTTTTAAACATGCTCGAAATATGAAGTGGCTGATTGGGATGGAGCTCTGTGAATGTGCATTCATCTGCCGGCACAGCCTGCCAATTGTGTTGGGGGGGGGGGGGGGGGGAAGCCTCAAAGTGAAATAGCAGAAGTGGTGCTGACTTGCCTGACCCTGTAAAAAAAAAAAAAGAATCTTTTCATCGTCTGGCTTCCCGCTCTGAGGTGTCTGACGAGTGCGGTCTTGCAAAGAAGGGACAAAGGTTGTGAGTCTGCACACAGACCCATGGTGCAACTTTCCCTCACAGGATTTTGACAACAACCTCATCCCCATTCATCAACAGGCAGCAGGCTCCCGGCAGGTGTGCTGGGGCTCAGGTTACCACTGCTGTTTTCTTTTTCTCTCAATGACCAGCAGAGACTGAACAAAGCAAGTGAAGTGAGGAGCAGAAGCTGGAATGGATGACAGCGCCTTACAGCACTTAAGACTATTGAATCAGCTTTGTTTGGCGTGTCACAGTGGAGCCCAGAGTCAAAATCACAAACTCCTCATTGATTAGGGAGGCTGAACTCTCACTGACATCTTCTTTTAAACAGAAGATAAATGCTCGTCTGCATCTGTCATGATAAAACTGACAGAGCTCTAAAAGGAAGTGTAGTTTCTTTATAATCCATTAGGGGGCTCTCCAGGAGTAATAAGTGAAGGCATCACCTCCCTTCTCTGACTACTGCCTCATAGGCTCCAACACTGGTCAGATATAAGACAATGAGACGGAGGCAGTCAGGCTGCATCCTGAGGTAGACCTGTATCACCTGAACCAGAAGAGAGGATGCATGTTTCCATATGGGGGGTGGCACTTTCAGACTTCTCAGCAAGAAGCTTAAAATATGCAGCAAATCTGCAGCTCTGATCAAAGGTACGGTGGCGCCTTGGGTGAAACAAATTACTGTTGTGGACCTTTCAATATTCATGAAGTGCTATGGCAACCGAAAGGCAATTTCACAAATGGCCACACTTTAAATCTTTAAGGAAGGACGTGATTGGACCGCAGACCCTCATGGATCTGACATGCGGAGGAGGAAACCCCTCATTAGATAAAGCCTGACACAGTAGGATGGACAAGTTCAGGCTGTTCTTGCCTTTCTGACATAATTCTTACCAGAAAACAAATCCCATTTAACCCCAAATAAATAACTGTATTAAAACTATTTTTGTCTTACTTGCATATTCCATCTTCAGGGTCCTCCAGCCCAAACCTGTCATCAAATGTGAGTTGGATCCTCGTGTTGTTAGTGGCCACCAGTCTCCAGACTAACTCGATATTCCTGGGATAGGTGTGTGGGAAGTCTGGGCTGTGGATTGTTCCCTCTCCAGACACTGTTATGACCTTTTCCTGAAGGGAATCTTGAACTCCTAAAACATAAAAACAGTTATTAAAAAACCTGCTGTTCAAAGAGGAAGCTCAGGGAATGAGCTGAAACATGTCACAGCTCACCAATGTCACTTTAAAGGGGTTTGCTGAAATGAGTCAGAACCAAAAACAGAGGTGAAGAGAACGTGAGATGCAGCAGTCGGATGACCTCCCACAAAGCCATCAGCATGCACAGCAGGTCCAGCAGCTGTGGGCTTTTAATCACAGGAAAGACGCTTGTTACTTAGCTCCCCCAGCGGCTTCATGAGACCTTGTCATCCTCAGATGAAGAATTGCCAGGATACTTCCACCTTAGCCCACTGTGCAACAACAGCCTGCAGCTATTCTGACTGCAACTGTAAAATCATCTGTTCATTCCAGGCAGTTTTTCTGCTTCATCCCATGAGAGCCAGTATTTACCTCAGAGAAGAGCCTGATTGTATGTGGGAGGGAGTTAGCATGTTCCAATCCCATTCACATACATCACCACTGGCCCTGCATGGAGCATGTGGTTCGTTATGGACAGGTGAGCTGTTCAGCTGCAGGTTAACTGCCCAAAGCTCCAAAATATTACTGCTACTGACAAATGATAATGTATGCATGCAATACATGTGCAAATGGCATATAAACTAATGACAGTGAAGTTCAGAAACTGAATTATTTTATTCACTTTCTGAGAGAAGAGCTTGTTCACCAACATGTGAGGAGAAGATGCTTCCTGTGTGAAAGAAGCAGCTTTTCAGTGGCTGGAATGTCACATACATGGAGTCCTAATGACATCATCCCTGCAGTTTCAGTAGATTTCAGTAGACCTGCACAATAAATCGCTAATTTATCGTTCATCAATTTATCAAACATCAAGCTGTGCAATGCTCATATCGTAAAAGTCTGCAAAAATTGCGATAAATGGTAACTTTAAATGTGTTAAAACAATCTTATGGCAGCTTGAAGTATTTAACTAATCACATAAATCCCTTTATGTGTTTGACCAATCGTGTCGACCCGTTTACGTTGTTGACCAATCAGATGCAGCCCTTTTATGTATTATTTGGAGAGTAATTTAAGTTTTGTTGTCTTTCATTTAAATTAAACTGTTGCAGTGAAATGGAAATGATGTATTTAGATGTTTTGCTATTTGTTCATGTATTGCAAATGATATCGTCATCGCAGTATTGATCACTAATATCTTAAATTGCAAGTTTACGTGCAGCCCTAGAGTTCAGGTTTTTGTCCAGCATCCAGACCATTCAGGACTTTTTGTCTTTGGAAGCACATTAAGACTATTTCCAGCTTCAGTCCAGCTCTTCTGTCTTCTTCTGCTATTTTGGCTTCCTGCTCATTGTTCTGACAGTTTTTCTTTTATCTTTTTATTTATAGGGTATTTTACGCTTTGTGCATCTCTACAGAGGCATGCAGTAATTCATCCACTATTTTGACATTTCTTTAAGCCTTTAAGGCTTTCTTTTTAACACAGTCTGCCCCCCCCATCAAACTCAATAATCAGCTGAAATAGCTCTCAGTATTCCCACTTGGATCATTGCAGGTAATGCAGTTTCCCAAGCTCATTCTGCTCCTCCGGAATGAAATGTGGAACAGAAATGATTTGATGTCCACATTTTTGGAGGGCTAATCCATAAAACAAGCAGTTGCTCTTCAGCAAAACAAAGTTTGCTCAGGATTAGAATTCCACATTGAACTCCTGTCAGTGATTGTTAGTAGAGCAGAATTCCAACAAAAATTCCAACTCAAACTGGGCTCTAAATAAACAAACTGGGTTGAAAAATGAATGTATGGCTTTCATTCTGTTTTTAATACATCCGTATGGAGACTTCAGTTAAGTTCAGTTTGTTTAAGCTGTATTTCTTTATAAAGGTCTGATGAGAATTTGGTTTTCATGGACCAGTCCAGTACATCTGAGTGACAAGAAACAGCAATAGTTTAACAAACAAGGGAAGAATTGTGCTGCTGCAAGTCTATGAATATGTCAAACGCATGAATAAGCCTTTACCAGCACAACACAGACAAATGTGTGTCTCAGACACATTTAGGACTTGATTGTGATGCATTTATTTTGAGATTGTGATTTATGTTCTGCCATTTGATTAATTCTGCTTGCAAGTGAAAGAAAAACTTGAGCCGTGTGTGTGTACCCAGCAGAATGTGCAAGAGGAAAAAACGGAGACTTCTCCAAGAGCAACAAGAGTGGTCACCCAAAATAAATGAGTGAAACTGCCTTCCTTCTGCTTAATGTCAGTAAAAGAAAACTGACTCTAATTCTTTTGGTGTTGTGTACATCCTCATTGTGATTTCTAAAATTCAAGGTTCAAATGAGTCTTCCAAATGTAAGAGGAGTGAGTCAATTTTCTCAGGTTTTGGAACAAGTCTTATGAAAGCAATGTTTACCAACCCTAGTTCTCAAGTTTGTTTCCTTTGTCTAATACACCTAATTCATCAGCTACAGTATGTTGAGACATAATAAAGAGTCACAGTCTGTGAGGTTTGCTTTTACACTATAGGGAGGTCCAGGGGTCTTTGCTCAAATCCATTCCAAGTTATTTTTTATAGTACACAAAACAACCAATCGATAGTTTCAGTGTGACATATGGTCTAAGTGGCAGGCAGAAGCCAGAGCTGTGTGTACACAACAGTTTATGAAAGACAAAACCCCCTTGGTTATAAAACCAAGTGCTGTCGGACGCACCAAACGCAGATGATTCATTAAGTGCAGTGCAAAAACCCAATCCCAGAGAATGAGGATTAGTATTTTCTAACAGCCAGCAGTCCAGACTGGTTCCAAGGACAGCATCAAGGTGTGAGTTAGCAAAACGGTCTATGTTCCATTGTTTTTTCTTTTTTGGTCCCACTTCCAAACAGTGGAAGAAAAAGAAACTTTAAGGGCTGAAAACTTGTCGCAATGACCGAAGGCTTACATTTCTTTTTATTAACTTGAACGATGATTGAAAAATGGTTGTCAAACAAACAAAAACAGATTATCAGCTGTTCAGCAACACATAGTGAAGCGTAAGCCCCCGTCTCAGAACACCGTTATGCTCTTCAACCACGTGACAACAAATCTGTGTGCAGCACAGAATAAAGACAAGTTTTAAAAACACAACACAAGGCAATAGGAAGGAATGAAAGAATCAAGAAATATATCCTAGTACAAAATTGTATAAGCCAGCGCAGTGATACAGAACATTTAAGCTATGTGACCGGAACTTCTTTTTTATGCGTGCGGTTATCACTTTTTAATGCACACCCAGCAGCCAATCAGATCAGTGTTCACCTGGTCCATGGTATAACGAGTGATAAAGCAGCTGTGGAATTCCTTTTCGTGTCATCATTAACTATGTTTTTTGGGATGGATGTGAAATCCATCGCACCTGGTGCTGCACACTCAGAAGCACCTGCTGAGTCACATGATGCTGATGTGAGCTCAGCCCCTCCCACAGGCCACAGCACAAGTGGGATGCTGCACTGGTACCTCTTCAAACTTCCCAGCAGCAGCAGCAGCAGCAGCTGCAACAGCAGCAGCAGCTGCTGTTGCAGCTGCTGCTGCTGTTGCAGCTGCAACAGCAGCAGCAGCAGCAGATAATCTTCACTCTTTTTCATGAACACTGTTGCAATATTCAATAAGTAAGTTTCATTTAGCACCTTTTACAGAACAGAAGTCACAAAGTTAAAGTTAAAAAACATAAAAGACAAAAACATGTACATCCTAAAAAAAACATCCCAAGCCCAAATAAAAACAGTTTTAGTTAAAATGCTTTGCAACATATTCACAGCAAAATGCCTGATTGACCTGAACACTAAAGAGCAATTCTAACTCAGGCAGTTCTGAGCCCTGAAAAAGTAGAAGCTGCAACGTTTCTGTTTTTAACATCACAACAACGGTTTCTCTGTTTTACATGTAACTGTGTTCTACGTGCACGACCCAGTTATGCAAATGAATGAATGACATCATCAAGTGACTGCATCAGTGGACATCCATTGGTGTGTTCCTGATACACAATAAGGAAAGTGATCCTCTGTTGTGCTGTTTGCCCTCAACTCTGACTGTTGTTCTGTGAAAGCAGACAGGCTGTTAAGCTGCTAACTTAACAGTCCTAAGCTGGGATCAAAAAAGTATATTTATCTTTACAGCCCAAAGAACAGAAAGACTGAAGGCTCGACACACGGCCCGGTCCAGAATTCAGCCAAGAATTTTTCTGTTAACAAACCACATTGATGGTGTCTGCAGAAGAGTGCTGCCCATAAAGCAAAACTTTGAGTCTGCTTGGTCAAATGATTATAACTTTGATTCAAGAAAGTTATAATCATTGGGATGATGCAGGCAGTGCATCATCCCAATGCCTAACAGCTGAAGGGCTGTGGAATCACAGTCATTGGATAGAATGAGGTCTATTCACAGCAACATTTACTGCAAACTGTCAGGTCTGCCTGAGCTTTTACTCTTCAGGTGAGTTCTGGCTTGTTACAAAGTTGGTGTGTAGAAACAGTTTTTAAGAGTGATCCTTTTCTGTTCCATGGAGGCAATGCGAAGAACATTAGGAAAACAGAGAATCTCACCTCACATTTACTCAGAATGCAACTCGTACAATCCTGCAGATCTGGGCTTGTTTCTGCTTATAACTGTTGGTATAAAAGCCTTTCAACCTGTGAATCCCTGAAAAAAAAAAAGGTTTCTATCTGAATGAGCCTCTGGTCCTCCTCAGTGCATGCAGCCTTTGATGTTTTCATTAAGGCTTTGTGGCATGCCAGGTGGGAACAGACACAGAGATGGTGTGCCAGCTAAAAAAAACAAAGCTCAGGCATGACTTCTTAAAGAACAGGCTCTTTGTGAGGAGTCTGCCCTCAAGTATAAACAGTCTCAGCAAACCCAGGCCACTGTTGTATCAGATGAACATGCATCATAAGTGTTTGAGGGCAGAAGTTCAATGAGTCTACAAACAAACAAACATGTGTTGTTTTACAAAAGCCTTGTGAATTTCAGTTCTATCCACTTGTGTTTGGAACAACACAAAACACTAAAACTGCAGAAACATCTCTGCCCTTTCAGGCCGTTACATCATTCTTGTTTTTTTAGATCCATTTTTGGACTCGGGAGGGATCAAGTCGATAACTTGCATGCTATTAAACCCTGGCCTTTCATCACAGTGACATGTTTTTAATTACAACGCCATTGCTGCAAGCTTACTCACGCAAACTCATAAAGCATACTTCCAATAATTGGAAAAGAATAGATGGCTGTATGCAAGAAATGACACGTGGAGTGTGTCATTAAAGATATGCATGTAATTGTGCAACTCCCTTAAGTGGCAAAAAACTGTCTCTTCATAGACCGTCAGTCCTAAAAGTGGAAGGACCAACCTGCTGTGTAATTCTAAGCCGACGTGTCTGCATTCAGCTTCATGAACCTTCAGACGGGAACGCTGGATTGACAGATGAGGTGAATCTTCACCTCAGATCTTTTTTTCTACTGTCATCGAGGCAGAAAGTCTGTCAGAGAGGAGGTGCTGAAGACTCGCTCTGATTAAAACAGAGGTCAAGAAACACTTTGTGTCGGCAGGAGCCTCTTCTTTTTTTCATGCTTCCCTCTTTTATCCTGGCTTGCTGTTAAACGCTTGAAGGACTCTAGGAGCAACGCTGACTAAAATGTGACCTCACTCTCAGGGTTAACCAGTGTCATCTAATGATCAGAGGCACAGTCCCCTCTGGTGAATGACTCCAGGCAGGACTTTTCCTTTAACCTACTTTTTCCCCTCTGTGAAGAAGGTAGAGGGAGCTAATGAGGGAGGAAGTGAGTCTGAGTAAACAGGAGCCTCTACAGTGCAGCCATTGTGCTCTGTTCACACATTGGTGACTGTAACACATTAACCTTCCCCCTGCCGAAACAAACCTGGACCGCGCATGCAGACAAACCTGGACATGTGCACATGCTTGCATTGTTGTAAACTGAAGCTGTGCTTCTCTCTAAAACATGTTTACTACCTGACAGGTCACAGGGCTCTCAACAATCACGTGCACACACACATACATGCCCATTTAATGGTCACGCTCAAGCAAACCAGATGATAACATGGACCTGTGTCCCAAAAAAACAGTTACTCCACCCAAAAAAACTGAAAACCTTTCATTTCTGAAAGCTTCAAGTTTGAGAACAAAATCCTAAAAAAAAATCCTGAATGTCGATGTTTCCATTAAGGTCTCAAATGATGGATTTCTGCACATGATGAGCTGCAGGTTTGTTCTTCTCCACATCATGTTCTTACACAGATCAAAGATAACTGCTCAAGACAGCTATTTCCTGTTAGCTAATCGGCAGGGGGGGGGGGGGGGGGGGGGTGACACCGAATCCAAATTGCCTTTAATTTGTCTCTGTTACTCTGATCAAAATGAATGGGAGCCCTGAGCTGCTCTGGTCAGGCAGTGAAACTGAATCTAACAAAGAGAGTTCTTATTTCAGAGCACATGTTTGGGTATTTTTGCAATCACTTCAGCATCTGCAGCTTATTAAGAGTTAGCATGGCTTAATACAGGTGCAATAAATTCCCAACCATACCTACAATATTTATTGCTTTAGGGTTTCCAGTTTTTGCAGCTGAGGAGTCAGTAAGAGGCCATGGGAAACTGTGGTGCTGTTAGAAAATGAGTTTGGTTGGGTGAGAGACTGCTTTAGCTTGTTGAGGATGCCAGGCATGTGCTCCTGTTTACTTCCTGCAGAAAACACAGTTTGGACTCAGAAGATGCCAACATAAAATGAAACGTAAGGAGCTTCAGCAGACTTTGTTTGATCAAGACCCACTTCTGAAATGGACCACGTCGGCAATTGAACACCTAAATAATTCCTAATTATTAAAATAATAATAATTAAAAAACACTGAATAAGTAAAGTTAAAAGTGTTGGTTTGTTCTTGAGTGAGGGAAGACCAGAGTGTGAGATTGACAGGCAGATTGGAGCAGCTTCTGTGGTTATACGGTCGCTGTATCGGTCCGCTGTGGTGAAGAGAGAGCTGAGCTAGAAATCAAAGCTCTCAATTTACCGGTCGATCTTCGTTCCAATACTCACCTATGGTCATGAGCTATGGGTCATGACCGAAAGAACGAGGTCCCGAATACAAGCGGCTGAAATGAGCTTCCTCCGTAGGGTGGCTGGGCGTTCCCTTAGAGATAGGGTGAGAAGCTCGGCCACCCGCGGAAAGCTTGGAGTAGATCCGCTTCTCCTCCACATCCAGAGGAACCAGTTGAGGTGGCTCAGGCATCTAGTCCAGATGCCTCCCTGGAGAGGTGTTCCGGGCATGTCCCACTGGGGGGAGGCCCCGGGGAAGACCCAGCACACGCTGGAGAGACTACATCTCTCGGCTGGCCTGGGAACGCCTCGGGGTCCCCCCGGAGGAGCTGGAGGAAGTGGCCGGGGCGAGGGAAGTCTGAGCATCTTTGCTGCCCCCATGACCCGGTCCCGGATAAGCGGAGGAAGATGGATGGATGGATAGATGGTTGGGTAACTTTTTCTCAGTTTATTTTAATGTGTGATCTTCAATCCAATGAGGTGCAGCTTTGTTTAACTGTATTAGCTTTAATGAAGCATTAGTGGGACATGTTCTGAGAGACGAGTTTCTTGGTAAGATCTTAAATGATCCATTCTGTCTGCAAAAGTCTCACAGTAACAGCTGGGGGGGGGGGTTAACAGGGATCAACTGATGTCTGACCCCTTTTTCAAAGTTTTGAACTTCACTCATGAGATTAAGAAGTTAGGATTAAGAAATGTGGAAAAGATATTCAGCTGCAGCAACAAAGAGTTAGCAGCTTTTTTCTGTCTATCCTTTAAATGTTTTGATCTCCTGCAATATTTCATTTTCACACTGCTGTGCTTTTGGGGAGGCCCTGCAGAAACCCTAAAGTGGTCACTGACAAACAGTGGGTGTGGGTAAGCTGCTTAGAAACCTTTGAAAGGGAAATGAAATCCTGCAGGCGTCCTGCACAGAGGGGCAGCGGCGCTCAGAGCAGGACGTCTGTTGACACCTGCTGCAGAAACAAAACACAGCAGACGACTGCAGATCGAATGACTCAACCTGATTCTCCTGAGACTCAGCTTCATTACAACACAGACGCTTCTCCCACTCAACACTACAGAGGGTAGGAAAGGACGTGGAATGGTGACGTGGTTCCAACAGCACACTGGTTCCATCCGCTGTGCTTTTCACACAGCATCACATGAGAGATCATAATGAAGAAGTTTTACCTGAACTCATCATTTTCCTTTTCTAGTTTGGTTTTCAATCAGCTTGACTGAGAATTATGGACATTACAATGTCTTAGATCTGTGAAGACTCTCGTTCATCCTGGATGGTTCCACAGCAGAATTTACAAAAAAGTTTTCAGGGACTGAATTTTTAAATTGAAGATATTTTGATGAGAGATGAAGTTGCAAAAACATGACAGAGTAAATCAACATGTAATGATTGTCACTTCTTTGAAGCTGTTTTCCACCAATTCATGTGTTTTATTACTTTTTTTTCCAGGTGTCATCTTTTGTTTACGGTCCATCTTGTGTCTTTCCTCTTCCTGTCTGTCCGTCTTGTTTGATAATTGACACTTTGCTTGCAGTGGGGTGTCCTGATAACCTCAGTGGGGTGTCCTGATAACCTCATTGGGGTGTCCTGATAACCTCATTGGGGTGTCCTGATAACCTCATTGGGGTGTCCTGATAACCTCATTGCCAGGTCATGTTTGGAAAGAAGAACTCATTTTTAAACATCTCTACCTGGATGAATAGAGGTTCAGCTCCTGGTCTATGTAGGCGGGTTTCCTTCATGCTTTCTTTGTGTTGGATCTTCATGTCCATTAAGTTGTCCTACTTTCTGTTTTCTGCTGATCTGTGTGTTTCCTGTAGAGTGTTGAGATGATTGTGAAGCATTGTGTGAACTTGTTTTATATTTTTCTAGTTTCTCATTCACATATTTGTTTCATAGTGTGAGTCTGCATTATCTTGGCGCCGCTTAGGTTTTCCAGGTCTTTCATGAAGAAGATGCTCTATATAGATGACAGCTGATCTCCAGTTGAAACCTTTTTTTGGTATATATTTTAAAGTCCCACTGTGATCATCTTTTGATCTCTTTTCAAAGTGTTCCCAGGGGTATTTTAATTAAAAAACCTGCATGGTTTTCTTGGACATAGTTTCTGTAGAGCGGCAGTAGTTTATTAAAAAACTCACCTCTGAGTTGTGGGCAAGACCGCTGGCACGAAGCAAGCCTGCCTCCTCTTCCCATCACTCATCAGTTTACATTCTCTCTCACTAGCTTACAGCCCCTCACAAACCCAACCTGTAATTTTCATCATAAAATTCCAGATAGTCTCATTGTCTGATTTGATGGTGGACAATTAGTATTTTGTCAATTACACAAGTTCAATCAAACAAAAAGTGAGCCTTCAATTCCTCCACAAAGGTAACCAACACTCGCCAACATTAAGCTGAACGGAAGAAGCCCTGGAGCCGGAGGCAGATTTACTTCCATGACCGCCGTGCAGCGTATCATTAATGCAATCTTTAGTGTTATTTGAGAAATGATTACAAGAAGTGATACGGTTTTCTAACAGCACAGCTGCAGGCTGCTGAAGACGGTGAATGCATGGGGGAGTGCAAACAGTTGAGATGCAGCAAAGCTACGGTGAAATCTGTCAACCCCTCAAGTTTAGACCCATCTATCCCAGAGACGGAAACCTGTCAGCGCACGGCGGACTCTCCTCTTATTACAGCTCCCACCCCCTCCTCTGCCTCTAATTAGTGTGTGTAGTTGTGCTGGAGCCCTGAAGGTGTCAGAATGTTGGTCTACAGCTGTCTATTAGTGTTGACCTGAAATTCCCAGCCTGTAATCCTGGATTTACACGACATCAGCTCCAAAGCGCCTTCATTTTATCTCCATGGAAGAGCAAAAATTTTGTTAAAATAGTTATATTTAAAATGTAATATATTACACTTTATTTATTTCCTCAGTTAAATTTCAGCAAGCTAACAGACATGTTTAAAACATATAAATGTACTGTGGATTGTATTTTACAGACTCTGGCTTCAACTAAACTAACTAAAGACGCTAAAACAAGTTAAATGAACATGGATGACAGATGAAAAAAACTAATAAAGTTTTCTGTTGGGCCAAATCTCTTAGCTCAATGAAGCCCAAAAGATGACTTCAAGCCAAGTTTCTGTGTCGTCTGTCAAAAGCAGCATCAGTATCAGTTAATTAGAGCACAAAATCAAAACCCATTACTCCTAAGTGGATGAACGACGGCCAAGTCAAATAGAGGAGGGGGCAGTAAGGGGTTTCTCACGAACAGCAGAACAAATCTGGTCGGGCTGGAAACCAGACTGCTGACGTGCGTCTTTTAAACCTTCTCCTCACAGCTGTGCAGGGCAGCAGCGGCCGGCTTTGTACTCACATCTGTGAGCTGGACAGCTGGCCTTTTTGGAGAAAATTACCGTCGGATATGTGGAAGACCAGATTGGAGCACAGCTTTGCCGTGCCGAATTGGAACGCAGCGATTACAACTAATTATAAATCCACATTCGGCACTGAAGTCGGGTGAGGAGCAGCATGGCTGATTAGTAATTTGGTTTCTTTATTTTAAGGGTTGACCAACAGATTCACTCATATCCTAGATGGATACTTGAAAGAATTACAGCGGTGCATCTGCTCTGGAAAAAATGCTTTCAAACAGTGAAAGTCACAAAGAGCCACTTTGTGTTTACAGACTTTCCCCTCAGTGATCCTTTAACTAAAGAGTCACATTTGTAGAGTAAAAGCCCAACAAATGAGTACATTTGATGGCAAAGACATTCTCTGGGTAATTGAAGGTGCACTTCCATTTTGTCAGTTTCAAAGCGAACCTCTGCCTCCGGTAACAGATCGATTTCTTTAAGGAGTCTGCCCCACATCTCTAATAACCCTGCCTGCCCGAGCTTTCTTGACCTTTTGGTCCAGCTGTCTGAAGCAGGCATGCTGCAGCTCTGAATGCAGAGTGATGGAGGAAAATTCCTTCAACAGAGGGAGTCTTTTCAGAGAGCAACTGTTCCTTCATGAAAAAACCTGCTCTTTCTTTCAACAACTCCAGATCACAGATTCTACTAAAAAGAGCAGGAAAAAGTGTTGTTCACCCCCAGGTCAGGAGATTGCTTTGTTAACAATGCAGATATGGGTCTACAGCTTCACAACACTGTCTGAGCGTGCACGACAACGCAGCTAGCTGCCGGCGGGCTGCCTTTAACACTCCAAGCCCATACGTGAATCTCCAGGACTGACACGAGCAGCAATTTAAGGATTAGAACATCTAAAAGATGGTGTCTATGAGGAAATGACTGCAGGCAAGGGCAGCAACTGAAGTCTGCAGGTTACTCCAACATTTCCAGGCAGGCTCACAGACAAAAGGTTCTGTAGCACGAAAACACTTGATTCTGTCAATGATTACGTTTTAATGAAGCTTGCAGAATTTCACCTTCTTTCGTCTTTAAGATTTTATCTGTTTCCTTTTTTTTAAATTGAATATTTCAAGCAAACATGGACAAAATATCCTTTTGGATCATGCAGCATCAAGTGTCTTCATACCTGTAATCAGTCAGTCTACCTTTTCAAAGAGTGAAAAGAGATGTTTGGTGACGCACTGTGTTCTGAATTAATGATTTCCACTCAGGAGAGTGGGGAAAAAAAACCACAGGAACAGTATCTTGTAGGTAAAGGCTGTGAGGTCATCTCCGAGCGGCTGGGTGTTCCTATAACTACAGCCGCACATATTCTGAGGTTTAAGGTCCACAGAACTGAAGACACCTTAACCAGAAGTGTCTGCAAAACCTGAAGCGGATAGAACAGATAGAAACCAAAAAGGCTGGAAAAACCTCCAAACATCTTAAAGGTCAACTCCAAGGTAAGAGTCCATCAGTCTGAATCACACCATCAGGAGCTGTTTGACGCAAACTTGATGTCATGGAAATGAGCAAGAAGACAATCCTGAATAAAAAAACCACAGTGCATTTTGGCTAGTAACAAAGAAAGAACGACCTTTACACAGATGAGACCCAACTGAAGCTTTTTGGTAAAATCTGCTTTGTGTTCACATTCACAGAAATGGAGCAAACCAAATCTTACTCCTGACTGCCCTCACGGGTGGATACAGGCTCTCTGTGGGTAAAAATGTGATCAAATCTGTGCGGTGCACGCAGGTGGCCGTACAGATTTGCTATTTTTTTCGATCCCCCTTCATATCTTGCAAACTGCGAAGGATGTCTCTTAGTGCTGTTAACGGGATAAGTACGTGCTCCTTGCGTGCAACCTGGCTGTTAGAAATGGGGAAATGCGTTTGTGTGGATGTCCCATGGATGTCTTACAAGCACTCCTATTTCGCCTGCACACCCCAAGCGTGCAGCATTTGCCCTGAGTTAGTAGGGAGCCACCTTAGAAATGTCTGGAGTGCTGCAACAGCATCCCCTGTGTGTCATAAGTGCGTTTAACTTGCATTATCCTTACAAATACTTCACGATACACTTATCACACGCACGACAAGGGTACATTCCGTTTTCATGAGGCGACCGCTCCTCTCTATGACTCTGTACACCCAAAACCCTGCAACACCTGCGGGAGTTGACCGGTATGGGTGCATGTGACTAAGGCTTTAAGAGAAGAAGACTGTTCCTGCTGTGAAACACAGAGGCAGTTTTATCATGGTCTGGGCTGGTTCTGACAAAGTCCTTTGAATTTGTAAAACGTTTGATGAAATCTGAAAATGGCCGAGTTATGTTAGAGTCAGAGAGTTTGGTGCTGTGTGTCTTTTAGCAGGATAATGATAATCCACGGCATAAACGGATAATCACATCCAAGAAAAGCTGAGAGCAAAACATGGACTACAGGACTCTTCTGTAAACCCTGATCTAAATGCTGCTGAGCATGTGTGCAAGGAGAAGAAACCCGAGCAGAAGCTGGGGATGACATCTTCCATAGCTGAAGAGTTCATGTCACGTTGAATGAATGCCAATGAACTCACCTCCTGAGGCAGTCGTCTCTGATGGAAGGTGGAACTAACTCTATGATTTGATGGCCCAGCAAATGAGAACAAGGATTTAGTGACTTAATGTTGGCATTTCGGATCACCGTGAATAAATCCAAAGTAAGCAGCAGTTTTGACTCTAAGGATTCCTGATCAATGCCAGCTAAGTGCACAGATTATATTCTTGTTTTTCTTTTGTTGAACGAGAGCAGTGATGCATTTGATGCTTTCTACATTTCATGAGTAATTTAATGAACACAGTTAGCTCTAGTGAGTCTTCAACATGAAGCTGCATCAAATTGCATTTCATCTAAGTCCAATGAAGAGTGCTTACTGCCACGGATTGCTTCTAAATTGATTAAGTACTCAAAGTACAATGTTTGATCCATTGTTTGTTAAATAATTAAACAAGTAAACTTCACAGACTCTACTCTCCAACATCAGTGTCCTTTTGCATCCAAACCCAACTTCTCTGCTGAAAGCTGCTTTTTAAGACAAGTGACAGAAGCTCAAAATATATTTTAAAGATGTTTTAAATGTAAATTGTTGGAAGCAGGCTGTTATGAGGAATGCAAAAACTGCTTTTCTATATTATCAAGTTACATACTTTTAGGGCTAAAAATGGTATGACCCATGAATATTTCTAAGGTCAAGTTTGTTCTGCATTTTACAATTAGTCTTCAATGTATTATTATTCTGCTAAGTCTTGTTGTCTTGAACTCTATTTTTATGAAAACAGTTTGTAAATGCGTGTTATGACTCATTGCATTATGAATCATAATTCAGCCCGTTATAAGATGATGTATATTCCTGTCAGGAAAACCTTTTCCCATATTTACAAATGAACTCTTTGTAATGTTTCAGTTTGAGTCCCTCTTTTTGATCCAGTTATTCAAATAACAATTAAAAGGAGGTAGATGCCATCCTCTACCTGTTGATTTCTAATGGTCTGGTTTTTAGCTAAATAAAGGTCCCGTCACTTAACATAAAAAAGAGGTTTCTCGTTGAATCTGGTCTCTTCTCATCCAGGTTCAGTCAGCAGTAGCACTGTTCTACAGCTTCATGTCAGTTCCAGTCTGGACCAAAGACTGCAAATGTCGTCTACACATGGAGTGTAAACATCTACTCTAACTGCAGCTGGGAGGTTCTGATAGGTGAAGATAATGGTTTAGTCCTACTGTTCTCCTACCTAGTTTCTATTAAACAGCAACACCTCCTCGTTACTATGTGGGATTACAAGTCAGTTTTCAACTGTAGATTTTTAGATTTGTGTTTTTTCCCTCTCCTCCCCAGAGAGCGGATTTCAGTTAGACTTGGTTTAGCTTCTCTGCCATGGTCCGTAGAAGGTCCATGGGCAAGTAAACCACAACAGAATTCAATGGTAAAGAAATGCAGACCTTTACTTCCTGACAGACTGGTCTGTTTGACTGGTCAGTGCAAGAGTTCAGGTGAGAGCAGGTGAGCCATGAAGCGGACTTTCCGAGGTCAAAGGACCAACAGTAAAAACCTAAATGGCTGAAGCAGAGCGCAGTGATCACAGAATGCTGTCCAGCTTTTCATTAATGCCTCTTACAAATTCAAAAATGCTTTTAGTGATCAGACACTTTATCAGATCCTTCACTGGATACCTTATCAGCTCAGGTTTATGGCACCACAGTCTCTATAGAGGTACAATCAAGGAAGGGTTTTTTAAGAAATTATTTATGTGATGGTGTCCTCAGAGTGCTACATTTGTAAATGTTCAGTTTCTTGAATTCTTTGTTCAATTAACATAAAGCATTACCTGCCCTTAAACCAGACGGCTGCAGTACAATTCACAACAATCCTTATCAGAACTTGTGACACAGGGTATGCCTGAAAACTGTTTGATCAGTGCACTCTTGCATCAGATGACCTAAACATTAAACTAATCTTTGAGGAGTCACAGTAGTGACCTGCTTTCTAAGCCCTTCAGTCAACAGATGTTCAGAAAGTCAAAGTGGACAAACTTCCACCTTCAGACACAAATAAAACATTTTGACTCATGGAGCTTTCTTGCCAGTGGTTTCCCATCTAGTGTCACAGTGCCGGACTAGTTTCATGCTTCTGGAATGAAACTAAGACTCCTAATTAAAAAAAAAAAAACAAACAAACAGATGTGTGACACGTGTGTTTCTGGGTTTTTTTCTGTCTAACAACAGATGTCTCGGTATTTTGTGTTTGTCTTTTGTATTGTTTGTTACAATCTGCCTCAAGATGGTGTCAAAAGAAGGCAACACAACAGCTTAGCAGAACAGAAGTGTTTTTAAAAATGAGTCAAGTTTCAGTTTGTCAATAATCAGTACAAAACCATGTTGGATGGATAAAAAAAAGGTTTGAAAAGTGAATGTATGTAACCCAAAATAACAGAAAGATGCAGAGATGCGAGACGTCTCTCAGGTAGACTTTATATTTTGGTAAGCAATTAATGAATATGTTGTGCATCAGGTAAAATTTGGCTCCTTCCCCCCAGCCTCTGAAATGCCCAAAACAGAGACAGCACTAAAGACAAGAAAAAGACAAAGAGCCCCGGCTTTGTCACACCCCTATAGACAGGGCTCCTACCCTGGAACATGAAACAAACCATTAACATGAGTCATCATCATTAAGGTTTGGCATCAGGACACCCCTTAAGCCGACACCCAAAACTCTAAATCCTTACAGTTTTTCTCAGTCGCTTTAGTACAATTCTCAGATCAGGATGAAATTCCCAAAACTATTTGTTCAATCTTCACATCATGATGTCACTTGTGCACATCATATAAGCAGTTTCTCACTTCTTTGAACAAGTTGCAATTGCTTTGGTACATCCATGCAAATGATTATGTACAATTCTCTGCTCTTTGCTACATTATCAATTGCTTATGTCATGTTGATCAAAATGTATTCTATAGTTCACTGTGCAATAGTCTTACTCCTCAAAACATCTAGTCATTAGTTCATCATATAAGTCATTAACCCTTATGTGGTGTTCGGGTCTGTGGGACCCGTTTTCATTTTTTATCAAAAGAAAAATGATACAATTAATTAATTTTTCAAACTCAGACTCACTGGCCTTGGCTCATTTTCTGTGAAGAACATATATCAGAATACATTTTTAATGACCACACACCGTACACCCCCCCCCCCCCCCCCCCCCAACACATTTCTATTACATATAAGATGTTTGGGTCCACTGGACCCGGGGCTAATAGAAGTGTGGAAATTGATGTTTTATGTACCTACACTCTGTCCTCCACCTGTCTGGGCCTGCTATGTGTGTGTGGGTGTGTGTAGGTGTGTATGTGTGTGTGTGTGACCACTGAGAAAGAGAGAGAGAGAGTGGCAGAGAGAGAAAGATTCACTGTAAATGTGAGTTCTGTTTCTGCACCTGCGGTTCCCGCACAAGGTTGCAACATTGTTAGAATAATTCAAGCATCAACTCTGTTTGCTGTCGTTCTCCCGCACATTTGACCATTTGACTTTCTTACGGGAATCTTTAATATCTCAATCTTTATCAGCTACAAATTGGAGGCGGGACACTATAAATATAGCTTTGCCAGTGTGGTTTCTTATCACAACTGATCAAAATGGCCAAAAGGCTTTCTGCGCAGAGGGCCCTGGAATTGATTTTAGAAGAGAGAGACGTTTTTGATGATGATGTAGAGGGAGACGATTCAGAAGAGGAGGTTTCAGAATTAGAGGATCACATTTCTGAAAATTCAGAGTCTGACAGTGACTCTGAAGAAGATGATTAGATTGGGGCGGCCGTTGAGCAGCGGTAGGGCGGTCGACCCATGATCGTAATATTGCAGGTTCGATTCCCGCCTTGCACGCCCATGAGTCGAAGTGTCCTTGGGCAAGACACTGAACCCCACCTTGCCTCTGGTGCTAGGCGGGCGCCTGTGTTTGGCAGCAGAGCCGCCACCAGTGTCTGAATGTGTGAGTTAATGTGTGTGTGACTGGGTGAATGGGTCTGTGACTGTAAAGTGTTTTGTCCTTGTAGGAAGAAAGGCGCTATATAAGTATATGCCATTTACAATTTACCATTTAGATTGAGCATCAGCCAGTTCCAAAACGAAGCCATCAGCACCCAGCCACAGGACCAGGCCGTCAGCAGCCAGGACCATGTGTTGTATAGGCTAGTGGCTAGAAGGCCATGTGTTCAATGGGGCTTATGTGTTGTCTAGACACAATAGGTTTACTCTATGTGTTCAGCTTGTGTTGTGCACCTGAATGGGTTCAGTTTCTGTGTTCAAATAAATAAAAGTCAGTAGTTTTGAAAACCCCTTGCTTCACTTGAAAATTTGTTTCCACTCATATCTTGATTTTAATTGATTTTCTTTATCACGTTTTAGATAATGAGTTATGAATGTGATCTAACAAAGGTTAAGGGCAAATATCAACCAAATATACTGATTGTAATTGGATGAGGTAAACATCTGTCGAGTATTTTAACATCAAAGTGTTTGATTGTGAGGCATTAAAAACCACAACATGCAACGGGTCCACCAGACCCACGAACACTGGCTGAGTAACAACAATATGAACACCACACAAGGGTTAACTGCAAAATGGTTGACCAAGTTGTCATAATGTGACAAACATGTTTCGCTGCATTGAAAAAGAGGATATTTGCTGTGATGTGGATGAGAATTTGTGGCCTAACATACAGGAACGACAAGAGGTGTAGGAAGACCACACCAATTCCTACTGCACTGCCTGTACTGTTGGACAGAATATTGTCTTATCTTTTTTTCCCTTTGTGTTACTGTTTGCAGTGGTTTTTTCTATATTGGTATGACATGGTCTGTCAACAAATTACAATATGAACAATAAATGTGTAAGTTACATTTTACAATAATTGTCATCAAAACTTTAGTCATAGTTTACATCAGAACCTCCCTCTAAAGTACACAGTTATATTGACAACACGACTAAGTCATTTGACTGTCTTGTTCGTAGACAATGACACAAGGACTTGACATTCTGATGGCACTGACATGTTCAATGACATAAAGACTTAGTTTTGAGAGATGAACTAAAGATTTTGAGCAAGTTACAGGCTTTTGCAAGAAATCCGTAGTGTTTTCCTGTTTGTACAAATTGTTTTGAGAAATGCACACACGAATTTGCAAACTTCAATTCTGATCTGAGAATTGTACTAAAGCGACTGAGAAAAACTGTAATTCCAGCAGCCTATGCGGCACTATGAGAAGAGGAGGGTAAAAGCCTGCTGAGGTTAAAGGAGACAGTTGGTGATCTAAGCCATACCCTTTCCAAAAACCGCATCCACCATAACGTCAGCTTTTCTCTTCATGTGTTTAATGTTCAAGTTAAATGGCTACAAGGAGAGGTCCCACTGCATTAACCTCGAATCTGAGTTCATGTGAAAAAGCCTGAAGGAGCACCAGCTTCCTGTTGACTGACATCCACAGTCAGTGTGGACGTCTGTGTATTCAGTCAACCTAGAGGCAGAACACAGTAAAGTATTGATGTCATCAAATGCCTTACAAAAATCTGTGTAACATTACTATGATCTATGAGGTTTTTGCACAAGCAGGCTATGACAGACAGACAGACAGACAGACAGACAGACAGACAGACAGACAGACAGACAGACAGACAGACAGACAGACAGACAGACAGACAGACAGACAGACAGACAGACAGACAGACAGACAGACAGACTAATATAAAACATGTCATTATATACAAAGGAAATGTGCAAATAAGATAAGGATCAGCAGTGGGGTTTAAAGCAGAGGCTGAAATCCCCTGATGTTTGAGAATAGTTTTAACTTGCTCATGTGACAACATTGTTTTTCCGTCTTTAGTCTGGCTTGGCAATTCAGTAGTTTTGATCAGACAGTTGACTTGGCACAGTGCACGGCCCTGCAAATGCTGTGTGAAAAAAGGAGATGACAATTGAAAATAAACCCAATACCTGATTGCCCAAAGTGAATGGATGCGTTTTTAGTTGTTCTGTCACGCAACTTTTTCATTCTGGTATGAAAATTCTGTCATGTACAGAAAGATAGAGACATCACAATTGTGAAAAAAAACTTGCACTTCTCATGTGGAATTGTTGGATCCACAGCTCCTCTGTAAAATCCCCAACCACCATTTCCCGAAATGTCTTCATCCATAGCGACTCCCACGTAGAAGGAGCTCAATGCTCCTTGACCTGAATAAGATGTCGACGTCTCCTTTGAAAGGTGATGATGAGCGCTAGGGCTGTGGCAGAAATTTGAATGTATCTGCTGTAAATCAAATACAGTTCACATCCGTCTCCTGGTTTTTGACTAACTTATTGCACGAGTTGGTTTGTGTTTATTCTCATAATTAGAATTCAATGGAAACAGTGTAATAGTAGAAATGTGTTTTTCCAACTTTCTACATTTTTGATAAAGTTTTGCGCCTAAGTGTAATGGAAATGCAGCTGGTGTCTCTCAGCTGGACTTGGAATGCTCCTGGGATAGGAGGTATCTGGGGAGTGCGAGGTCTGCACTTTTTTGCTGAGACTGCAGCCCTCACAACCCAAACCCAGGAAAGAAGAAGGTGAAAAATGGATTAATGCCCCAAAACCAAATCCCTGCTCTCCAAAGCATAAAATCTCAAAGCCTGCCTGTTCCTTTTTCAGAAGATATTGCTTACATTTTCAAGGAGTGCTAATGTTCCCTTTCACCCAAACACAACTCATGGAAACAGAAGACTGCAGCAGCACAGAGCTAAAGGACATCAACAGCAGCACTTCTTCAACTCGATTCTGGCAAAAAACAGTTTTTCTGTAAGTGGGTGGAGGATGAAAGAGCATTCTTCAGCATTCTTTCAGTAAATGAAAGTTACAAATGTGCAAGGACAACTGTTCTGTGGCAAAGAGAACTGACTGTTCTCTGTTTTCCCAATCTCTCCAAAAGAAAATCCAGAAATCTATATGATCAAACCTCAAGTAAATGGCAACATATTATTATTTATGAAACAAAAGGATGTGAAATACTGTGTAAACCTCAGGAAACAACAGCTTGTAGAGAATATTTTGACAGCAATGACTTCATGCAGTTTATTTCTCTCCGCTGTAAGTGGCATTCTCACGTTGCTCTGAAGGGACCTTCAGTTCGGCCTCAGCTCTTTGAGGTTTGCAGGTTTCAGTAACACACAGAGAAATATGCCAAACAGAATTCATTATCGACTCAGTGACCGCAGGGTTTTTCTCCAGAGGGGTATCTCAGGAAACCAGACCTGCCATTTAGCCACCACTTTCCAGACATCTTACTTAAACGTATAGCTATGATTAGGTTTCACTGAGGAAACATTGCTGTCAGCCTAGTCTGGTTACTATGGAGATTTTTATTGTTTCATCTGTTATGTGTGAGTTTTTTAAACATTGGTTAATAGTTATTCCCAGGATAAGATGCAAAAAAGCAGATTAAATTTGATGGAAATAAATTCTTATAAAAATTGACTCTCCAAAGTTAGCCTGATTCAGAGAAGTACCCTATACAGGACAAATCAGTCATCTTCTCATTCATTTTTTAGTCTTTCTTTACACCTAGGAATGTGTGCTTTATGCAACTGTATGGCATTAATACAATGTTTCTCTTTCGGCTTTTCCCATCAGGGGTCGCTCAGCAAACGAGTCGCATGGTAAATTTGGTAATGTTTTACGCCGGATGCCCTTCCTGACACAACCCCCTCAAAGCAACCGGGCTTGGGACCGGCACAGAACTAGAGAAGGGAACAGGGAGCAGCCCGGAGTCGAAGCCTGGTTTCACGGACGGAAGGCGCCGCAAACCAGCAAGAGCTAAACCGGCTCCTATGGCATTAATATAATAATATGTATTATTCGTAATTTGATATTATTATTTCATTATACATAAAATATCCTCAAGATTTCTTTTCCCTTGTCCTTTAAATCAAAACCCATTGTTGTCATTACTACAGTATTTGTCTTTTTACAGATAATAGTATTGCAACCCCCCCCCCAATAGTATTAGGGCATATATTCCCAAAACTACACTTTTCCCAGAACTATAAAAAGTCAACTTTAAATAGACTTTACTAACAGAACAGCAATAGCACGGTTAATTATTTCAATTTATTTAGAAGATGGTTCGTGTTATATGTCCTGCATGTAACTGCTGAAAAATATCACCCATGTTAGTCTTTGATCAACACTGAGTGAGCATGAATCCCAGCTGTCTGCAGCTGAGTGCACTTTGCTGCTTCTTCCCATTTCAGAGTTGCAAGTCTGTGACCAAAAAGTTAGGAGTTCATCCAACTAAGTCGAGCCATGACATTCAACCCTCCCAGAATGTCTTTACTTCACTTTTGTGCGACTCCCACCCCCACCTGAACAAAATCAACCCCCCATCATCTTTACAGCTGGATCAGATTTACAGCTAAAGCTCAGGGCTTTCAAAAAACTTCCACAGTACTCCCACTCAAAAACTGTCAGTTTGTTTAGAGCTCTTTGCATAATATAAGCACTTTGTGTTATATTTTTATATGAAAAGTGCTTTATAAATAAAGTTTGATTTGATTTGATTTGATTAGATGCAGCTTTACACAAACTTGACTTTCGTCGCCAAAACCCAGCCAAGAAATATCTTACTGAACATTCTGTGAACCCATTAACAACAATTAACTATGGAGACCGAAAAAAAATCAAACTCTGAAAATAAAAGACAATGCAAAAACCCAGAACGTGATTAACTCGTAATGCAAAAAACACACAAAGCAAAATCCCACAAGCTGCTCAGTCAGAACCTCACTTGGCCAACTTGCAGGCTCATTCCAGCTGGAGTGTAGAAATGGATCCTCTCATGGGGGTTTCAGAGCGGGAATGCTGAGACAGATCACATCCAGCATGCACCCAACACCTATTTGTGTTTTGGAAAAACCACACATTCTCAAAATAGTGTGCATGATTGGGTTACTGGCTGTGTGCTCCCACTCAGTGTCGTACATCACATCTCGCCATGTGCTGAGGGACATGAAGCAGGCACCAAGAGACAGGTGTGACAGGTGTGCTGACCCCTACATGCATCGGGAATATTTCAGACTTCTTTATAACTTTTCTCCAGCCACACGATGAATTAGACTTGAAATTGAGGAGAATGTGTGTTTGCAGAAGGAAACTAAAAACAAACAAAAAACTTTGCACTGAATACTTAAAAAGATTAAGTATTTAGCAAAATGTGGAAAACAAACACAAGTGTTCCTGCATAAAAGAAAAAGCATTTTTGGTTGATTTGCAAATTTGCTTCATTAAGGCTAATTATTTGTGGTCTGAAGTACATAATATAAAAAGTGTCTTTAGATTAGTTTTTCTAATGATACTTGAGTTGTGACCTTGTTCAAATGTTTGTACATAGCCCCAGTGTTTATATCCCTTTTACTTCAGAATGTCTTTAACCATTGACACAATTAACGTAATTCCACCGGCGTCTGAAGTGGAGAAAAGCACTCGGCATTGACCAGCACCACTGCACAGTCGTAAAAGGTTGACGCAATTCACGTAAATCAGCTGATTCCACACTGCCACACTAGTGAGTACTGTAGCATGTCGGTGCAAAGCTGCTTTTCTCTGCGTCAGAATCAGCTGATCCGTGCTGACTGCGTGAAGGGTTGAAGAGTTGTGGTATATCAGAGAGCATGTGTGGTTAAGGTTCTCAGGTTTCAGTTATGATTTTTTTTTCCCCAAGCACACCAGGTTAAGGTTAGTAATCACTATTTATTTTTTTTTGCATTGTAAAATCTATTTTTTGGTTTAACCAATGGAAAGAATGGTTAAAACAATCTTGAAGATTTGTTTTGTGTCCATCATGTTTTAGTTTTTGACATGTTGAGATTTTTTCAAATTAAAATGTATTATATTTTTGTGTTTGTATGGTTGACCAGCTTTTGGGAAATCTCTAAGACGTTTTCATGAAACAGGGGTCCTCTCTGAAGGTTGCCTCCCGTTCTGCCTCTTCTGAACAGGCTCCAGAAATCCCTTTTTTTCTGTCCACCTGTTTCAGAGGAACATCCAGGACACCCCAAGTCCTGTGTGTTCTGTGCCCCAAATGGCTTCCCTTACCAGGACTGGATTGTTTTTAGGGTGTTTAATAAAAAAAAAAGAAAGAGCCTGCAACATTGTTTAAAAATCAGGGAACAATTATCAGAGGAGAGAAATTGGAAAGGCAGTCTTTGCTCTATTCAAATGTTTTAAGGGAGGATTAGAAACTAAATCAACTGATTTACATAGTATACTGATGCCATAATGTATTAATTTTGCATTAAAAAACACTAAAGACAATAAACATTTCACGTGAACGCATAATTTATAGGAGTGTAGAAAGTATGGAACAATTCAGGTAATTCATTTTTTGTTCTTTCCAAGCAACATTTTGTGTTATAACAAAATGTTAAAAACTAACAAACAAAAAAACTTCAAAATGCTTTATTTGGTGAAGAGTTTGAAAATAAATGTTTATGTCTCTAAATACTGATCAGACATAGAAAATGTTCAAATCGCAGCACAGAGATGATGAGGAAACACTGAGTCCAAGGCAGATCCTAGCGAAGTGGACGCAGACAGATGAGTCTCTCAGCAGGAGGGGTGTGCCAAAATATCGATATGGTGATATTTTGTGATATTTAGTCCCGTGACTGATACTCGTTGCGTCTTCATCAAGTATCGACCTTTTATTTACATTTGAAGACCCTGTAAAACGTTATATTAATCATCCTTTGGTAAGACGTTTCTTCGGAGGGTAGGTAGGGGACGCTCGTACAGAGATTGACTGTGGCGGGCGGATGAAGAAGAATACACATTCAAACAAAAATGGCGGAAGGAAAAAACAAGGAAAATAGCGAGAGCAGCAACTTAAAAGACGCACCGGCAGCACTGAAGCTGCATCACCCGGAGTTGTGTGAGAAAGCCGTGGCTGTTGCTGGCCTGAAGCCGACACAGCCCGGCGTGGATACCTTTTTCCAGGAGAAACTACCGCCGTCTTCTGCGAGGCAACAACAAACTGGATTGCTGTTTAATGTACAAGGGGCTCCGTCCGAGGTGGAGAACGAGAGATTTGGGTTTTTATTGAATGCATTAGAGCCACGCTTTGACATTCCCTCTAAGAAATACTGAAACATTGATTCCTGCATCCCTGCCCTTAGACCCCCCTCCTCCTCAAAGCAGCGGTACATGAGCGGCGTCTTGACGATAAAAAGCCTGTGGTTCTCAAGAAAAACATAACATATAAATATACATCACATGCAGCTTTTCCCCAAAGGTTTTGTTCACAAAAATGTTTACTTTTAGATGCTCTTCAAGTTCATGGATTTTATCACTGTTCATTTATTTGGAGAGCATTTTATGTCATAAATAACTTAAAGGAAAGTTCCTAGCTACTTGATTTTTTTTTTTCTGGGAGAATTTTATTTTTGTTTCCACCACATTTGCACTAAATGGTGTCATTTAGTTTTAACAAAGACACTATAATTTGTTCACAGAATTAATATCTGATTCACATCTCTTTTTTTAAATTAAGCAATGGCTATGGTTTTGTTTTTCAAAAGTAAATACCAATGTGCCTGGAAGATACTTGACTTTAGCGATTCATTTTTTATCCTGTTTACAGCAATTTTGTACTAAATGAAGGCACTGCTTTTCATGTTCACTATTGTTTAAACCGAATTTTACGGATGTTTCCAAATGAAAATTGTCATTGTTTGTCAAAGACAGAGTATCCACTGATTTCAGCAATGTTAAACAAAAGTCTGTTATTCATTACACCAAATAGGACACAGGTTGTTCATTATCGTTGTGTTTAAAAACTAAAAAATAAATGGGGCAATATTTTCCAAAAAACTGTTTTTCAGGTTCTTCTTTCTTAAAGTTTGATATATCGTGAGTTGTTAGAGATGATATATATTGTTTATCACATTATCGCCATATCGTGATAGTATCGTTATCGTGATCAATGTATTGCAAATTGTATCGTATCGTAAGTACCCAGTGATTCCCAGCCCTACTCAGCAGGTGCTGCCGCCCCTACGCACCCCTCACAACCCACTGAGCTCTAAGAGTCATTACATTACAGGACTCACAAAAATAGCTCTGTTAGAAGTTGATGACATCTGTCAAATGCTGCAGACATGCCAAGGGTTAAGTCCCTGCCAAAGCTTCAGTCCACTTTAACAAAAGTAGTGTTTACAGGACATCTGAGCTCTCTGTGAAGTCTGAGGAGACCTGGCAGAGTTCTCTTTCACAACCCCCTGCACATTTTTGACTAACAACAGCTTCTATTTTAGAAAGACCAGATCAACTGTGATGAATACCTCTGTCTGCATTTCTGATTTCCACACACAACCGTCACTAAAGTTTAGAGAAAAGAGTCAAAACATTGAGTGACGGTCTGCTGGGAAGGACTGCCTCTGTTAGTGCTGGAGGCCACTAGTTACAACCAAAGCATGCAGAACACCGCTGGGTGCCCCACCAACAGCAGAACAGGAAACTGAAGCTACAATTGAGGCTCACCAAAATGAGACAAAAGAACATTGGAAAGGCATTGTTCTAATCTGGGACAAAATTGATGTAAACAACATAAAAGACCTGAATCTACTCTGCCTTCAACCTACAATCCTGCCCTGCACAAAGTCACTTGTTTTCTTCTCTGTTGTGCAGCTCAGTTTGAACCTCAGCCACTCCTCATACCAACCATCTCTACAGGTTCCTCAGCTCCTGACGACAGAGGCAGGAAAAGGATGTTTTAGCTCACATCAGAAATCTGTCAGAGCAAACAGCAGAAATAAGTGAGCGCATTTAGAAATGTGAGCGGCTAAAGCTCACTGTCACTGATTGACAAACTTACTTTGACAGATGTCTTCGATTTGGCACAGCCAGAGCCTGCTCTCAATGGAGTTCAGCACTTTGCTCAGCTCATCAGAGTCAAGGTTATCAATTACACTCCTTACAGCTTGTTTAGAGTGTTACGATCTTGATGCTCTTCCTGAAAGTCCGCTCTGGGAGACTGAGAGGCATGGACTCCACTTTTAATCACTCCATTTGTTGTTGCATTCAATCCTTCACTGCCGGGCTCTGCAGCAGGGACTCATGCTGAGGCTACCTGAAGCATTCTGCCAAAGCACCTAAAAACATTCATCCAGTTCCTCCTTCAAGGAGGCAAACCTGCTCAATGATTCAACTAAACTTTTCCTAAAGACAAGAAATAAAGAAAAGATGTCCAACATTCTTTTGTTTGCTGCAGAACAACAGCTTTATATATGTAAACACAGTTGGAACACTAATAAGAAAACTTAATATAGCTGACGACATCCAACCACTTGCAATACGAAAAGAAAAAAGAAGTTAAAATAAAATTAACCAAAACCATTATCTTTTGAAAAACAAAATTTATTTTGCTTATTGATTTAAGCTCCCTCATTACATCAGGTTTGATGAGTGGACTCAAATTATAAGCGTTGACTTGATAATTCAACTGTTTTATTACAGAGTTGAGGAAATACTTCCACCCAGTACCGAGCAGCAGTATACTCAAATGGCAAAACCAGGAAGTGAGTTTGAGGGCGGGACCTAACGGAACCATACACATGTACAGTGTAAAAGAATCTTGAAGAGGGAAAGGTAAATTGACCAGTTTGTTCTGAATCTACAGAATCTGAACAGGTCAATAGGGCAAAATGAAGTCCACCCACCTGCCAATCAATACAACATTTGATTGGCACTACACACCATATTCCATCGAATGCAGACATGTGATGGCATCCAGCTAACCTGTCAGAAAGCAGAAATGTCCCATTGATCCAACCACAGTTCAAATCAAAAAAGGAAATCTAATTCTGGTGGTTTATTTCTTTTCTGGTTTGTAAAATGCTTGAATGTTTTTGAAAAGTTTATTTCTATGAGCATCCATTTATCCACCTCTTCCCTGCATTCAGCCTCTGATCAGCTTCACCTAGACATGTCTTGACTTCACAGCTTGTTTTAGACTGACAGATTGGTTCCACCATTTTTATTCTAAGATTAGATCAAGATAGGGAACACCAATCTCTGCAGTAAATACTCATCTTTTCATGTTAAATTTTGGTCACCAACTATTTTCTGAGAATTGGTGAACTTGATGCAGGATCTCACAAAGAACCTTCATCATGTTGGTGGAACTGCTGACCTTTTGCTTCCTGCTGAGTTCACTGAACATTCAGGCCATTTTCTTTTATGGTTTTAATTCACCGGCCATTCCGGCTGCAGAGCTGCCCACCACAATGATTAACTGCTCAGCTTTGCAGTCATCTATTCAAGCTCTCTGTGAGCAGCAGGTTCAGAAAACATCTGACCTGTGTGAGAGGGAGCAGAGATTACGAGGCAGGCCGGTTTTTGTGCTCCACGGGTTAAGGAGCCTCAGCGTTATTTCAAATTTAAACCCAAAGAAAGAGCTGAAAAAGAAATCACCCAAGATAACATTGTGAAATTGAGAATGGCAGCTGCGGCTGGAATGAGAGCCTTCAACCTTTATGATTTAGCATCTTTGGCCTGAACCGACTTTAAGGTTGTATCAAAAAATGGATTTAGGTTTGACTCCATTTAGATGTGAAAAACTAGAGGAATTTACCAATCCTCCTGAAGATAAACATTTTGTCAAAGCAGAGTATTTGCAGGTTTGTGAAAAACGCTGAAACTTTGACACAATGACTCCAATCCATGTCTGAAGAAAACCCAGTCAAGGGCAGATGATGGCAACAGTTATCAGCATGGCAAACATGTTCTCTGATTTGTTGGAGTAGTTTTCCAACAATAGTTTAATTTTTTTTTTTTTTTTACAACTTCCACTCAGCATGAAATCTTAAGAACTATGTTTTTACATTTGAACTCTGAACGTCTTTTTCTGTTTCATCTCCTGTTTTGGTTTTGAAAGAGAGGTGGTCAGTTGCCCATTTATGTAAATATCTGTTCAAACTTTGCTCCTTTAATCCTGTGTTTCTAAATGACTGCTTGCATCATGATCCAATGAATGCATAATACACGTCTGTCCTCCACATATGCAGATGTGGTGCTCTGCACATGTTCCCCATGACCTTTGTAACCCCAGTCTTTCCCGTAATCTCCTAATCTCCAGGACAACAGCGGACTCTGTGATCACTGGCAGCTCTGGCGGGGCGCATGCCTTCCTCCTGCAGCTCTTAGAGGCTGATGTGTTGGGATATCAAAGGTAATCCTGACCTCCTACAAATATCTGCAGCTGGATTTCTGACTGTGATAGATGGGCTGGATGGGGATGAAAACACTGCCTTTTAAGGGGTAAAGGAAAGAGAAAACACTGAACACTGGGAGGTGAAATGAAAAGGTTTCCCAGATGAACTGAAGGATTTGGAAGCTGTGATCACAAAGTTAAAGCAGCAACTGAATGCCTAAAGATTAAGAAAATCATCACGGCATAATGAGCCAAGGCTAAAAAGTCCATTACGTAATAAATATTAAGGCAAGGTAAATTGTAACTCTATATAAAGGTCCATTTGCTTTAATGAGAACAATAATTTCACTTTATACCCTCTTCGGCGTTTATTATGATCCGGAAACGATACACTTTTTAAAGTTTTATGTTTGATGTGACAAATATTCCATAAATAAAATGTATTTCCTTTACAATTGAAAATGAGTAATGTGCTTTTCACATTACGATTACTATTCAGAAAAGACTTGTTCACATAAGCAGAGACACTCAGAGTCTGTGTGGTGAGGCTGCTTATGTGAATTTCTCTGACTGGTTTGTATCTGCTGTCTGTACTCAAGCCGCCTGCTCTGCCATTCATCCACATCCTGTCGTCACATCAAACTCCAGGATTATTACTGAAGCCCGCAATGTGAAGGACAGAACAGGAATAAAAACAGGATAAGACACCGACAGAAGTAACCAATGAGTTATGTTGCTTGACACGCTATGCTAGCCTGTTACCATTGTCCAAGATTTGTAAAGAGCGACGCCATATTGAAAAGGTCCTTCAACAATGAGACGCGGCTTAGCAGATACAGTAAAATGACCATAAAATGCTTAATTTTGTTCAGATTTTAAAAAGACAAATGACTCTGATCATCTTAAAAATAAGACCCAGGTCTTGGTATTAATGTTTTTGAACAAAATAAAACAGATGAACGACATTTCAACCTTTTCTATAAATAAATACATCATTATATAGGAAAAACAATGCATTAGGGTTGGGCGATGTCCCTTAAATTGGCCGTTGACGATGTTTGCTGTCAACCATCGGGATGGACGATGACATCGTCGGGGGGGGGGGGGGGGGGGGGGGGGGGGTATTTTTTACATTTTTCGTTCTTATATAACTGCTATTCGTTTTTTTGCTTTTTTCATTTTATTTCCCAATCCGCGATGATCCAGTATAAACTGAGGGAAGTGACTTTAACAAAAAAAGTAACAAACAAAATAGAAAAGAAGTAGTCCGCTCCGACTTGCAGCTTTGTGTTTGATGGGAAGGGGGGGGGGGGGGGGGGTACATGAGCGGTATGTGTGTGAGATTTAAGACTGCGATCCGTCCCGCAGCTCTAGGGGTACAAGCAACCGAACTCAGAATTGGGTCTAAAAGTGTGTGTCTGAGCACAGCTCGGATCGTCAGTACACACAGCGGTTTGAGCTTCAAGCAGAAATGTCGCTCAGTCCTTAAAAAACATTCAAACAATCACGCGGATTTGTGTTTCCAGTCGTGTCCCGACTAAATAAAGGCTGATGTTATTCTTACATGTTTACGTGCAGCCAGCAAGCAGCACCACCCAAAGCTAATGTTGTTAGCCCGTGTTAGCATACTGCTAATCCTGGCTTCGTTCAGAAAAAGCACTGACCACACGGATTAAAATTCAAATGATGAGCGAACAGGTGGTTCATAATAACCGTAACATTATTAAAAGCACGTTTAGAAGATCATCTCGTATTTTACCGAGCTGACATGTCAATGTATATAGCCGCTCGGCGCTGTTTAACATTGTTTTGTATTGAATTGTTACATACAATAAAGTTTGAAAAAAAAAAAAGCCGCTCGGCGGAGTTTATATCCTTCCGTTTTTCAAACCCTACTGCGCATGTGCGAATGATTTATTCCGACGGAAAGTGTGACCTTAGTGAACGTTTTTATATTCTGAAAACATTTTTCTGGAACCATGTACACGGTTGGATTCTAATCCGACCATTGATCCCATCAAGATATTTTGTACATGTAACCGCGGCTTATGGTGTCGACGCGCAACGTGGCGGGGGCGTGGCATCACGATGGTGGTCTCTCCATCGGGATGTCAGTCACCGTCCATCGGCACAACCCTACAATGCATGCCTGATAAATGGTTGTGATTTTATTCAAATCTACACACAGACTAAGATTTACACAAAGTGTTAAGACTCCTCTGCCCCTGTTTATAATTGGGTTGGGTTGGTAGGCGACATCACAGCAGACCTTTTGCACTTGTTGTATATGGGCCGTTCCCATGGATGGGAAAGAGGGTGCAGTGAGCACTTCAGTCCACAGCGCCGATGTGCCAACTCTGCAGTGAGCCGGCATCTCGACCTATCCAATAAGGCGTCCAGCTTTGCGTACATAACAAGCTAGCAAAGCGACTTTGGCCTACATAACTCATTGGAGCTAGCAATCAGACATATTACAAAAACTCTTATTCTGTGTTAAACACCAGGGAGAAGAAACATCAAAGCAACTAAAACAGAAGACCACCATGCTCCTGTAGATTTCACAGTAATCTGCATGAAAATCTACTTATGACTTTGGACCAACAGAGCCGACTGGTTCTACAATGTCTCTGCTTCAGCTCTCAAGTTTAGGTGGACCCAGTCACAGAACCTGTTGCAGACCTGTTTGCAGTTGGACTGTGCATTGTTATGGTAACTGAAGTATCAGATACTGAAGAATTCAGAGAATTAAGTATTTGTAATCAAAGTTCCTCTAGGAGGGAGCTTTTGTTTTGTCTTTGAAAGCAGAATTGGGCTTGTGGCTTTGTGCAGCGTTTTTCACCATTACTCATGCATGTCAGACAGCATGGGATGTTTAATTGCGTGAGCGCATGGTTGTTTTCCAGAGTGTGGCTCTGTGGAGGAGAGGTGATATGACCGGGGTGTAACCAGCATCCCACCTGATGAGACCAACAGAGTGATATCATAAACTGAATGAAGAATGCCGGTAAAGTCACAAGTTAAGACAATCTTTCTTAAAAAGTTACTGTATTGGTCGTGTTCATCCAGGTACAATGACAATAAAGATTTTACCTTAATATCTCTCAGAGGAAATACTTTAGAGCTTTTGATGTGGGCTTTGTTACTGAGAGAAAAATGTTTCTTAAGCTGCAAATTTGGAGAAAATACAGATTTAAACAACAAAGCTTTAAAGTCCCATTCCAGCCATCTTTAAAGTATTGTAAAAGCGGTCCCAGTGGTCATTTTATTAAGATGATGCTATTTTCAATCATGAAAAACTTGCATCTTTTTCTGGGATGGGTATAATTACAGCCCTTCACACCCCCAACCTAACATTAGCTGTACAACAAAACAGCGAGCAATATCAGATCTCTCCAGCTGTACAGTTTAGATCCAGGTTACAGCTGAGATCAGGAAAACAAAGACATTCATGGATCCATTTGTCTACAAGTGGATCCATCAGAATGGAGCAGAGCAGGGAGCTTGTGGCCCGCCCAGCGTAATTTCTACATTACTGTGACAATCTTTTTCAAACAGCATTTTCTCATCTGCTCCTGATTCCCCTCAGTTTAAATAAAGAAATACTTACAAATACAGTTTTAATCTTAAAGGGCCTATACCATGCCAAATCAATTTTTTTAACTTTTAAGTTCATTATAATGTTCATTCCAGTGACGTGTGGTCAGGTGAGGCAAGTGAGGCACAGCCTCACCTGTCATAATCGTGATAAAATAGAAAAAGGTAAATTAAGTAAATGTTATTTTCAACTGATCTGTGTTAAATATACATTTTCAGTCAACTCAATATGTTTTCCACAGTTTCTGAGGTTAAAATTGCCGAATTTGAATGTTGCGCGATCACAGACGGAGCGGAAACTCTGGGTGAGGCTCGGGAGCGCTGTGCCTCATGTTAACAGAGACGTGTGGTGAAAACACTGCTGTAGGCCGGCAGAAAAGGCTTTAGGTGAGGCAAGCCTCACCAGCAGGGAGCAGACGTGAGACGTGAGCTGATAGCTGCTTTGTAGCTACACTGCTGCCGTAGAAGCAGACTAAATACGTCTTTCTCCATTGAGAGGGAGAAACTCATATAAACTAAAGAAAAATAAGGGAGACTTTTCTAACAGATCATAGAGATTTTTGTGGAGAAGGATCAACACATGGACTCAAAAAGTAAGGCCAAACACGTTTTTCAATGTTTGTTTGTTTTTAAATAACATTGAAGTAAGTGGAAAAAATGTAAGTAAAATGATTTATTTTATTTTGATGATCATTTTCACAGACAATATTTGATAACACTGATTAAAGCACCAGAATTTGAAGTTGGAAAAATACCACCAATAGTTCCTGAGGGTCAAATGTGTGCTGAACACATCTGTATACTTTAATTTGTTTACAGTACCTATGAATAATTTATACACAAGGAGAGTGTTCTATCCATGTCTAGAAAAGATATATTCTCTGTATATGCTCTTGTTTGTATTTTATAAGCCGCTAGCTGCTGTTGGATGAATGCTGAAATATTCAGTTCATGCAATTGTAAGTCTGACTCAAAAGGAGTCCAGGGCTCCAGACTGCGAGCAACTGGTCGCATTTTGCGACCAAAATTTGACAGTGTGCGACCGAATTTTACATCCAGTCGCACATGCGCGACCAGTAAATTTGCCTCCCCCACCCTTCGTATTTTTTATACATTAAACGTGGAAGGGGCACGTCAATGATCACTGAAATAATCAATGAGACGCAAGCGCACACGCACGCAGGCAGGCACACACACTCGCGCACATACTCATGAAACGCGAGCACGTACACTCTCGCGTGATACCTGTCTGTGAGGCGGCCACTGCGTGTGAGAAGAATAGGGAAAGCCACTGTGAGTGGCTAAAATGCGTGGAGGGGGCGGGGCCTAGAGATAATCGAGTGCGCGTAAACATCTGTGGGAAGGAAACTGAGACAAATATCACAACCTGATATGTGCGTCTGAACTATGGGTAAGCGAACTATTGATTCGTTCTTCCGACCTGCGGCTGGTGTACCAGTGCCAGAGTGTACAGCAGGGGTCTCAAACTCGCGGCCCGCGAGCTATTTGCGGCCCCCAAGATGATATTTTGCGGTCCCCGCCTTAATATGAAGGTTTAATGTTACTGCAGCCCGCCAGTTTGTATGAATGACACTTTTTCATTGTCGTGCGCGGAGCTGACCAACCAATCACAGTGGGGTATGACTCTTGGGGGCGTGACAATGACCGGGCTTAAAAGCAGGACACCTGACAGCCCCCTCCCTCCCCGGACCACATTAGGAGTTCCTTACTTTCCTTTAGAACGTATTTATTCGCTCGTAATTTTCTACATACATGCAGTCCGTGCTGAACTTTTCTCTGGGCCGCACAGAACCGGAGGAAGGTTTAGGTTCTGATTACGGTTACGGCGGCGCATAAAACGGTCCTGCGCAGTTGTTACGGCAGCACACCGCTCCCGTCCCGCGGGAGTCGGGTCAGCTGAGGAGAATAAATGTCCCACACCTACATGCTGACAGCTAACGTGGCTTGAACTTTAAACACGCTCGAGCAAAAACAACATTAGTTTTAGACACACTGAAAATATGTGGGGAAAATGCAACGATAGACGTGTTTGAGATGAACCGGCACCTCGCCTGGATCGTTGGGGAGACCAGGCAGGGGGGCTGTGAGATGAAAGCGAATCTGCAGCAAGACTGAAGGAGAACAGGAAATTGGAGTTGTCCTTAACATTCAATTTAGTTTTAATATTCTTCTCCCCCTTAGTATGATCTGTGTTATTATATATTTTATGATTATTTTAATGTTTTGTGATGTATGTAGCCTTTTTTAATGAATTGGTATTTTAAATTATTTTAATTAATCACTCCACTACAAAAACCATCAGGACACATGTCCCATAATGCATTGTTTTGTAGTCTGTAGGGCAGCTTTCAGTCAGTTCAGTTTCCAGCTGTGTCCGGGTAGGTTTGCCCCTTGCTCCCACCCCTTTCTCGCGATATTTTTGTGATGATTGACAGTTGATGTTGGAGCAAAAACAAAAATATACGTCTCACACCAGGTGATCTGCGCAGCGTTGAGTTCACCTGGGTGATCTCAAACACACTTATTGTGCATCTTGGCTGCACCTATTTGGTGTCACAAAGATAAATTTCCATCCGTTTTCTTTACTTATTTGTACTGTCATGACAGCGATGGTGCTGTCAGTTTACCTTCTTGTTGCATTTTCAAAAGTGAAGAATAAAATGTGACACTGAATTTGAAACAGCACATTGTAATTTCTGCATCTATTATTAAAGTATTTATTAGTAATACAGTGGAAATTAGTAGATTTGGTTAGCATGTTGATTTACGGTATGCGCCCCTAAATTTTCTGGTTGCGCCCCTAAAATTTTCAGTTAGGGGCCACTGTGCTCCTAGTGAAAAAAGTTAGTCTGGAGCCCTGGAGTCAGTGCCTCACCAGCCATCAACCTCACCGCACGTCACTGGTTCATTCCTGACGAAAAGATATCCCAAAAGGGTATTTTGAACGTTCACTCATTTAACCAGCCCCTCCCAAACCACGAAAACAAGCCAGTTCTCATGAGCTGACGTCCACCTGTAAGAACAGCCCCTTCCAGGAAGAGTGTGTGCTGCCAGCTCCGCCCCCAGGCTAACAGACACACCCACTTTCTCTGGGGAGCTAGCTTTGATCAGCTAAACGATTTCCTTTTTATGCACAATATGCACATTCATCTTTGCAAAGGTTCAGATGTTGTTTGTTTTTGTGAGCGAGAAACAGACACGCTGCTGAGGCCGACTGTGTTGACAGGAAATGGGCGACGCCCACACAGAGTGAAAGGCGGAGCCTCAGAGATCCAGTCGTCTTACTTCCGGATTGGAAAAGAACTCAGGAAAATACAGAGTATTTAATTTAAAAAACTGTTATTTTATGCCAAAGGTAACATATTATCATATACATACATACTGTTTACTCTAAAAGGCTAAAGAATATATTTATAAATGTCCTCCATCATAAGAAAAAAGCCAGAAGAACATGTTAAAAACACCACAAACACCATTTTCATCAGAGTGGGAATTTAAACCTTCTGCAAACGTCACAATCTGAAAGTTCCTCACACATGCTGTTTGCAAGTTTTAAGCTGCAGTCCAGAGACACACAACTGTTATTAGTCTTTGCTACAGAGATGCGCAGTTACAATTTTCCAAAACAGAGTACAGCAATTTTCTTTCTAAGATCAGTAAATAACAGAATGCCAATAAAGAAAATCTTTCTTTGCCGTTTTTATAGTTTGGCCCCTTCTCTTTCTTACCGTATCCTTTGACAAAGTAGTTTTTAGCCACTGATTCCTGATCTCCTGCATTTTGGTTCCATGTTGCATTCCTGTAAAACTCTGCACACCCTGTTTCACTGGGGGTCAGCCAGCAGTGGCATTGTGCACACAGTTCATGTCTAAGTCTGGACACAAAGTCTGTAATATCATCACCTGGACACAGATGATGAACATCTGCTCTGACTTCAGCGCAGATTCAGCAGCGTGCACTGAATCTCGATCCTTTCTTCTGTGAGGGTGCAGGAGACACAGCAGAGCTGCATGCCGGTGGGCGAAGCAGGTTTACTTAAATACCATATGAGGCAGGTCAAAGAAATCTACAGATAGAAAAGGAAATAAAATTGTATGGACAAAAATGGTCAATAATAAAAAATATCAAAAAATCCTAAGTTGTTAAACGAAGATGAATGAGAGAGAAGAGTGCTGCATAGTGACTGAATTTGAACATTGTCAGAGTGGAAGTTCATCTGGGAGACCGTTTCAGACTAACTGCAGAACACTGAAACGCTGCTTCAACATGTTCCTTCTGACTCTGGACCTGAGCAGAAGGTCTGACTCAGAGCTTCTCGAAGTCCAGCTGGTTCGTGTGGGACCAACATGTCGGAGACCAACTTAAGCGTCCAAAAGACATGAACACAAACAAAGCTGTTCTAAAGTCTGTCTCTGAGCGACAGGAAGCCACAGCAAAGCTATGTGATATTTATGAGCACACGCAGTGGAGATTTCAGAGTTCACACATGTGTATTGAGTTTGATCAAAATCATTTGATCTCATAGTTTTGAGTGCAGCTCTTGCTCTCAGTGGGAGGTGGTTCTCTGATATTTATGAAGTCATCAGCAGCAACTTGCCAAGTTTCATCCGGCTGGGGAACCGTAACTCTGCAGACAACTACTACAAAACATGCCAGACAGGTCTGGCTCCCTCCCCACACTCAATCGATTTCAAATTGTCTCTTGAAGCTTTAGCAAGACAAGCGCTAGACGCCTCAGTCAAACACTCCAGACCGCCTGCCCTGCCCCTGACAGCCGGGCGAATCCCTTCATCAGTTCTTCTTTGACAAGTGAACATTTCTCCATCCATCTTTCACCTCCTTTAACCTTTCACCCCTCCCTCCTCCCAGCTGTTTTCCTTATGCAGTCATCAGGACTAAACCTGGAGATCCTGAGGGGAGCTTCTAATTTCCTGGCTCTGACCGTTTCTGTAAAAGAATCACTGCGCGTCCTCATAAGGCCCATCAAACCATCTACTTCTGAAAACCCAACACATCGGTACAGTTTGACGGAAGCTGCATCTGCAGCATGAGGCACGCCGCTTCTGTGGATGGACACTTACTGCACTTTAATAAAGTTATCCAAACCATGAAAATCAAGCTTCTGGTTCACAGGTTTTACACTGTGACCAAACGGCCTCATGCAGAATGATCACTCAAAAAGACTCTATGTCACTTTTGACACAGAACCAATCATTCCAGCAGTTTGAGCTCCAGAACAGGGGTTCTCCTTACATGTGATCAATGCAACCTGCCTCATAACAGTTCATTTCTTTGAGTATAAATGATGAGAGATTTATCAGCCATGAAGACAGAGTGTCTTCTTCCAAACTCAGTTTAACTGTGGCACACACAGCGGAGCTCATCTATTTCAACCTTCAGCAATAAAAGTTAATGTCTGTGCATTGACTTAAATAAAAGTTTAATGAAATCTCTGATAATTGACAGTAAGACAGAAAAGGTGTCATAAAAAAGACCCGATCAACCTTTCCATTTGGGGTTATGTCCTGTGCTCTCTGCAGCAACAAAAGGGAAGTTGTCATATTTCCAAGGAGGCAAACAGAGTAAGGATTGACTTATCAAGTTTCTGATAGGCTAAGTCCTCTGAGTTTGAAGTGAAACCATAAAACAGATAAACAAACACAAAAGTTGAATTACTGTCAGTTCAGAGTGAAAGAAAATGAGCATGCTGCATCAATGGAGTCTTTCTATGATCACAAGGATCACTTTTCCTGAGGAACCTGGAATTTCAACAGGGTTTCCCCTCTTAAAACGCGCGCGCGCACGCATGCGTCAGTTCAATGGCAATCTTCCACTTCTGTCTAAACCAAAGCAGGTCGAAGTGGCAGCCATTCCTAAAGTTTTCTAAAGAATGAACTAAACTTCTCTGACTTCCCATCAGCAGCTTGGCAGACAAAACGCAGCAGAGACTCACCGTTTAGCTCTTTCACACCTGGAAGGTGAGACTTGATGACGTGACTGGACTCAGCTCCCGCGCCATACTGTTGGAGAAGCGATGCGAGCAGGAGTATTAATGACAGGCTCATTTGGATGACTTGTAGTTCGCGATCACACAGCGCTGCGGACGGGTGGCTTTGCCTCAGCACACGCACGCGGGGTTGGGAGGACACCAGTGCGCGCTTGGCCACATTTGGGGCGGACAGACGCTGCGCACTACTCGCATAATCTTAATCATTAGTCCATCAGTAAGAAGTGAAATTTTAACTCGATGAATGAGAACAGATCCTCTCCCGGTCTCCAACTGTCTAGTCTCCTCTGGCCAGTGCACGCGCACCTGTTGCCTCTGTCTGTTCAAAGCTCAGACTCGGGGCTGAACGAAGTTTGCTCTGAAACTTTCAGTCCTGGCATTACAAGGAAAATCGCCCTTTCGCACGCATTTTATCCACGGTACCAGATCATTACAAGCGCTAACATGCACTTTGGTTTGCGTGCGCGCCCACAGTGCGTTCTTCTGTCCGTCCCATAAATCCTGGCATGTCTTTACGCTTTAGAGCCGGAGCTCACGCACTAAGACACAGCGATGGAGTCCCGCAACCTGATCCAGTCTGTGCCCAGAAACCCACTACAGACTGGACTGGAGCCTGAACCCGGAGCCAGAGACGGGCTGAAACGTCGTGGCGCGAACGCGGCTCACCCTCTGGAGACGCGCAACAGGTGCCACATATAAAGTAGAGGAAACTCCCCAACATGTTAACCATTGCTTTGCTGTCCGATGTGATGGAGCGCGTGCCGCCCTCCCTCCTCAGAGGAAAAGCTGTGTTAACTCAAAGTTCCTTTCGGGGCTCTTCCAGCTGAAGTTTAACATTTAGTTCAGAAATCTGTGAAGTTCTTTCTAATTATTAATCACACATTCATCTTTGTCCACAAACCAGTGACAGTTTTATTAGACAAGAGATGAGTGGAGAGGAATGCAGTGTGTTCTTGTGGGGAAATGATCTAATTGTCTCACTTTTATCTCAGTCTTCAGTTTATTCCCATAGATTCAAAGTTCAAACATGGCATAATTCATAGTTTCTCAAGCTGCAGGAATCCCAGTGAAACTTTCCATTAAAAATATTTTCAATTTTACAGGAAGAGAAATGAGAGCTGAGAGAGATGTCTGACATGCTCTGGTGCTCTGCAGTGTTTCAGGGGAATGAAATGTTTAAGAGCTTCTCAATTTGTCTTATCAAAGCAGACACCAGTTCGGAACAATCCTCCCTCCTGTTCCCAATTTCCTTTCTCTGCTGCACCGTGCGCTGCCTCATCAGGGGTGTTGCACATGCTTCCTCGCATCTCCCATCCCATCCTTGGCAGATCTATTAGCGTGTCCTCCTGCCGTACACAGCCAAGTGTGCTGCAGTCAGAGAGCTGCATATTGAACCCATTCGGCCGGACTCATGATGCAATGCTGCAGCAATTTAGCCCGTCGCGGAGCTCAGGAACCCCCACCACAGAGCACGTGTGGAGAGGCTTTTTCTGCAGCACAAAGGGATGAAGGAGGCTTTTGTGGTTTCAATCAAAGGTAATGGTTGAAGAAAGCGATGGAGCCTTGATGTAGTCATTTAATAATTGCGCTGCCCCTGTGGAGAGGGGCATTGGGAAAGCTTTGTGTGCTTGGGCCAAAGCATTTGTGTAAAAGAGAGTATCACATTCCAGCCCTGCAAGGGCCTGCAGCAGATGTCAGCACTCCACAATGTGGAATCCCTCTCTGTGTCCACACACACCAACACATGAACACTAATACACACACTCTCAATCACCCCATGAGGTTTGTCTGCAGAGGCTGGGTATTTTGTCTGCTTGTCCACATTTGATCACTACTTCCACGGTGGTCCTGTGAAACCTGGAGGCTTTGATACAAAGACATCAAATAAACAGAGGAAATTAGGAACAAGGTAAACCTTGTGGGTCACAGCTTTCATGCAGAGACATGCCGACCAGGAGAGGGGCTCAGTGTCCACCCAACTGAGTGGAGAGGGAAATGTACACAACATGAGCTCACAGTCATCGGATCACAGCTAAATCCCATTAGGCTCGCTGCCTGTTAGAGGCGCACACTGTGGAAAAGAAGGGAAAAAACGTCATCCATCAGTTTAGAGGACAAGCAGAGACTGGTCAACGCACAAACATTCTGTCTGCAAAAGGCTTGAAGTTTGGATGTTTGAGTTTGTTTTGCATGAAGAGCTGTTAATGAAAAACACCAGATCAGTTAAAATCTCCTATTCTTCAGGCACCAAGATTCCATTTTTCTGCATTTTGTTGGGGTGTGTGATGATGGAATGGATGTTTGTGAACATGAAAGAGATTTTTTTAAAGTCCTGCCAACAGTGTTCCTGTTTTCTTTTCAGGCAGATCCTGAAGCTTTGAGCAAACAGAGGTCGCAGACCTGATATTAAGTGGTGACATGTGTGCAGTCCTGAGGAGCAATTGCCCCAGCTGTACTTGGCCTTGAAACCAGAGCCCCCTTGTGGAACCCTGCAGAGGTGGCCTCAGCTGATCCGAGGAGTCATGGAAAATGTCACGACTCTGCTATAGACTGAACTTGAATGGAAGCTTATTTTATTTTGGGATTTAAAGTGTTTTCTGGATCAAACTTGTCGTCTGATGATGGAGTCACTCATCCGTCTGTCCATGTTCAGATCTGCTCACTCTGTTCAAAGTCATGCAGGGCCAAAGCTTTCTCTTCATCCCTTGCTTTCTATTTTGAAGCACACTTTTTCTTCACAGAGTGGAACTGAAGCGTGGATAATCTGTAGCAGTTTACTGGTTCATCTGGAAAGGATGTCCAACCTCTACACTCATCAGAGACCAGCTGATAAGACTGTGCTCACTCACGACCTCCTCCAGGGTGCAGCAGGTCTGCTCGCCTCACCAAGGACATAAAATAAAGTGTGAAGCTAAGTTGTTTTGCAGAATATTGAGTTCCCGTGACATAGCTGTTACCAGTTTATTTCATGTGAAAAAAGGTACAGGATTGTCAAATAAACGGAACTGCTTCAGTTTTTTAAATATAGATTTCAGCTTTTTTGTTCATTTTCAGTGAGAAAACCTCCATGACTGCAAGGATACTGAAGACATTTCAGGACCTCTGTCTGACCTCACTGAGAAATACAAGAGCCAAGTTGTTCCCGCTTAATTTTGATTCCTCATCCAACTACAAACCTGTAATAATTACCAAGTTTCAGAGCATCTTTGACTAAACAGCCATATAAAATCATCATGTGGTTCGCAGGAACATGCAGTGCCTTCTCTGAATACAGTGTGCAAAGTGTTGAGAGATTAACAGGGGTCACAAATTTACATGAAGCAAATCGTTCTACATATAAAATAGAAGAAAAGATGCTAGAAACCTGAAACCTGAGATTGAAGTTTAGGCGAGTTTTTTTTTTAAATCTGCAGGAAAAAAATAGATGACCTGAAACAAGCCAACTATGGAAGCTTGTCAGGCAAAACTTATCAGACTTCTTATGTCAACAATTCTTTACAGAAAATCCTGAAGAGCAAAAACCTTACAAAGAGACCCTATATAAGCTGCTCTTGATGTCAAGTAGAACAACTTTGACTGAAAAAGCAAGCAGAGAAAAACAAACACAAAAAAGATCATGAATGATCATTTTTAAGGGATTCAATGTATCAAATACTGTTTATTTTTTATTATGATTAATTGTAATGGCTTCGTTTACATTTGAATGATGTCAGAATCAGAAGATAACATTTTCTGATTTGTTTTTTTGTTAATCACCTTTGGTGAAGGTTTCATCCTGCATTATGATTACGTGGTTCAACATCTGCCAACTGGAGGATCAAGCTTCAAATGACTTGGTCTAGTTGTTTATTTGGTTTTTAATAGTCCTAGATGAATAGACTCCTTTCATCTGGAAGCTTGCTGTCCTGCAGAGCAGCAGACTTAAAGATGGCTGACCTGAGCCTTGGCCCCAGTCTGGCTTCTTTCTTCGAGGTCAGACAGAGGACACGATGGCTTTGAATGATGTGTGAATCTTTCTTTTGTTTGGCATGATCATAAATATGATCACCGTGAAGAAACAATGTTCTTTTCATTTCTTGGTGGAGCGACATCCTTTGGAGCTTGTATTTTTCTCTCAGACTGTTGTTTGCACCGACCTGGAGGGCAAAGGCAGCGCTTCCAGAGGTCACAGTTTCAGACCCCACTGACAGCCTGTTCACATCGTACTTTACGCTGCTTTAGCTTTCAGGAGATAAAAATCTAACTTTAAGGGTCATCAGGATCTGCACATAGATGCAATGTAGTAAAGACAAAAGAGTGGTTGGTGTAAGGGAGGGGAATCCAGAGGAGAGGCTTAAATGGAGGAGGGGGATTCATTCTGGGAACCCCTGAAGAGAGAAGATGAATGAGAAAGAAGGCATAAGAAATTTGTCATTTTGAAATGTTTTTTATTACATTGTAATATTTCACTCTGAGAATTCTTAGAATTTGTGCTTCAAGCTGCTTCAGGTCATTTCACTTGTCATTGTAAGATTTTTTTTCATAAAGTTTTTCTGAAAGCCAACAGAAAGTAAAGAGGGAAGTGGAACTGGTTATCTCCAGGGTGTCTTCTGTGGGAAAACGGTTGTGGAAATTGAGCTTCCATGCCAAATATCAGATTTTCACAGTAAACCCCATCAATCTAGTGTGACATAGTTCTGGAAGGGCGCCCCCCTGCATGTCACACGAATGCTTCAGGGACAGCAGGAATCCATGACCTGTGAATTTTCATCTTTTTGTTGCTTTATTTGTGCATGCAATCGGGATTACATTTCAGGAAAATATGTGGAAAGGCCTCCTCAGTTATTTGAGATAAAATGATGAATGGTTTATGGATCAAAGTAGCAGAGAAATTCAGTTTAGCTGTTTTCAGTCTTATCTTGAAAAAAAAGTATGTATTCTTTCCACACTTGTTATGCTAATTCCACACAGTAAGTCTGTCCTGTGCAGGCTCAGAAGCAGAGTACAACACACTGATGATCTCTGACGTCACCCACGGGAGTCTAAAGGCTGCAAAAGCGAAACATGCACATCTGCAGCTATATTGACTGGAGTTTACTCCACCAAACTTTGTTCCAAGTATGACTGGGTGAATGCTAAGACTGATTTTAGACTTTATTTTTTTTGCCAATCAAAACATTTGAAATTTCTGCACAAATACTGTATACTGCTCCTGGCAGTATACAGGGTAGCTGGAGAACAAGCAGAGCATGAACTCCTCAGGACCAGAATTGGACGGCATCATTATAAGAGCTCCTAGAGAACTTATGACAAGAACAGGACGGGATGGACATTTTGAGAGGCCCTACGACACATAATACAAATGTCACACAAACATTACCAAACTCTGACACAAGTGCTATCATGGTCCTTTACAAACACACAAAAACACTATCATACTCTTACACACATATCACAATTTTTACCAATTGCTAGAACACATTTTCTGAAACATATAGGCTAAATGTACAAAATACACAACCCTTCAAGTCAAAAGCTCACTTTGAGGTCATGATGGAGACTCTGTTATCAAAACCAATAAACAGACAGCAAACACAACACACTACGCAACAAAACACTTGACACTGTTCACAAAATGGTGTTACGGGGGAGAAGGGAGGAAGCACCCAGGCGCAGAGAAGGAGAGGAGGCAGGAGGTTGCAGGGGAACGGGGGCTTTAATAAACAAAACTAAAGACATAAAACCAAAACCACTGCAGACGGCAGGCTAGAAACTCAAAACTCGAAACACTAAACACTCGAAACAGGGAGAGCAGACTAACATACTATGGACCAGCCCAGGAGGAAGGAAATGACAAGACTTAAATACATACAGACAAACGAGACACAGGTGAACACAATCAGGAAGGATGGGGAACCAAAGTAAAACTCAGGCTGTGTCCGAATTACCGCCCTAACCCCTAACTACTAAAACCCTATATAGTGCGGCACTATATAGTTCTCTATATAGTTCTCTGAATTTTCAAAGCAATTCGGACACCCGTGCTCACTAGTTTTCTCTTTCGGGTGTTTTCAAATGGCGCTTGGCACGAAAACAAAGTGGCGCATTACCGCCACCACCTGGTCTGGAGGGGAACTACTTCTATTAAACGCGGAGAATGAAACCTATTTGTCAAAGTAAAAATATAATAAATATGAACATTTTATGAAGACTATTTATGAATCTGCTGTGTTCTGATCATGGAAAACGTGGCTGATTTATAAATAATAAAATTACAAACACATTGGTGTAGATTTTATGTATTTGTTGATAAATAAAACCTCAAGTCATTAGTCCATGGCAATATTTATTTTTGTGCCGCTGAAAGATTTACGGGCTCTTGCGAGGAGGCATTTTTTTTCTGTAGTTTTCTCTTCTACCTTACTGAAAATAGCTTTATATATGAATCTGTCCATGTTCCTGGCAATAATTCAACCGTTTTTCATGGGATCAAACCAAAAACGAGCAGATATGCAGCATCACAGGACGGCAAGGAGAAGCAGACGTCTCAGAAGATTTCCTCTGGATTCCCCCTGACCAGACATGAACAACTTGTGAGTTAAACTTAAAGTTTTTTATTAGTTCAATTTAAGCATTTGTTACTAATTGTGCTCAAGGTTACACAGTCTGCTGGGTAAGAGTTTAACATTCTTTTTCAACACTGGACTATGAACTGTATAGTCTAACTACATGAAACACTTGTGAGATCAAAGTTTAGTATTTTTTATTCAGAGTCAATCCATATCACTTGTTTTAAACAAAAATACTTTAATTTTTAAATATTTATATAAAAATCCAAAAACCCAGCAAAAAAAAAAACACGAGATTTTCCAGCATTTATAAATACGTCATAAACTAAAATGTAAGACATCAGAATAAAATGAAACATTCAAAAAAAAAATCAGATTTAATTTTCTCAATGAAATAATTATTTTTCTATTTTACAGGGTCTTCCACGTCTCTACTGCTTTGCCAACATAAAGGTGTCTGTCGTGGCCCTTCACGCTGACGGTCAGTCCGACACAAAACCAGACCGGCAGACCTGCAGATCGGTTGACCCGCAGGACCATTGAGCATCTGGTGGAGCAGTTTTGGGTTCCTCACACTCTGGGGGGGGGTACAGGAGACTGAGGTCCTGGTATTTCTTTTCTGGCTGGCGTGTGGCACATCTTACAGTGTGGTAGCCAGAGTCTTTGACATGACACGGTCCACTGTGAGCGATGTTGTCCACAGGACGGCAGACCGCATCCTCCAGCTGATGAGCAGGGTCACCCAGCTTCCCAGTGGGAATGAACTACCATAAGTCGCCTCTGGATTTTAGCAGCTCGCTTGGTCTTCCACCTTCCAAAAGGTCATGGGGAGCATTGATGGCTGCCACATAAGAATAAAGGCCCTGAAAGAAAATGCAGCTTGTTATTTTAACAGGAAGCTTTTTTATTCCATTCAACTGCAGGCCGTATGTGACTCTAAGCCAAATTTAGAGATATTTTTGTTGGGAATCAAGGATCAGTCCACAGTTCACAGGTTCTACGTAAAAGCCCAATTTATGTAAATCAAACATTACCCACCTGAAAGATCCTTTTGGGTGATGGTGGGTATCCCTGCATTGCTCATCCCATCACGCTGCTGACACCCTACAGGGAACCCATGAGGAATGCGGTTCAGGCCCGTTACAACCAGCACCACGCCAAGGCACGCTCTGTGGTGGAGAGAGAGCATTTGGCAGATGAGGAGGAGAGCAATATTTCTGGGGGCACTGGAAGTAAAACCAACCTTTGCAATGAAAATCATTGCCTGCAGTTCAGTTCTGCACAATCTGTGCATCAGAGAAGGGGACTGCTGGGAGCCACAGATGTTGAACCAGTAGGACCAGGAACCAGTAGGACGGGTAAAGTGGCGTCCGTCTGCGAGGACAGATCTCTGCATTCCTTTCAGCTCCAACTGTGACACACATGACTCTAGAAGACCAGGATTATTCTTAACATGTATAAAAATAAATGTTAACATATAAAACGAAAATGTAAATATGTACATTTGATATTTATATGAAAATTCTTCTGAGATTGTTAAAAATGGCTCAGATTTAAATAATACATGTAAATAATTCATTTTTGTTCCTGCATTTATTAAACAAATTGCAAAAACAACGACGATGTTACATTTTGTGAACAATATTTTAAACTCAGGTAAGCTTAACAGACTCTCCTGTCACTCTGTCCCTTCGTGCTCTTTCCTCCTCTCCTCTTTCAACAACAACCTTTACCCCAACATGACAACGATTACAGTTTAATGATAAATAAATACAAATCTGATCAAGTGTCTCTTATCCCATCCGGCACGAGCTTGCCTGATAACAAACAGGCTATCTTTCTCCATCCACAGATGGATCAAATTTTCCTCATCCTCGTCAATCCCTACATATATAAACACATTTAAAAAATGTGTTAATAACTTATTACTACGGTTAGAACTCACTCATTTTTTTATGTAATATCAACAGCGTTTGTTTTTAGCATTCAGCGCTAATTCGCGGTAGCGTTAGCTTTAGCATTACCGAAATTGATGAGCTTCAAAACAATGTAGATAGTCGATTGAGGAATATAACATATTAAACACATCATCTTACGTATTTACAAATATATTTTACAACAGATACTTGATACTTTTAAATATACTTACATTTTTAAGTCCTCTTTCTCGCGCAACCGTCCGCCATCTTCGAATAATTCAAACGCAGTGTATTGTGGGTCACACGCAATGCATTCTGGTATGAACGCAGTGCATTCTGGGCAATATTCGCCGATCGAGTGAGCATCAATCCACACTGGTTTTTCGTAGAGAATTCTGGGAAATTTCTAGTGCACATGATTTTTGAACTGTAGATTCGGACAGCACTACAAAATGGCGAACGCACTATATAGTGCACTATATAGGGGTTAGGGCGGTAATTCGGACACAGCCTCAGTGACAAAAACGAAACAGGAAACCCTACAAAATAAAACAGGAAGTTATACTCAAAACATGCCAGAACAAAAAGGAAACAAACCACAAGGGCAAAGAAACGGTAACATAACCCCCCCCCCCCCCCCCCCCCCCCCCCAGGAACCGCACCGAGGTTCCTCCTAGAGTCCTCGAGGAGGTGGCCCGAAAGGGCAATCCAAGGGCCAACATAGTCTGGTGAGACGGGTCGGGAGGACGACCGCGCAGTCAGACGTGGCGGGTCCGGGGGACGACTGGGAGGCCGCTCTGTCGGTCGAGGCGGGTCCGGAGGGTGGCCGGGAGGCCACGCCGTCCAGCATTGATTGTCCGACCAGCAAACGGCTGGCAGCTCGGGCTCAGGGTCCGAGGCAGGGGGCTCGGGCCAGACGTCCTGTCCATCCATCCATCCATCCCTCCATCCATCCCTCCATCCATCCATCCATCCATCCCTCCCTCCCTCCCTCCCTCCCTCCCTCCCTCCATCCATCCATACATCCATCCATCCATCCTCCCACCCCCCATCCATACATCCATACATCTTCAGAGCCCCCTTCTTGGTTCTACTCTTGCCAGCTGCTGTTGGAAGAAGGCAGGGCACACCCTGGACAGGTTGCCACTCTGTTACAGGATCACGCTGTTGCTATTCTTTGAAACAATCCTTTCATATTCTACTCATTCCCATGAACACAGACAAACTAAATATCAACAAGATATGAAGATGGAGGGATATCAAAGACATGAAGCAGTTGAGTAAACAGAAACTCAAACCAGGTGTAACAGGGAACATGAATCACACTGAAGTGCAAAACCAATAGAAAGGTAACTTAAAAAAAAGGCAGTGAGTATCTGGTAGATAGTGAGTATCTTTGGCTAAAAATCTATTTTTGTGTGTAATGAACAGCAGATGTGAGTATGGGGTTTGTGCCCATGACAGCTGGAAGATCTGTTTGGGTGTAAATGTCAGCTCTGTGCCAAATCATGTGGGATTCGGTCACCAACCAGAGTGGGTTCTACACCTGTTTGTGACATGAATTAGAGGTTTGTCTTGTTTCTCCAAACTTCCTTATAGTCACCAACACAAGTCAATAGATGAAACTATTTAGATAGATAGATAGATAGATAGATAGATATTCTTTATTGATCCCACATTGGGGAAATTCAATTGTCACAGCAGTTCCAAAGAGCAGAGAAAAGAAAAGTGACAGCAATGTGGAAAAGTGAGGGGTGTTCCCAAATGTGCAAGTATTCAAATACAAAAAATGTGCAAAAATAGAAAAAAGTAAAAAGTAAGTAAGTAATAAATTATGTACACTATTACAACATAACACATGTTATGCCTAATAATAAAATTAAATAAATAAAGTAAAGACACAGAATATACAGATGAGCTATGGATGTATGAAAAACCGGTTTGTACATGCATTTTTAAACTGTGGCATTGTACAGTCTTACAGCTGTTGGGATGAATGACCTCCTGAACCGTTCCTTCCTGCATGGGGGGTGTAACAGTCTGCCACTGAAGGAGCTGTTCAGTGCCTCCACTGTCTGATGTAGTGGGTGAGAGGTGTTGTCCATGATGGATGTTAACTTGGTCAACATCCTCCTTTCACCCACTTCCTCCACAAAGTCCAGTGGGCAGCCCAGGACAGAGCTGGCCCTCCTGACCAGCTTGTTCAGTCTCTTCCTGTCCCGGTCTGTGCTGCCTGCTCCCCAACAGGCCACGGCGTAGTGGATAACAGAGGCTACCACAGAGTCATAAAATGTCCTTAAGAGAGGCCTGCACACTCCAAAGGACCTCAGTCTCCTCAGAAGGTGGAGGCGACTTTGGCCCTTCTTATACAGGGCATCGGTGTTTTGAGTCCAGTCCAGTTTTTGTTGAGGTGAACACCCAGGTACTTAAAACTGTCCACTACCTCAATGTTCGAGCCCTGGATGCTCACCGGTGTGTATTGTGGTGTTCTCCTCCGGAAATCAATCACCATCTCCTTTGTTTTACTGGTGTTCAAGCATAGGTGATTATGTTCACACCAGTCCACAAAGTCCTTGATGACTGACCTGTACTCCAGCTCGTTCCCCCCCGACACACAGCCGACAATGGCCGAGTCGTCAGAGAACTTCTGGAGGTGACAACTGCCAGTGTTGTATGTAAAGTCCGAGGTATAGAGGGTGAAGAGGAACGGTGAGAGCACCGTCCCCTGAGGAGCACCAGTGCTGGAGACCACCACCTCCGACACACAGTTGTGTAGCCTCACATACTGTGGTCTGTTGGTGAGGTAGTCGGTCGTCCATGCAGTCAGTCGTCCGTCCACTCCAGCCCCTTCCAGCTTCTCTCTCAGCAGAGCTGGCCGGATGGTGTTGAAGGCGCTGGAGAAGTCAAAGAACATGACCCTCACAGCGGTTCCAGCGTCCTCCAGATGAGTCAACGCCCGGTGCAGCAGGTAGATGACAGCGTCGGTGCTGACCACTGAGCGAAGGTGGCTGAGGATGAGCCTCTCCATGGTCTTCATCAGGTGGGAGGTCAGGGCTACTGGTCTGTAGTGGTTTGGTTCCTTAGCGTAAAAATCTTTAATAATAATAATAATGGATTGGATTTATCTGCGCTTTTCAAGACACTCAAAGCGCTTACAGTGTGTCCATTATTCATTCACTCCTCATTCATACTTGGTGATGGTAAGCTACGGTTGTAGCCACAGCTGCCCTGGGGCGGACTGACAGAGGCGTGGCTGCCATTTCGCGCCTACGGCCCCTCTGACCATCACCGGGATCATTCATGCACATTCACACACCAGTGGAGCCACACTGGAGGCAAGGAGGGTGAAGTGTCTTGCCCAAGGACACAACGACATTTTGGCTGGTGGGAGCGGGGATCGAACCGCCAACCCTTCGATCATTGGACGACCCGCTCAACCACCTGTGCCACTGTTGTCCTTTAGCAGAAAAGATTTGGACAGTTTCTTAATTGAGCTTGATTTTCCATGAAAGGTTGAATTTTCCCCTTTTTTATTTGATTTTTGGTTCATTCATTGACTTTCTCCGTTTAATAAATGAAGGCAAGTGAGACATATGTGCTATTCAGAATGGAGGCTCTCGTGTGCGCGCTCTAATCCTTGCAGCATCCATGTTTGCCGTCACTCCATGTTCCTTCTATCCTTCTGTTCACGCGCATCAGCTGTTCCAAAGCACACACCAACAGCCAGAAAGGCTGAGGCGTTTGCCCCATCACGTGCGCGACAGCTCTGGCTTTGATGTCACATACTGCGCGCGGCAGCGGCTGTCCGCGGTGCTGATGGAACTGACGCTCTCCAGCTCCGTGCAGCCGCTACTGCGCATGTTACATGACAGGTGCATGCGAGCCTCCATCTTGGGCATCCCAGGCTGAGGCGAGCGGGCAGCGAGGATCCAGCCACGCTGATCCAGCCACACCAGGGAGCGGGCGTGGAGGCAGAGCATGGCACTGAGCCAAATGAAACTTTTCCCTGTGAGCTCTCTCAACAAAATGTTCTCCTGAAGCGAGCGGAGCAGCATGATGGAGAGGAAGAACGGCGGCTGCTCTGGACTCCTGTGATAACGAGGATCTGCTCAGTCAGCTCTGCTGCTCCTGGCTTTGTGAGGATTTGACAGGTGAAAAAGGCAAAAGGTGAGTGCAAATAGCTTCGGCTGCTTTTAGCTGATGCTCGGCGTGTTTTGATACTAACCGCGCGCGCTGCCGTGAATTGAAGCGGCGCGCTCACGCTCACATGTATGAGCATCCTCCTCCTGCATCCCCCGTCATGGTGGTCGCTGTTGGCGCTCTTTCTCCCGACTCCCCTCTACTGCAGGCTGCCGCCAGCTTCCCCCACCTCCACTTTGCTGTGGTTCGGAAAGACAGGAGCAGCCACAGGTTGGAGAGCTGCGCGGTTTGGTCCTCTGGTCAGACTAGGGAGCTGCATGTCACGTCCGCGTTAGTTCTGCACAGCTTAGGCCCTTCAGAGGTTAAGGCACGTAGACAACAGTTAGTGCACTGAAGCAATCTACTCTGTCACATTTTAAAAGTTGGCTTTTACCCTCAAAATATCAAGTTTTTGTCACTTGAATGAGGAGGTGTCCTCCCTCCTCCTGAGAGCTGTTGTCCCACATCAGAGCAGACCCAGTGGACAGTGTGTTCAGACTGGAGCTCCATGTTGACCTGGAAGTCATGGGCCAGGCATGTGAGGCTGCCTGAGTCACTGCATGACTGCTCTGCAGTGCTGAATCTGTCAGCAGTGAAACACAGCAAGGACATTGGTGTTCCTCGGTGGCTCTGTCAGCCAGCATCCAGGTCAGTTCTGCTCCAGGATGGAGGTCTTCCAGGACAGACACATGGAAACATGCAGAATAATTATTACATATTTTTGAAATATTCAAATTTTACAGTTTCCTAAAGAACAGATTGAATATTTACTTTTAAGGGATGTTTAGAGTGGATGCTAAAACAGAGGACGGTTGTTTAGTGAGCTCAAAGCTTTTCTACCTGATCTCACAAACCTGATTAAGGTAAATAAAGTGTACAACAACTATGCCTTCAAAATCCTCAATGATATCAACAGCCCTACAGAGTTTTCTTTCTTTCTTTTTTTTTGATGCCACATCCCCTTGGGTGTGTTCTGGACTTGTGGAGGACACATCAGCTGGTATCAACCAGACTGGAGCTGGCACAGTTTCTCTCCTTGTCAAACCCAGACCTTCTGTTTGGCACATTCCCCTCTAAGGACCTTCAATTTCATATCTTTTCTATAGCAAATGTGTCATGAAGATAACATTTTATCATCCCATGCTGCATGCATGCCTTGAGATTGTGAGTAGCCCGAGCTGCAGGGTTATGCTGAGCCCCCCCCCCCCCACCTCTCATCATGCCTTATCCAGGGTGTCTTTGTTGCTGCAGCTGTCTTGACTAGAGTCACAAACCTTTGTCCTTCATCTTTTTGTTTGGCATGGCCTGAAAAATCACATGATCACTGTTGGCCCGTCAGCTCGTTTTTTTCCCTTTAAGTATAAAATACAAAGCAAAGGTTCATGTAATATAAACGGCTTCTGAGGCTGGCATGGCGTTCATAATTCCAAAGAGATGGTTTGACTTGATGCCAGTGCAATGCTTATGTGACAGATTATATTTTGATCTGTTTCCTTGAATCTGTGTTGTTGTGTAATAAAACATGTTTGGTGCCTCCAGTGATATAAACAAGTTATTGATCCTTTCTTCAAAAGCTGCTGCAAATGCCTGAGGATGGAGTTACAGATCTCATTTGGACTCATAAGAAATAGCTTTAAAAACAATAAAAGAGGTGTTGCCAAGTGAAACCCTGACCAAACTCCAGCTGTTGTCATCCAGCGTCTGTGGATGAGCAATGCGGCTTGTTGTCCGGACACAGTCCCCCCAGACTTTCATTGCCAATTAGTTTTACTAAATCGATAAAGGAACATGAACTGACCTTAGCCAAAATAAAATGTGTACCTGACAAAAGTCTGAAAGGTCGGATTAGAGTGGTGGAAAAGAGGATGATACATTTGTGGGGGAGGAGGAGAGCAACACCAGGACAGTGGCAGAATCTGTGTAGACCAGGGCCACTCATTCCTGGTCCTGGAGATCTACCACCCTGACTGTTTTCCAGCTCTCCCTGAACTGCTAGCTGCTGCTTACCTGGACCAGGTGTGTTCATTCAGTCAGAGTGTGGAGACATCTGATTGAGCTAATCAGCAAATACCAGGGCTTGGACATCAGTAAAACAGTCAAGGTGTTAGATCTCGAGGACCAGAATTTATGGTAGGAACTGCTGGTTCTGCTGCTGGTCTTAGTGTCCCATTGCAGTGAAATCCCAGTTTTCCTGGATGATGGATGACTCACACTGCATGGCTGCTCAGCTGTTTAACTGTTCATCATCAAAATGGACATATGTACGTGTAATCATTTCTGCAAGGTTCTGTGAGGACCCAAGACTTTAGTCTTACATTTAGGTATTGCAGTAAAAACATCCCTCTATGAAAAGTAGAGTTATGTAAAGGTTAAGTTTTGATGTGAAGCAAACTTAAAATTTGGTGAGCCACAGAGTCCACACAAGCCTGGAAACAAAAGATGACTTTATTTCCAGTCTTTTATTGCTGCAGTGGTCTAAATTCTGAATTTAAATCTGCAATTCAATTGTTTGTTTTCTCCACAGTCTCATTTGGACCCAGAATGGCTGTCAGGAAGTTTGCCATCTTTCTTCTAGTCCTTTCTCTTTGTCTGGATGGAGGATCTGCCAAAGAAAAAGGAGCTAAAAAAGGAAAGAAGAAGGGGAAGCAAGTGTACTGTCCATCGTAAGTACTCAAAGACAGACAGTGTGCTGCTGGTGCTTTTCTACAGTAAAGATACAACAAAAAGACAAGACAAGTGAGGCCAGTGTACAAGAAATGCAGCAAAACTGTGATAAAGAAGCAGTGTGTGGCAATACACTATTGCCACAAGGATTTAGAAGTTAAATAGAAATAACAAGAGATCTTTTTTAACTCAGAAACATTTATCTGTGTTATAATGTTACAATAATGAGAATAAATAATGAGGTGTGACATTGGAGAAACAAGAGTTTCCACTCATCCATCTGTAAACACTGTTTTCAACCTATTTAAAGAGCCTCATTCCCTGCAGGAGATCTGCAGCAATAAAACTGAAAGGTTGGAAATCATAGCAAAAGTGCTTTCTAGCCAAAATAAAAACATCAGTTACACAGATTCTTTAGAAATAACTAATAAATAAACTATGAATAGTGGAGGAAGGATAATGATGTGGAATGATCAGAAACCACAATACCTGGGCTCCTTACTGTCTCTATGTCAAACATAAATGACCAGAGACACACATTATCTGCCTGAACACGAGCTGAACTTGAAAAACTAAAGCAGTCATTTAATGACCAAACCTCAACTTAGCATGAGTGTCATGGTGGGACATCCACAGAGCCGTCACGCTCAACTGATGCGGAGTTCATGCTTAAAGTAGTCAGGCGTCTAAATTCTATTTTACTGTATATCTATTTTGAAACTTCAATCATTCTCATTTAAAAAACTATCCAGTCATGATTTATCTGAGCTCTTTTTTTAAGGATTTTTTTAAAATCTGCCATGCTTTCAGACAGATACGTCTAAACTTCTTGTGGTCCCTAAGGTGTGTCTGGCTCAGAACCCCTTCCATTGATGCAGCTGGGGAGGGGGGGGGGTTTGCAGCTACGTAGAGTTTGCAGCTCTGAAATGCTGAAATGTCCTGAAAGCTTGGGAATTGTTTTTCTTTTCATAATCTGTTTTTTTATTTGTCACAAGCATGTTTGCCAATGTTTTCTACATCTTTGGCAACTTTTCTAATGATGTTGTAACTTCTGATGTTGAACATAGACAGAGACATGTGATTGGTCAATGGAATATTATTTTATTCTCCCAGGATTTCTAGGTGTAATCCTTTTCCTGTCTGCAGACACATGTGTTAATCTTCATTGACTCTTTATACCCAGCAGAGTAAGCTGCTTATGGGCCCCTACAGCCCTACAGCCCAGGGCTTCAGGAGCTTCTGGCCCTGTTAACAAGCAGGTAGATACAAGCAACAAAATAAGCCTGGCTTTTTGTCAAAGCATTAACCCAAAAAGAGTTTGATCATACTTTAGGATGCCAGCTATTGGAACTCCTATCATAGACATTTGGGGTTTGGGACAATTGAAAATCTCACCCAATCTCACATCAGGATGAAGCACATACTGGTATATTTGCAGGAGATTTTGTTTGTTTCAGCGCAATGTGAGTGAAGAATTTTGCAAGGATGTTTTAAAAAGACTCCTCAGTGACATGCCTGCTGTTGCTAGCGCAGTAGCTAACTTTGGTACTGGAAGTCAGAAACGAATGCTGTTTTCATGTAACATTTCATTCATCCACAGTCAATTTTCATATAGATTTTAAATTAGCAAACTAATTAGCCTTCATCGAGGCTCTGGCTTTATAAGATATTTTTGGATTGTGATTGTTGTGTGCTGTGCCAGAGTCTGCACTTGTGAAGTCACACTGAGAAATTCTGCCATTAATATTCTATGAAGTGAAGAAATAGCTGAGTCAGAAAAAAAGCTTTCAATTTATCGGTCAATCTAGGTTGGCCTCACCTGAGTCTGTGAGCTGTGATGATGAATGAGCAGATTATGGCAGAAGCAAACTGTGGGAATGAGCTTTCATCTAAGACGGGCTGGCTTCTCCATCTGATACTGGCTGCAGAAAAGCTCAGGGCAGAGTCACTGTTATTAGGGCAGCCAGTTGAGGTGGGTTGGATATTTGGCTAAAGTGTGACTTTGGGCACGTGTAGACAGGAGAGAATTTACCTCTGTGCTGCAGGGAACAACTTTGCGTCCCTGTGGAAGAGCTGGACATGGAGGCCACGGAAAAGGAGATCTGAGCATCTTTGCTGAAAGTGTCAAAAACTGGTGGTGAAGGAGTCAAAATGCAGGGCTCCATGTTTGATGACAGGAGTCTATAATCTTTAATAAATGAACTTAAATGATCACAAATCAATACAACTAAAGGGGAAACCAAAAGTTGATAATGAAGGTGAACTGACAAGACTAAACTGAAATCCAGACACCTCACTCTCAATCACACATATGGGGACAGTTTAGAGCAGGGGTCACCAACCTATTTGAGACTGAGGGCCATTTCATGTCCACTGAGTGTGAAGGGCGCCACAGGACCTGTTTGCTAAATAACAAAACTGCATGGATAACTAATGTTATACTAACTACTGCTTCTTTAATATCACCTATAACACGATGTGAAGTGAGTCAATAATATCCATAATCAAATCGATAATACATAAATTATTATGTACTAAATAACAAATAATTACTATATAATTAATTATTTATTATAGTCAATAATTATTTTACACAATTATCTGTGATTTACATGTCAATAAAAATCAGAAAAACATGTTTAGACATGAAACATTTATTTATGTTTATTTTCTCAAACATTTGACAGTCAGGATAAACACCTGCTGAATTTGTAATGCAACTGATCCTAAGTGAACATTTTTAGGCCAAGGAAACACACTGACAACAAACTGAACAAGTTCTTTCTGAACATTTAACATTTTGTGAAATATTTTTTGATAATTGTTGCTGATGTAACAATAACAGAAAAATGGTATCTGTGGTTCATCTGCTCGTGTAGTGGGAGGTCTGGCAACTGCACACTCTAAAAAGAAAAAAGTTGATCCAACTTAATTGAATCACTTCTATTGGTAACACCTAATTGAATTACGCTTATTCAACTTAAGTTTTAATGGCTATCCAACCCAATTTGAGCAATTGATCTGACTTAAAAAACTTTTTTTACATTTTGTTTAGACAATTTAAATTGACACAATTTTCTAAAGTACCAACCCATGGGCCTTGAAATTTGTATATCAAAGACATAAATGACCCAGCAATGTCTCGCATTACAAGGCAGGGGCTCACATGTTGTGAACTTTGTCCTGAAAAGTGGAATATATAATGTTTCACCGCACAAGGGGGTTGGTCATCATCCTCTAGCAAACTCTAACTCATGGTGCAGAAAGAAATAAAAATTAAACAGCTAAACAACAAAACACACAGACAAAAACTCACATTTAAACCCCAATCTGCCGTGATAGGCAAAAAAAAATGGTATCAGATAAATCCTTGCGCTGCCTTGCGTTATGACGTCATGACACATTGACAGCTTCACACCAAAGTTGATTAAAAGTAAAATAACTATGTCAGACAACTACGTGTTATTTTTAAGTTGAATGAACTAAAAAATAAGATTTATTTTCACCAAACTAAATAATTAAGTTAGAACAATGTAAAAAAAATTCATCCTTTCAACTACAGCCCAAATACTCTTTTTAGAGTGCATGCTGCTCACCAGTGCATTATAATCTGTTGAATAATTTGATACTGCAATTCTCAGTGAGTCCTGCAAATGTGCATCAGTCAGGCATGTTCTGTGTTTGTTCTTGATAAAGTTCATGTTGGAAAAGGCTGATTCGCAGAGATAGTTTGAACCAAAAAAGCAGGCTATTTTCACAGCTACTGTGCACACACCACTATACTTCTCCAAAAGTTTGGTGCAGACTGATGAGTTTTGAGGTGGGGGTCATTCTGTAATGTTAAGATTTCCATCTCTACCTCACCAGCGTTCAAAGTGAACAAAGCACTGAGCTGCTCAGCAGTGGATGTCACATCTACTTGCATAAAAGGATTTGTAACAAATGACACGCATGGATCAAGCTGCTCAAAGTGACAAAACCTGTCTTCAAACTCCTGTCCTAGCCTGTTTATGACTTGGGAGTACTTTTTTACAGCTTTGTCCAAAGCTGCAGATGCAGAAACGTTGTCATTTCACGCTGCCTGCACAGAGAGAAAATGTAGCATTTTTTTCTTCTGTAGCTGCGTGGAGAAAATGCTCAACGTGGCTCTAAATCAAAAGCGAGCAACAGTCTTATCTTTACCTTGCAGTTCCCGGTTCAGATGGTTCAGATTCCCAGTCAAATCTGTTAAAAAGGCAAAGTCAAGTATCCACTCTGGGTCCTCCAGCAGAGATGCATCTCCCCCCTTGGATTTCATGAACTCCTTGATTTCACCCAGAAGTGACAAAAACCCTATGGAATCCGTACGCTGCTGAGCCATCTCATTTCGGTGTGCAATAGTAAGTCACCATATTCTGCAGAAAGCTCAACCATTAGCATCTTGAACATTCTGTGTTGCTTAGCTTTGGAGCGGACGCTGTGTACAATCTTCACAACAGGAGTCCTTTTGGCACAAATCCCTTGTTGATGAATGATGCAGTGGTAGTGCAGACATTTTGGAAAGTCTGGATCATTTTTGCATTGTGCAATGAAGCCCACATGCCGGCCCGTCATAGCTGGCGCCCCAGCTGTTGTCACAGATGCCAACTTTTGTTCCTGGTCCAGCCTCTCTATTAGGTTCTCAGACAAAGATGACACTCGTCTAGCAATTGTACTTGCTCCATGCTGTACATCGGAGAGTGTAGAGATGACATCGGGACCATATTTGAACAATGTGTTAGCGACAAGCATCATAGCATCTTTTAACACCTCCCCATCCAAAAAAGGTTTCTTGTTTTTTATCAAGAAATGTGCATCTCTAAACGAAGCTTCGGTTGCGTTCTGAGATTTTTTTGATGGCCTCGTGAAAAAAGTCAGTATGTCTAAAGCTGCCTTTAACCCACAGGCTTTTTCTGTTCATAATGGGCTGCCGGGCGGGTAGTTAACATCAAAGTTTTTGTGGCAGGTTTTGAAGTGCCTCTTCGCATTTTGCTGCTTTGGTACAGCAACACTGTCCCACAAATAAGGCACAGACATTTATCGTTAAATGATGTAAAAAAGAACTGTACCTCCCAATCATTTTGAAAATTGTATGCCCTTTTTTGCTTTTCTGTCATATTTTTTGTGGCAAGCAGGCTAACTCCTCATCATCACTTCACTCGGTCAGCCTGTCAGGAAGACCTGAATGACCGCGAAAAAACGAAAAGATGGCCACGCACGAATGACATTTGACTTAGAAAAAGGAGAGTTCCAGATCAAATATTTCCATTTAATTTTTTCAATTGTATGTAACGTATTTTAAAAAATCGATATAATACAGAGCCCGAGATGTGATATTTATTTTATGGGTAAAATAAACAAATAAAACGATCCCACAAAATAATATTTCGGTCCCAGGCGATAATTAATGCGTTCCCACGAAATAGTATTCTGATATACATTCATCCTGTTGTATTTGAATGCACCACAGTTACAGGAACACAGATTGGTCGAGGGATTTGTGGGATGCTTGATGGGATACATAGTATTTAGCCTCTGGATGTAAAGTGACTGCTAACGACAATGTTGATAAAAGACAAGTTACCTCAGCACATCCTGAATATTATTAATCCTGTTCAACCCAAACTTACAACATCACACACCGCAGCCAGCTGCCCCGAATGCCGGCATGAGAAGCACAAGAATCCCGCGGCGGGCCGGAGCTCGTTTGCTTCTCAAGCCAGCAGACGGACAGCCAGCGGCGGTATGGGGAAGTAGCAAGCTCGGGCATCCTAAATCTTATGATATTTCATTGAAACAATAATAAATAGATCATTCTTGTTTTTATTTCCCCCCTCTTAAACTAATGTGGGCCACAGAGACATGGAAGTAGCGGTGGAAAGCAACTCTAGCGGGAGGAGGGAGAGCGTACCAGGATGTGAATGAACCCAGACATGGAGACGTGATTACCAGTGCTTTTGTTGAGCTTTTTAAAATAAGTAAATCTGATCTCTAAACATCCTTGTGTCTTCCATGCATTGTAACGAGACAGACAGAAATGTGGAAGTATCTGCATATATATATATATATATATATATATATATATATATATATATATATATATATATATATATATATATATATATATATATATATATATATATATATATATATATATATATATATATATATTGATTTGCAATATGAATAGTGTTATTTTTGGAGCATTAACCACGGGCGCCACAAGGGGTTTTCGGGGGTGCATGGGGGCCTGCGAGCACAGCGTTGGTGACCCCTGCTTTAGAGTATCCATTTATCCTATGAAGCATGGATTTGGACTGTGGGAGGAAGCCGCAGTGCCAGCACATAAAGAACTTGCAAACTCCACACAGGATGAGCGTTCATGGCTGGCTTTCTCCATCTGATACTGATACTGTCAGTAGAAACCGTGCAGAAAAGCTCAAAGCAGAGCCGGTGTTCTTTATTTAGAAAGTTAAGATTAAAACTGCATTTCTGAGTATTTTTTTATTCAAATTGTTTTGAGGTTCATTGAAATTAACTTTCTTCAGTAATTCGCCAGTCATGGCAACTTGAAAGAAAAAACAAGTCTCTAAACAAAACGAGTAAAAACACAATTCACTGATCATCAAACAAGCCCCCCGAAACAAATAAATAAATAGATTAAAAAATAAATGAACACCGTTGATGACCTTGTCAGAAAGAGGTGTTGTGCATTCTGATAGAGGTGTGAACCAGGAGCAGACAGAAAAATGCTGTTTGAAAAAAAGAGCTTAGTTAAGTACGCAAATAAAATTCAAAAAGTGTTTGAATTTCAGTGTTTGTGTTGTGTGTTAAAAATTTAGAGTTATTTTCAACACTCTTCAAATGTAATTCAACTGTGTGGGAGTGACTCCTCTGAACGAGTTGGGGTCAATCCTGAGAGTCGAATTTAAGCAACTCAGTGTTGGGTTAAAAATCGACAATGAATTGATTTCTTCAATATACTGGTGTCAGGGATTCCGACTATTGTAACCCAGGTTGCTAGAACTTGTGGGAGAAGTTTTTTTATCCTGTAGAGGGCGCTGTAGGTTGGGAAGGACAGAACAACATGCGCTGAGGGATACGTCAGATGTGAGATCTGTGAGCTGGACCTCAGACTGTGAGGGAGGAGGCAAGATGGCGGAATGAACGAACGTACTTTGCGGGCTCCGGTGTAAGATTTTTTTTCTGTCCTTGTTTGTGAGTTTTTTTTGCATTCTATAACCAAGAACACCGCAAGTTTTTTCTATTTAAAGTTTGTGAGAGGAATCGCGGACTACCGTAAACTTGATTTTTTCTTCCTTTTGAAAATCGAAAGTAAGCTAACCGAAATGCAAATGGACGAGCACGACTATTATTCCCAGTCCGATATTCACGAGATGACAGAGGAAGCTGTTGAAGTCACTTCAGGGGATGGAGAAAGGTCCAAAGAAAAGTTAGTGAACCTTGCACACACTCCAGTCAAAGCTCCTCATCCTAAAAAGCAAAAGAAAGGGAGCGGGCAGAACGTGCAGGATGAAAGTATGTTTGAAAGAATTATGGAAGCCGTGGCCGCCCTGACGGAGAAGGTCGACGTGCAAACGACCAAAATGGATGAGCAGACAGCCCTACTGAAAAAGTTTGACGAAAGAATTGATGCCAACTCAGAAGCTATAAAAAGGAATAAGGGCGTTCTAGAACACCTGGAGAAAAGAGTGGCTGAACTTCAAGGAGACAACAAGCGGCTAAGGGAAGCGGTGGCTGAGCATGCCCGCTACAAACGGAGGTGGAATCTGCGGCTGAATGGTTTGGCTGAGAAGGATGGAGAAGACATCAGAGAAACCGTCATCGGCATCTTGACCAGGGTGGTTCCCATCGGCGCGGACCGCCTGCGAGAGGCAGTTGACACGGTCCATCGGTTGGGAAGAAAGGGGAGCGCGGCGACTTCCAACAATACGCCGCGGTCGATAATCCTGCAGTTTGTGTCCAGAGTGGTCCGGGATGACATTTGGAAACGGTCGAGAGAGGCGAGAGTCTGCAAGGAAATGCACATCCACTTCAAAGAAGATTTCTCCAAGGAGGACAGGGAGGCGAGAGCCAAGCAGCTGGTCCAAGAGGCGAGGAAGAGGGGTCAGAGAGCGTTCCTGAAGGAGGGGTACGCGCTGATCGACAGTCGAAGAGTGGACCCTCAATAGGTTCCAGTCAGTGAGAGTTAGTGTTCTGTTAGTTCATGTTCTTGGTGAAGAATGCTCATTGAATTGTCTGGTAAGGACAATATTGTTCATTCCTGCACATCTTCTGCGGTTGCTGTGCTATTGGTAATTCCTAAATGTTTTCTTTCATTTCTTTAAACACTAGGGGGCTTAAAAACAATGTAAAGCGAAAAGCTATTTTTTTATTTTGTAAGGAGCAGAAAGCTAAATGTGTTTTTTTGCAGGAAACCCATTCAGTTGAAGAAGATGTAAACTTGGGACCTCTCATTCAGCTGGTGTTATGATACTTTTAAACAAATTCCCGGGAAAAGTTATTAACCATTTTGGGGATACCTATGGCCATTGGTTGATATTAATATTTGAGTTTAACGGTGAAATGTTTATTTTGGTTTGTGTATATGGTTATAATGAAAGAGCTAAAAACAAAACACTCCTCTCAGACTTATGTAAACAAATTCTAGACCTTAAACACGCTCATTTAACTGATAATGTCATAGTTGGAGGTGACTTTAACTTGGTGCCGACCTTTGGTTAGACAGACATCCACCTAGAGCACAATGTCACAAGTTTGATGATCTGGTTGTTGAATTTATGAATGTTGTCAATTTAGTTGATTATTGGAGAATTCTGAACCCAGTGACCAGGCAATATACATGGTTTAATGCTGCAGGAAATGGACAATCTTCAAGGTTAGATTATTGGTTAATATCTTCATCATTAGTAAAATATATTGATAAATGTTCCATTTCTGCTTCACCCTTAACAGACCACTGTGTTGTTTCCTTATCCCTTCAATGTAATCGGTCAGTAACTGATTTAATTCAAATTTGGAAATTCAACAATATGCTTTTGGAAGATTCCTGTTTTTGCAACAAGGTTAGAGAATTAATAACAGAAGTTGATGCTTTGGACATGTCACCTGTGAGTAAATGGGAATGGTTTAAGTTTAAAATTAGAAGTCTTGCAATTGATTTTAGTAAAAGTGCCTTTAGATTGAAACGTCTAAAACAACAAAATATTTTAAGAAATATTAATGACCTATGTAAAAAGATGGATTTGTCGACTGAGGAATTATTAGAATTAAGTAAATTACAAAGCGAGTTAGACGTTTTGTATATTGAAAAAGCTAAAGGTGCATTTGTAAGATCCCGAGCTCGCTGGATTGAAGAGGGAGAAAAAAATACCACATATTTTTTTAATCTTGAAAAACAAAGGCAATTAAAAAAGCAAATTAACAAATTATCAGTAAATAATTTTGTTTATGAAGACCAAGGGGAGCTTAACAAAGAAATACACACTTTTTACTCCAATTTATATAAGTCCTATCCTTCCGAAGCTGACTGTGAAATTTTATTCGAAAGCATTGAAGGATTGAACCAAAACATTGATTTAGAATTTAAGCATTTTATGGATAATGATTTAGACATTGAGGAAATGGATGCTGCTGTACTAAAGATGTCCTCTGGGAAATCTCCTATGGAAGCGATTATGTAGCATAAATAAAAAGCAAAGTCAAAACCAGAAATGCTTTTTCATTTTCAAAATGAAGCTGCATTTTTTGACTCAAAAATAAAATGAAAAAGCAATCCACCAAAATGCTTTTTCATTTCCTTCCTCAACACAGCTTATTCTGTCACTTAATTAAAATTGAAATGAAAATGGTATTTGACATTTCATTTTCTAACAGTTCTCTGGTAAATGTGTAGCATAATTCATTTAGAAATGTCTAATTTGACCATTAAAATGGATTAATAGAAATGCTTTTTAATTTTCAAAATGAAGCTGCATTTTTTGACTCAAAATTAAAAAGAAAAAAAATACTTCAAAATGCTTTTTCATTTCCTTCCTCAATACAGCTTATTCTGTCACTTAATTAAAATGATAAAGAAAATGGTATTTGACATTTCATTTTCAAAAAGGTCCCTGGTAAATGTGTAGCATAATTCATTTAGAAATGTCTCATTTGACAATTAAAATGGATCAACAGAAATGCTTTTTAATTTTCAAAATGTAGCTGCATTTTTTGACTCAAAATTAAAATGAAAAAGCAATATTTCAAAATGCTTTTTCATTTTATACTTGAAACCGCTCATTCTGTGTCATAATTAAAACGAAAATGCAAAGAGGGGATTGCATTTGCATTTTAACATCCACCCCGCGCAAGTTGTCACAATATTCAATTCGAAAAGGCATTAGCAGAGGGGAGGCGGGGCGATGACGTCACTGCTTTCTCCGTGTGTCCGGCCGCTGACTGACGCACACACACGCACCAGGAGCAGACTGTTAGCGGCAGAGACGAGGGTTTTGTGATGGTTGTGAACTTCTGATGAGTTTCCACAGCTTCTCATGACTACATAGCAGCATGTCCGCCTTCTGCGGTCCTCCTCCTGACGCACCGCGGACAAGCTTTGTTCTTCGGACCGCCAGCTGCCTTCGCACAGCGGAGCGCGAAGCTCCCGACGATCGCTGAAGGCGGAAATGCTGCCTGCTGCGATCTGAGAAACCATCATATGAATTTGTGTTTCCAGTGGTGTCCAGAATAAAATAAAGACTGATGTAATTCCCAGATATTTACACCTTGATCTGCAGCTTCGTGGTGAATTTGCTGTTTGATTTATTAAGATCCAGGAATCCAGGTTTGAGCAGGCCAGGTTCAGCGGTTTTTGAACAGGACCCGGTTTTACGTAATCTTAATGTGAAAAATGCAGCAGAATGTTCCTTTAGTGCCCTCGCGAATCAGAAGCTGTGAATCGTAAGCCAACTTTAGCGTCGCCTGACCGCACGGATTTAAAAACATATGATGGAGCAGAGCAGGCAGTAAAATATTAGCATAACTGTAATAAAAGCACATTATGAAGATAGTCTCCTGCAGCTTCGCGCTGAGTGAGTGTTTTTGGTCCAACCAGAAACGTTTAGCATCGAGAGATCTGCTGTCTGTTGATGGAGCTCCAGCTGTCATCAAACAGCAAATTCACTGCGAAGCTGCAGATCAAGGTGTAAATATCTGGGAATTACATCAGTCTTTATTTTGTTCTGGACACCACTGGAAACACAAATTCATTTGATGGTTTCTCAGATCGCAGCAGCATTTCCGCCTTCAGCGATCGTCGGGAGCTTCGCGCTCCGCTGTGCGAAGGCAGCTGGCGGTCCGCAGAAAAAAGCTTGTCCGCGGTGCGTCGGGAGGAGGACCGCAGAAGGCGGACATGCTGCTACGTAGTCCTGAGAAGCTGTGGAAACTCATCAGAAGTTCACAACCATCACAAAACCCTCGTCTCTGCCGCTAACAGTCTGCTCCTGGTGCGTGTGTGTGCGTCAGTCAGCGGCCGGACACACGGAGAAAGCAGTGACGTCATCGCCCCGCCTCCCCTCTGCTAATGCTTTTTCGAATTGAATATTGTGACAACTTGCGCGGGGTGGATGTTAAAATGCAAATGCAATCCCCTCTTTGCATTTTCGTTTTAATTATGACACAGAATGAGCGGTTTCAAGTATAAAATGAAAAAGCATTTTGAAATATTGCTTTTTCTTTTTAATTTTGAGTCAAAAAATGCAGCTACATTTTGAAAATTAAAAAGCATTTCTGTTGATCCATTTTAATTGTCAAATTAGACATTTCTAAATGAATTATGCTACACATTTACCAGGGACCTTTTTGAAAATGAAATGTCAAATACCATTTTCTTTATCATTTTAATTAAGTGACAGAATAAGCTGTATTGAGGAAGGAAATGAAAAAGCATTTTGAAATATTGCTTTTTCTTTTTAATTTTGAGTCAAAAAATGCAGCTTCATTTTGAAAATTAAAAAGCATTTCTATTAATCCATTTTAATGGTCAAATTAGACATTTCTAAATGAATTATGCTACACATTTACCAGAGAACTGTTAGAAAATGAAATGTCAAATACCATTTTCATTTCAATTTTAATTAAGTGACAGAATAAGCTGTGTTGAGGAAGGAAATGAAAAAGCATTTTGGTGGATTGCTTTTTCATTTTATTTTTGAGTCAAAAAATGCAGCTTCATTTTGAAAATGAAAAAGCATTTCTGGTTTTGACTTTGCTTTTTATTTATGCTACATAATCGCTTCCATAATCTCCTGGCTTGGATGGTTTAACAGCAGAATTTTATAAATTCTTTTGGTCAGATATAAGACGTTTGTTACATGAAGCTTTTCTGGAATGTATCTCAGCAGGTAGCCTTTCTAACACAATGAGACAGGGGTTCATCACTTTAATCCCCAAACCTAACATAAACACTTTATATTTGGATAATTGGAGACCAATTACTTTGTTATGCAATGACTATAAAATTTTAGCTCATGTTTTTGCAGAGCGTCTATACAGAGGACTGAAGGATGTAGTGGATGAGTGTCAGTCAGCATTTATTAAAGGAAGAAATATTCATAATCACATCAGGTTGGTAGTAGATTTGTTGGATTATTGTGACTTTGTTGACCCCGATAGTTTGATATTATTTCTAGATTTTTATAAAGCATTTGACACATTGAAGCATTCCTTTTTAATTAAAGCCCTGAAATTTTTAGGATTTGGTGATAAATTTTGTAATATTATTAAAATGTTTTATAATGATATTTATAGTTCAGTTTCCTTAAATCCAGGAATTACTCCCCGATTTGTAATTAAAAGGGGTATCCGACAAGGTTGCCCCATCTCACCCAAACTGTTTATATTAGCTACTCAGTTATTAACCATTCTCATAAAACACAGTCATGATATTCAAGGTATTTCTATTTTTGATAAGCAATACAAAATTAGTCAGTTTGCAGACGATACTGCTTTACTTCTAAAAAACGTTGCAGAGGTTGTTAAAGCTCTAAGTAGGCTTCAGTTATTTTCCAAAGCATCAGGATTGAAGTTAAATATTCCCAAATGTGAAATTCTCCCCATTCACTCATGTCAGCACCAAGCTATTGAAGCCATTAGGGTTGTTCATGAAGTGAACTATATGGGTGTATTATTGTCTAAAAACACAATAAGGAGGGAAGAAGTCAACATTACAAACCGGCTCTTGGACAATGAGCGTGCGGCTCTTTGCGTCTCGTCATATTTTCCATATCCTGTGCCTCATTTCATAATTTTTTCCCTCTTAAACCACACTCAAACCATCAGAGGGTATTAAAATAAATAATTAATAATAAAAGTAATCTGGCAGCGTGTGTGTGTTTGATTCTGCTCCCGACACATACGTGACCGCCAATCATTTGCGCGGGTTACGCCCACTGCCGGAACACATAGATAAAGATTTATGTGCGTGCAGACCGTTACCCTCATGGTCAAAATGGTGAAATTCAGAGTATACAGATAAACACAGGATGTTTCTGGAAGAACGGGAAGATTCTTACTTTTTACTGAACAGAATAGCGTCACGATGTTTATTATTATGAGCTTTTGGGAGCAGTAACATTGGTCATGGCAGAAAAGAACAAAACGTATCCCGGAGAAAATGAAAAACTTCCTGATCTGACACAAATTGTCTCCTTTATTAACAAGTTGAAGCTTTTCAAAGTGCACATTCAAAACGGCAATCATCCCACTTTCCTTCTTTGCGGAGCTCAAACAGCAGGAAGCTGCAATCAGAATGAATGAAGCGCAGAACGTGACGCTGCTTGCGCAACTGGACAGAAACGACCGCAGATCCCTTTTCTCATGGATCCTTTAATGCAGAGACTGACTCCCTGAGATCCCTGCTGGTCACTGATGAGGCAGCGAGAGAACCGGAGATAAATGAGCAGAAATCTCTTTGAAAGAAGGCCCTGTTATAATTTGGAGAACAGACATCGGTCCGTTCTGACCGACACCCACCTAAAGGAGCTGATCAGAGAGGCTACAACTGGCCCGGGGCTTAGCCCCGCCTTCTGCCCCTAAGACTCATGGGAAGGGGGGCATTTTCAGTGTAAAACCATGAGCCAGGTAGCTGTTAGCAGAATTGAGTTCCATGCCGTTTTGGCTGAATGAGTGTGTATCGTAGTTACCGGGTTCCTAATACGTAGTACGGGTTCCACCGTACTAATGTGAGCAGGAAAGAGAGGACGTGAATGACACAGTCAGTTAGATTATAACTGACTTAGAATAAACTGATTCATTGCAATTTATTAATATTTAAGAAATTATTTGCTTTTGATGCAAATTTAAGTCATATAATTTTGAATAAAAAAAACATATAAAAGCAAGATATTCTAATGAAGGTCTAAATTAATTTAAGTTGCACACAACTGAAATGTAATGTATTTAATGTGTTTATTGTGAATATGAATGACTCAGACACCAGGGGCCTGTTTCAGAAAGGAGGTTAAGTATAAACTCTGAGTGCGTTAACCCTGAAATCAGGGAAACCCTGGGTTTTCTGTTTCAGAATGGGAGGTTTGTTAAACCAGAGAAAGCAGAGTAAGTCAAACCCGTTTCTGAAAGAGAGGTAACTTATACTCCGAGTCAGTGTCCATGGTTACTTATGCTGTGAACCTAACCTGGTCGGGAGCAGGTTTTATTCCCTAAACTCAAGGTTTCTGCCGGTCCCCTCCCCTTTTTAAAGACGAAGCGGTATTTGTCGCTTTAACCTTCATTGTCCAAATTTCCGTCACACAGACAGAGACGGTCTAAGTGACAAGAATGACTTGTTCTTTTTTGGAGGACCCAATAGACGAGGAGGCTGCATTAATTCGTAGAGAATTATATTTACCTCGTACGAGGATTTTGAGAAGACTCAATATTTTGTCCTCGCTCCATACGTTTTTGTTTGAGCGTTACCGTTTTTCGTTGCAGTCAATTACATATACAATGAAAACAACATTAGGTCTTGCTATGTAGATGTTTCATATGTCAAATATTGTCAACAAAGCCTACATCCATGACATGCTCACATTTTGACCTGATTGATTTATGTTTTTATACTTCATTTTTAGCTGCTGCCATGTTCTTTTAATTGCATCTACATGAAAATGAAATCAGGGACATTTGATTAGATTAATGTAACAATTACTTTTTGGAAACACAATTTTCTAGCACTGCTTACTTTCTTAATCCCATATAAACCTATACCACTTGATCAATACAAGGGTAGTGTTGCAGTGTGTGTGTGCTGAGCGGGGTGCGATCCACGAGAGACAAGGGGAGGGGCGAGTGCAGGTGCAGATGGGGGGGGGGGGGGGTGAGCACGGAGCGGAGGTGTGTGGGTGGGACATATTGTGTGTTCAGAGGACGGAGCACTTAGTTTAATAAAGAGAAGGTGTCATTCCCAGAATAACTGTTTTGGAGTCATTCTTAATCCGCTCTGGAGGTTGAGGGTTTCCAACGGGAAGTGAACCCCGAAGGAGAATTCCCTTCGGCCCTGAAGGAAATCTCCGCTGCGCTTCTGACCACGGTCGGTCGGAAAGACGAGAGAAAAGAAAGGAGAAGTCTTCTCGCAGCGAAAGGTTCAACAGTAGACAAAAGTTCACTTTTAGAAACACAATTGCATGTATTAATATTAAACTGACCAACGTTTGCAAGAGGGGAAGGTTAACAAAAAAGTCCTCTAAACATTATCAACATTAAATGCATTCCCCCCCCCCAGATTGGTTCTGTACACTATGCAGCATTTCATGCATTTACACCAGGAATAACACTTCAAAAGTACACCTAAATATCGCCATTTTTTATTTCACACCTTATTACAGCCAATATTTTATAACAATGATTTAAATGCAAACTTAGGCATTAACTTGAGCAGCTATGTTTTTCCACGCTAACTGTCTCTGTTTTGCAGATGCAGCGGTGTTGCTTTTCTTCTGGAATATCTGCTCATATTCACTGTAACTCTGCAGCAGCACGTCAAGTTCAGCTGGCAAAAAATACGCAGACCTCTTTTTTTCACGGTTGCCATGGTGACTCGTGATATCTGCGCTCCATTGATAATGGCTTCTTATAGTCGCGGTGCGCACGCTAAACTCCGAATCAGTCCACTCAGAGTTGATTGACCTAACTCCGATCAACTTCTCTGAAACAGAAAACTCAGAGTTGTTAATCTCCCGATTGACCAACTCAGAGTTCAAGTTCAACCTCAGAGTTGGTTGAACCTCCTTTCTGAAACAGGACCCCGAAGGATGCTCTGTCCAGATGTTTGAGTATTTGTTGGTGTAAGTATCATTGAAAGAGCAATGTTGAGACACAAAGAATTACCAGTTAAATGCTGTTGGATAAACGATGAAATATTCAGTTTTATCATCATAAATCTGACTTCAGAGGAGTCACATTCTCACCAGCATCAACCTTACTACCCGTCACTGAGTAGTTGTGTGTCAGAGAGAGGCAGAGAAAAGAGTGAGATGAAGAGAGAGAGAGTGTGTGTGTATGAAATGAGAGAGAGGTGCCTGTGTGTGTGGAGGGGGTATCTGACCTCTAGGGTAGACTCTGTGTTAACTCTGGCTAAGCTGCATTGATGTGTGTATTGAGGGTGGACACTTTTCTTGAAATAATCACAATTACAATACTGCTGTTCTGTTGTAGGGAGAGGAGTGTGTTATGGACAATAATACAGCTTTAATTGCGTGTGTGTGTGTGTGTGTGCGTGCGTCTTGGCAGGTCAGTGTGTGGTATGGCTCTTTGACTCTCACAGTGAAAAAATTCGGCTCTTGGTGTCAAACTTGTTCGCCACCCCTGACGTAGGCTATCGTGGTAGGAGAGTGACTACCTTAATTCCACAGGTGCCCAATCACCTGGATCGGAAAGAACTGCCCAAGGACGGAACAGACTTGTATTTCTTTTTTTAGATATTGTTTTGATTAAGAAAATTTTATATATTTTTATTGCATTATTTTTTTGTGAACCAACCTGGTATATTGGGTTTAAAATTGAACTAAAAAGTATTTTTCTGAAAACCTTGCAAGGTAAAATTTGACCAACCCCGGGGTTAACCAATTTTCTTTCTACACAAATTTTATTGGGTTATCAGGTTTAATTGTTCATGTTCTGGAACTATTTGAAAGTGTTTTTGTTAATTCCTATCAATTTATAAATGGTTAAAAGTAAAAAAAAAAAATCACAATTGTGGTCTGTGGTTATTTATTTAATTTAGTCTTTTCAACTGCTCCTCTTAACCTAGAACTATTCTGGTCCAACTCGGCATTTGAGGTGCTACACTATAATTCACTAATGTCACATGGTGCTAAAGCTTGCTTTTATGCCTTATATGCAGTCAAGAGCATCATTTATTCTGCAGAAACATGCGGTTTGCCTAGTTCTATTTTGGATAACATGCTGGAGACAGAACAACAGATTTTAACGTTTTTTTAGCTTAGCCATTGAAGGTGCATCAAGGGTTTGGCTATCTCCTTGCTAAATGATGTTGAGGTTTATTCTTTTTTTCAGAAATAAACACATACCAAGGTCTGCTTAGAATATGAAGCTGAGAGTGCCATATTATTTATTTATTTTTAGCTCCATTTTTATTTTCTTTATCTTATACCCATATGTAAACATGCTAAATCAAAGAAAACAACTGCTTTGGTTTTCTGTTTTATTATTATGGGAGTTCCTTTATTACAAACTGTATGGCAAACTATTTTCTAATATGATGTGTAAACACAGTTTCAGTTTTTAGCAAACAGTTTTTTTATGTGGTGTTGGTTTTGATAACAGTTCAAACTGCAATGGTGGAAAGGTAGAGCAGTCCACCTCTGAATGGAAGATTGCAAATTTGATTCCCGCCTTACATGCCTTCATGGGAAAGTATTCCTGAGTATCTTTACACAACCTCACAATGCTCAACCTCAACGCACAACCTCACAATGTACCGCTTCAATCTCAAGTTGTGATAGGAGTTGCCGTTTGTGGATGTTCGAGCATTAGGCTACCAGTTGTTTGGCAGTTAGCCTTAATTTTGGGTTTCGAAGTAAATGGTAAATGGCGTATACTTGTATAGCGTTTTTCTACTTACAAGGACAAAGTGCTTTTACAGTCACAGACCCATTCACCCAGTCACACACACATTCACACACACATTCACACGAAGCATCCATTCATTCCACATTCTCTGCATGTAACCTCTCTGGGTGGGATTGCTTGAGTAGTAGCATTCTAACAGAACCTTTTTCTCACATTAAAGGCCCGTACACACCGGGGCGGATAACAGCGCACGTTATTCGCCAGTGTTTTTCAACACGTTTTTTGTGTACACACCCAAGGGATTTTCGCTGACGATGAGCCGAGTGAACATGCAAATTCATTCCCTGACATTAGATGGCGCTTAATGTAAAACAGAAATACTCCTGTACACAAGGTGGCGCTGCGCAACTTTATGCTTCTTAAAGTCGCTTTTCACTCAGAAGAAGAGAGCAAGTATTTACGCACTTGTCAGAATCATACAAAAAAATATGAATATTTCCAGCACCAGTAGCTCCAGTTCCAGCGATGAAGAAATTATTGTTCTGTTGAATGATGACGCTACTAGACGCTACTAGATGCTAGACGCTACTTGGCCTATATCTTCTTCGCCGTTACGTATGTGTGCTCAGCAAGACAGTTTTGTGTTTTAGCGCCCCCAAGTTGTGTTTTACTGTAACTTCAGAAGCTCCAGACACGTGTGCAAAAGCGCCGTTCTCATTGGTCGTATAGTTTTTGACGCGGCGCGTCAAACCAAAAAAACAAACCCGAGGCGTTTTAAAAAAAATGACGCTTTTACGCGTGGCGTTTTTCGCGTCGGTGTGCACGCTCACATTGGTGCCCTTTGTTTAGTCACGAGGCGTTAAACGTCGGTGAATATCGCGCGCAGGCCTTCAGTCCATTTCCGTCTTGTTCCAGCAGCCTACTTTCCATGGTGCTCTGGTCCCCTAGCACCTGACGCAGACCTTGTTTGGCGGGGCGACGTCTAAGCCGGCATGACTTGTGGTTCATTATCTCTCATGGGTTATGAGGTAGGCAGTAGCATTAAGGGACCTGCCCAAGGGCACTCACTGGGTTCTGTTAATTGCACTGCATTGTTGTTGTAATTGCCCCATTACCATTGCTTGCCTGGGAATCGAACCCTGCCATGTCATTTTATGCAACTACCCCTGGCTGCAGCCTGCAGAACTGCACAACATAGTGGAATGCTGGAACGCTGAGGAATGTGTACACGCTGTGGAATGTTAACCCCACCCACATTGAGCCTGTCTTCTTCATTGGTTTTACAAGTTTCCATGTGCAATATTGCCACCTACCGGTTTTTAAGGAGTTTTTCCTTACCGTGAAGGGGGGGGGGGTCGTCTAAGGGCAGGAATAACAGTTTAGTTTAGTCTGTTTTGTTAAAGTTTAGTATTTTCCTAATGCATTCTTTGTATTCACGATCCCCTTTTTATTGTTTTTCATTGCACTAAATAAAAAAAAAATATTTAATTGAATTAAAGAATTTATACAGTGATTCCTGTCTTCTTATGCCTTTTACAAGTTTCCACGTGCATGTATTAGGGAGTTAATAAATTCTGTCTGGCCTCACAGACTCAAAAAAATAACTCATTGGATGAACTCAATTTAATTGTGGGCAGGATTTCCATCCAATAAATATGAGTAACCCCACCTCAAAAGAAAATTCTTCCATGTAACGAAATATAATCGAGTTAGTCGAACTCAATTTTATCAAGAAAGGCAAAGGGAAAAAAAATCATGCAACAGAAGTCTAAAGCCAGATTCGAACTCGGAACTGCTGCATTATAAACCCGCTAACTAAGTCACCAAGCTAACACTCCAATGACAAAATAAGGCCGCCGGTATAAATAAATAGACTCCTTATTTCTATGACTGACGCTCTTCGTGTATCGTCTTATTGGGAGAAGCCGAATCGAAACGATTTCATGCCACAGTTTCGTTTTTTACGTGGAAAAAACGAACTAAAGTTTTCACTTTTGAAAAGTCGAAGGATTTGAAGGACTAATAGTCATACCAGGCATTACATTAGATGAAGGAGTTGAACATTTTAATAGTTCAATGGTTAAAATAGGTGAAAAATTGTAGCCGTGAGACGGCAAAAAGCATAAAGACAAACAGGAAAACAGCATTCAACAGCATGTCCCTTACTTGAACTCAATTATTTTGGATTACTGGAGTTATAGGGGAAACTATTAATACATTTTGTGTTAGGTCAATTAAATGTAGATACAATCTTTTAAAATAAATATTTTTAAATAAAACAAACAGAATTTTATTGTGTTACATGAAAGAGGAACTTGAATCATTTTTTTGAGTAAAAAAAAATTGCACCATTCAAATTTTCCTCCCCTCTGTTCTCTTTCTTCCTCATACAATTCACAATGACACAAAATGTGCTCCACTGATTCTTCCCCTTTCCTGCAATCACAACTGCTGTGACAAAGGTGAATCAAATGCACGGGGTCAGCGTGGGCGGGGTTAACATTCCACATCAGACGGGCTCAATGTGGGCGGGGTTAACATTCCACAGCGTGTTCACATTCCTCTGCGTTCCAGCATTCCACTATGTTGACCCATTCTGCAGGCTGCAGCCAGGGCTTACTCATTTTATGTGGCCCGCAAGAGCATACAAGTTTTTAATTTCTTAAAATTAAAAAATTAAAATTGGTGTGTATTTATTCATCTCTAGGTGGAATTGGACTTGAAATATCGTATTGGGCAACTATACATTAGGACTCAAACACTGTCCACATAACCTAACCTGACAGAATCAAATTTAAAAGGATTTATGATAAAGTAACAAGCAAACATATGTTTTCTATGCAACTGTAATTATCACTTTAAAAAGTTATAATAAATATAAATATAATAAAGAACATTAAGGAGTAGTTATTTTTCATCACATTCAGTTAAATGTATAAGTTACATTTGGGCCTTTGAGGACAACCACTATGCTGATGTGGCCCTCAGTGAAAACGAGTTCGACACCCCTGCACTAAATCATCTACAAATGGACACGCCATGCTGCTTCACCTCTCTGAAATCAACTAAACTTCAACTTAACCTGCTCCAGACCAAGTTATGTTCAGAGCACAACTTGCTATGGCAATTTAACATACCCTGAAACATACCTCCTGTTTTGGAACTGAAAGCTGAGGTTATCCGCTTCCTTATCCTCAAATTTACCGAGGTAACTCACTGAACCTGCTTTCTGGAACAGGGCTCTGCTGCTTTTAAACAGCAGCTCTATGAAAATTTACTCTACAACCGGCAGTGATAACTTTTGCCATTTAACCCAAGTGTTATAAAAATCCAAGATCTTAGAAGGGTTGAAAAAAGACTGCTGTTCCACTTCCATCCTAGTGTAACATATCTGATACTTTCAAAAGTGTTGTTTTAACTTAATCTAGAGGGAATGTATATAGACACCTTAAGTGTTGAATTCAACTCTTTTAGAGTTGAATTGACATTGCTCATTTTGCTGTGATAGAGAATACGCTGGGTGGGTCACACGCTACCTGCTCTGCTCCATTCTGATGCATCCACCTGCAGACAAATAGATCCATGATCCATCGTCTGAACTGGAAACTGGATCATAACTGTACGATTAGTTGGCTCCGATGTTGCTCACCATTTTTGATGCACCGCTAATGTTAATGAACTCCTGCAGCTCTGCAGAAAATATGTCCTAGAAAACTACAGAGTTTGTTCAAATTTTGCCTACAAATGGTATAATCATAGTTAAAAGATTTTTTTTAACTTGTCCAGACAGATGAGAGCTGAAAGCCTCTTGGGTTGGACATATTTTACTGTTACAATAGGGGTTATGAATCTTTTGACACACTATTTGTATATTTGAATTAACCCCTTTTGTAATTTAGGCTAAACTTCATTCATCTTACTCATATCTGTTACAGTCTTTTACAGATAGAAGGGAAGAAGGGGGGGGGGGGGGTATAGAACTGTGAAGCAGCACAAAGCAACAAGTTGCTGGATGTTTACAATCATTACATTCAGGTCTCAAGTAATGTAAATCCAAAAGGGGCACCAATCAATCATCATCATTAAAAGATTACTGGTAACACTTTGAAAATAGATCAAAAGCTGATCAGAGCTGGACTCTGATAATGCAGTGGCATAATCTTGAGTTTGCTAAGCCAAACCACCTGGATGTGTCAAACCACTTTGGGTTTTCAGGGGTTTAAAATTGAACACTAAGCAGACATGTGTCTAAGTTCATTTTAAAACATATGGATGTTGATTCTTACTTCTGATGGAATCTGTAGGGATTTGTGGGCTTTCCAGTGAAATGGAATATGTCCGGTTTTAAAACACTATAATTCCAGGTATGTGTCATCCATATAAATGTATTCCTCAGTTGCCTTTGCGGTCTTTATTCCATTAGTTGGTCAAATGTGGCTTGGCTAGAAGATTTCTTGAAAAAAGGAAAAAGTTTGGTGTGGCCCCTGCACTGGAAAAAGCATGAGTAAGCTGTGTGACACATTTGGTGTTTAATGCTGTGGATGCCTGTGTATCAAGGAAACCACTTGTTTCCAGTTAAGATGTTGTGCTTGAGGTTGTATGAAATGTCTGTTAGACCAGACGGGAAAGGAAAGAGGTTTTGTTGGTGGGAACTGAGAGTTTCTCTTTGATCAGGGAGCAGTAGAACATATACACAGCGCACAGCATTCTCACAGAGCACTTCAACTCATCTTCAGAGCATGATAAGGCTCACATAATGATATGTAAAGTGCTTTAAAGAGTGCTTTGGCAGCAGAAATCTTTGCCACCCATGAAGAGGCTTTCTGTCTTTCCTGCCAGATTACCCCCCACTTCCTGTCCCTGTCTCACTGTTGTGTCGTCAGCCGAGCTCAGAAAATAAACCGTTTTTAGCTGAATAACTCTGGATATGGTGGTAATTTTCAGCTGAAATGTTTTTTCCTTTTTTAGAAATCTGCCTGTTAAAACTGAAAATAGAACTCAAGATCATGTTTTAATTCTTTTTATATGAGAACATACATTACATACCGTCCATTCCAATTCCCTATTGTTTCTGTTTGCTGTTTCTCACATCTTTGTTTTTATTTGTCTTTGTTAGATTTGTTTTTATTGACAATTTTAATCTTTTCTGGAACAGAACCTCATCTTATAAAACTGATGGGATTCACCTCAGTCCACTGGGCAGCAATGTTTCAGCTGCAAACATCAGAAACTCTGTCCAGTCATCACCGGCCCCCATCATGCCCCCACCAGTCCAGACCTCCTCCTCATCCGTGCAGACATCGGTCTGTGGAAGTGACTGACTGGATGTGGTATCACCTCCCCACATTCCCCAAAAAACTGCTTCAATTGACAGTGCTTCCTTGCCACCACCTACACCCCCTCCAGTCTATCCCATTAAGACCATTATTACAATCAGGTCTTCCATGTGGGGAAGTGCTGGGAGAAAAGCAAACATTAAGTGGCTTCGTCCACTAAAGGAAGCACCAAAACCTGAGGAAGCAGCTTCCACAACCACTCCACCCCCCTCTTTTAACATGGCACTTTTTAACGTTAGATCTTTGTCCAACAAAACATTTATCATAAATGATTTTATCCATGATTATAATATTGATGGACTCTTTTTAACTGAAACATGGCTGAGCACGGATGCATCTACTGTTCTCACAGAGGCTTCTCCACCCAATTTTAGCTTTGTTTTTTCAACCAGGGAGGGCAAAAAGGGTGGGGGTACTGCATCTATAAAGTCCAACTCCTTTGCAGTAAAGCAGATGTCATTAGATGAGTACCCCAGCTTTGAACATCACGCCTTTGTTTTTAACAGCCCTCCGGTTTTCTGCATCACAGTATACAGACCACCCAAACCAAGCTCTGTTTTTATTGAGGAGTTTTCTGAGTTTTTAGCATCTGTCCACACTTCCTTTAACATGATTTTAAGAACTGGTGACTTTAACCTGAATATAGACGGGAAGTCGGACTATTGCACCACTCAGTTCTTGGACTTGCTTGCTTCTCTTGATTTTAAACAACATGTCATGCAGCCGACTCACAACAGGGGGCGCACTCTTGACCTCGTCATCAGTCATGGTTTACCTACCAGTGTGTCCACTGTTGTGGACCTGGCTGTATCTGACCATTACTGTGTGCTTCTTAACATCACTGGTTTTATAAAATAAGAGACCTCTGTGAGAACGGTGAAGAAACGCTACTTGACTCCTGAGGTGGTCGAAAAGTTTATTACATCTGTTCGCTCCTACTCTCCACTTGTCTTGCCGGCCCCCTGTGATCTACTTGTTGAAAGTTTTAACAGTAAATTAAAATCCAGTCTCGACTCAGTTGCTCCTCTAAAATCTAAGAAGATAAGAATCAAACCCAGACCCCCCTGGAGAACTGAGGAAATTAAACAATTGAAGAGACGTTGTAGATCTGCCGAAAGACTTGATAAAAACTATCAACTATACCAAAACCAACTAAAACGATATAATCAAACAGTAAAACAGACCAGAAATTCCTACTTTGCGAACATCATTTCTGTAAATAAAAATAACCCCAGAGTCCTTTTCAGCACAATTGAATCTTTAATCAACAAATGTGAAAAAAAACACAAGGCCAGCCTCCGCCTCATTGTGTGAGGAATTTGCAGACCACTTCAGGAGCAAGATTGATTATGTCAGATCTGACATCATAAATGAACAGAAAAGCCTTTTTATTGGTAATGATGGCTTGATCTTATCTGAGGAAGCACTGGACAGTTTTGACCTGGTTGAAGCTGCAACACTTGGTCGAGTTTTCTCCCAAGTTAATCCAACAACTTGTTTTTTAGACCCCATCCCTACATCACTTTTTAAATCATTTTACGGGTCTTTTGAGAGTGAGATTTTAAATATCATGAACTCCTCTCTACAGACGGGAATCTTTCCTGCTGCCTTTAAAAAGGCAGTGGTGAAACCGTTACTCAAGAAAACAAATTTAGACCCTTCAGTTTTTAATAACTACAGACCTGTGTCCAACTTGCCATTTTTAATCAAGGTTTTAGAAAAATTTGTTTTTATTCAGCTAAATGAGTTTCTCTTACAAAACAACATTTTTGAGATAAACCAGTCTGGTTTTAGGACGAACCACAGCACAGAGACAGCCTTGTTAAAAATCGTTAATGATGTCAGGTGTGCCTTGGATTCAGGTCAGATCTCAGTACTAGTTCTACTAGATCTAAGTGCAGCATTTGATACTGTTGATCACCTGATCCTTGTAAACAGACTTAAAAGTCTTGGCCCTTCAGGGACTGTTCTCAAGTGGTTCGAGTCGTATCTCATGAAGAGAAACTTTATGGTAAGCATGGACACACACTTCTCTGGGGTCCATGAAATTAATTGTGGTGTGCCTCAAGGTTCCATCCTTGGCCCCTTACTTTTTAACATTTACATGCTTCCTCTGGGGAATGTCATCAGGAGCCACAACATCAGCTTTCATAGCTATGCTGATGATACCCAGCTGTACATAGCTATGTCTCCTGATGACACAAGACCAATAGAAGCACTTTTTAACTGTATTTTAGATGTAAAATTATGGATGGCAAATAATTTTCTGCAGCTCAACCAGGAGAAAACGGAAATTGTAGTTATCGGTCCTGAAGCCAAGAGGGAGAAACAGTTTCTGAAGCTACAGGAACTTTCATTTAGTCATTCAGAAACAGTCAGAAACCTGGGCGTTATCTTCGACTCTAAGCTAACTTTTATTCCACACATAAAACAGGTGGTTAAAACTGGTTTTTATCATCTCAGAAATCTGGCTACTCTCTTTTGCTAATATGGAGACGCTAATGCATGTTTTTATCATGAGTTAAATTGATTATTGTAACACCCTGCTTGCTGGTCTTCAAAAAAAACAACATTAGGAACCTTCAGCTTCTCCAAAATTCTGCTGCACGAGTTCTTACAAAGACCAGGAGGCGAGCTCACATCACCCCAATTTTAAAATCCCTGCATTGGCTCCCCATATGCTTCAGGATTGATTTTAAGATACTTTTAACAGTTTTTATATGTCTTAACGGTCTTGCGCCTTCTTATCTATCAGATCTTTTAGTGAAGTATGAACCCTCGCGGACCCTGACATCCTCTACCACTGGTCTGTTAACCATTCCAACTGTAAAAACCAAAACCTATGGAGAGGCTGCATTTCAGCACTATGGTCCCCGTTTATGGAACATGGTCTACTAGAGGACCTGAGAGCCGCAGAGAGCATTGATGCTTTAAAGAAAAGGTTAAAGACCCATCTGTTTAACCTGGCTTTTAGCTAATTTTTACTACTTTCATTTATTTATTCAGTTATTTATTATATGTATTTATTTATTTATTTTTATTTATTTATTCATCCATTTTATCTTGTTTTATGAACTTGAACTAGATTTTTAACGTGTTATTTTAATTTACCTTATTTCAATGTTTTATTGTTTTTATCAATATGTTTACTTTTTCATTCTCATTTTTATTTCCATTTTATTTCCGGTGCTTCCTCAGCTGGGACCTCTCCCTCTGGGTCGGCTGCTGTTCAGCCACTGCGGCTCTGGATGGGGACCTGCATCAACACTTAGCTGTGGTGGAGCGGTCCCCGCCTGTGATGCTGCATTTGGCTGGTCATGCGGCTGTTCACGGAAGGGGAGGTTCCAATTATCAGCGTTTCCAACGTCTTGTTTTCGTGCTCAGCCTGTTTCTCATTGTCTTTCCCCATCAGTTAAGGGGTGGGAGGTGTGAAAGGAGTGGGGGGCTAGGTACAGGGAGGGGGGCCCTATTTATTTATTTATTTATTTTTATTCATTTATTTATTTTGTTTTTTGTGCTTGTTTATTTTAATCGTCTTGCTTGTTTTTATATTTTGTTGTTTTAATGTAAAGCACTACGTGTTATATTTTTTATATGAAAAGTGCTTTATAAATAAAGTTTGATTTGATACGATGATTTTTTCTTCATTTTCTCTTTACATTTCTATGTTCTTTGTATTCCATGCTAGTTTGTAGTCCAAAGATATGCACGTTTGTGCAACATCATTTGAAATTAGCCTCCACATCTTCAATGCCCTTTGACTTCTTAAGTGTTGACAAGAAGCTTGTTTAATACAAATACAATAAAATAAGCACAAATACAAGATTAAGTGATCATTAAGATCTTGAATCATTAGTTTTCACGGCGGGAGTATAGTGGTATGGGTTACAGTTCACCATGTGTACTTTGCTAAGGAGATTCAGTGTGACTTAAAACCTTCATTTGGCCAGTTTGTCCAGAAATACCCCTTCAATGCCACCCTTGCCTCCCATTGTAGAGAAACATTCCAGAACATGTCCAAACACTCCAGCATGAAGTGGGTGGTCCAGCTTTTACGAGTTCAAATAATCTCCTTGTTGCTTTCCCAGCATACAGTTCAATGAGTGAGTACACAGAGCAGCTAGAAGTGGCAGCTCTTTTGCATCTGCACTGTTGCTGTGAAGGAATTTGACCCACTGATGTTCCCTCTCTATCTGCTTTGTTTGTAGGCAGCTGTCATCTGAGGATCTGGCTCGAGTTCCTGCAAATTCAACCAGTAACATCTTGAACAGGTTACTGATCACTTATGATCCCAGGATAAGGCCCAACTTCAAGGGTGAGGCTTTGTCTGCTTTGTCTTAATTTACAGTTCTGGGCTGCTGCCATGCAAATAAAATACATAAAGACCTGATGTTGGGGCACACATGTGTGCAGTGTTGACATGCAGATGTTACATAAAACTCCCGTTTTCTTTTTCATGCCTGCTCCTTATGTTGTATTTTCTACCTAATCTCCATCATTACACTAGTTATCAAAAGCACATTATTATCTTATGTAACATTGACATTTGTCCTCATACTAATATGCTTGCAGGTCTGGATGAGGCCAGTAATCTCACAAAAAAAGAGAATTGAATCAATGATAAAAAGATTAAACTGAGGGAAATCCCCCCAAACCCTGTATTATTTTCCATAATTCTATATAAGTAATGTTTCCTGTAATCACAAATCAAAGATTGAGTGCAGCTGCATTCTGTTGTCCTCAGTAAGAACATTGAAAATCAAAAATGTCCAAAAAGAGAGACAAAATATAATGGTAGAATGGCATTATGTAAGCAAGTGGGAATGCTGAGAAAATGTACTGAAGGCTTCCAGACATATCACACATGACTAGAACATTTGAGTTGTCTGTAAAAATGCTCATGCGAGGGCTGTGTACTGAAGCTGGGCCCTAAAGAGGCTGAATCTGTCTAATTACATCTTTCTGATGAAATGTCTGAAACGTTTAAACTCAACTTATCATCAATGAAGGGACTATTTTGTAACTTCTGCTATAAGGCACACCAAATTATATAAGGCATTGAGCAAAAAGAGTCAGAGAGAAGACCAGCAGTCAGACTTTAATAACTGTGTTCACTTTTGTGACACGTTACACATCAGCCACGTTAGCCTGTTCACAATTCATGTAACCTGCACCTATGCAATAGACTGAAACAGCTAAAACAAACATAACTGCTAATTCCCAACCTTGTTAAAACTTACAAACACGTTTGTGTCTTAGTGCAGAAAATATGGTAATTCAATTGCTTCTAAAATATCACCAACTGCTCAAAGCTGCTAAATAAGGTTGAAAATGGTTATTGGCTCAGAAGTCTTTGTACAGCTGGATAATAGTTCAAATAAAGAAAAATAATTTAAAAAACGTAGGTTTTTATGAAGCAGGGTAAAATTGTAAATCTGTTTAACTGTTCAATCCTTCTAAAGCACAACATTTGCACAAGAGCACAATTGTTTAAAGCTTCCCTCATCCACTTCTAAAGAAATCCAACAGACCAGCATTTCTAACTCCATGAAAAAAAACAAGACAACTTGGAATCTGTTGAAGGAGATGGGCTTTTGGCCACTATAATAATAATTATAGAGCTAAAACGTTCTGATTTTACATGCTAAGAATTTACAGAAATACCAGAAAATGTATCTCATCCTGACTGGATATGCTGCACAAGTCTTTGTTTCATTCTTCACTCCTCACACAGCAGGAGCAGATATAGTCTAACAAGTGAAGCCAGACTGCCTGACTTTGGTGTGTCTGCAGACCGTATTCATCCTCTGGTTCCTGCAGTGGGAGCTGCACTCCTGTCTGAACTGCAGTGATCAGGCTCACTCCCTCCCTGACCGACTGGAACTGGTCCAGCAGCCAAACATCTGCTCTTGATTTCAGGGTGGGCTGCAAGCTCCCTTTCCATTGACATCCATGTCATAATCTCCAAAAAAGCAGCTCAACTGCACCGTGTTCAGGCATTTTCCACGGCCTCCAAAACGAGGAGCGATGCAGAAACTGTTTCTGAATAGTTCTGGATCCAGTTGTTTGTCAAAGAAGAAATGAGCTCTATGCTACCCCCACAATGGGTGCATTAGCTAAATTAATAGAGGACATCTTAACATGATTCACTCTACGCTGCTTGTTAGCATCTCATGATCAATAAGAAAATCAATTCAAGAATGGAATAGAATTCAGTGTTTCTGCCTGCAGGAACAACAGGCAATGCAGAGCTTGACTTTTAATCTCAGAGCAGTTTTCAGTCAAAAACTCACTTCTTTCCTTCCTCTGAATGCAGGAATTCCTGTGGAGGACAGAGTGAACATTTTCATCAACAGCTTCGGCTCAATCCAGGAAACCACCATGGTGAGAATCTGCTCCATCCTGCTCCAACAGGACCTCCAGAAATCAATTCTGTCCATCTGAAAACTGCCGAACTGTGCAGAGGATTGAAGCGGGAGGGTTTCCTACAGGCCAGAACAAATGAATCATTATGAGCATTGTGTAGTTATAATGCTTCATTTATCAGAGGAATAATTGCTGATGTGTGATTTGAATGATAATTAGTTGGTTCTTAGTCACTCATAAAACAAAAGCTTTACAGCTGAAAGAAAAGCAAAGAGTTTGGAAGCTGCTGGAAGAAAAATCTGTAAACAGGAGCAGACGAGCTCGGGCAGCAGGGAGTGTCTGCATCATTTCAGCATGATTGTAGGGGTGCACACAAACACTTGTGTGCATTTACGGGTGAACATGCACATCAGCATGCTGGAGTGAGAGGAGCAAAAGCTTCTGGAAGCACGAGAGCGACTCAGCTCTGTCCTGTCCTGATAAATCACAGAAGGAAATGAGGGGCCCCTCATCTGAAACAACTTTCCGTCTTTATCGGTTTCATTTTGTTCATTTTCACTGGAATGATCTTGGACAGCCGGGGGTTTGACTGGAGTTAGAAAAATCAGCTAAACACCCACATGCAGAAGACCAAGAAAGAAAGAACGACAGAAAAGAGTGAATAATAGATAATGGAGACACAGAGTGAGTCATAAGAAAAAAAAATAGACTGACAAGGACAAAAAAAACCTAAGAGGCGGAAGGGAAGATGCTGAGAAGAATAAAACCACACACAAAAAAGGGAAAAGATAAAAAAGAGAGAAAAAATAGCCATGCGATCCCAAAAGACACTTGTCTTTTCTCTCTGAGTGCTCTGAAAGCAACAGAAGTTAAAAATGTACAAGGAGGAGGAGAAAAAGCAACAACAGCTGGTCACTTTTTCCCTTAGTTTATCACTCTTTAGGGTGTCTGCTTCCAGGAACCCGTCCTTCATCCTTTACACCTCCCTCAGCCAACCAAACACCACCTCCTTAGCAGTATTTAATACGCTTATTTTCATTTTATGATTGGATACCTCAGTAATTGATGTTGTGAGCTGCATTAACCTGCAGTTGTGTGTTATTTCACCAGTCCTCAGCTGGAGTTTTCCTTGATGATTACAACAGCGGCAGTGTTAAATCTCTCAGAGATCGAAAGCTGCACTGGCAGCTTGATGGTGAGCCAGGAGGGAGATATATGTCCTTGTCTGCTTTTCAGAAAAGGCAAACGTGTGGGAAATGGCCCGGGTCTCTGTGAGCCAGAGCCCAGCAGAGGCTGCTTGTGCGAGGACTAAAATGAGGATGGGCACAAAGGACAGCTGGCCTTCCTAAATTAGACATCAACTACAGGAAAACAGGTTCCCCTCCCTCCCTGAAAGGTTAATGCATAATGTGAGCAGCTGCTGAGTTTCCAACCCTGCTGTGAGATGCATGTGAAAACGTTCAGAACCTAAAGGCTTTAGATAGTTACTTTTTTTCTGGTGATATGCAGAAGCTGAGAAAAACAAGTCTCTAAGGTCTGCATTGAACTGGAATGCCCTGAATATAAAAGGATTATTGTTTGGTCAGAATTATAAATTGTAAAATAAACTGCAGCACACTGCTGGGATTTTGTTTCCTTTAAGGGAAGGAAAGGTGTAGCTCTCTTCATGATGATGGATCAGAGTTTGGTTTTTCCTAGGCCATAAATTCTTCCTTTTTAGCTGTTAAATATGAAAAAAAGTATGGCGCCTTTGGAGATTTTAGCTTACATTTGACATGCAACACTGTAGACTAACAATGCCTTCTATTTTAAAAGATGGGAAAATGCCACCAAGAACTCTGTCACATTGCAAACTGTAATCCCTTAAAACCACAACGTGATGAATGAGTTTAGCCTTTCAAAAATGAAGGCAGAGTTCTGTTTAACTCCATGTGAAGATTGAACTTAATAATGATAGAAGATAAATGAGCGAAATGTGTCCAAGAAAGGATCTTTGCAGATTGACAAGAGGTCGCTAAGGTTACCTGCAATCAGGTGCAAAAATGTGTCAAGTTCACCAATGAACTCAGTGAAGGGATTTGCTTTGCAAACATTTGACCTGCTCCTCCCCGTCTGCTGCCCTTCAGGCTAAAGCACCCAAACAGAACATGAACAAAAATCGGCGCCTTTTTTGAAATAGAAGCTGTTTCATCTTAAAAATCAGTCAGTAATGCCAAACTGGTGATTTTTTTCATTTCATATATGCTCTCTGCATTTGCTTCAGCTGTTATTTTTTTCATAAACCATTTCACACACTTGAGCTTTAGGTGGACTTTTCTTCCAAAGTGAGCGGCGTGGCGCCCATCTGAGTTTGTGCTGTTGAACCTCACAGGACTACAGAGTCAACATCTTCCTGCGTCAGCGCTGGAACGATCCGCGGCTCAAGCTGCCAGACGACTTCAAATCCGATTCTCTCACTGTCGATCCCAAAATGTTCAAATGTCTCTGGAAGCCTGACCTGTTCTTTGCTAACGAGAAGAGCGCTAACTTTCATGACGTCACACAGGAAAACATCCTCCTCTTCATCTTCCGCAATGGAGATGTCCTAATCAGTATGAGGTAATCGTCTCACCATCACTGTGGCTGTTTTGTTTACATTTTTTTCTTATTTTTCTTTGGTATAATATCTTAAATGTTGGGAAATAGACAGTGCTGAAATGGAGTTTTTAAGTCAAACATCTCACATTCAAGCTTAAAGATGAGCTGTGTTTTTTTTTGTTTTATTTTGTTTTTTTGTTTTCCAGGAAAGACTCCTTTAACCCTTGTGCTATCCTATGACCCCCCCCCCCCCCCCCTTACATTGATGTATTCTCCCTACCATGACAAAGGTGGATAAAGGTGGAAAGATTTCATGTAATCCATGGACACCAGTGAAGATCACAAATCATTGAAGAAAAAAGGTTCAGAGCACTGTCTAGTGGGTCTAGATGACCCCACTCCCAATGTTAAAGTACCTAGGATAGAACAAGGGTAAATAATCGTCTTTGGTTTGATATATCTATTGGGCAGAAAAATTAAATAAAAATAACAGAAATACTGAACATGTCTGAAGAAAGTTAAGGGAAACATGAAGATGACTTTCAAAAAGTCATTAAATAGCTGAGGTTGTTCCTCACAATCGGGGCTCCACCATGTAGACAGGACAAAGTTATGACTTCATGACCCTGAGAGCCCAAATGTGTCCCTCAAAATCATAAAGACAGCAACTATCAACAGGACCGAACAGGGAGAGGGGTCGCACCAGACTCTCACCATTGTATTTGTTGCACACAGATGTGCCAAAGACGGCAGCTTGTGTCCCAACAAAACTCCTTATAAGACACACATCTGCTTCACAAGTCCACAAAACAATCTGGAGATTTATAAGAGAATTTAGTCAAGGAAGACATTATTAGAATAAACCTTTATCATTTGAATGAAGGTGCAGAGCCTTGCATTCATGTTAATTAACCCTTTAACACCAGAGCTTGAGCTCCAGTGCTGACATTCTTTTGACTGTCGTAACTCTGCAAAATCATTTACACTATTAACGTAATTCCACGTGATTCTGAAGTGGGAAAAGTGGCTTAGCGCCGTTTTGCACTGTTATGCAACACTTTATGTTAGCAAAGCGTTGCATAATGGTGCAAAGCCGATATGAAAAATCATCAAATATAAAAAGATGAAAATTCATCTCATGAATGGGGTCAAAATTGTGTGTTAGGCATTGTCGGCAACTTCTCAAGTGTTAAAGGGTTAAGAAACAAATATCATCTGTTTTTCTAAACACCGCTGCTTACATTTCTTTCCAGCATGTTTCTTTTCTGAAGCCAAACAGAGGAACTCACTGAAGACTGTTGTGACTGGAAGTGATGCTTGTAGCTCAGCACAGAGCAGTGTCTGAGTGAAGGGCCAGAGTCAGAACATCAGAAGAAGACACTGACTGAATGAAGGCTTTGATTGAAAACAAAAGAGTAATGTTCTCCTGCAGGGACTTTGGATGATTTAAAAGATTCAGAAAGAGAACCCCAGAAAAAAGGGCCTCACCAAACTCACTTAAGGATAACTAACTCATGAAAAACACTGTGCACCATTCACCAACAAATAAACAGAGAATCTCTTGTTCTTCCCTCATCCAGGTACTATAGAGAGCCTCTCAATTAGTCTTCCTCTGCGGCATTTAGTTAATTCTTTAAAAATTTGGTTTTCCAAAAACTAAAATCTAAATCTGTATGTGACTGCACATTTTTATGTGTGTTTTTGTAGGGATGTTCATGCTTCCTAATGTGAGCGCCCACACCTTGATAGAGTTTCTCTGGCACTGGCTGCACATCACTGCACTCAAGTCAGGCAGCAAATAATAAAACACAGAAAACATGACATAAGTAAAGATGAGTTCAACATCAGTCAGAAGTTGGTTTGTGATTGGCTAAGAGCCTCAGATGAGCTTCAAAACAAGAACCTCTGTTGGATCAAAATGAACCAAACTTTAAAAAGAAACACGTGCATTTAAACTGTTTTTGGTTCTGAAAGCTAGAATACCTGAAATGGACAGTCCACAAATGTTTAAGAGGGGGATTTACCTGCTCAGGTAATTTGACTGCTCAGTGCTGTCAGAGGTCACCTGAAAATACTCTCACTGTCATTCCAAGAGAACAGCACAGGTGTACTCAGTGCAGAGTCCTGATGAACTGTTGTTATGGAGAAAATCAGCAAACTCAGACTTTCCTTGTTTGTATTGCGCCTTTCGAATCAGTTGACAACACATATCGCTGCAATCGCTACATAAAAGCCAATAAAATAGTCATAAAATATGAGAATTAGTTAAAACAGAAAACACAGGACAATCACAAACAGTTGGCACCCCTCCCTCACCAGATTCCTCCCTCCACCCACACAGTTCCCCCGATGTAACCCTGAAAAGAAACATAAGACAGTTTTTTCGCCTCCAGCAAGAGAAAGTCTGTGTTTTTTGACAGAGATGAGACTCCAGAGTCTTATCAATGCAGAATGATGACTAAAACAAAAAAGGAATTAAAAAAGAACATTTGGACAATTGAACATAGTAAACACTAAATTTATATTTGTCTCATTTGATAATAACGCACACATTTCAAACCGTTAAGGTAAACAGCACAACTTCTAAAAAATAGGAAACTTTATTTTATCTTAACATTTTTTGTACCAATTCTAAAGCACATCAATACAAACAAGAAATAAAATACGGTAACATTTCACACATTGATTTCTTTTTTTTAAATATTCCTAAATGTAATTTTTGTTTAGATGTTTTTCATCACTTTAATAACATAGGCTAAATACTTTAATATTTGAATATAAAAATATCTATCTAAGGTAACTGATCATCAAGCTGAGAAATCAGCCACAACTGGATGATCTAACAAATCACGGCTGACTTTCTGTTAACCCACCAGAGGAATTCCAGTCACCGTCTCTGGCTTTGGTCTGATGGGAGAAGCTTTTTCCCTCCTTATTGGAAATTCTGTTATTTTCCACTGATATTAACACGGTGTTTGAAGTCCTAATCCATAAGACTGTACCGAAGCATTTGGTAACTAGGTCTTATTTCCAAAGGGACTGGTGGAGCATGTGTTTTTGTTTGGTTCTGTCATCTCTGTGGATAATCTGCAACATGAGCCTGAAATTCTCTGAAACCATTTTGTTTATCCACAGCAAATGCAGTTCACGCTCTGAAAAGAGGCTGCAGTAATCTTTGAAATGTGTGAGTTCTGAAGTTTACTCCAACGGTTCTACAAACAAAGCTTTTGTGGGACAATACTCGGGTAAACAACGAGGAATAACACAATCTAGAAGTACACAGATTTACAAAAAAAGTGTGTTTTTTCTTTTAAGGTTGTCTGTCACTCTCTCCTGTCCTCTGGATCTGACCTTGTTTCCAATGGACACACAGAGGTGCAAAATGCAACTGGAAAGCTGTGAGTTCTCTCTGAAACGGTTCCATCTTTGGGAACGCTATCAGTTTTCACAACTACTGCCAGTCACTGTTCTAAAGATAAAGCGTTTGGAGTATTTGGAGTGGTTTTCTGTGTTTTCAGTCTCCTATTCTCCATAAAATGTAAGCTGTAGTTTATAAAAGTGCGTGTCTTTCCCTTCCTTCTCAGTCGGATACACGACGGATGACCTGCAGTTTATGTGGCAGACAGAAGATCCTGTGCAAATGGACGCCATCGCTCTGCCGCAGTTTGACATCAGACAAGAAGATATCGATTATGGAAACTGCACTAAGTTCTATGAGGGAACAGGTATGTCTGACACTGATTCATTGTTTTAGATTGTTACAGTAATGGTAATATCCATGCAGTCCTCTCCAGCTCTTAATGTTTGAAATATGTTTACCTGAAATTGGTTTGTTATGTAGCAGAGTTTGTGCTTCAATAGTACATGGCACGGCATGAGACAATACAGTCTAATCTGTCAGTCGCTTAATAATTATTATTTTATGCAATTAGACATTTCAGAAATTATTATTTGATCATGATCACTTGTCTGTCTTTCAAAATACATCACACTCGTTTCACTTAAGCCTGTGTAATGGAATTACTACATATTAAACCTTATAAGAAAGTTTTATTGTCTGTTTGCATGAAGGAGAAACCCAACAGAATTGTAAATAGAAAAAAAAAACGTAATTTGAAGCAAATGAAAAGTTTGTTGGTTTGTAAGCTGTACATCAAAAATGATTTGAAAACATTTTAAAATAATGTTTAGGTTTTATCCTTATTTCAAACATCAGAGTCATTAAGTTTTTAATGGAACATTCAAGCTTGTAGTTGTAAATTCTGAGGATCAGCTGTCCAGTTGAGGATTTGTGTTTCTTTGACTCCTTGAAACAGAACAAAAACATGTGCTGGTAGTGTTTAAGCTGCATGTCATGTATTAAATATAGAACTTTAACCATCAGAAGGTCACGTTAAAATGTCATTTAAAACAACAGACACAAAAGATTTTTACAAGTTTATTCTAAAGCAGTGTGAGCCGGTTCATCAGATTCTGCCGCTGCTCACAGCTCCTGGATAGACATTGTCATTCATTTGTGTCATGTGAGGGGTGGCTCGAGAGCCGGTAGGACCCAGGCGCAGAGACGGGAGGCAAACGGGTTCAAGGGCAAGGGATTTAATAATAACAAAAAGCGCTGCAGAGCAGGATGACAAAGCAAAACTCACTGTGGCGTGGCATGAAACTTGGCATGAACAGACGAAGACACATGAAGACATTAAACACACGACCAGAAGTTAATGGACCAGCACACGAGGAAGGCAGAGACAGAACTTATATACAGACAGGGCAGACAAGACACAGGTGAACACAATCAGGGCAGATGGGGACCAAAGGAAGTAAAACTCACGACACAAGACAAGACAGGAAACCTTTCAAAATAAAACAGGAAACAGAACTTAACCATGACAGAACAAGACAGAAAGCAAAAACCAATACAAAAGAAACTCAAACCATGACAGTACCCCCCCCTCAAGGAACCGCTCCGAGGTTCCCAAAGTCAACTGAGGGGGGGGCCCCGGAGGTCAAACCTCGACGGGCATAAGAGTCCAAGGAGTCAGGCGGACGGCCGGGGTTCCGAGCCGTCCGGCGAGGCAGGTCCGGAGGACGGCCGGGGTTCCGCGCCGTCCGGCGAGGCAGGTCCGGAGGACGGCCGGGGTTCCGCGCCGTCCGGCGAGGCAGGTCCGGAGGACGGCCGGGGTTCCGCGCCGTCCGGCGAGGCAGGTCCGGAGGACGGCCGGGGTTCCGCGCCGTCCGGCGAGGCAGATCAGGCTTGGAGTCGTCAGGCGTGGAGTCGTCAGGCGTGGAGTCGTCAGGCGTGGAGTCGTCAGGCGTGGAGTCGTCAGGCGTGGAGTCGTCAGGCATGGAGTCAGGCATGGAGTCAGGCATGGAGTCAGGCATGGAGTCAGGCATGGAGTCAGGCATGTCGGGCCAGCAGTCAGGCTCTGGCGGGTCGGGCCAGCAGTCAGGCTCTGGCGGGTCGGGCCAGCAGTCAGGCTCTGGCGGGTCGGGCCAGCAGTCAGGCTCTGGCGGGTCGGGCCAGCAGTCAGGCTCTGGCGGGTCGGGCCAGCAGTCAGGCTCTGGCGGGTCGGGCCAGCAGTCAGGCTCTGGCGGGTCGGGCCAGCAGTCAGGCTCCGGCGGGTCGGGCCAGCAGTCAGGCTCCGGCGGGTCGGGCCAGCAGTCAGGCTCCGGCGGGTCGGGCCAGCAGTCAGGCTCCGGCGGGTCGGGCCAGCAGTCAGGCTCCGGCGGGTCGGGCCAGCAGTCAGGCTCCGGCGGGTCGGGCCAGCAGTCAGGCTCCGGCGGGTCGGGCCAGCAGTCAGGCTCCGGCGGGTCGGGCCAGCAGTCAGGCTCCGGCGGGTCGGGCCAGCAGTCAGGCTCCGGCGGGTCGGGCCAGCAGTCAGGCTCCGGCGGGTCGGGCCAGCAGTCAGGCTCTGGCGGGTCGGGCCAGCAGTCAGGCTCTGGCGGGTCGGGCGTGCCAGTGGAAGCAGGGACCGGTTGGGGTTCAGGCGGCACCCCCCTGGGAGCTGGAACGGGTCGGGGCGCAGGCGGAACCCCCCTGGAAGCTGGAACGGGTCGGGGCGCAGGCAGCACCCCCCTGGAAGCCGGGACGGGTCGGGGCGCAGGCGGCACCCCCCTGGGAGCTGGGACGGGTCGGGGTGCGTCCAGGACCACCACTGAACGTGGCTGCGGTGCGTACGGGACCACCACTGAGCGTGGCTGTGGTGCGTCCGGGACCACCACTGAACGTGGCTGTGGTGCGTCCGGGACCACCACTGAACGTGGCTGTGGTGCGTCGGGGACCACCACTGAACGTGGCTGTGGTGCGTCCGGGACCACCACTGAACGTGGCTGTGGGGGACGGCGGGGACGACGGCGACGACCCCCCCTCAGGGCAAGACGACTCCCTCTCCAGTCAAGACGGGTCCCTTCCATAGCAGGAGTGAAAAACCGGAGCATGTCAAAGTCCCAATAGGACCTGGTCCTCTCTGCTTCGAGGCAGTAGGCCTCCAAAAGCTGCATGTCCCGCTCTGCTGGGTCCAAGAAATATGGCTGGTCCATTCTGTCATGTGAGGGGTGGCTCGAGAGCCGGTAGGACCCAGGCGCAGAGACGGGAGGCAAACGGGTTCAAGGGCAAGGGATTTAATAATAACAAAAAGCGCTGCAGAGCAGGATGACAAAGCAAAACTCACTGTGGCGTGGCATGAAACTTGGCATTAACAGACAAAGACACATGAAGACATTAAACACACGACCAGAAGTTAATGGACCAGCACACGAGGAAGGCAGAGACAGAACTTATATACAGACAGGGCAGACAAGACACAGGTGAACACAATCAGGGCAGATGGGGACCAAAGGAAGTAAAACTCACGACACAAAACAAGACAGGAAACCTTTCAAAATAAAACAGGAAACAGAACTTAACCATGACAGAACAAGACAGAAAGCAAAAACCAATACAAAAGAAACTCAAACCATGACAATTTGATTACAAGGGACACGTAAAGACAACTGTACAGCTGATCTCTAGTCGAATAAAAACACTAAAGACAATTTTAACAATCTTGGTGTTCTAATGGACTCAAACCTGATTTTCAGATCTCCTATTATGTCTACGTCAAATTAGTTTTTTCACAATCTGAATCAAATAGTACACTTCAGAGATCTCATGCCCAGATTTAGAGACACTGATTCACCCCTGCATCTCCAGCAAGCTGGACTGCTGTAGCAGTGTTTGTGTCTTGTTCCAAAAAAGAGTGGTGGGAAGCAGAAGGCTTCTGCCAGAACCAGAAGAACTGACCACATCACTCCTGTTCCTCAGGTACTAGTTAGATATGGAATTGGTCATAAAGTATTGCTGCTGGTTTATAAACCACTTCACAGTGTGGGACCAAAGTACCTGTCAGATCTACTTGTAGTTTACAAACCCAGCAGGTCTGACATCTGCAGGAAACAATCAACCAGCAGAACTTCAGGTCAGAACAAAACAGGCTAAAGATGCTGACTGCTGCTCTGTTGCAGCTTCCTGATTAACTCTGATGGACCCCGACTTTATCTATGTTGAGGTCAAAATGGGCACTTTTTCTCTCCCCAAAGCTTTGTTCCTACTCTACCCGATACATTTCTGGTTTTGGTTCTTCCTCTTTTTTATTGTTTTGTCTCACTGTTCCATCAGCTCTTAAACCTGAAGGAGCATTTTCAATTTCAATCAAACACAGAGCTTAAAAAAATCTGATGGATGAATGGTTTATCTGTGAGTACAGAATGTTTGACTTTATTGGTACATGGTGCAGTCACACATTTTCAAAACATTCCTTGATTAACTCATCTTTAACCACCTAACTTAAACCCATGCCAGTTTAACTGCTGCTGTACAACCACTCCCGTATCTTTGGAGGGGACGCTGCATTGAACTCAACATGCTGATGCAGTTTTTACACTGATCTGGTTTTCTCTCCCTGAAACCTCAGGAATAATCAAACAAGCAAAATCAATTCTGGTTTTGAGCTGTAAGCACAGTCAGACCTTTGTAGGTGCAAAATGACATTCACAAACGGTTGAAAAATCCCTCATCAGCCGCAGAGCTGGGATGACCTCATTGCTCTTCTCAAGTGGAATACTGATGACGATGAGTCAGTCTTTTAAGTGGTTGCCATGGTTACCTTGCCAGATACAAAGATCACCCCTGTGCAGCATTGGTTGTTGCCTGCTTTAGGGCTTAAAACCCCTCTATCCCATATAAAGCTCAAGAGACCCTTGGCCACTGAGGTATTACCCAAGAGATCCACCCTGCAAACCCACTGATGAGTCTGAGTGCCTGAGAGCCTTTTCTTTGCTAGTGCAGGACATGTCTGCTGCATTAACTGTGCATTAAAAATGATATTTGAAGAAACTTAACAACAAGCGGATTAACAAGCGGTGTGGACTGAATGGAGGAAGGTTCCAGGTGGGATGTGTGACTAAAGAGCGTGATCCAGAATGAAAGGAAAGGTGTAGAGGACTGTGGAGAGAGCAGCCAAGCCATGTTAGTTTAGAGACTCTGATGCAGAGAGGCAGAGCTGGAGGTAGCAGAGATGAAGATGCTGAGGTTCTCTTTAGGAGAGATCAGGATGGATCAGGAATGAATCCATCAGACAAACAGATCATGGTAGATGTTCTGGAGATAAATGCAGGGAAGCAGATGGAGATGTTTGGACACGTTGTTGCTAAGCTTGGCGCTATCAGACTCCACTGACTTCCAATCAATTTTAGCAGTTTTAAATTATTTTAATCCCATGAATTTTTTTTTCTTTCAGACATTCTTACAGCTGACTCTTTTCAAGCTCTCATAGATCAGCTGACAGGGACAGGGTTCTTCTTGATGCTTAATAATGAAGTCACTCAAAAATACTATGGCTCAACCAAACACATAGAAAAAAAAACTATGGGATTTTATGGGTCCCAAACAAAACAAACTTCTGAGAGAGATTGCTACCACTAATGCAACCAAGATTGTTCTCTCTCAAACCGGACAATGTTCCCTTTTAATAAAAGGCTAAGCTCCTCCCACATCATCTAAATCATTTAGACAGGAAAAGAAGACAAACATACCGTTTTGACATGTGAAGTCACGTCCTGTTGATGTGTACAATGGGTATGAAGGTTTGTGGTGGGAAGAGCTTGACGGTGAGTATAATTCTATTTAAAACCTAGTGTGCACCCTTAGACCTAAACAGAATTGAGTGTACAGAGTGATGAAATAAAATTGATTTACTTGTGTGTGTGTCTGCAGGCGTAGAAGCATGTGAGAGGTGGGTGTGTCCAGGGCAAACTATAGAGACTGATGATGAACTGAGAGATGAGAAAAAAACAATTTAGGCTGGTGTTCGCGGATTTTCCTGCAACCTGAAGCTGCTTTGTCACACTGACCAAAAGCTGCCAGTCAATAAGACTTAACTAATAACCTTGCTCAGCACCTTGGTCAACATCTGTTGCTTTTAAACATAGGATGTCAATGAAAATTGTCTTGACTAATTCAAGTCAGCTGGGATGCTGCTGAAGTTCCTCTGCCAGCTGTACTGTTCCTTCTGTGCTCTTCATTCTCTCTGACAGGGGTCATTTCTTTCCAGGGTTAAGGGAGTAGATCAGCAAAGCAAGCAACTGAGGTTGTTTATAACAAGGTTGTCATTCTTTTTTCAGGGTACTACACCTGTGTGGAGGTCATTTTCACCCTGCGCCGTCAGGTTGGCTTCTACATGATGGGTGTTTATGCCCCTACGCTGCTCATTGTGGTTCTTTCATGGCTGTCTTTCTGGATCAACCCTGATGCGAGTGCTGCCAGGGTTCCTCTGGGTAGGAATTATTTCACCAACTCCTAATTTTCCAAACCCTTGTTTGTCTGTGCAAAAAAAATAGGCTTATTATTGTGTAGTTGAAATGCTAAAAGAGGCATTGAGTTTGAACTCATTCTCATCTCCACCCCGTTCTCATCGGTCGCTGTAACATCAGGAACATTTTTCTCTCAGCATGATGTAAAGTCCAGATGTTTTGAGATCCAAATAGATGACAGGATAAAAAATTAGGCCACTGGAGTATCTTTCTTTTTTCTTTTTCATGAAATATGCACAGAGTTTTGTATTGTGGCCTCAACATTACAAACATAGAAGCATTTTGTTTACTTTTTAAATAAAATAACGTCAAAAATAGCAGTTAGATGGTGTATATTTTGAAGAAAAATGAACTTTTTTGTTTTAAAAAAGTCAACTTAAGATCTAATTCATCTTTACAACTCAACATCTGCTATTTAAAAAAAAACCCAAGGGATTCTTTATCAGTGACATGTTACGTGTGAAGACTTTAACCCTGTGCTATCTTAGATGACCCCCCCCCCCCTTCCATTGACGTGTTCTCCCTACCATGACAAAGGTGGATAAAGGTGGAAATATTTCATGTAATCCATGGACACCAGTGAAGATCACAAATCATTGAAGAAAAAAGGTTCAGAGCACTGTCTAGTGGGTCTAGAGCAGTGTTTTTCAACCTTTTTTGAGCCACGGCACACTTTAACCTTGACAAAAATCCCGCAGCACACCAGCATCCAAAAAAAAAAATAGGAGAAACTAATAGTGTGTATTGATCTACAGCCCCTCTGCAATCTCACATGTATTTTTGTGATAATTGTGGCAGAAAAAGCTGGAAGTTGCAGATGTTTTTTTCTTAAAGATGTAATAAAAGTTAAGTGAGAAGATTTAAAAACTGTTTGATGTGTGTTCGTTGTTGTTTCAATACGTTAAGGGGAGAGCCTCATTGTGCGCCGAGACGCTGTCACTTTAACCCAATGCATCATGGGAGATGAAGTGCAAAAATCCGCCGAACGCAGAAACACTAGCGTCTCTGAGCTTTATTGATTTGTTCACTGTTCCATGGTCTGACACCGGATTCTGTGGAAAGCTACACCGCTAAAGATGAGCTTTAGAACAAGGAAGTGAAGACTTTAACCACTTCTGATTGGTCAGACTGATGACGTGTGATAAAGACTCCAAGAATGATGGGCGGAGACAGTTAAAGGGGCGGGACAGAAAACGGCTTTATTTGCGGCTAAATCGCAGTACCGTCATTCTTAACAAAATGTCTTTAATAGAATCAAATAAACACAAAAAAAAGTATTTTACGATATTTATATTCTTAACTACTCAGTAATTTATCAGGGCCTGTTTGGATGAACAAAGAGCTGATATCCTGGAGATGGTAAATGTTTTTAGATCAGTTAATGAGGGCAATTTCCCACGGCACACCTGACCATCTCCCATTGAACACTGGTTGAAAAACACTGGTGTAGATGACCCAACTCCCAATGTTAAAGTGCCTAGGATAGCACAAGGGTTAACATGAAGGCCTATATTTACTAGCCTTTAACTGGATTAGGAAGCCAATATATGCAATAAATGTCCCATTACATTCATCCAGAAACAAACTGTTTATTGTATAGGAAAGAGTTTCTAAGCACATCGGTTAAGTTGTTATGAGCTGATTATTCAAATGTGGACAAAAGAGGCTAGATAGAGACAAAAAGCAAAAACTGTGGACAGGACAGGCGTTTCAGCCCCTGAAATTGTACATCTTGTCCTGATTTGGAAATGATCATGGGCTGTTGTAGAAGTAAATGTTCTAGGTGGGCAATGAAGTGTAATGGAGTGAAAGAAACTTTGGGGGAAAATATTAAAGGTTTTGCCAACGCAGAAGAGAACAGACTTAGGCTGCCTTAATGAAGACAAAACTGTGTTACTTGAGTGCCAGAGGAGGCATGAAGAAGTGCTGCAGCTCGACTCAGGATGGAATAATGTTTTGTTTACGTTAACTTAATCAATACATTTAACATGTTCTCAAAAAGTTAAAGAAAAACACAAGGCCCTTAGCCTGATGAGTTTCTTATCTGAGAACATGTTTTTAATCTCTTTTCTGTCTCATAAATGTGCAGTTACATGTTGGGATTTGACAGATATTTGGATGAAAACTGGTGAAAAAAAGTTGCTCTCTCTAGCATTAGCCTCAGTTGGGAATTTCTCTAGGTCAAGGAGCAGAACCTGAAGTTATCTCTGCATTGTTGGTGGAAATGCACCCACATACATGTTCAAACAATGCTGTAGATTGACATTTTCTTAAACTGTAGCAGAAGTTTCAGTAAAGTCCTTTGTGTAGTTTGCTTAACATATTTTAATCAAAAAACACCCAAATACACACACGCACATGCACACAACAGGAATTCAACAAGAAGCTAATCTTTAGATTGAGTGGAATAAATTAAATGTGAGTGCCTAAATAACATATCTTTGGGATTATTACCTTATTTTAGAAGTACACTCTGAATCCCATAATTGTTTCATTTTAAAAAATATCCACAATTTTTTTTATTTATTAAATTCCTTATCTGCTTTCCAAATCATTTGTCTTTTAAGACTTTTGAAGGTTTGATTACCTCTGTGTGTAAAGACAGTTTCATGTAATTTACCAGAGCAAAACAGTAAATCAATAAACTAAATCAAGTTGTTCAAATTTACTGGTCATTCAAATTTACAGTATTAAAATACTCAATGCATGGTCAGCATTCATAGAGCCATGTGAAATAATGTTTCTTACAACTGAAACAGTTCCCTTCGTTCACAATGCAACCTGCATGCAAACATGTCAGGGCTTGTTTACATGGGGGTCACACCAGCACATAGATAGGATTATCCCATTGACTGGATACGAGAACTGAACCGAGGTAGTGTGATGTCACCCTTAGAGAATGGTTTCCCACCGGCTCCAACCAAGGGGAGAACATTTAGTTGCCATTTTTTCATGATAAAGATTCCAGGATGTTGAAGCCAGATCCAATCAGTAAGCAGTGATATGTCCAAGTTGATCTGAGGCAGCATTTCTATGGAAAGCACTCTCACCAATCAGGAGTGAGCTTGTTGGAAGTCCACACCCCTACAACTTGAAAGTGCGCTCAGGAAAATCTGTCAAACAGTTTGCACATTGGAATGAGGGGGCCAGCTGGCACCACCTACCTTACTGCAGCATCTGATTGGTCAGTTTATAACTTGAATAACTTGCAATAGTGAAAAAATATAATAGAAAAAATATAGTATCTATAAGGTATCAGAGCAAGAATGCTTCTTCTGACCACTAGAATAACCGAGTAAGAGCTTTTTATTTCTCTATAGAAGTCTATGGGATCTTGGCTTCTTGGAGCTGACAGGTACTTCTTGTTTGAAACGCGGTGGGGGAGGGGTCACTCAGTCCATTTCTCATAGACAGTCAATGGATTTTCCAGTAACCCCCCCATCTTCCTCTGTCTCTCCATTCCGATTCCATTCATTCCACCATCATTTGGAAAGCTGGTCTGATTTCCGCAGGTCAGTCAACGGCCCGATAACATTCCTGTCTGCTTGTGTTGCAGTCTGCAGGGTTGTGATTGTGTGTTCTCAAAACGTGCTTTCAAATGTGAGCAAATGAAAAGACTAGTTTGCTGTGAAACATCAGATTTCCACAGTTTTTCCCTCTTTCCTGCGATGGGATCAGCGCGACTCATGGATTGTGTTTTGGTGACGTCCCCCTTCATTGTTCCTTTAGATCTTTTTTTAAAAGTGTCTGTGCTGTTTACGTACTTTCAGACATGGAAGAAACTGTTTGATAGGAAGTCCTAAAGGTTGTACACAATCTTGTCAGATGAGTAAACTTAATTGTATCTGGAAGCAAAAAAGCATTGTTCAATTAGGAATATTAATAGTCCTATTCAATACTTCTGAGTATTAAAACTAAGTAATAGGCAAAGACACAGGAATCTCCCACCTACATCTGGATTGAAATGAGAGCAGTTTAAATTGATGCCCAGCAAAAGTTGATGCTCCCAGCAAAAGTCAAAGATTAGATCGTAACTCTAAAATGTAATCTTTCTCACTGAATTGTTTTTTTAATAATTTTTTTGGGTGAAAAATGAATTCAGTCACTTCAACAAGGAAATCCTTCTATTTTCTTTTATTCAGGTATGTAACTAGATGTTGCAGCATTAGAAGTTGACCAAATACCTACTTCTTCATTGAATTTGAATCTACACAGAAGTAAAGACAGTCCATTTGGAACATGAAAATGTCATAAAGCATTAACCATTTGGCTTGAAACATTTATCTGTAAAGTTAATAAAAGCTCACTCAAAGTAACTCAATAAGTTTTCAGTATTTTTTCTTTTTTTGAAATTTTTTCTGTCAATTTTCTGGTCTGTAATCTTTTGTCTTTGCCGCTGCTTTATCATTTTTACGTTTAATTTTGACAATAGGTGAATAGTATTAAAAAGCAAACTGGATCACCAGCAGACCAATGTATTTTTACAGGTACATGTATATGTACTGTTTGGTGATTGACAAAGGGTACTTGTGCTTCCCCCATGCAGGTATCCTCTCTGTGCTCTCTCTGTCTTCTGAGTGCACCTCCTTGGCTTCAGAGCTGCCCAAAGTGTCTTATGTCAAAGCCATTGACATCTGGCTGATTGCTTGTTTGCTGTTTGGCTTTGCCTCATTGGTGGAGTATGCTGTAGTTCAAGTGATGCTGAACAGTCCGAAGCGCATTGAGGCAGAGAAGGCCAAGATCGCTTCCAAGCAGAAGGCTGCCGGAAAAAGCCCTGCTGCCAGGAACAACACCGTCAACGGGACTGGAGGGACACCGCTTCACGCCAGCACCTTGCATGTCAGTAAATCTGCTTTTAATAATGCTCAATGTGTGTGCTTCTGTATGAAAACGAAAAGATTCAAGGGCCTTCAAATCTGACAAAACATGTAACTCAGTAAAGGAAGCAAGTGTTTGTCTTCATGGATAAACAATTTATTTTTTATATTTTATTTAATGAAGAGGTACAAAAAAAGGAAATGTCACTTATGGCTTGACTTCAATGATATTTTCTTATTGATAAAAGTTATGCAGATGTTTCAGAAATGTTTTAATCAAGGAAAATTCAACCATGGAGCTAACAGACTGTAAGCAGATGGACTTAGTGATTTGGAACCATTGAATGTAACTAAGAGCTGGAGTGAGTGAGATGTCACCCATAGAAACCAAATGAAGTCAATTCAGGTGCCATTTTTCCGCAATATGAGTGCCTCTATGTTGGAGCCAGATGTTGTCAGTAAGCAGTGGTTGCTCCAAGCTGAGTCAACATCTCTATGGGAACCACTTTCACCAATTAGAAGTTAGCTTGTTGGGGCGTGATAATCCTTTATCCAGTGGGGGTCCTTGGGCAAGACCCTTTGCACTACTGCCTTACTATGTAAGGCCCCACACGGGGGCCCAAATCCAGGGGCCGGTCCCCAGTTTAGATAAAATACAGGAAGAGGATCAGGTATAGGGGTGTTAGAAAAAATAGTTTCGGGCGATATATTGTGATGGTTCGTTTAGCGATACTTGTATAGATTCAAAATGCTGTCATGACGATATTTATTTAATTATTTATGAGGTACTATTTAGCGGAATCAGATAAGAACGAGGGAAGCAGTGCAGATTCTAGTTTAGTGACCTGATCGATCAGAGTGATGTGTACAACACTCTGAAAAAGGTCAACACTGTGGCGATGACCGTTACCAGTTTACTTCCGCGTGTGAGAAAGCGTGGCTGCAGCGATGCAGTGCAGGCTGATATGTCAACAAAGCATTTTTGCCACATTAAAGTAACTTTCTTTCACCCTGTCATGCTGGATTGAAATTCAGGTAGCGTTTTCTTCTAAGTCATAATTTAAAAAAAGAAATAAATGTGTTCCGGAACAATATCCGGATACGTATCGTATCGCCAGACTCTTGCCAATACACACCCCTAATCAGGTATAAAAATATAACAATCTCAGCCAAACCACCTGTGCGAATCAGTGAAACCTAATTCCTTGTTGCAACCCCTGAAGGAATATGCCGAAAGGGAACAACCCCCCCCCATCTTTTTACTTCCAGCCTCTTATCCTCTCATCCAGTCTGAGTGGGTAGGGAAAAGGGAACAAACAAAACCAGGAAATCAAAAGTAGACATTTCCCATGATAAAAATATCCTTAGAAATATATACAAATAAGCAAGAGGTGATTACAGCCATCAGAAGCCAGCCAAGAAACAATACCCAGAAGTTTAGCTCCACTGAACACAGAAGCAAATACACATTCAAAATAAAACAAATGTTAACAAAATACGACAACATACTTTTACATGAGATTTAAAAAAAAAAAAAAAACAGCAGCAAACACAAAGCTTTATCAGAATTACGGATAAAGCCCAAACACAAGGAGGCTAAAACCAAGAAAACTGAATGACTGTCACAAAAATTCACTGTGCCCAACATGTGAGTTTACGTGTTGGAATATACATACTCTAACTGCTCACCATATTATGGATCTCTTTTCTAAACCAGCAGCAGTCCCAATCAGGGTCATGGGGTTGCTGGAGCCTACCCAGCTACTAAAGGATGAATTCAGGATACACCCTGGACAACTCGCCAGTCCATTCTTAAGCAATGACACCACATCATCCAGCCAGCCAGCCAGCCAGCCAGCCAGCCAGCCAGCCAGCCAGCCAGCCAGCCAGCCATCCCTTCATCCGCTTTTTAAACCTATTTTTGTCCCTTTTGGGGTCACGGGGCTGCTGGAACCTATTGCAGCCACCAGTGGGTGAAGGCAGGGGACACAACCTGGACAGGTCCCCAGTACATCAAAGTCTGTCAAAGGGCCAAAACCACACACCCATATATGGGTATGCACACTCACATCGACCCCTAGAGACAATTTATAGTAAACAATTAACCAATGATGAATGTTTTTTTGGACGGTGGTAGGAAGCCAGAGTCCCCGGAGAAACCCACATCTGCACACCAGTCTCATGTTAATTGAGCTGCCTTGCTGATCTTTAAAATGTTAGCGTCAGACCCCCCCCCCCCCCCCCCCCCCCCCACCACCACCTCATACACCAACAGTTACAATGCTCAAAACTTGTTTTAATATTATACTCCTATGCTCCTACTTCACAAAAGTGGATGTGATCAGTACATATAATGTCAGGGATACTCAGACTTTGACAAGTCAGGCAGTCCATCCACAGGGGCAGCATTGATGTGTGTGGGGGGGGTGACTGTCACATTTCTGTGTCTGTGATGCTTTCCTCAGGGTCAATGGAAAAACCGAGGTTTTTTGAACAACTGCACAACTCAACACTGCTTCATAGTTTTTTTAGATTTAGATTAGATGAAATGCTTGATGTATCTGACTGAAGCAGAAGCTCTTTTCCTTAAGCACTCTATTAAACACCCAGGTTTAACTTTAACCTAGTTTTTATTTTTTTACTTTGAGACACCATGAGAAAAAAACCATATATAATATATATATATCATATAAAATATAAGTCAAAAAATTAAACGGCCTAGAAACACTGATTCCCTTTTTGCACACACTGCATCAGGAGTACAGGAGGTTTTTTTTTCTGTTTTGCCAATTGTATAGCTTTTTTATTTAGTTTACTTTGGTAATGTGTGTTTGGGTGAGTCACATTTAGCTTGAGAAGACTGCCTAAGAATTGCAATGGTTTTGCTTTCAAATCAGATGGAAATGGAGCTTTAATGAGCACAATGACTTCACAGAGAAAGCCCGTAGACTGATTAGACCCCATTCAGCCTGCAGGCCTTTGGACACATGATGAAAGGGATTTTTCAGATGACCATAAACTAGAAGTGCCTTCCAATTGTTGTGTGTAAAAAGCAGGTTGTGACGGCTTGTGGAGTATGCCAGGTTACAAGATCCTCAAATGAGGGAGCAAACTATATAAGGCAATACTGGAAAGAACAAACATTATTTGTGGCCAATAAGATTTCTGTTGCTTTAAAACAGCAGTGAATGTTATTTATCTACCTGAGTTCCATCCAAGATTTGGGATCAAACAGCTGCTTTCTAAATGTTTCCTCTTCTAAGTGCTGCCTGTTTTTTACCCCAGACAAACTACTCTTCCTTTTATGCCAAGCTTTCAAGCCGCCCCAATGTTGCACTGCTCCATGCATGGTTAATATTTTCATTCATCAAAACTACCTATTAGTGTAAGTTAAATAAAGTGGAACAGTTCATTTTTGGTAAAGCAAGACAATGGTTCCCAGACAGAGAAAAGATCCAAATGAGAGGCTGATCTTGGAGCCATTGTTTGTTTTGAATAATCCAAGACTGCAATATTATGGGGGCACCGTGTGCTGAAGGGGGCATAGATCAAGAGGATGCAAGTCTTTGCACATATTATCCTGATAGTATTACTAAAACACAAACAATCCTTTGTGCAACACGTTGTTAAACGGAACATGATATAGAACAAGATTTTGCATCTCAGTTTATTAAATCAGAGACCACATATTGTAAATTTATTACTTTCTAAAGCCATTTTGAGCACAAAAGTATGTTTTAGTCTTTTGTTAATTCGTTTTTCCAGACTCCTGTCTTTTCTTTAATAAATGAGGCTAAGTTGGAACAGCCGTGATGTTTAAACCAAGTGAAGAGGCTCAAAGAAGGGAGTGCTACCAGAACAGAGCTGTAAATCAAAGCCCTTAAAGCTCTTTAAGACACTGCTTCAAATACGGCTGGTCAAGAAAAACTCATAAAAAAGGCAAAGTGCTGAAACTCTGTGGCTTAATGCACTTTAATACACTTGTAGTATGTCATCAAAAAAGATTTAGAATTTCTCCTTTTTGTAAAAATCAAAACCAAAGAAAAAGCAATCATTCTTACGTTGTAGCCATGCATCTATCTATGTCACTTACACTTACCAGGAGCTGTGTTCAGTATTCTTCAGAATCCTGTATTTCCAATGATAGTCGCACTTCTGTGTTGTCTGTTTAAACACATTTAATTATCTTTTTAGAATCCATGCTAATAATCATGTCTGTATGAACTTGCCATTCTTTTTAACCAGGGCTGCTCACTCCTGGTCCTGGAGATCTACCAGCTCTCCCTGCACTGCTAGCTGCTTTTTACATGGATCAGGTGTGTTCATTAAATCAGAATGTGGAGACATCTGATTGAGCTAATCAGCAAATACCAGGGCTTGGAGATGTGGAAAACAGTCAGGGTGGTCGATCTCAAGGACCAGAAATGAGCAGCCCTGATTTTAACCATTTATCCTTTAAGATATAAATGTTGATTGGAGGTTTTAGTAATTCAGAATTTCATTGCAGTCAACCAACCTCATTTTGTTCACCATTTTGATGAACATCAACAAATTTAAATGAAGCGCCCCCACATCATGATACTAGATCTTCAGCAGCATTATGCAGCGTCACTACATCCATCTCTCTTATTAGCAGATCAAAACCCATATCGTTCTGGAATGAAAGTCATTCTGGACTCACTAGACCACATGATTTTTTTCTCCATTGCTTCACAGACCAATATTTATGCTTCAGTGCAAACAGAAACATTTTCCCATCTATATTTGGCTTTGCTCTTGTTTTCTTAAGGCTATACAGCTGTTGAGTGTTGTCCATTTTATCCTTGTTTTGTGACAAATTACTCTAAAAACACATCAATTAGATCTACTGTTAGTAAAATTCTACCAGATGTTTAATCGGCTGGACCTCTTTCTTAAACTGTACGGTTCATCACCATTAATTCAAAGTCCTGCACCATGGAAAATCAACTTTTTGAGCTTTTAAGTGTATTATAATATTTATTCCTCACAAAAAACAACCCCAAAGCAGTATCTTGATCTATTCAGGCATCTATGAGCGTACCTCTAAAATCCTGCTCTGAGCACCAGCCCCTCCCAACCCATGAAACAAGTGGGTTCACACATTCATGCGTATGAAAGTGAGGAACAGCCCCTTCTAGGAAGGGAGGAGGAAGTACCGCTCCTTTCCTTCTTCCCCCCTTCCCTTCCTCCCAGAATAACACGCATACCCATTTTCTCTGCGGAGCTTGCATTAAATGCACAAAATGCACATCCATCTGTGCAAAAGTTTGTTTTTTGTTGATGAGGCAGGCTGTAGGTCTACATCATGAGATTGGTGGCACCCACAAGGAGCAATAGCCGGTCCCCAAGAGGTCAAGTCAACTTCCTTCGGGGTAGGAAAATGAGCTGCAAAAATAACTAACATTTCTCTCAGTTTAAGGAGTTTTAAATTTTACCCTGATTGTTCAGTTTAGCTGATTTTGCCAGATTTATTTTTCTTACAACGGGACGCTTTTCAAACGCAAACTATCAGCTGTATGAGTAATAAATAATCATTTTATCAATTTAAAACTTAATTTCTATGTGACTCAGTGCATTTACCTGCTCACTTTTCCCAGAAGATAGTACACTAAGGACACTTTAAGATAATATAGGTGTCAAAGCTTTAGTTTTTCTCCCAGTTGCTGTTTTTGGAAGGTTGCTGAGATGGGCGGGGTACTGCAGTCAATATGCCCATCCTACCTCAGGCTACATTTTCTGGAAGCTGAATCCAGGGGATGACGTTCGATGTTACAAGTCCACTGTGTGTGTGGGGGGTGGGGGGTCCTGTCTGGTACAATAACCAATGGGGGCCAGCTCCTTGTCCTTCCAGCTTCTTATTGATAAAACTGATTCAAGTGATCAACAGCAGGTAGAGCAAGGATAGCTGGAAAACAAGGTCACCAGTCCTTAATGACTTGTTTGGGTGCCCTCCTCTGACCTCAGTAGATTAAATTACTGCCATGTGATTGGCTAACTATAGCTGGTGTATTAAAAAAAATAGCTGAACAGTTGTACCTAAAAAAGTCACTAAGGAGTGGCACAAATTCACATAAAGATTGGTTTCACACAAAATTAATGTAAACCCAGTGTGTGTGTGTGTGTGTGTGTGTGTCCATAGGTGTGTCTGTGCATGTGTGTGGGTGCATGTGGGCGTGTAGGTATGTCATTAAATGCCCTGTCAGCAGTGGCTGTCGTTGCCATCTGCCGTGGTGGATTGCACTTGTGTTGCATATGCATTTCTCCTTTCACCGCACGCACACAGTAGATCTTAATCAGCTGGAAACTCAACGCGGTTCAGAGAGGAGGTTAATTTTTAATGGCTGTGCAGTGATTTCCTGAAATGGCAAAGGACTCCTTGGTTCTCCTCTAAAATGGGCCATCACATAGTTTATGATGGCAAACACAGCTTTGCTTAATGTGTGCTTAATTTAGACCTCACTGTTTATACACACGGACAGGACGACTGCTGTCATGGAAACCACATCAGCATAAATAAAATGAAGAAATTAAGATTACTGAGCCAAACCTGGAATCGAGCCAAGGGTTAGCACATAAAGCTTTGAAAGACCATAATGTGGTGCGGTAAAAGCTGGGTCTTTAGGTTACTGAAAGTACGAACAGAGTGATGGTCGGTGGGAGGGAGAGTGATGGAGCCACTTTCATGAAATGAAGGTTTACTGCATGATGTGGAAGCATGATGGAAAAATGAGGGCTCAAATAATTAAAACACTGACAGGTTGCACAGAGAATACCAGTTATAAAAACAAACCATAGGAGCTTAATACACAGCAGGCTTTGATTGAGCAGTGAGACGTTTTTCAACCTTGAGCCACAGCACACTTTAAACTTGACAAAAATCCCACGGAACACCTGCATAAAAGAAAAAAACAAAAAAAAGGAGAAACTCATTGTCTGTATTGATCTACAGCCCCTCCACAATCTCACATGCATTTTTGTGATAATTGTGGCTGTGGCCAGCAGAAAAAGCTGGAAGTTGCAGCTGTTTTTTTCTAAAAGATGTAAGAAAGGTTAAGTTAAAAAATTTAAGAACTGTTTGATGTGTGTTTGTTGTGGTTTTACGATGTTTAACAAGGACGACTCATTGTGCGCCGAGACGCTGTCACTTTAACCCAATGCATCATGGGAGATGTAGTGCAAACAGCCGCCGAACGCAGAGAGACTTGCGTCTCTGAGCTTCATTGTTTTGTTCATTTGTTCCACGGTCTAATACCGGATTCTGTGGAAAGCTACACCGCTAAAGATGAGCTTTAGCTGGTATTTATGTTAGAACTGAGAGACTTTATCAGCAGAATGAAGAACAAGGAAGTGAAGACTTTAACCACTTCTGATTGGTCAGACTGATGACGTGTGATTAAGCCTTCAAGAATGATTGGTGGAGACAGTTAAAGGGGCGGGACTTTTCCTAAAACAGCTGACGCTACGGCTCAATCGCAGTACCGTCATTCTTATCAAAAAGTCTTTAATAGAATCAAATAAACTCAAAGAAAAAAATCTTTTATGATCTTTCATATTCTTAACTACTCAGTGTTTTATCAGGGCCTGTTTGGATGAACACAGAGCTGATATCCTGGAGATGGTAAATGTTTTTAGATCAGTTAAAGAGGGCAATTTCCCACGGCACACCTGACCATCTCCCATTGCACACTAGTGTGCCGCTGCACCCTGGTTGAAAAAGACTGGTCTAATTGTTTTATAGTTCTAATCACAAGTCTAAAACTTGCGCTATATCCTTAAAAATAAACCTTTATTTTACAATTTACCATTTACTATTTTATTTTACAAATGTCAGTGTGGCTTTGAATGTTCTAACTATTTTAGTGATTGATCTCCATGGATGGATTAGTGAATATACGCACTTTAGCACCAACACATTTTAATTTATATCTGATTTTTAGTTTAATATATTTCGTTTTCTTTAATGAAATATCAAAACTAAAATAATCAAAAGTAAACTTGCTAATCGTCTAATGTTGAAAACAAAAGTTGTTTCAAAATGAAAACGTTTGTTTACCTCTCTCCTGTTTATTAGCTTGTTTATTGGAGCTTGAAACAGCCTCAGGCATTGAAGCCAGTAATACAGCTGACATAGAGGACAGAGGAATTCTATTAGTATCTTGGTAATGGCTCTGCACCAACAGAACTGCTAAGTTTCTAGTTTTGTTAGGCTTTGAACCCAACGGACAAAGATGTTAATATCTGCCATGGTTCAGACGACTCATACATATTTAACATTCTCCGAAAAGCCATGAACTGAAGATAAGTAGCCATTACTTTTACCAAACAGTGCACCTTTTACACATTTATATGTATAATTTACAAAGTCTCCACACATCTCATTCTTTACATCGCTGACACAACATGTCCATTTTTCTTATTTGTCCTGCTTGTTTGCGTCTCACATTGGAGACGGTGGCCCTCTATAGCCCTCTCTGGCATATTAGCAGATTTAAGCCACACGTAATCCTGATAGAGTAAAATGTTAAAGAGCTTTGGTAATAGTCAATCTGAAACTCATGTATAGAACAATAATCTACTGCTAAAATAAACAACATCATTTTAATCAGAAATGGTGCTGTAAATCATGTATTGGGTTTAGGTGTGTGCATTAAGAGTGTGTGGGTTAAAGGGGTGTGTATATATAGAAGCCTGAGGGTCCTGCACAGTATCTTTAATGTTTTTTGAACTGAGATTTCTGAAGTTTTTCCAGGGATCGTCTGTAGCCACCCCTTCAGTTTGGGGTTGTAGGGGTTGATATGTCAGCTGCACCAGACCAATGCATGGGACACCAGGGCTTGATTCCCCCTGGGGCACAATGAGCAATTAAAAACGTACGAAATGGGTCCTTCACTGTAATGCCTACCTCATACCATGGAAGACAGTTAAACAGATGACATACAGTCGATGTTCAGATTTCACCTGGCCGAACAAAGTCTGCTTCAGATGATGTGGACCAATATCACCCTGATGAAATATGGGCTACTGAAACGGAAATGCATGAGATGTATCTATGTAGACTGGATGATTTCATGTTATTCTTAGGAATCTAACGACTTTGAAATGAGCCTGAAGTAGAGCACACACAATGACAAGAGTTTACTCCGCCCACCTCAACAACACTCCTAAAATATGGAGTTACAGGAGTAAAGTTACATTTTATTTCCTACCATCAGTTTCATGGTCAGGCAGATCTCTGAAGAGGCAAACATGGAAGTTTTAACAGAATCAAAAAAGCATATTCAACACAAAATAATGTTGCTCACCTTTCGGCATATCCTGTCAGGGGTCACCAGAGATGAAAGAGATTTTTTCACCACATGCGCTTCCTGACACAGTTTAATTCGGGCTGGGGTCGGGCACAGGGAGACCCAGCCCCCTTGTGACTAGATAGTTAAGCAAGAGTGGCAATCTAAATAATAATAATAATAATAATGATGTCAGGAAATTGCTGTCTTATGAAATCCGCCTCTAGGGACCTTTGTTGGAATGACAGCATTTGGTATTTTGGGTTTGACTCTGAATTCAGTAACAGAATGTGGAGGCTTAGTGAAGTACTAATTCAACTTTTTGATTATCAGTAATACATTATATCATGAAATACATAATAAAAATAACTTTTTATGAGTTTCATGTGAAATTTTTCTGTATATATTTCGTTTGTCCAACTGTTTACCTTTCTATTTAGATTTGGAGTGACACTCCTTTACCTAGAAATTTTTAATGAATCAAAGTTTGAAATTATTTTTTTGTGTTTTTCTTGTGATTATCTTCTTCCTCTCAGGTGGCGGAGACCCGGTGCAAGAAGGTGTGCACGTCTAAATCGGACCTGAGGACCAATGACTTCAGCATCGTGGGCTCGCTGCCTCGGGACTTTGAACTGTCAAACTTTGACTGCTATGGGAAGCCTATTAATACTGGCAGTGGTCTGGGAAAATCCCAGTCAAAGAACAAGAAACCGCCCCCCCCAAAACCTGTCATTCCATCCGCTGCCAAAAGAATTGACCTGTACTCCAGAGCTCTCTTCCCTTTCTCCTTCCTCTTCTTTAATGTGATTTATTGGTCTGTATACTTGTGATTATCTTGCATTACTGTACCTCCTACCCACTTTAGCTGCATATAAAGCATTCCAGCTCACAACAGAGAAATGTGAACCTCCTCCAAAGAGAATTACTGAGTAGAAAGCATTATAAATGTATTCTGCATAAATCTTTACAGAAAAACAAATCTATTTCTATACCAAGCAGCTCAGCGTTTCTTATCTTTATAAAACTTCATATGGAGAATCTTATACTGAAATACTTGATTTATCAATGGTGGATCCTGAGAGAAGGACAGGATTGCAGAAACAAAGCAGAGTGTAAGAACAGAACCGAAGGTGCAGATGTTATCAACCTTTCATATGTATTAATGCAAAGTGGGATATTGTTATTACATTGCATGTTAAAATATTGCATGTATATAAGGATACAAATAAAGACATATATGCCTATACCAGATGTTTACTAAATTTTTCATTTCCTATGATTTTCTGTAGAAAAGATGTATGGATACCTGAAACACTCCTGTTCCTGTCCAGATGGTCATGTGACACTGCCACTCCCTCAACAAATGTATGCCCTTGTCGTTGCTGTGTAAAATGGCTCTTCGGTGAGCAGTGATGTGTTTTTGTGAAACTTGCAAGCAAAGAGACATAAACGATGAAAGGAGTTTTCACCATTTGATGTGAATAAAAAAGAACACAAAGGTTTGACTGTGTCCTCTGTTGTGTCACTCACTGTTTAGAGGCATCATGTCACTCACAGCAGCAGCTGCTTCTTCTAATTTAACAAACAGGTACTGCTGTAACCTGTTCAGTAAACGACCTGTGTCCATCACTGGGGGACCTCACATGTGAATTCTATCTCTGGTGTAATGATGCAACACAGATGGTGGCCTGTCATTATGCTAAAATCACATTAATGAAGTCTGGAGCCAATTAGCGAATAATTTCTAATGTAAAGGAGACCAAAACCTTAATTATTCCAATCTGTCTTTGTCTCCTTGGTTGATTTAACACAGGAAAACAAGGCTTATTTCTTCCTCTGGTTGGCTGCCATGGTTACAGACGCAGGCAGGAATCCTTGTCTAGCACTGCAGTGATCACATAGAGTGGGAGTGAGGTAGAAGACGTCTGTAGAGCTGCAGAATAAGCATGAGCCATCAATTCAAGTATAGATTTTACAGATCATTGAAAACAAATTAATTGGTGGGTAATTTGAGGACATCTGAGTGCATGTTCCTGCACAGATGAGACAGATTTTGCATTGTAGTGCCCCCTGATGGCCACATTTATGCTGGAAAAGCAGATGAAAGACTCCTGCAGAAGAGCTGATATGATGTCAAGTCTTCTGCTAAGTAACTGCCGGAAATGTGGAGACAGATGCTCAGAGGAAGGTTTAAGCGGGTTTATATAACTCCTGTAAAAACCTCTACAACAGACATTTTAAGGTGTATGCAGTTACAGAAACCCTGAAGTTAGGGAAAACACACTCTCCATTTTTAATCAGTTTTACAAAAAGGCTGTGATCAACCTCAAGAAAATGAACGAGTTGAGGGATTTAAACGCTTTGAAAATAGTTTGTCATCAGTGGATGTGGGTGAATGTGTGTGTCTGTGGGAGCCCCCCCACCCCCACCCCACGCCCCTGCACCCTGCTAGCAGAACAGTGCAGTAACCTATATCAAACAGGGTGCTTTCTAATCCAACATGACCGCTCACCAGGCTCTCACCCAATCCACCAAGACAACCACCATGACAGCAGAGCAATGATTAGTGGAGGCGCAGTGGGGGAGGAGAGGGCACAGGTCTTATTGGAAGCTCATTTATGGTGAACAAGATCTCCTCTCACCGCTGCTGCGCTTTTAGAGAGCAGAGCAGACAACGGCTGCTGTGTGAGCCAGCTGGAAGCACTACATCCTCTGAGCTTTTTCTCTTCAGACTTGTTGGCTCGTTCTCAGGGAAAACTTGAGCTGGAGAACAAGACTCAGCTTTAAAACGACGTGTTAGTAATAGTAAGAATTACTTCTAAAGGTGTGGGTCACTTGATAGATAGCCACACCAAAGACACTGCAGTAGAATAATAGAGAATTTCTTTTAGGATTCGATGGTTTAAAGAGTATCATTTTCCAATGAAAGGTGGCAAACCAGCTCATTTCCAGTCTGACATTTTTGCATTGTGTCATTTGACTCATTTCAAGTTTCTGGTCTTTACAACTATGTCTTAGGTGTTTGGGTGTGATGAGGGCAAGTTTCTTGTGGAGGTCAAATACAGAAGGTGCATATGCTACGAAAAAAGAAAAGGTGAGTCAAATACTTTAAGGAATTTGTATTTGAACTAAAACAATCCTTTAAGTTTTGTTTATATAGGTTTCAGGAGATATGAACTGGGTTTAAAGTTGAGTTAAACACTTTAATATGAAAACAAATTGTCTGTTTTGAAATATCAGCCGTAATAGACAATCTGGGCGGGGGTGAGATAGTCAGTCTTTTTTATCCATTGCATGAAGTTCCATTTTTGCAGAAACAGCATGACTTTGAAGAGTAATAACTATGTTTTTTTTTTAAAGAAATAGAATAAATGAATTAGTTAATTAATAAACTGTCCTTTCAGACTATATTTCGTTCAATCACAAACTTTTGCTCTCTTATAGAATCCAGAAGCAAAGCAGAACAAATATGTAACAGATAACTGAAGGAGATTAAAATCTGGAACTGCCAGATGAGGAAAATGCTTAGGCCTTGAAGAAATTGGATGGAGAATTAAAAAATCACTTCAGATTTTACATTACAACAAATCTTCAGGGGTCACAATTTGTGTTCAGAGTTGTGTCATTGACACAAACTGATGCAGTTTCACCTGCAGGTTTGACTCCCTAATACCCTTTCAACAGCAGAGCATGCTTGGCTTGGCAGCTTTCTTGCATCCATGGGGCTGTTTGTGTATTCCAACCACCTCTTCAGTGAAGGTTCAAACAGCCTTCAGGCTGCTGCCATGTCAGCATCTTCCTCGAGCCACAAAGAAGCTGCTGGCTTTTGTTTCCTGTTCTCCATTAGAAAGCATATTGTAAGTAACTCCCAGTCACCTTTAGCCACTGTGTGGAAATTCTGATGGAAAATGTTTTTCATGTGGAAAATAATTTATAAAAACCAGAGGTTCTTACCAATGCCTTATCATTAAGCCTCTTCTTTTTCTGTGTTTGCAATAGTGTGCTCCACTGTTTGCTCAGCTGTTTGATAGCGTTGTGCACAGCGCTTCTTCCCTGAGGTCATGAAAAATTATCTTCATAGAAAATTTCCGCACGGTAACTTTCCGGTTATATAGTATCTGAGATAAGCATCATGCGGCCCTCAAACTCCACATCTTTGGAGATTAGATTATCATTTTCTCCCTCAGTTGTGATGTTGGAGCTCGTCTCCTGTCCTTGTCTTTCCTGTTGTGAACTTTCCTGTCTGTTGTGTGTCTTTCCTGCTGGAGGCAGCCTCTGTGGTTTTAAACCAAGGCTTTCTCTGGAGAAAGCTGCGAGGCTGGATGGAAACTTGTTCTCATATTTTTTAATTCATTAATGAGCTTCTGTAGAACCTAAACAGCATTAATTTGCAGACAGAATTTCACAACAAACTTAAAACCACATCCGCTACATCTACTGGCCTTACTGGGCTTGGTTATTATTTGTATCATTTAGATAATTTCATTTAGTTGATTGTGTTTTTTAATCGCGTTCTCACTCATTTATGAACAGCTCTGTTTCATGCATTCCTTACTGTGATGATTAATGCCTTTTTTGCTTGTTTTGTTTTGTTTTTCATTTAGGGGAATTCATGTGTTGTTCTTATAAAAGGTCAGTGGTTTTCAGTTTTTGTGTTTCCTCCAGTCCCTCCAGGTTTTAGCTTCAACCATCCACAGCTGTTTGTGCCTCATCAAGTCCATGGTTTTCAGCTCCTCAGCTTGGTGTCTGCTTTTTGCCTCTTGTTGTCATTCGTTCCTTTTGTGACCAGACTTTATGACATTAAAGTTCAGTTGTTTCTGTTTAGTTTATTAAAGTGTTAAAGTTTCTGACAGTGAAGCCCCTTGTCTGTAAACCTTCTACGCATAAAGTTCAGTGCATTTTACCTTTAGTTTAAAGAGGAGTTTGTATGAGTTCTGTTTAGAAAACATCAAAGCTTCATGTTGCTATTTTGTTATTTCTGACTTAATTTAAATTGTTTTCATCTAAATCTCATCAAGATGATTTTAAACTTAGTTGATGAAGAGTCGGTTGGAGGTTTTTATCTAAATAGGTTTGGTGGTTATTTAAATGTTTTTTTTCCATCCATCCATCCATCCATCATCCATCCATCCATCCATCCGTCCATCCATCCATCCATCCATCCATCATCCATCCATCCATCCATGCATCCATCCATCCATCATCCATCCGTCCATCCATCCATCCATCCATCCATCATCCATCCGTCCGTCCGTCCATCCATCATCCATCCGTCCGTCCGTCCATCCATCCATCCATCCATCCATCCTTCCATCCATCCATCCATCCATCCATCATCCATCCGTCCGTCCATCCATCCATCCATCCATCATCCATCCGTCCATCCATCCATCCATCCATCCATCATCCATCCGTCCGTCCGTCCATCCATCATCCATCCGTCCGTCCGTCCATCCGTCCATCCATCCATCCATCCATCCATCATCCATCCATCCATCCATGCATCCATCCATCCATCATCCATCCGTCCATCCATCCATCCATCCATCCATCATCCATCCGTCCGTCCGTCCATCCATCATCCATCCGTCCGTCCGTCCATCCGTCCATCCATCCATCCATCCATCCATCCATCTTCTTCCGCTTATCTGAGACCGGGTTGCAGGGACAGCAGTCTAAGCAAAGATGCCCAGACTTTCTTGCCCACTTCCTCCGGCTCCTCTGCGTCCAGACCAAATTCAATTTCCCCTTTAAAGACGGGGTGAATATTGAGAATTTACAGAGACTCATCCTGATAGAAGTCAGGATATAAAAGACATGGAAACATTAAACAACCGATAAAGAGAGAAGGACACAGAGCAAACATGTACTTACAAAATCTGGGAATGGTAATTGGTAATAGAAAAATCAAGGAGACCTGATACTGTTGGAGAAAATGACTGATAAAAACCAGGTGTGGAATTTAGTACTGGTGACCAGGTTGGAATCTCGGACAGAAGGTTAAGGGGAAAAAACATCTAAAAAACAGAGTCTCCCTAGAAAAAATACAAATAAGAACAGATACAACTGGAATTATTTCTTGAATGCAAACCTGTCCAGGTCAGATTTAGCGTAAAAATCCTCTTCAGTGCAGGGAAAGGCCGTAGAGGAAGTCTCTACAGTTTCCATTGCCTCTTCACATTGAGAAAGCAGCAATGTTCTTTACCTGAACAGCTGATCTGAACCATTGGCAAAAACATTCAATTCTATAAGTGATTTAAGTCCTGCTCAGACCAGAATATGATTTCTGAAGCCCTGAAGTTTGTGTTTGTCCATCCCAAATTCAGAGATTTTTCTGAGAGTGACACGTGTGTTGTTGGCTGGGAAGCACAAAACCTTTTTAAACCCGACGCTGTTTCTGCTGGAGGCCCATGTTGTGCTTGGAAGATGAGCTTTCCATCAGCATTTGTTAAATCTCCCTCTCACTTGTGGTTCAGTTGTGTAAAATCACACAATCAGCGGGGTCATAATTTGATTATGAGTTAGTCTCACTTCATCCCTAAAAAACTCATTACCACTCTTGTCAGAGTGAAATTACCTCCCAGGCTGTGTGCTCAGTACACTGGGGGATGTGCTGGAAGACAAACGGAAATTGCTTCTGAGTCTAACCACAGCAGAGTGAACCCATGCATGGCAGAAGCTCCAAACAAGGTCAGACAGATGAGCACAGAACATGTGAGCCTGCAGGAGCTCAGGGTATGAACAAAACTCAAAACATCACATGGAAGGTTACTTCTTCATCTCATACGTGACAGGAACCGCGACATACAAGGTAAATTCTTCATCTGCGCAATGACTCAATCATCAATGAAACAGTTTTGTTAACAAGGGGAACTTTTTAGCTTTCAGCTTCGAGTGGAGATAAAGAACCTCTTTCAATCAGCAGCTTGAGTGAGCTAAGTATATACGAAAACCATAACATAAATGCTCAAACAAATCAAACTCTTCCAAACACCAATCCAGCGCAGAAACGCAAGGGAAAAACATGACAATGTTATGTTGTTAAAACAGAGAAGAACTGACTCATCAGCCCGTAGACTGAGCTTGTTATAGCTCAGCAGAAAAATTCATACATTGCTACTCTTGTGATAGAGTCTTGCAAAACAATTGTTTTATAAAACAGTCTTTTGATTTGTTCACAGCAGTTAATAGGAGCTGGTTAGACATTGTGGGTCATAATTTTCCTTCCACTCCATCCTCACACGAAGTTGCTTCTATTTTGCCAGTTTTTGATTCTCCCTTCTGCATCAGGAGAAGCGCTGCAGTGAGAAAGTGAATGGAGATGAAGGTGGAAAGTAGAGTGTAATTCTACATGTAACCAGGTCTGTGATGTCACAGTATCAAGCATGTCTGATTGGTTGAGCTGTAACTGGTTTTCATTATCAAACCGATGGACAGAATTGTGCCTCTCAAGTTATAACTCTGAACAAAAGAAAAACTCAGCAATATCATTTTTTATAATGCTATTTGCAAATGTTTTTTATCAATATTATTATTATTGTTGTTTTATTTTTTACTGTTTATTGGGTACAGTGCACATTTGGCTTTAAATCTTGTAACAGTTCATTTATAGTTTTTAATTTGTTTTTGTTGACCACAATAAACATTTTCTCCACTGTGCTTCTTTGCTGTTGTTGCTCATGATCACTAATAAATTACATTATTCTGTGTAGAGAAACTCTCCATCTATGACTTAGTAGAGCTGGAATTGGGCTCAGCAGCTGCAGAAACATGTTCTAGTTTTCCTCAGTAAAAGCTAGATTCCAGCAGATGTTTGAGGTGACTCTGAATTCAGGTGAAATGTTAAGGGAAGTGGTTATGTTAAGCTGTTGATTTGCTTGTGTTCACTCGTGATTTTTTCCTGTCAAAGCTCAGACTGCAGCTTTGATCCCACTTTGAGGAAGCTTTCGTGCTGAGATCACCTGGATGATGAAAGAATCCCCGTTTTTTGTGTGTTTTCCTGCTTCACCTTCCAGGCTGCTCTCTGGGATCTGGGGAGTCTGTTACATCAGATGTGCTGTCCGTGGTGCTGAAATCAGACGCACCACTGCTCGGTTACCAGACTCTCAGGCTTGACAGTATGCTCCCAGACCACTTTCTCACACAACTAATGATTCATGTACATCTGTCTGTGCAGCTCATGAGACCATGTGAGAGCTGCTATCGCGTCCTGCAGCTCCTGAGTCTAGTTGTTCTTCCTCTAACTACGGAGTATCTATTGGACATAAATTCATGTTTGGAGGGTGCCGGAAACAGTAGATTTTAATAAATAGAAGGTTCATTTGATGTTCAGTCAAGTTATGAAATGTGACATGTCTTTCAAATTCGGTTATTCTTTAGTATTTCACAAATGACACCTTACTTTCATGTCAGGAATTAGAATTCACAAAGGAATCACACTGCAGGGATGGTTTAGCTGCAGTTGTTTGGCACAAAGTGAAGCTTTATTCTCATGAATATCTATGTTTACTTTTTTTTTAAGTAACTGCTGCTTATTCGAGCACTTTAGGCTGTGAGGATCACAGCAAAGTAGGCAACCACATACATCACAATTCTGACACTTCCATTTGTTGATTTTATTATAAAATGTTGATCGGAAGAATGCAGAAACCATGACAAATCTGAGAGTTATAGTTTTATGCTATCCCTTGAAGCCTGCAAAGCACTGTTTTGAACTTGCTTTTCATTGTGCTCTTACACACATCATCAGTAATGAAAATTGGCATCAGTAGGGGCTTTAGGCCTGCATGTCAGGCTCTGCTGAAGCTCCACAGATCATTGCTTTGATGCACAGCCCTCTAAAAGCTTTCTCTGCTGCATGTATGATGCTCATGATGGCTCTCCTGGGGTGCACTAAAGACATGAGCGGCCTGTGGAGTGATGGGTCCAAAAGTTTCTGCACCCAGCTTTGATGGGGTTCCATAAAGCCTCCTCCTTATACTTTCACATGGGAGCCCCTTTTATTTCTGACTGGTCCAGCCCTTGGCAGGGGATTTGACCCCGAATAAATGAGCTCCCCTTACACTCATCCACTGAAGAAGCTGAGTTTTTCCTGGTTGATGAGCTGCTGTTGCGATGGCTCTTACCTCCTCATGCATCCACTGCTGAACTCCCGTGTCAATTAAGAAGATCAGAGATGATCCCTGAGCTGAGTGGCAGACCTACAACCACACTGAGTTCATGAAAACCTGAGACAAAGGTTACAACTTTGAGGAAAAAAAATTTAAAGCCCGGATGCAAGCAATTAAGCTCAAATATCCTGATAAGTCTTCACGTTTGCTTCCTCTGTGCTGTGAAAACAAGCTCAAACCTTTGACAAGCCTTCCATTTCAGTCTGCTAAACCTGCACCCATGCAGCCACCATTTGGCTGTCCTTCGGCTCTTTCCGCCTCTGTTCGCCTTCTCATTAGCATTTCTCACTTGTGGGTGTGATTCCGAGGAGATCTCCGGCGCGCGGAGCGGAGACGCGCAGTGTCTCTGCGCGCTTGGAGGAGGTACAGCTGCCGGCGGGAGGGGGGACAGAGAGCCACCGAGCAGGCGACCATTCCTTCACTGCTGCCGCCTCTCCTCTGTCAGCATCCCTCAGAAAATCTGCCGCACCGAAGATCCATCGTTTCCCTCCAGCCTCTGGCGCTCCTCAGTATGTGTGGGATCTAAGGGCTCCGAAGGGAAAAGGACTGACTGACACCCCCCACCCCCACCCCGGTGGATGTGGACACATAAACTGCTGACATGGAGAAGATAGTGAATCCGTTGGTCTCTTTTCTCTTGGTTTTATGGGGCTGCGCGCTCGGAGGCTCTCCCGGTGTTCAGATAGGTGAGTAACCTTCATCTATCCGCCCAAACCAAATGAGAGCTGTTGTGTAATTCGGAGCCCGAATAGCCGCCGCGCCGTTCACATGATGTATGGCTGCTTAGTAACTGGCTGTTCTGTCCATATCAGGGGGGCTTTTTCCACGAGGCGCGGATCAAGAGTACAGCGCGTTTCGGATAGGAATGGTTCAGTTTGGCACCTTGGAATTCAGACTCACACCCCATATTGACAACCTGGAGGTGGCCAACAGTTTTGCTGTAACCAACTGCTGTAAGTAATAAACCCTTGCTCAATGTTTCACCACCATTCTCCATTTTAGGAAGCCCCATAGCCGATTGTCATCCACGACACCCCCATATGTGTTTTACGGCAGCACAGTTTGAAACGATTGATCCAGATTCTGTCAGCATCCACTTCATGGGTGCAGGCTGAGCAGCATCCAGAGGAAAGTTGGTTTCCACAGCAACGCTCACATCCATCCAAACCTCATTCCTCCAGATTCAGCCTTTAGATCAGGCTGAATGCAGAATATCGACCCAGTGCTTTTCTGAGGAACGCCAACGGCAGCGGCTCGCTCATCCAACACAACATGGAGATGACGTTTCCACATCGTCACGTTTGTTGCGTCTCCTGTCTTCAGACAGTCAGGAACAACAAAATGGATCGTTTTTGTCTGAAATGATGACGTTTCTCCTTCTGTTTGCACATGATGTGGCGTCTTTCCCAGCCCATGCAGAGGAGCGTTCATCCGTGCTCGCTCCTATAGCCTCTGACGCGCGCGCAGACCTGCGCTCGCTCCAATGCGGGTAATGAGGAGGAATTAACAAGCGATGCGTAAACGGATTGGCAGCTTCTTGTGCAAAGCCAATCTGCGGCAAAAGCTGCAGAGCACACGAAGCAGCGCGGCTGCGGCGCGTGCAGCTGCAGCACCGGGTCCTGCAGTTTTCGCTTTTCAGCGCCAGTTTGAGTCAGAAGCTAACCACAATGTCTCTTTTCAACATCAAAACCAGCCTCTTCCCCCAAATTTATCTCAGAATGGTTTCCAAGGTCCTATATTACGAACATTCATTAGGCGGTTGCCAAGCGACTGCAGCTCTCCAGTCCCTTAAACATAAATCAAACGCTCGTGATTGGTGCGCGAGCTGCTCCAACCGATTTCATTACCATATAAAAGCTTCCGCCTCGGTGATGCTCACAGGGAGACTCTGGTCTCTGCTCGCATTCTTCATGTCCCCTGTTTGTCACAGAAACGGGGCAGCATTCCTGCTCCGCCTGATGGATCAACTCTGTTAACAGTTAGGGCTCGTTATTATAAGAGGTAGTTGTGGTGATGTGTGTGTGTGTGTGTGTGTGTGTGTGGGGGGGGGGGTCCATTTATTCTGATTGCAGTAGGAAAAGGGTCATAAATTCTGTCCCTTTTAGCATGCAGCCCCCTCTGAGCTGTTCCTCCACCTAACCACACAATCTCACTGAAGCACCAGACTGGATGTGAGGATGCTAATCAAGCGGAGTGATCCCGACCTCACACAAGAACTTAAGCCGCTTCAGACTCAGACAACCAGAACAACACGTATTCCTCCATGCAAGTTAGGATCCATCGTTTGATTTAACAAACAGAATTCAACTCTGCAAATCTCCAGCATCATCTCATGATCATAAAGGTTTGAGAAACAGCTGACATAGCAGGAACTGTGTAAGCTGTAAATGGTGCCTGTTGTGTATGTATGTGTGCGTGCGGGGTGTCTTTAAAGTGGGCAGTAGATGGCAGTCGGTCTTACCCCCACCTGTAATTGCAGCATATATCCTCTAGTTTGTGGTTGATAATAATAAATAAATAAAAACTCCTCATCAAGGCAGAGGAAATAAAACAAAGAGAAGGGTTGGAACTGAGATGCAGATGCGGTGAAAACTGCAAGTTTTGAAGAGATGGCATGAGATGAGCAATCTGGTGGTTCCTGGTTCAAATCCACAGATGTGTGCAAATGTTGTCCTTTTTTTTGAATAGTCTAAAGAATGACAGAGAGCCTCCATGTTTGTTGGTTTCTGTGTGGGTCTGTGATGGAGTGTCTGCCTCTTCAGAGCCCCCCCCCCCCCCATTATCACCGGCCCTGCATCCTCTAAACCAGTGTTTTTCAACCTTTTTTGAGCCACGGCACACTTTAACCCTGACAAAAATCCCGCGGCACACACCAGCATCCAAAAAAAAAAAAAAAAAGCAGAAATTCATGGTCTGTATTGATCGACAGCCCCCACCCCCCCCCGCGCGCGCAATCTCACGGGGATTTTTGTGATAATTGTGGCAGAAAAAGCAGGAAGTTGCGGCTGTTTTTTTCTAAGAGATGAACCACCAGCGGTATTTTTGTTAGGACTGAGCGACTTTATCAGCAGAATTAAGAACAAGGAAGTGAAGACTTTAAGCACTTCTGATTGGTCAGACTGATGACATGTGATTAAGCCTTCAAGAATGATTGGCGGAGACAGTTAAAGGGGCGGGACTTTTCCTTACATACTTATAGCTGCAGCTAAATCGCGGTACCGTGATTCTTATCAAAATGTCTTTAATAGAATTAAATAAACACAAAGAAAAAGTAATTATAAGATCTTTCAAATTCCTAACTCCTCAGTGTTTTATCAGGGCCTGTTTGGATGAACAAAGAGCTGATTTCCTGGAGATGGTAATAATTGCTTTTAGATCAGTTAATGAGGCAATTTCTCCACGGCGCACTTGACCATCTCCCACGGCACACTATTGTGCCGCGGCACACTGGCTGAAAAACACTGCTCTAAACAATACAACTGTGTATGACAATCAGATAAAAGCTCTGTTAACTTTATATTCAAAAATTCTGCAAACTAAAGAAAACATTTCTTTTAACAATGAGACAAAAATGGAGGATGTCAGATAGATAAAAAACAAACTCGCATTTAATAAAATTTTGATCTGTTTTGGAAAATAAAACCACATAAAAGAGAAAAGATGACTTGTTTTCCTCACACGACTGAAGACAGAGACGATCACCTCTCAGACTTCTTACCTGCTACTGCTTTGGTCCTGCACAGCAGATCTGGTCAATGCAGTGGCAGGAGCAGCCCACCTTCCTCCATCCATAACAGTTCATCTGGAGAGGCCTGCATCTGCTGCAAAGACCAGGGGATTTGCTATGGTTGTGTCTGCATGTGTGTTCATGTGTGTGTGTAAGTATGTGAGTGTGCTTGCACCCATGTGTGTTTGCATCTGTGTGTCATCTACTGCTCAGTAATACATCTAGCAAAGCTTTTCTCATCACTTCCTCTTTGGGAAACATATCAAAAAAAAGTGTTTGGTCTGCTGATGAAGCTGCTTTACTGAAGCTGCCTGAAGAGCATTTATGTCCACACATGAGGATCACAGGGCACATTTTGAACTCTGCAAGTGGTGTCTGCGGTATCAAACAAATGATTTACCTGGCTAAAACCTTGACTCTTGAACACTCTAAAACTCTGATTTTGTTATTGTAGCAGTGTCTTTCTCTGCATGAAAAAAAACTGTTTTGGCAACGAAATTCAGGGTTATGGGTTTCTGCTTCATGGGTCTTAAAGTCCCACTTCAATAATCTTTTAATCTGTTGTAAGTGTTCCCAGTGGTCTTTTAGATATGAAGATGCCATTTTTGGCAAAATCAAAATACCTGTGTTGTTTTCTAGGACATAGTTTCTGCAGAGCGACAGGAATTCTTTAGAAATCCATCTCTGAGTTGTGGGCGGGACCAGTTGTCTGGAGCAAGCCGGCCCACATTTCCCATCATCACTTTGTTTACACTGTCTCTCACTAGCTTACAGCCCGTCACAATTCCAACCTAACGTGCCATACAAATAAGATGTGCTTACTTGCTAACTAACGTTAGCGGTGCGTCAAAAATGGTGAGCAATATTGCTTAAATGGTCACAAAGGATAAAGCAAGAATTTAATGATGACGGTTGTTTAAATTCAGAAAAAAACCAAAAAATTTCTTCTTTATTTTTATCATGGCACTGAGGGAAGGAGCACAGGGCTGCTCTCGGTGTTCAGCTGCAGCGAGGCACTGCACAGGCACATCTGAGACATTCAGTCATTTCTTTCACTTACTGCACAAGGCCTCACCGTGGGCTTCGGGATTGTTCTTGACAGTTTTCCTGCCCCTTCATGCTGATTATGAGAATAGAGTGCCACTGCTCCACATTTTACAGAGAAAACCATCGTGAAGTCATACATGTTTTAATCACAGAAGTTATAGCTCCATAATAAATGGACAGGGAAGACATTCAAACTGGGTTCATAAATTCAAAACAGGTGTGCTTTATACAGGTTCAGGTATTCAAACAGGCAGAGAGGATTTGAAAGAATTTATTTCTGTCCTTTAAAGATGGTCTGTTCTTCTGCTAATCGCTCTTGTTGAATGACCCACAATGGTTCTTGCAGTTGGGCAGAAATAATCTAAGTCTGAGATCAAATATGAGCTTAGGAAAACAAAAGTCTGATAACTGCAGGTAAACGGACGATTACAATAATCAGATGTAATGCATGCACGTTAAAACTCAGATCATCAAAACGCTGGTTAACATGCCTCACTCCAGGATCAGATTTGTTTTAGTTAGTGTGCTCACACATCAGACTCAAACTGATTCATGCTTGCTACGGCAACTTGACATACCCTGAAACATACCTTCATTTTTGGAACCGAAAGCTGAGGTTATCCGCTTCCTTAGCCTCAAACTTACCGTGGTAACTCACATGACCTGCTTTCTGGAATACCTTTCAGTTCAAAACTCTTCCAAACAAACCCATCGTCTTCATTTTTCTTTGAATAGTGGTCATGGGCTTTGTCAGGTTCAGTGAGGCCTGCATGCTCTGAGAGGAAGACTTGGTTATCTTTGTTTTCCTCCTCAGTCTATTATTGTGTGACCTTGTGATGATGGGCTGGGCATGCACTACCAACCAGACTGAAAAACATCTTAAATGCTTTTCACTCATGGATAATCTTCCTCACTGCTGAATGAAGGTCTCTAAATTGTTTGGAAATGGCTCTATAACCCTGTCCAGATGGGTGTGTGTGGTGGCGTGAGTGTTGCTCAGCTGTTGGTGATGAGGTGGAGCAGCTGGTTCAGGCGGTGAGTGTCAGCCAGTCCCGTTTGGTAATTTTTCTATTCCATGCCTTTTAGCAGCTGCACAAGCCTGGGGTTCGTGGGTGTGTTGCCCGTGTTTCCATGCCGATGCAGAGTTTGGTTGAACTCTTCACAAACAGCACTGTGTGATCTCTGTCTGTTCTGTGTGTCAAGTGAGACCAGTTTTACAATGAGCTTCTAATGGACCCTTGGTGATGTCTTTTTGTCGTCATGTTCACACATGAATGCTGTTTACTGATCAGGAGAGGCTGCCCCCACTAACATGGGATCAGCTCAATACACAGCTCAGACAAACAGAAAATAAACCTTTTTTAACCTTTCAACAATAAGCAGGAAAACAAGAAAGTTCATTTAAATCTTTAGTTTAATTTTTCTGGGAAAAAACAAAAACTTTAAAGGTTGTAAAACATTCTAACCTTTTTTAAACCACCTCTTTCCTTTATTTTGATATTTTCAAAAAAAAATGACATCCTGGATCCTGCAGCTCCAAAGGCTTTCACTGAGCTTCGCCAACCTGTGGTCACAAGAACCATTCCATTATGCAGGTCTTATTTGAAATGTTTTCACTAGTTTTGTTGCAGTAGAAATATCAAAAGAAGCATGTAAATAAGAACAGATAATCAATTATTTAGTCAACTATTAAGTATTCATGTGGTCTAGTGAACAGAGCTTCCTAACATTTCCCGAGATCGTTAATGTTTTGAGTTCACAAACTCACCAGAAGGATTAGCAAAACATCTTCATCCAGAGTCATCTTCAGTAGTTGAAGGTTTCTGCAGGTGGAATGGATCTACGGCTGCACTGGAGGCCATGTTAAAACTACTACAAAGACTGCAGATAATTCTCTTTGTGTATTGATTAAATATCAATGGTTTTAATTGGCAAAAGTGACATAAACATCTTCTGACTTTTTGTTTAGCATTTCAAACACAACTACCTACCCTATTTTTCGGACAATGAGTCGCAGGAGCCAAAAAAAGTAACAATAAAGTAAACAAAAAAAGAATCATATATTTAAAGTGCACTGGAGTATAAGTTGCTTTTTTGGGAGAAATGTATTTATCGAAATAAAGGAACAAGAATGGATATTTCTTCTTGAAAGGCAAATCATGATAACAGACTAGATAACAATAATGGACTGAAAATATGCATTTTCACTACAATAACACGTTAATACTTATTTAGCTTCATGAAACATAGGCAGAATTTAGTATATTATGGCAACATATGAACAATTACAGCATAAAGAACATGCTAACAAGTCAACTTAAATCGTGATGTCATTTCAAAGGACTAAATCTGTTGAATTCTTCATCTGCTGGGTCGCTTTTGAACTCCGCCAAGCCCAGCATGAGACTGAGCGATGCCTCTTCTTCTGCGTTGCTGTCAGTAGAGAAAACTGATACACACACCTACAGTGCCCTCTAGCGGTTGTTGCTGTTTAATAAAAAAAAAAGTATTATATATGAGTATTAGTCGCACCTCTGGCCAAACTGTGCAAAAAAACAAAAAACAAACGTAACTTATACTCTAAATAAAAAAAGTTAAGTAAACTGGAAGAAAAAACTCACAAGTAGTGCATATTTGACAGATATGCTTCCCTCCTGTGTGATGTTGATAGAATCATTATATTCTACTCAATTACCCTTTCATTTTTTTGACAAAAAAGTAAAAATTGAATCTGCATATGCTGTTGTATTTGCCTGAAATTAGGAATTAAAAAAAAATTTCCAATGGCTGAACATCACCCCATATTTGTACTTTTCCAAAGGGATTCGCCTCATTCAGAATAAAGCATCCTTCCTACTCTCACATAGAGAGGGGTGGAGGTCATTGACGGCCGATTCAACACTTCAGAGTTCTTGTTTGTCACGGTTGAATCTCACTGCACTGTAATTTCATGCTTTTAAATGCACAAAGCATTTCATAGCCTCACACTTTCAGGGACTTTGCTGAATGATCAAAAGCTCAAACTTGCCATTTATGCAGTGTGGAGAGTGTGTTTTAGAGCCAATTTACTGTTCACAGTTAATTAAGTGCATCTCTGTACCTTCACGGGGGGCTGAGAAATACTAAAGAAAAAAAGATGCTGAGAACACTCAGTGTAGCCTGGTTTGCCCTGAGTGCAGCCCCCGCGTCAGTCCTGATCACTGTGTCCTTCAGAAATGTGTGAGGCAGCATGATGAAAAGGCCTCTGATGTGTTCTCAGTGTTCAAATGCGCTGTTGTCTTTCATTTGCAGAGAGATAACGTTTTGGTCTTAAAGACTTCTCATTGGGGTGTAAAGCAAACAGAGTACCATCATAGAACCGATACAGAAGTTTCTGACCCCCTCCCCTCACGTGAGCTGTTAAAATGCAGTTTGTGCTAAAAGTGACACTGCAAAAGGGTGATAATTTAGTGCGAAGAATAGCAGGACGATATGAGGAAAACTTGCGATATGCGATATTAGAGATTAATATTGCGATAACAATATAATTTGCAGTATATAAAAAAATATAAAAATGCCAAAAACATCATTCCCATTTCATTAGAAACAGTTTAAAATTACACTCCAAATGACCCTCATCGACATAGGTGACAAACATCTAACATAATAGGCCTCCATCTTATTGGTAAACAATGGGAAGGCGTCCATCTGATTGGTCAAAGCATAAAGGGATTTATTTGATTTGTTAAATGCTTCAAGCTGCCATAAGATTGTTTTAACACATTTTGGGTTTACGATTTATTGCGATATTTGCAGTCTTTTGCGATATGCCCATTGCAGAGCTGGATATTGCGATAACGATAAATTTGCGGTATATTGTGCAGGCCTACTTGCTATTAATACATTTTTTTTCTGTTGATCAATAACACATGAAGAATCAATCAGTCAATTTCTGAACATAATAAAAAGAAAGACCAGAAAAGCTGGTGAGACTCAATTATTCTTTTTTAGTCGGTATTGTTTGGTAACGGATGCGCTGCTATGTGACACTGGGAAGACTGACCGAGAGCTATGCTAACTTACAACCAACTCTTTAAATAGACTACTTTGTCCATTTTACTAACAGCTTTGGTTAAACTTCACTTGTTTCAAGAAGGTAAATTGGAATATTGTAAATATTCGCCCTGAAGCTGGGGGTACGGCTGTACAAATTCTGAATACGCCTGATGTGGGTGGAGGGGCTGAGTCACTGGCTGCTATCTCAGCTGATCACTGAGTAGAGTTCAAACAAAACGTGATTTACATCTGAATTTTAATAACTCTCTGATCAAAGACAGCAATCGCATATTTATTTTGTGTGAATGTAGCAGGATATTGTTCCCTACTTAGCCAGGCTTACTTTACCCAGTTCAACTGAAATTAACCAAGAAATTCAACAAAGAATGCAAATAACACTAATTCCTTTTCTACCCTCCCCTTAGAGTTTCTACAAATCAAATTTATTTAACAGGAATAGTTAATGTCGCGCAAGCTGTTGTCATTTGATTAAATCACATTTGAACAAATCATTTGTTAAATTGCAAAGACTTCCAAAAACAAAAAAGCACTCGACACGTTTTCCACAGTTTCTGAGGTTAAAATCGCCTCATTTGAGTGTTGGGCGATCACATATGGAGCGGAAACTCCAGGTGAGGCTCATGAGCGCTTTGCCTCATGTCTGACTGCTGGTTTCAGTTTAAACAGTGACGTGCAGGCAGGGCGCTGGCTTTAAGGGCGGAGAAAAAGCCGCTGGTGAGGCGACCCCCAGCAGGGGGCAGACGTGAGCTAACAGCTGCTTTGTAGCTACACTGATGGGTTACCCGACGCAGTTCAAGCTGCTGGAAGCTAATCCAGACGGTTCCAGAGGCAACAAAGTTACTCAGGGTGACTCTTACTCTACCAGCTACAACAGCATCAGTGGAGAGGTCATTCTCTGCATTAAAGACCAGAAATATACTATAGTGGCGGTCACATGCTTGTTGGGTCTGCTGTTAAACATGTCAGCGCGGGGATTGTGGGATATAATCCCCTTTGCCTGCTCTGATTGAAATTGGGTTGAGCTCAGATTTTTTTTTGCCTATGTGTCCTTTCATCTGGATGTTTTGTGTTGTTTCACCCTTAATTGTTTCATCCAGTTGTAGATACTTCTGTTTTGCACCATGAGTGTGTGTGTGTGTGTGTTTGGGTGGGGGTGGGGGGTGATGACTGCGGTGCGATATACAACGTTAAACGTTCTAAAGTAAAAGTCCAAAGTTATTCTTATTTTGTCTATATTTATATGCAGGATATATGAGTAAATTGTAAACAAGAAGAGTGTTCTGTCCATGTCGATAAAATAAATATTCTCTGCAGAACAAATATTTTCTTGCGTGTAATTTATAAGCCGTTAGCTGCTGTTGGATGAACGGTGAAATATTCAGTTCTTGCAATTGTAAATCTGACTCCAGAGGAGTCGGTGCCTCACCAGCCATCAGCCTCACAGCACGTCACTGGGTCATGTTACCGCAGTTGTTAATTGTGTTTAACTGGAGTCTGTGACTATTGTGTAGAAGCTTAGCTCAAATTTGAGCTCAGTTCTGAAGAGGTTAAATAAAAGTCAACATAACTTAAATTATAATTCCAGTAATCTTAGTAGGAGGCAGGTAAGAATTTGTATGTTGGGGAAACACACCATAGAACAATGATTTACCTCTCTGATCGTACTGGCCAAAACAAAAATGGACAACAATTAAGAACTAAAGAGGTAGTGTGCACTTGGGCTTTTTGAGAACATAATGGTTTTTCTGTCTGTGCATACATGCAAATATTTAAGGTAACCATCACGGTTTACGCTGTCTTTTGCGATATGCGTATTGCACAGGCTGACATTGCGATAAGGATACACATGGGAATTACTGTTCAGGCCGACCTAATAGAGTAAAAAACACTGCAGCATACTCTTAATCTGTGTTAACCACCGTGGCACAGTATACTTCTTATATTGATACTAAACTGTTACTGAAGTACACTGTTTAATACATTTAACTTCAATGTATCACCAGAGAAATTTGTTAAATTTGATGCAACTACTGTAGACTTGTCATCAGGAAAGCCGTATGACAGAACAGTGTGCACTGATTAATAAGTGCAAATCATTGAATTATTAGGATTGCACAATATTTCTATTATTTACTCTTAAAACCATAAATCCAATGAAAAGATTAGGTGAAAAATTACACGGCAGGAACTTTGTTAATTTCTTCGCTTCGCATCATAAACTTGAAAAGTTTATGATGATGATATGATGAGGTGCAAAACCCAGAGGTGCAAAACCCAGAAATCCATTTTCACATTTAACAATTCTGCATTAGTTTTAGTTTAGGCCTCGGCTCATAACCATTTCTGTCATGATGTGAAATCAATGTCATTTGTGCTTCTTTTGTTTTTTTTTTGTTTTTTTTACAAAAGCCTTTTGGCTACATGTGATTTTATTCAAAAGAAGAATTTGGTTTTAAAGAAGCGTTGTGTTCTTGAACGAGCTGATGCATGTGACATATTTCTTATTCTAAAATTTGATTGCACTCATCTTGAAGTATCCTTCACAGAGCTTGGCTTGAATTTTTATTCATTCAGAGCGTAACCCTTCTGCTGAAGGGAGAATCTCATCAGTATGCACAGAGGAGAGTGTGTCCTTCCCACAATCCTCAACATTAAGATCGGACCATCCAGATCTGGTCTGGTTTTCAGGATTTTCTGTTCAAACTTGCTCTCTGTTAGTTTTACAGTTAATGTCTGAAACTGAGACAGATGGAAGCAACAAAAACAGAATGTGAAACACGCTGAGTGAGAGTTGTGTCTTAATGATGTGATGACATGAGAGCAGCGCAGAAGCATCCCTGTGCTTTGCTGTTGTAAGGCTGTTTGTGTCTTTGCCAAATCTGAATGTAAAGTTAGAGGCTTTCTTCAAGCGAGGTTTGTCCTTTGGAAAGGGCAGATTGGCGCAGGCTAAAGCTGGATGTTATAAGGGCAAACATTTTGAATGGGTTTGCTTTCTGATAGTGCAACCCCTTGAAAGAGCCTCAAAGATAACAGATCTGTAAATGGGACCGGCATGATGCTTTTGGGATTCTCTTGTTCAACTGTAGAATTTGTGTTCTGTGAATATTTCTTCAGTTTGAGTTTCCTGTATGTAAAAATGCTCCAAAGTCACTTTTATCCTGCAGAGATGGCTGTATTTTATCTGCTTGCATTTCAGCGTATACTTTCTTCAATTCAATTAAAAGCTTTGATGCAATTGTAGCATTTCTCTGTGCTGTCAGCAGTCCTGTTCAGAGCAGTCTGCTCTGCAGGCATCAGTGTTGTTCTCTTCTAAGAACTCGTTCACCGATGGTGTTCTTGCTTAAACAAAGGTCTCATCTGGACCGCAGCCATCTGGGCCGTGTACAGCTGCAGGGGCATCATCTTCTTTTTCCAAAACCATGTGGAAATTCAACATGGATCAGTGAAACTGATATTTTGGGCAAATGCCCAATATAATGCGATTTTTCTTTGATGCTTGAAGATTTTTTACTGGTCAACTGTCTGGGGAAGTACTGACTCCAAACTTTGCCACTGTGAGGACTTTGTACTCTGGTGTCATTTTCTTTGATTTTGTTTTTCAGTACGTTTTATGCTTAGATACTGTGTTCAGCTTAACTGTAATAGTTTGTCATCTTTATTACCGGTTGGCAACTTTTATCTTATTCCAAATTTTACAGTTTTTAACAAAAAGCGTTTTGGATTTATTTATTATTTTTTAGATTTCTGCTAAGCTTGTCTGAGGTCCTCTGTATTTTACAATATTCTGCATTTATCAGTGAGGAAAGAAATAACTAGTTACTAAATCAGTTGTTGCATAGGAGCATGAGCTACGCAACAACTGATTTCAGCATCTTTGGTAAAACTTCACTGTTTCAGAGATTAAACTAACATTCTTCACAAAGCTTTAAGTTGTGGCTCCGTATGACCCAGTTTTATAACACATCAGGTTTTTTTTGATTTTATCATTTGACACATTAAACATTCGTCATTTGGACCCTTTAGTTCGTCTTTGGTTTGGGTTTGAGGTTATTGTTGCGCTGCTCCCCTGCTGCTTCGGTCCGTGATGATGTTAGTCTGCAGTGAAGGCAGCTCTTCTGTTCCTCCTGGAAGGCCAGAGTCTACAGGCTTTGCCTTTGATGCTCCGACTTACAGCTGAGAGAAGAGAGTGTGGAGGGACTGTGATAGGAGAACTTCTGTTTTTAGATCATGCAGCAGTTAAAGGTACAGCTGATATTGCAAGGGATCTGAGTTTAACAATGAGAACAATGAAAAAAGGAAATGTGCAAAATAAAAAACACAAAAAATGAGCCGTTGAAAGGGTAGAAGGAAATGAAAGTTTGAAATGGACTAATCTTGTTATGGTGCTTAAAGCTACGATGATAAAATCCAAAAAGACCCTCAAAAGGCTCAAACTATTTGTTTGTGTGCAGTTTGTTATGTCTACAGAACAGGTAGCTTTAAATTGAAGATGTGTTGTATTTTTAATGGTTAGGCCATTTAAAAAAAGGGGGGGAGGGGGTAAATTGCAATCTTGGGTACCATATTTTTTGGAGTGTAAGTCGTTTCTGAACAAATCTGCCAAGCCTGTTGTAATGCTGCATGCACACAGAACACAATTCAAGCTTCAAATATCCATCCGTCACCCCTGTTTGAACTTGCATCAAATTTGTGTCGGCTGCCTCTTTTGATTTGTTTTAAATTGTCTTCTCAATGCATGTCCAAAAATATGTTCATAAACGTGACGTGTGTGAGAGGAGGAGCTAAAGCCAAGCATTGACTGTATATCTCATTCACAGTGCATTGAAGACACAGATGGCTGTAAGACACACGGTTTATTTATTTTCTACAAAAGTGCTGGTAGCCACATCTCCATGTCTGGGTCCATGAGATCATGTTTTTTTAAGACAATGTTTTACAGTGCAGGAGCCACGTCTGAATAAAGGTGCTTTTAGCTGTTTTTCCGTCGCTCTGGAACCCAGCTTGATGACTTACTATCTATCCCACATCGAACTGAGGAAGGAAGGAATAAAACCAAGAAAAACAACGTCTCAATGTTAATAAGAAAAATATCATAAAGTTCAGGAGAACGATCAGAATGATGTTCTCTATGTTTTGATTTATTGTTTTGAACGGTTTATCTTTGTTTTTTCTTCTGTGTTGTTGTCAGTAGCAAATACTAATATAGGACCCCCCCTCATTCCCTGGGGTTAGGAACCAGAGACATCTGCGAGTACACCGAATCCACAAATACAGAGAACCAACACCCCCCACCCCCCCGCGACCAAAGAATGTCCATCACCGATTCTTTCTCATCAAAAACCCTTCAGAAACATTTCTGATGCTTTGTAAAACATTTATTAAAGAACATTGGAATATTGCTCAACATAAAGAGTTTTTTTAATTCAGAGAAATAGACTGTACCATAGTTACTTTATAACACACATCAGGAGTGCCTCTCTGTCTCTCTGTGCTTTAAAACCAGGAGGCCATGCTTCCTCCTTCATCAGTTAAGTAAAAGAGCTCATCTTCTTCAGAAGAGGTCGGTTTCATCCAACATTCACTCACCTGGATGATAATTATTCTTCCTTAGCGAATCAGGATATTTTCTGTCCACCTCTGATGCAGTTTCTCCATGCAGGGGCACAAACTTCATTTGTAGTGATTCAGAAACCGGTGGAACCAGCTGTTGCTCGCTGTTTAAATATTCCTTAGCACCCGGCGGGGAAGCTGACGGGCCGGCGTGCTCTTCATCTCTACTCCCCTCCTCGGAAATTCCTGCAGCACCTCTATTGGATGCAAAAGTGTCATACAAGCATCTCGAGCTTTTGTAATAAACAGCAGGAATCACGTGACTGAAAAAAAGATCTGCAAATATGTGAAAATCAGCGAATACGTGAAACCGCAAATAGTAAAATTCCAATTGTTGGTGAGAAACAACAGCTAAAGAGCAACCAGCTGTTAGTGGCAAAATAACTCATATATGAGCCTGTTTGAAAACATTTGATATAAGTCACTTCTGAGTATTAGTCGCACCCCTGGCCAAACTATGAAAAAAAAAATGCAACTCATAGCCTACTCCAAGCCTATGTTCACACTGAAACGACCCCATTCCGATTTCCCCTATGCAACCTGTATCTGATCTTTTCATGACAGTCTGAACGACACGGATCAGATCTTTTCAAATGTGACCCAGGCCAATTGGGTATGTGGTCCTGAATCCAATACGTATCCGATCTTTTGAAATGTGACCCCTGTTTGACCGGCCAGGCCACATGAATCCGACCCGTGCGTCATCGATGCTCTACAAACGTCATAATTCTACGTTGAAGTGGGCGGGAACTAGAACATAAACAACAACCATGGCGGACAATGCTGCTGAGACCAGTCAGTGGAAGGGAAGCGAGGTCACCGATTCGAATAATTTGGGGCAACAGCTCTATTTAGGCCAAACTCAAGGGCTCTTATCGCAATTTTTGAAAAATTTTCCAGCGAAATGGCCGAGTGTGGGTACAGACGATCCTGGCTCCTCACATCAGTATCCCACCACCAACTTGGCTAACACAGCTCCACAAAACGCCATGGAAAAAAACCTCGCTATCCTCCTTTTTCATTTTCTTCTCAATATGAGAACATTGTAATTGAGCTGGCTCCTTTGTGAAAATAAATGTAATAATGCAGAATGAGCTCCGCTTTGACAACAGTGTTGATGACATCCATTGTTTAGTAGTTTAGTACTCTTCTGCGCATGCGGGTCACTTCTGGGTCATTTCACGGCAGCCCAAGTCTGGTAATCCCCATTCTCTCTACTTCAGTTTCCTCCTTTTGCATCAATTTTTACCAAATTTTGAATTGTAGTTTTATGCCTCGTGATGAAATTTGACACACAGCCCAGACAAACTGTCATGGCAGCCATTTTGCAGGTTTTGTTTCACCGTCACTAAACAGATGAAGCCTTGGAATGATGCCGGACTGATGACTGCAAAGAAACACCTAAGGCTCCAAGGATTTAGACCAGATCAGAGACTTTTTAGTCCCTTTTACCTGAGACTCCAACATGAATAATTATTCATAATGTGTGGGGCCTCATCACCTTTTGAGTGACTCACAAGGTCAATATGCTGCAATTTACAATGCCATAGTTATTGCGTCAATCCCATTCATGTGTTTTTAGGATGTTATGGCAGGTCCTTACAAAGCTCCTGAGCCACAAAGGAAATGAGGGGGAGGAGTCCAACAGGGGGAAAAGAACAACAATCTCTCATTGGCGTGAATGATGTCTGCTTTACTAACAAAGACTGTGAGGCCTGGGAGGTATAGCTGAATGACATTTACACCCACACAGCAGCACCAAAGAACTCGTTTATATCTATGGTTGACATGCAAACCAGAGAGACCGTGCCAACAAACAGTCAGGATAAACTGCCAGAATAAAGTCAATTATTTGAAAAGCACAATGTAGCAAACAAAAAAAGCAAATAAGACAGAAAGATGAGGAGTCAGGCAGAGATAGGCTTGCAGCCAGCTTCAACACAACACCGGGTCAGCTCCATGTCCCCTGGCGGAGAGACAGCGGTGTGGGACCGCTGTGTGACAGGACAAACAGACACGTGCACACACAGGTTTCAGAGGACACAGTGTGGCGATGCAGCTTGAAGAGCCATCCAGCTCTTTCCAAGACGAAAATTCATGTTTTTTTTCATTTACATTCCAAATCTAGAAATCATGGTTAATGGTATTTCATGACCATTATGTCCCTCACCTGGGGTTCAGCTCCAGCAAAAAAGTCACTTAGTAAAAGACGTGAGGTAAATTACATCCTTAAACAATTTTAATCCTAAATTAAACTAAATAAACATCTATTATTAACTGATGTAGATTTTTCATAAAGACATAAATAGTCAGTGTTGTAAAGTATCATACACATATACTATTTGATATATACTGAAATTGACACATACATGTAAGGAGTAGCTTAAGGAACTTTACAAAATCTGATAATTGAATAAGAACTGCAGACGAGAAGCAAAGCGCCGTTGGTGCCGCGGCCCTCAAACCCCGACAGTGAGACAGCAACAAAGACTGATGACTTAAGAAAAATCAAAGATGACATAAAATTAACCAAGAATAGAGGATGGCAAAAAAAAGAAGAAGAGGGACAGAACTAAGCCTGACGGTCAGCACAGTGAAACCTGTTTCTGATTTAAATACACTAATTACCTTTACTACAAGAAATATGAATTTTTCTATTTTAATAACAAACAAACAGATCCTTTTGTAGCAAATATTAGTTACAGCCGACTTCTCTGTCAGGAAACAGGTTTTACCAGAATATCCTTAGCATGATATTCTGCAAGGCTTCTGCAAGAACCCCCTACAAGGAGAGCTTTGGACTGTTGAAAGGCCAACAAGCTGAAGGTCACAGTTTTCCCTTAGCTTCTTTTTGCAGTTAAATTTCTTTTGTAATCTTTATTCCTAGTTTACAGCAGAATTGGCTGGCACCTTTTCAAAGCACAGAGATCCTGACAGATCCTGGTCCAAATCCTGGGTGGCCCTTTCTTTGTGGAGTTTGCATGTTCTCCCTGTGCATCTCTGGGTCTCTTCCAGCTTCCTCTGTCAGTCCGAAAACCTGATTTTTTAATATATTGGTTGTTCTGAAATGTTTTAAATGTGAATGTGTTTAGCTCTGTTCTCCACCGTACCCAGCTGGGATAGGCTCCAGCAACCCCATGAGCCTGAACAGGAAAAAGCTGGTAGACAAGATAAATGGATGGACAATAAAGATAGAAAATAAAATAAACTCTGCCTATAGAAACTTAGTTTAAACCTAGGATATTGTAATGTTTTTGTAGTGGAGATATCAAAAAAGGTTTTCAGCTTGTATTTTTATCTCTTTGATAACAAGACTGACCCTTTCCTCTGCATTGTTTTCTCCTTTTTATGCATTCATTTAAAAGATTCTGGAAGCAAACATTAAAGCCAAATAAAGTGCATCTGACATTCTGGCCAGAAAATCGTCTGCTTTTCATGGGAAGAGTTGTGTTTCTGTTATGTAAAAACCACAGCTGAATCACTGCTGTTGATTCTGTACAAGAGATGCAGTGGAATTCACAAAAGGTATTCATTATCAAATTCTATGTCATTTTGAGTTTCTCTTCATGTATCGCTTCATAGAAAAAAAAGATGGACCACTGTCAAGAACAAACATGCCAAAGAAAAAGACAACAACATTCTCTTTTTTCAGAGTCAAAACATTTCTGTCTCTCTGCTGTTTTTCTGTCTGTTCTGCTCACCCTCAGTAAGCATCAAGGAACTGGTTGCCATAGCAGCAACTCCTTCACATTCCAAATGCGGCTTCTTTTCATTCTATTAATTTTCTTTTTGTTACAGATAAAGCGGATTCTCCTTAAAAGCGGCTTCCATAATCATTCGCATGTAGAACAGTCGGCTTTGGCATTCCTGCTGGAAGTGTCTGGACATAAGCTTTTTGTTTAATAGTGATGGAGAAGATAAAATGAGGGAGATGTGTGATGAAGGCGACGCCTGATGGAAGATGACAGGAGTGTTTCTGAGGACAGCCTCTTTTTAATAAATGCTCTTTAAAAGCACACAGTAACATTTCAAAAGAAATGCTTGAATTGAATTCACACTCCACACCCACACTTTTCTTTGTACCGACTTGGCTAACCCTGCTCCACAAAACGCCATGGAAAAAAACCTTGCTATCCTCCTTTTTAAAGTTCTTCTTAAAATGAGAAGATTGTAATTGTGCTGGCTCCTTTGTGAAAATAAATGTAATAATGCAGAAAGAGCTCCGCTGTTGACAACACTGTTGTTGACATCCATTGTTAACGTTAGCTACTTCAGCAAACAACGACTACCGTTGAGTACTCTTCTGCGCATGTGGGTCACTTCTGGGTCATTTCATGGTCACAAAGGAGATCACAAAAGTTTGCATTTAATTGGAAATGTGAACGGAAAATCTGATTTTTTCAAAAAATCAGAATTGAGCGTTAAGCCCTGCAGTGTGAACACAGCCTAAATCTGGTAATCCCCATTCTCATGAGTTGGACATGTAGTGAAATTTGCACGTGAAGTTGCAGATTAGATTTTTTCTGTGGTTTATTCACAACAAATAGAAAAAAAGACTGTAGAAGTAAAAAAAAATGTAAAGATTTCCAGAAATGGATACCCTTAGAAGTCGGTTTAAAAAAAAAAACCTCAACACAGATTGTGATGTGAATTCTTAAGTCAGCGGGTGTCTAGTGAGGGAGGCATTCATAATACATTGTTCTTGTGAAACCCACATCTTCCATCCAGCGCCATCAGAATGCCTCCAGGAAACAGGTCAGTGAGCAAAGGCTGAGAGGGAGAAAGGGAGAAGGAGAGGAGTGGAGCTATAAATGAGAGGAAGGGGGTCAGAAGTTATGAGAACTGAGTGGTTCTGTTCCTCTATAGAGCAGCTGCCGGAAGAGCTGCTCAGACAGACAAAACGCTTCCCAGTCCTAACAGCCACTCAAAAGTATGAGTGAGAGCTGTCACCCCGGCAGCAGCCTGCAGCCAGGTGTCACCACAGACCGAGCACCACCATCTATTGCAAGCAGGTTTGTTTAGACCCAAAGCTTTTTTCAAATGGCACCTTTTAGCAGACTGTTTTTTAAGGAATAATCCCAAAACAGAATATCAACACTTTTATTTAAATGCTTAGAAAAAATAGATTTTTCTTTCTTGTGGAGGAAGAACATCACTGAAGTAGGTTACCTTGGCAACAGTCTTTGGGAAATCTAAAATGCTGTTGGCTAAGCTTTTATGACTTTGAAATACATTCCAGATGTGTTTTTAGTTTTAGCTGTAGTGTTGGCAGGGTACAAAGACAAGACTTAAAGAGAAAAAAAGATGCTCCGGTAGCCCCAATACTAAAATCCAGTGGCGGACACTTCAGTAGTGCTACATCACTCAACCCCTCATTAACCATTTTAATGTCTCTTAATAAACTGCATAAATACATCTCAGTATGCAACTTCAGCCAGCACAAAACATTGAAAACAACCGCAACGATTTTGAATAATATTTATTATGATATTTATCATTTCCCCTTATCAAAAAATTGGATTATTTGAAGACAAAATCCGTCCTCCTCTCTTTCTTCAAAAATAGTTCAATCCCCCTCTCATGTAGATTTTATTTCTATTCCATCAAGGCCAGTGCTGAGAGCCCTGTCTGTCCACTTGTGTTTCTGCGTAGGTCTTCATTCGATTTAGAGCCGAAAATGTCCACTTGACAGACGCAGAGGACACGAGGACGGTCAGCCCCAAACACACAAGTCTGTACGGCTGCTTTAAGATTCACCCAGATTTTTCTGATGAAGGAAGTCAATGAGATCTGTGAGAGATTTTCCTGTTAAATCCTCTATGGAGTACATTGCAGTCAGTCTGTTTTTAACTCAGACACATCTAAAAGTGCTCCGTGGCTCTGTGTCAAACTGGACAAGGCTGCATGTGTCTTCCTGAAACTTCTGTCAAATCAGAAGGTCTGAATGCTGTGAATTTGCCTAAGTCTGCTTGAAGGCCCTGCTGACACCAACTCAAAATCTGATTGGTTGAAGGAACTGAATGACCAACATTGATTTCGCATCACAGGACCCTCTGAACGGAGAGTGAAGGCCCTTATCTTGCCTGGCAATAAAGGACAGCTGAAATGCAATTGGTTAAATGCTCCAACATGAAAATACGTTTGTCTGGAAGCAGCATAACCATCATAAACACAGTAAAAGAAAATGGACAGACCATTTGGAATGATTTAATGGACAAAATATAATGAACACATGATTCAGACTTTTTATAGGCCTTCAGAGAAGGGCTTGAAGGCGCTGACGGCCCACCACTGTCAAAATATGAGAGGCCCCTTAGCCTGACTGAACCAAGTTAAATATGCATTTAATAGTCGAATCCCCTCTGCATTCATATATCATGCACCTGAACACAACTGTACAGCTTAGTCTGTGGGACTCCACCTGGAAGTTGTCTTTATCATCGCTTCTTCCCACTCCTTTTCAAGCAATAAATCAAGCTCTACTTGACTTTAGATAATGATCACTGTATTTAATTAAGCAAATGTTATTTAAGTGTCTTTTTTTGTTAATTTCCTGTTTTTTAATCTATGCATTTCATCATTTATGTAATGAGTTTGATAAATCTGTGTAAATTCTTAATTGCTTTGACTACAATGCTTGAAATCAATCAATAAATCAAACAAATCAAAATCATCCCTAACGGCTCCTAAAAACAAACTAATTAATAAAAACGTTTAGGGAATTGAAAATATCTATGTTAGATATTTGTATATATATATGTATACATATATACATATACACATATATATATATATATATATATATATATATATATATATATATATATATATATATATATATATATATATATATATATATATATATATATATATATATATATATATATATATATATATATATATATATATATATGTATATATGTAGGTAGGTCTTCAAGACATTGTCGACTCAAAAGTAGCTCCCATGGCAAAAAAGTGTGAGCACCCCTGCTGTAATTGTTGCTGGATGTGGGAAATGACTGACTGATGAATGTTAAGACACCCTAAAAATGTACCTGTCCACCAAAGACCTGTTTGTGAATGAGTTCAATAACAGTTAAAAATTAATATGATAGACTTTAAACTCGAAAACGTGATCAGACATGTTCGTTTTTTTTTTTCTACACCCCGGAACATGAATAATAAAACGGGACAAAATGGACAGAAAAAGGAAAATAATGGATTTCCGTGATGAACCCAGTCTTTGTGTATATATCTGTATTTTTGTTCTGTAATATATATATATAAAAACATTTTGTAATTAAAAAATATATTGGGCAATTCTTTGGATTGCATGAGTTTCTAAGAGTTAAATTTTTTTAGGTTTAGATCAGGCATATGCTACCTTTAACACTAAGACAGTCAAGTGGTCCAGTTTCTTACAGACCAAAATCCAGTGAATTTTCAATAGTTAACTTTATGTTTTTGTGGCCATTAATCCATTTGCTTTCAAACTGTAGTGTTTGAATATTTACAATACTTTAATTCTAACAGTGCTATATTTTTCTATAAATACCAAGTTCAACTTAACCGCAGTGCATGCAAATTACTTCCACCGAGTCAAATAAGATCTTCCTGCTGCAGAAGATATACCTGAATTAAAATGGCAAATAAGTGATCATTATGACTTTATGTCAAGAAATATGGATTGAATTTATCTGCACTTTTCCAAACACCCAAAGCACTTACATTATGTCCATTATTCATTCACTCCTCATTCATACTTGGTGATGGTAAGCTATGGTTGTAGCCACAGCTGCCCTGGGGCAGACTGACAGAGGCGTGGCTGCCAGTTCACGCCTACGGTCCCTCTGACCATCACCGGGACATTCACACACATTCACACACCAGTGGAACCACACTGGAGGCAGGGAGGGACACAACGACAGCTTTGGTATGCATTTTTTTTTTTCTTTTTACTATCAAATATAAACATGACAAGATTGGTGTAGAATCTATACACATGAATTCAATTGTAAACTTTAGGAATTTTGCCTCTGAATGGCAACTAGACAATGTGCAATGGAAGTTTACAATATATATATATATATATATATACATATATATATATATATATATATATATATATATATATATTTATATATATATATATATATATATATATATATATATATATATATATATATATATATATATATATATATATATATATATATATATATATATATATATATATATATATATATATATATATATATATATATATATATATATATATATATATATATATATATATATCCATCTCTCTCCGCTTATCCTGGATCGGGTCGCGGGGGCAGCAGTCTAAGCAGAGATGCCCAGACTTCCCTCGCCCCGGCCTCTTCCTCCAGCTCCTCTGGGGGGACCCCGAGGCGTTCCCAGGCCAGCTGAGAGACGTAGTCTCTCCAGCGTGTCCTGGGTCTTCCCCGGGGCTCCGCCCAGTGGGACATGCCTGGAACACCTCCCCAGGGAGGCGTCCAGGAGGCATCCGGACTAGATGCCCGAGCCACCTCAACTGGCTCCTTTCGATGTGGAGAAGCAGTTCTACTCTGAGCTCTCCGCGGGTGACTGAGCTTCTCACCCTATCTCTAAGGGAGCGCTCAGCCACCCTACAGAGGAAGCTCATTTCAGCCGCTTGTATTCGGGACCTTGTTTTTTCGGTCATGACCCCGAGCTCATGACCGAACGAGAGTATTGGAATGAATATCAACCAACAAATTGAGAGCTTTGCTCTTTGGCTCAGCTGTCTCTGCACCACAGCAGACCGATACAGTATAACTGCAGACGCTGCGATCCTCATGTCAATCTCGTGCTCTGGTCTACCCTCACTCGTGAACAAGACCCCAAGATATTTAAACTCCTCCACCTGGGGCAGGAACACTCCACCCACCGAGAGATGGCAAACTACCTTTCTCCGGTCGATGACAATGGCCTCAGATTTAACCCTCCAGCACCCTAAAGAGGGTACAGAGCTGGTCCACTGTTCCACAACCAGAATGGAAACCGAACTGTTGTTCCTGAATCTGAGGTTCGACTATCGGACAGACTCTCCTCTACATATACTGTATATATATAAAATTTGTTCTAATAATAAGCCACAAAGATTTTACCATAATTTTGCCAAGTATCTGACATTAAAAATATAAACACAAAACTTAATTACCTAACAAGAAAAATATATATAAACCCATTCTTTAGTAAAACCATTTGCATTTTTCATAACCCAGGAGTCACAATAGATTGATAAAGTAACCGTGGCTATTTGTCTTTAAAGACATTATGTGATCCTGGGGATTCATTTCCCTGTTAATATTTGCAGCATTATTTGAATGTTCTTGTGCCATGTTCTCTGGTGCCATTAGAGGAAACAGGTACATCAAAATAAAAGTTGCTTTTGTGTTGTGGTGACATAAGTGAGTCTCATCAGTGCAAAGTTCTGACTGCAAGTTGAGCAGAGCTTCATGATGATGCAGTGATGGAACAACCTGAGATGCGAATCCATCATCAGGCTCACACATGCAGAGTCCTTCATCCTCTAAAAGCTACAATCAGCTCCAGCTAGAGTTGGCTCAATTGCTGCATCCACATTTAGTTTCTGCTGGTTCCTTTTCGATGGGGGGGGGGCAAACAGCAGTGGAGATGCCTTTGGTGCCATAGTGGTGAAAATGAGGTCAGCTAATTGGGACGGCTAAATATATTTCACAGGGTACACCTTCCTCTTGGATGGTGATAGTCAGTGTCAAAGTCTCCTCTACAGCCTCCTGGTGTTGAGACGGATAACACCCCCACCCCCATGACCACACAGAGCAGTGCTGATGCAGCTGCTGTACAGATTATGGTCGGAACGTGCAAAACACCATTTTATTCAAGGCTCCAAGCAGCAAAGCAAACCACACAGATCCCTGTTGTTTTCTGTTCAGTGGTGCTGCTCATCTGCTTCACAGATCACATAATGTCAGGAATCACCTTTGCATGCTGACCACATGGAGACATGCTGAAGGCTGACTGTTCTGCAGAAAAACACCGCTGATACTCTAAGCTTCTGTATGTGCAACATGACCATGTTGTTTTTATTTTTTGCACACACTGACTAACCTAAATGGACCAGCCTCAAGCACAGCAAACCAACTCTGGAATATTATTTTGCATAATGTGAAGAAAAACAGGGGTAGACCTAGCCACCACATAGGCCTTTCCTCTTCATAAGAGATGTTTGTTTCTCATTTTAAGGCTTCCATTCCAGAAGAAGACAGAGCAAACATGCTTCATTAAATGCTTCATTCATGTCCATTTTATTTTCTCTCCAAACTGTATTTCAAAAAGGTCTTGAGTAAGAAACCAGCAGACGGCACGTGGCAACAGTGGAGAGGAATGACTTTCTTTGACAGAAATGAAACCAACTCCTCAGTTCAAATCAGAAACTCCAAACAAGACATCATAAAATCAGGAAATCAGAGGGATTAAAACTAAGTTTCTAAACAAACAAAAAACCTCTGTCATTTAGCCATTTTAACTCTATATAGTGTTGTCTTGTTTATCGCGGGAACTATGTTCTAAAAATAACCCGTGAAAGGTGAAATCCATGAAGTAGGATTACAGATGTTTTAAAGACCTACTCCAATGAAAATAGTGTTTGTGGCATTTTTAACATGTTCTTGTGGTACTTACTTTAATGATGGAGGACGTATATATAGGAAATTAAGCTTATATTTGCATTTTGGAGTGTTTCTTTATTCAAATTAGCAGATGAAAAATGCTGTTGGAAAATAACCTGCTCCATTCTGATGCATCCACTTGCAGACAAGTAGATCCATGCACGTCTGAGCAGGATAGCTCCAGTATTCCTCACCATTTTTCTTTCACCACTGATATTAAGTTGGGGTTGTGAGGGGCTGCGAGCTAGTGGGAAAGAGTGTTCAAATAAGGGATGATGGGAAATGAGCGCAGTCTTACTCTGCGCATACAGTCCCGCCCACAACTCAGAGGCAAATTTCTGATGAATTCCTCAACTCCTTTTAGAAGAAACTGTTTAAATGCAACCTTTTGTTTTATTGAGATACTTTTTGAGTACAAATGAATATTTAGCTATATTTGAAAGGTATTTTCTAAACCACCACCAGTAATTTGACCACATTTTTGACAAATGTGCTTTTACAGATGTAGTCTTTTTACAGCGTACGTACTGAAGAATAAACTGCATCCACACATGGTTGAGTAATTATGACTGAATGAGCTGTTGTGCATGCACTTCCACTGAAAGATCCACATTTGTCCTTTTTATCTCTCCAAACAGAGTGACAGAGGGGAAAGGCAGCTCTGCTGCAGCTCCCAGGCCCAGCAGTCAGCAATAAGCAGATTTGTCTCAACATTTTGCTCTTTTTTCCTTTGACTCCTCCATCAGTGGAAACAGATTCATCCAGTCACTTTTTACCTTTGGTTTGTAAAGGGGAAATCTGGTTTAAATGAAACTCAGTCAGATGGTTTTACTCTGCCTCTGTACATATGAACTGCTCTTTTTGGAAGTTTGTTATTGACAAACAGCGTGCCAAAGTCTTGCCCATTAAGAGCCCCCATCCTTCATTCTGTTGCAGCTTATAAAGCTGGTAAATCCTCTGGGAAGTTGCTGTGCCCTCAGAAGCTGAGGATAGAGGGGCAGCATGTTGTCTGTGTGTGTGAATTACCACATTTGGAAGGAAAAATACTTCATCATAAGGCCTTTCTCCTCTGGCTTAAGCTCCAGGCCAGCCATGGGAATATCCCGTCTCTCAGCTGGAGGCTTAAATCCTGGCAAAGCAGAGGAAAGCTGCAGAAACATGACAGACAGGACAGAGACAGAATCTCCACAGGTACCAAAGCCTGAACCAAACAAACCACAAAGTGAATAACTTGTTCAAAAACATTTCAGTCCACTTTACTGCACTTTGTCAAATCATCCACTTACTGTGACAGTCGAAAAACCTGCAGGATTTGAAAAGGGCTTCAGTAGCTGCGTTTCCACTGACTATTGCGCAAAATGGATTTGCGATAACAATTCATCTAAATACATAAAAAAATTTAAACTCGCATTTATAGAAAAAATAAATTTGCACTTTGAAGAGGTGGTTTTTGAGAAGTATCCAAACTGACATATTTCCCAAAACTCCAATGGAAACATTTTTTGAATTTAATGAGTCACATGACCACAGGTAGCCATTTTATAGATGGCGATGGCAGGAACAAGGCAGCCTTGGGCACCTCACAGGGGGTGCCACAAAAGGGCCCACAGCATCACCTTAAAAGTTGAGCATTTCATGGGAAATTGTTGGATCCACAGCTCCTCTGTAAAATCACTAACCACCATTTCCCAAATCTCTTTATCTGTAGCCACTCCCACGTGTAAGGAGCTCGCCGTTCCACAGCCTGCATAAGACACCAACGTCTTCTTTGATAGATGACAATGAGCGCTAGTGCCGTGGCAGACATTTGAAAGCACCTCAACCTCAACTCAACCATCATTTATAATGTGCTTTTCATTCCCTGACGCAGCTTAAAGAGCAAAACATAAAAAAATCAGTTGTAAATCAAAGACTTGTTTACATCCCTTGCCATGTTTTTAATTGACTCACTGTGTAAGATGGGTAGTGTTTATTTGCATAATTTTACTGGAAACAGTATAATAGTGAAGATTTGTTTTTTCGAAATTTCTAGAATTTTGATCAAGTTGTGCGCATATATGTGATGGAAACGCGACTTCTGTCATTGCAATACATCCAGAATAAACCAGCTGCTTCACTGACCAGCTGGATTTGAAGATTTTCTTTCCTTTTTAAATCATTTTGCTGAAACTTATTTTAAAGAAAGTTTTCTTTAGGATATATTACAATATCTGAGCCTGATGTTCCTTCTAGCTATTGCATCAGAGATGACTGCAGGTATAAATGTTTTGTGTAAATGTTTAAATGTTTACCACAGTAAAACAGTTGATTCTAAAGGAGTTTTGTTCCTCTGAACTTTGAGAACACAATCTCTAAGTGAACTATCCTCTTTGCAGCGGAGCAGCTGTCATGCGGAAGTTTTAGTTATTTAAGCACTGCTCAACAGTGGCACAATTAGTAGCTCAAGCTGAAAACATTTTATATCTGGACTCAGATTTCTTATGTCAGCAAGTTCTGCCAAGTTCTGATGGTAAACCAGGTTTTTTTTACACTTTTCCATATGTTTGAATCAAAACCCCTGATTTGATGTTCCATCAAAACGCCATCCATTCTTGCATATTAAATACTAGTGATGAGCAGAACACGGGGTTCAGAGCAAATACGATGTTTTTCATTTGTCATCAGAATCAAGACGCTTTTGTATAAAACCTATTTTGGCAACATTGTTGGTTCTCTCTGCTCAATAAAATAGGAACTCACAATGGCAATAACTTGTAAAATGTATTATATGCATAGCAAAAAAAATAAAAACTCAGACATTGCTTTTGATAGATCTGTTGAAAATAAAAGCAAAACATCAGGCCTGCACAAAACTGAAGCTAGAAAAGACAGGAACACGCTTGGCCACAGTGATGCATTTCACTAAAACATGTTCTCTAGTTAGGTTTTTTAAACGTTCTACCATTACGTTTTTTTTCACTAACTGTGGCGTACCAATAGATTTCTTGGCGCGTCACAATGTTTTCTTCTTTTATGGAACTAGTGTTTGAGATCTTAATTTTGTGGCATTCAGTGATGCTCTAAAGAGCTACAAAGGAGGCGACTGCTATTTTTAGTTAGCAGTGAATAGTTTATGCTGCATGAAAAAAGAGAAGACCGAATGTGACTCCATCTGTGCAGAAATAATACAGAGGACTGGAGAATAGCTTCACATAACAATCCAGAATAAAAAGACCAAATATGGATGTTTTCAGAATTTGTTTGAGCTTGATTTTATTTCCTTCTGCAGACATAATTAGTATTATTTTATGAATTACTTATTATTGGTCAATTTCTAATAAGGAGATATTGATTAAAAAAACTGAAACTCTAAGAAAGTCTGTGTTGAATAAAAAGCTGTGAGTAATTGTCTGCTTTGTTTTAATGCTGTTCTACGTTTACTATGGGCCAAAGATTCACTGTATAAATTAAAATATGACAATGATATCTAATAGGAACTGTGGTTAATAAGCCCCAAACCAGTCACTTTTATTAGGTAGTATCATTTACTATATAAGAGAACTGAACAGTGTAACCCCACCTCCCTGAAGTAGCTGCTGGTTCCAAGATGCCAAAATCTTATAGACTTCTATAGAGAAATAAACAGCTGTTACTCAGTCTTTCTATTGGTCAGAGTAACCATTCTGGCTCAGATACCTTTTTTTAACATCTTCTCACTAATACAAATTTTTGTCATGATATTTTTTTCATTATCACAAGCTATTTTAGTTAAAAACTAACCAAACAGATGCCTCAAGAACAGCATGCGGTGCACTATGGCTTCCACCTTGAACATTCAAAATCTGTGACAGATTAACCCAAGCCTGCTTTCAGTGGTAGAGGTGTGGACTTCCAACAAGCTTACTCCTGATTGGCAAAAGTAGTTGCCATAGAAACATTGATTCAGGCTGACTCGAACCAATCACTGCTTACTAACCTCGTCTGGCACCAACATGGCGAGGTCTGTATTGCATGAAAATGGTGACTGAATTGGCTTCATATTATTGGAGCCGGAAATAAGCCTTTTTCTATGGGTGACATCACACTTACTTAGTCCAGCTCTCTACAGTCAAAGTGACTATATATGAGAACTGGACTGAGTGACAGCTCTCCCCTTGCATTTCAAATAGGAAGTACCTGCTTGCTCCAAGAAGCCCAAATATTTTTAACATGTTCTTGCTGATCGTATTATTATTATTTTCCTTAGCAAAAGTTATTCAAGTTGTAAACTGATCAATCAGATCGTCAGTAAAAGTAGGTGGAGCCTGCGGGCCCCCAATGTCCAGCATTCAAAATGTTTAATTGACAGATACTCCTGGTCGCATTGAAAAATAAACATGCGTTCATTTAATGCATCCACACATGGTTGTGTGGTAAAGTTGCAGGGGTGTGGACTTCAACACCCTGATCGGCGAGAGTGGTTGCCAGAGAAAAGGGAACACAGACAGACGAAGAAGAGACGATAGAGACATTACATGAGAGACATTAATGACGTTACAGACATTAATGGACCAGCACAAGAGGAAGTCAGAGACAAGACTTAAGTACAAACAGGAATGACAAGACACA